>NC_050100.1:32596666-33245833 GCF_902167145.1 Zea mays | reverse complement strand
ATAAAAAAAACACACTGTACATTTTAGGACCCTTACGAAGAAAGAATATACACAGAATACTGTATTTTTTTATAAACCTTGTAAATATATCGAGGTTTAATATAGTTCATCTTTCCCTTAAAAACACCATAATATACTAGTATCAGTGTAGTACTACACTTTAGGAAAACTTGTTGTGCATTACTAGTGCTACTATAGTAGTACAACAATCAAATTCACATTTTATGTCAGAAAACATATACGATACATGCATATACTTAATTTGCGTCCAATATGCTAGTCAGCCAACAAATTAAACAAAAGCAAGGACGAAAGATCATGTAAATGCGTGCATACATGCCAACCCCAATAAAATAAACATATAAATTTGACCATCACGTGTTGCATTGCGATGCTAGTTCGAATAAAGAAGAATTAATAAGGAATATTACGGTTCATGCACTGGAAGATAACAAATTTATCGAAGAACATACCAGGAATAATGTTTGTTTTGCCATACATTGTGTTGCGCACATTGGTAACTGCAGACTCCATGCATTACATTCGTCGACCAGCAAATATGCATGGCTCGCGCGTGCATTATTCACCATTGTTCCATGTAGACGTCGTACATGCATATATAATGCACGGCCATCAGGCTAAAACCCCCTTTTTATGCATGCATGGCGTGCGTATACACACGTCTATCCAATGCAATGCAGACTTTGTTATTATTGAGCACCAGATGGAAGCATTTTATTTTTTTTAATTTAGTATATAACGACCATGTATAATGAGATGGTGCTCACCCCATGCATGTATATTGTTTATATATACTAGTAGTTTGTAGTGGTATGTGGTCCATTTTGCAGATTATTATTATTATATGCATGTAGTACTTGTTTAGGTCATTTCCTCGTCATATGCTCGCCCTGCACTGCACTGCATGCAGCATGCAAGCACATCGGAGACGTGCACGTAGAGTCGTAGACGTACGCACGCCTCTCAGTGACGGCCGTACTTGCCGTCGTCGAGGAGGTCCTCAAGGACCTTGTCGTCCAGGTACTCCAGCTCAATCTTCTCCCCGTCGTCCCCGGCGCGGCCCCTCCCCGCCGCCCCCCTCGACGAGGCAGTGGCGGCGGGGGCAGACGACGACGACGACGACCCGCCGCCCCTGCCGCTGCCGGCAGCCCCAGCGATCTCGCCAGGGAAGTTGAGCACAGCCGTGGCGCCGCGCTGGGCGAACGCCGCCCGGTCGTACGCCCGCGCCGCCTCCTCGGCCGTGTCGAACGTGCCGAGCCAGACCCTAGCCCCACCGCGCTCCGCGTCGCGGATCTCGGCGGCAAACTTGCCCCACGGCCGCTTCCGGACGCCGCGGTACTTGGTGCCGCCGCCACCGGCGTCCTTACCAGCCTCCATGGATCCGCCGCCTGCCTGCTGGCCTAGCTTCGGTGAGCTAGCTCTAGCTAGCGTGCAGTGTGGCAGTGACCTAACTATATCGGCCGAGTGCTCTGTGGCTCGCTCTATGCATGTGGTGCGGGCTATTTATAGAGGTTATAGGAAAGTGTGATGGTGCTGCCTAAAGTGGGGCATACGCGTAGCTAGCTGTGTATATACTACTTGCATGTACGTACGTATACGGATAATTAACGGATTCTTCCATCATTACTTGCTACTACGTACTATGCATATGCCGCGCAAAGAGCATATGGGTGTGTTTTGTTGCATTAATTGCACTAGCTTGGATTGTACTGATGGCCAGAAACTTATTATTTTGTTAGCCAGATCTGTTGGAGAAATAATACATCCAAACACACCCTATACGTACGGCTATACGTATACGTAGGTACATGTGTGTGCAAGCGCTGGGTTCAGACAGCCGGCAGAGAAAGCAGAATGCAGAGTGCCTAGCGTCGAAATCAATAGCCGGCCGGCTGCGCAAAACACGGTAGTACAAAATACTCCCAGCTTGCTAAAATAACAAGCTACGCACCCTCTCTCTGCAGAAAGGTAAAAAGAATAACTGGGTCGTCGTTGAAAAATTCAACCTGCTCACTGAGATTCGCGCCACAGAGGACTGCATGAATTGGTGGGATATACTGTCTGTTTGTTTTGGCTTCCGGTGTCAGTTTATACAGTTGTTGCGAATGTAGAAATCTATCGCTTCCTAATCCCTAAACAGTGCAGATTGCTTTATCTTCCTCTACATATAAGTTCCCACGATATCGAGATTTTAATTTCGTGGAATATAGATTATCAGAAAAACTCTTTCTTTAGAACAAAGTTGTTCTAAACATACACATATATACTTCCTCTTGGTAAGAGTAATTTTAGCAAGGCTCTACTCTCGAGACAAATCTTCTTACTCCAATAGAGTTCCGGCAAGAAAGCAGGGCCGTTCAAGAGTATTTTGGAGCCTCTCTCTCCCTCTCTAAATTAAAGAAATTATCACATTCATGAACAAAAATAAATTATGTTAAGCACAATATAATCTTTAATATTTATAAAATGAGAAATATAAATTATAGCCATAAATACTTACTTGCACTTGATACCATGACAAAAAGTTTCTTCAGACATTTTGCACTTATATCACTCGGTGTCGGGTAAGATAAGTGTTTAGGACAAAAAAAATTAGACTTAATAACTTATATTAGAGCGGCGACTTCGAGCTCCGGCTCTCCAACTTCTTCGAGAGAAATCTGATTCTGGAGATTAGGCCACCCACTCCACACATCACCTCCGTGAATTGCCCGTGCAATGTCAGGTGAGTCACGGACCATGTGTGAAGATAATGCTGAACTTGAGGTAACGTGGCGTGTGCCCGTGCAATGCAACCAGCTTAGATCATGAACCTAGTATCAGGAAATTGATGAATTGGTTTAGTCTCTTAGCGAATGTGCCCATGACTATGAACATCGTAGCGCGCACGGCGTGGGATTGGGGCACCAACTAGTGAGGGCATGAGGGCGTCGATTTGTTTCTTAGATCTACGTTGATTTCTATCTCAACATCAGATATATGGTATACAATATACTCGGTGCATACTTGATACTTGGAGGCTAGGACCCCATACCTTTGGGGGACTAGGGCACCTGCCCACCTGCCCCTCCTATAGGATTGGCCCTGCCGGCAAGGCCCCTAAAATTTAGACGTAAACCTCTTTTCAGCGAGAGATGCCTTCCTACTTTTCCGTGTTAGATCTAAGGGCTTAATAAGAAACATAATCACTAGTTCGATTATTTTGATACCTAATTGTTGGTCACTTGCTTTTGACTCACGAGAGAAACCAAGAACAAGGTAACACAAATGGGTTAATTTTTCTTTCTCCCTTTAGTAAATTCCATTTTCTGAAGGGGTTGACCAAAGGGAGTAGGCAAAATATGAATGAAATCTTAGAGCATTTTGAGTATGAAAGAATAATACAATGAATCGTAATGAAATAACATAGCAAATCATCTTAGATAATTAATTCAATTTCATCTCCTTTCATTATGAACTGTTACAAAGATACCTTCGGCTTTGCAAAAGTGAGCATGAAGGTAAAATGAAACACCTTCGAAGGCAGAGAATACATAGTCCCATCCGCTCTCCACCGTGCCCTAATGCATGGAATTGTTCCTCTATTTACAGTGGTAAGATATAAGCTTCGTATGAAACCACAAACAAACCTACAAGCCTTATTTACATGATCTACAAAATTTGTCAGGGAAGAGCTGTCATTTCTTCTTTCTGTCATGCTGGCCAAGTTTTCTTATTCTTCCTTTCCTCTTCTACTTCGTGTGTCGATGCCACAAAGCCGAAGCCCTTTCCTTCGACCTCATCTGTCTGTTAGTCCTTTAGGGATGAGGCGCCTCAGCATTGCATCCGTTCCATGCGCCAGTTTGGACAAAGGTTGGCTTCGATATTCTTTGGTAGCACCTGAAACATGTTTTGGTACATAATGCAATACTTCGAGGAACTTTGGTAGTAGAGGCCCCCAATAGTAGCCCCATGCAGGATTGGTTCGTTTTACATAATGAGCTCAGACCGCAAAGTGAATAAGGGAGGCCTTTAGCTGAAGGGCCCGAAAAACACCTTCACAAAGCTCGTTATTAAAACAACTTTGAAGTTCTTGTCTAGTGGGGGCCATGTTGGAGTGAGTGAAGACGAGCATGTTCTCGATTACTACACCCATTTTTGTATAAAAGAAACTGAACTCGCGTGGTTGTGTATGTCATTTACTACTGTTGCGCGCTGCTTCTGGTTTTTTCTTTTCCTTCGAAGATTGCTTCAAACTAGCGCCCCTTTTTAGCCTAGCTTTTTACACCTGTTGAGAGCTTTGTTATCTCACAGAGATGCATGAGAGAAGGTAGCCTCCAAACTCACCTTGGTGTTGGTGTCTAATGTTCCTCGGGTGAAAGAGGAGGCTTCGTTTGTCTAGAGCGGACTTATGACTTAGGCAGCCGAGCCAACTGACAAAGATGTTCTGGCTAATCTGATATATCAGTGATCCTGATTTAGTTCGACTTGGGGGGCGAGGACACGACGCTAATGCCAAAGGAAGACGATGGGCTTCGGTTTCCACTACATAATATTGTGGTAGGAGTGCTAAAAAGGTTAAATATATATTTATACCAGCTTACTCCTAACGCAATCATAAGGATCTAGGTTGTTATTTGGGTTGTACGAAGATAGGGCATATAGCCGAATGCAGAATACATCTGCCACATCCATGAGTTACACAATCAAATGAAGGTCGTTGGGGTGGATCAACTTCATAAAATTTTGGATGTTATAACTTTGCTTATCTAAGGAAAGCACAGTTTCGGTTCTTGCATATCGTAGTAAATGGCCAATTTCTTGCGCAAAGGAATGGTTCTATATTAACAATGATTTGGAAAAAAGAGAAGATATTAAGGGTATAATTCAGAGGCTTATCTAGCCCAACTTTGGGTTCAAGAGGCCTACTTGCTACATGAACTTCGAGGCCTAGGACTCCTTAATTGCCTTCAACGCTGTTGTACCCACATTGGTACAAGAGATCTTGTTCAAGAACACATGGTGTTCAACGTATGGCCGCTTATGGCTGAATGGGCTATGCTGAGGTTGGCGAAGGGCATCACTTTGAAAGAAGAGTCGGGGTTGGTTAGACTGAAGTTTACGTACAAATTTGAGAGTGGGTTCGGAGAGCCATGTCAAAAATGGCTAGAAGCTATCCAGGAGATCAATGAGATCCTTGGGAACTGCAATAAGGAAGACGAAGCACTAAGCATGGCCTTTGGAGCTTAGAAAAACACCGGTTGAACCGTGTTTTCAATGCTATTGGGTTTGTTTATCCCGACTACCCCCTATCTAACTCAAGGTGGGGGGAGAAAAACTAAAGCAAGCAAAGTTTACCATGAAATGCTAAATGATGAAGAACATCTTCAAGGAAAGGGTGACTGACATAGAGCCGAGGTTAGTTATAGAAGCTTCGGGGGTGCCAAAGGTATGAAGTGTTCTTTTAATCGACTTTAAGTTAGAATGTGCTTCGTGGGGCCTTTCTTTGATGGCTTTGGTCATATTTTTATACGCATGTTTTGAGGATGGGTAATTGTTGAGTTGCCTATACATGACGAAACTCCTCTGGCCAAAATGGAGGCGGAGCTGAAGAGAACCTTGC
Organism: Zea mays; assembly: GCF_902167145.1. Taxonomy (NCBI): domain Eukaryota; kingdom Viridiplantae; phylum Streptophyta; class Magnoliopsida; order Poales; family Poaceae; genus Zea; species Zea mays. The sequence continues at coordinate 33,240,210 of NC_050100.1, read as the reverse complement.
TTTCGTCATCTTCGATAGAGACCTCGAAGGAAGGCAAACATGTAACTCTTGTAATAAGTGCCTTCTCTTCGAGGATATAGTCAAAGAGGGTGATGAACCTGAGACTACTTTAGAGGCTTCGGGAGGGTCACCTCAAAAGCGATAATGACAAAAGAGATCAGTATGTGCATAGCAATCACAACAACAACAATAGATGGAGAGTTGACTGCAGTTGCATAGCTAGCGCCAGCAGAGGAAGTTAAAGCTAGAGTTGTACTTGCGCCACCAGAAGTGGCCGGATCCAAGGATGGTACTCTAGAGATTATTCTAAAAGATGATAATGATAAAAATGTCATGGGTCCAAAGAGTCAAAGGTGTCAATAGGGGAGAAGGTCTCTAGAGCAGAAGGTCCATATATATAAGGAAATACTAGAACATGGCAGTTCGTGATCTATCATTCAGCCGGCAAACAAATGACCGTCGAACAAATCGCTGAGACGAGTGCTTTTGCTGAGAGGCTAGGTTATTCGTCCAGACCAACTGTTTTGTCAATAGATAGATGGGCTCGTGGCTAATGCAAAAGGTGGTTTTGTGGGATATGGTGAGCAACATATGTGGACACATAAGTCGGGCTTGACTCGGCTCCCCTATTATGACGACCTGCTCCTTTCACACAACATTGACGTGATGCCCACTGAAAAGAATGTTGCTGAAGCACTTTGGGCAATAATTATAGACATTCCTGATAAGTGAAAGGATAACGTAAAGGTAAGAGTGGATCTAGCAGCGTTATGTGATAGACCAAACCAAGAGATGAAGTCGCCTAGTGGTGGAAAGACATGGAGAAGGTCTAAGGCTGATTTTGTCCTAAGCAGGGCCTAGAGGAAGGAAGTACTTCAGTGGATCAAGATGTTGATGTTCCCTGATGGGTATGCAGCTAACCTGAGTAGGGGGTGAACTTATCTACTCTGCGAGTCTTAGGGATGAAGAGTCATGACTTCCACATATGGATTGAATGAATTCTTCCTGCGATGGTTCGAGGCTATGTCCCTGAGCATGTCTCGCTAGCGCTTTCAGAGTTGAGCTATTTCTTCCACCAGCTTTGTGCAAAAGAATTATCTCGGACCGTGATTGCACACTTCGAAAGATTGACACTCGTGTTACTATGTAAGCTTGAGAAGATATTTCCACCCAGCGTCTTCAATCCAATGCAGCATTTGATTCTTCATCTCCCCTATGAGGCACGAATGGGGGGCCATGCAGGGACGTTGGTGTTATCCAATCGAGAGCTGTCTAAAGACTATTCGAAAGAAATGTTGAAATAAATGCAAGATCAAGGCATCCATTGCAGAGGCATACATTCTAGAGGAGGTGTCAAACTTCACAACAACTTACTATGGTGACAAACTGTCGAGCGTGCATAATCCACCCTCTCGTTACAATGATGGCGGCAATGAATCGAACCTCAGCATATTTAGAGGCCAACTCGGAAGCGCAAGTGGTTCGACCACCAAGACCCTAACATATGAAGAGTGTCGTCATATCATGCTATATGTATTGACCAACCTTGAAGAGGTGACGCCATACATGGAACAATTTCTTCATGAGTTCTGGCATCGATCAAGGGGCCCAACTCCACAGGAATATGATAGCCTTCTTAGAAAGGGTGCGAGAAATGGATTGCCCAATTTCATTTCCCGGTTCAAACATAAGGTACGTGCTTAGTTTGTCAAAGAGATCCGTCTATGAACTCAATTTAGCATCTTTTAACTTGCGAATACTTGCAGGGCCAAAGAGATCCGTCTATGAGTGCCGAGTTGAGACAAGTAGCCAATGGCTTTGCTTATAGTGTCAATAAATAATCTGGGTATGACGTTAATGGATATCATTTTCGCACAACAAGCTAGGACCAAAGTTGGCCCAATCAAAAAACAACATGTTCTGGAGTCTTTACGTCCGGCCTTGACGAGGTCGATTATTTTGGATGAATCGAAGAAATATATGAACTCAATTTTCATGGTTCTAAACCTCTTACTCAATTGATATTCAAATGTCATTGGTTTGACCCTCAAGTGACGAGATGGACAAATTCTAATATTGGGATAGTCAAAATTCGACAAGATTCTACCTTACTAGGAGACAATGCCTATAGCATGGCCCAACAGGCCACAGGAGTATGTTATCTTCCATATGCATGCCAAACAAAAGAACACCTTAAGGGTTGGGATGTTGTGTATAAGGTATCGTCTCCCTTAACGTCCCATACTTCGAGACAGGCGGTCGTTGATTTGGCCGGATGGGGAGAGGCATGTAACTTTATGTACTCCATGCTTATTCATATTATGTGTTCAAATTCATAATATAAACTAATACTTTTTATTTATCACTTGGATAGGTCTTGGATGGTTTTGGAGAATGATGAGGGTCACGGCCGCAACCCCAATGGCATCCTTGGCCTGTTGTGCAGGGAACACTTCCCTGGACTGGTTGAGTACGCTAGAATGACGGGCCTAGCCTACACCTTCGACCACTACGCCGCCGCCCCCGATGTAGTAGACCGGGACGGCAGGGAATTCAACAACAAGGCAGAGCAAGTGAAGCAAGAGCTGTGGGTAAGTCTTACTATAATGTAAAATATGTCACATTTGTTGCACATTCTTGAAAAAATGTATGGATACATCGTCTTTGTATACATGATTTCTTCAGATGCGAGGCTGGATACGAGGCTAGGGCGGATGTGGTGGCCACACCACGAGCTGTAAGAAGCTCGTCATGGACATGCACTACGAGGCACGAATCCAGGCCATCGTCACCTACCACGGCTCCATCCTTAGGGAGAAGGTGACCAAGTAGCAAGCCCGAACCATGTCATTAACCAGGGACCAATACTTGCATGTAAATACAACACTTTAATATCCGTGACAAAAAATTTTCCTTAATTTTATCTTCTGATATGCAGTGTACGTGTTTACTTTGTAGATGATTCCTTATTGGTGTGTCGCACATCCTCAATGCTGGGAGCAGATGGTGGATAGGTGGTGCTCGCCTGAGTGGGACGAGGCGCACAACGCTAGCCGGGAACGGTGTCTGATGATGCAAGGTCCCTCCCACCACCAAGGCAGCCACAGCCTAGGTGAAAGTCGCCTAGAGGGGGGTGAATAGAGCGAAACTGAAATTTACAAAATTAATCACAACTACAAGTCGGGTTAGCGTTAGAAATGATAATGAGTCCGAGAGAGAGGGTGCAAAACAAATCGCAAGCAAATGAAGAGTGTGACACGCGGATTTGTTTTACCGAGGTTCGGTTCTTGCAAACCTACTCCCCGTTGAGGAGGCCACAAAGGCCGGGTCTCTTTCAACCCTTACCCTCTCTCAAACGGTCCCTCGGACCGAGTGAGCTTTTCTTCTCAATCACTTGGAACACAAAGTTCCCACAAGGACCACCACAAGATTGGTGTCTCTTGCCTCACTTACAAGTGAGTTTGATCGCAATGAAGAATCAAAGAAAGAAGAAAGCAATCCAAGCGCAAGAGCTCGAAAGAACACAAGCAAATCTCTCTCACTAATCACTAAGGCGTTGTGTGGAATTTGGAGAGGATTTGATCACTTGGGTGTGTCTAGAATTGAATGCTAGAGCTCTTGTAAGTGGTTGAAGTAGGAAAACTTGGATGACTTGAATGTGGGGTGGTTGGGGGTATTTATAGCCCCAACCACCAAACTAGCCGTTTGGGTGGAGGCTGTCTGTCGTATGGTGCACCGGACAGTCCGGTGAATTATAGCGCCCTGGCTCCGAGAATTCCCGAAGGTGAAGAGTTTGAAGTCGATTCACCCTGGTGCACCGGACACTGTCCGGTGGTGCACCGGACAGTCCGGTGCGCCAGACCAGGGTGCCTTCGGTTGTCCCTTTGCTCCTTTGTTTGAACCCTTTTTCTTGGTCTTTTTATTGGCTTATGGTGAACCTTTGGTACCTGTAGAACTTATAAGCTTGGGCAAACTAGTTAGTTCAATTATTTGTGTTGGGCAATTCAACCACCAAAATTAGTTTAGGAAATAGGTGTAAGCCTAATTCCCTTTCAATCTCCCCCTTTTTGGTGATTGATGCCAACACAAACCAAAGCAAGTATAGAAGTGCATAATTGAACTAGTTTGCAAAGAGTAAGTGCAAAGGTTACTTAGAATTTGAGCCAATAAATATCACTTACTAGATATGCATGGATTGTTTCTTTATTTTTAACATTTTGGACCACGCTTGCACCACATGTTTTGTTTTTGCAAATTCTTTTTGTAAATCCTTTTCAAAGTCCTTTTGCAAAGTAGTTAAAGGTAAATGAATAAGATTTTGAGAAGCATTTATAAGATTTGAAATTTTCTCCCCTAGTTTCAAATGCCTTTCCTTTGACTAAAATAAAACTCCCCCTCAAATAAATTCTCCTCTTAGTGTTCAAGAGGGTTTTAAGATATCAATTTTGAAAGTACTACTTGCTCCCCCTTTTGAACACAAAAAGATACTAATTTGAGATTTACCAATTTGAAAATCATTTTTAAAATTAGGGTGGTGGTGCGGTCCTTTTGCTTGGCTCATACTTTCTCCCCCTTTGGCATGAATCGCCAAAAACGGATACTTTGAGTGAGATATAAGCCCTTTGTTGAACTACTCCCTTTGGCAAATAAAACATATGAGTGAAGATTATACCAAAGACGGAGAGTGAAGCGGAGCGACGGTGAGGGATGAGTAGTAGAGTGGAGTGGAAGCCTTTGTCTTCGCCGAAGACTCCTATTCCCTTTCAATATATCTATGACTTGGTTTGAAATACACTTGAAAACACATTAGTCATAGCATATATAAAAGAGATATGATCAAAAGTATATTTATGAGCTATGTGTGCAAGTTTAGCAAAAGAAATTCCTAGAATCAAGAATATTGAGCTCATGCCTAAGTTTGGTAAAAGTTTGTTCATCTAGTGGCTTGGTAAAGATATCGGCTAATTGATCTTTAGTATTAATGTATGCAATCTCGATATCCCCTTTTTGTTGGTGATCCCTAAGAAAATGATACCGAATGGCTATGTGTTTAGTGCGGCTATGCTCAACGGGATTACCCGCCATGCGGATTGCACTCTCATTATCACATAGAAGAGGAACTTTGGTTAATTTGTAACCATAGTCCCGCAGGGTTTGCCTCATCCAAAGCAATTGTGCGCAACAATGGCCTGCGGCAATATACTCGGCTTCGGCGGTAGAAAGAGCGACCGAATTTTGCTTCTTTGAAGCCCAAGACACCAAGGACCTTCCCAAGAACTGGCAAGTCCCCGATGTGCTCTTTCTATTAATCTTACACCCCGCCCAATCGGCATCCAAATAACCAATCAAATCAAATGTGGATCCCCGAGGGTACCAAAGCCCAAACTTAGGAGTATAAGCCAAATATCTCAAGATTCGTTTTACGGCCGTAACGTGTGATTCCTTAGGGTCGGCTTGGAATCTTGCACACATGCAAACGGAAAGGATAATGTCCGGTCGAGATGCACATAAATAAAGCAATGAACCAATCATCGACTGGTATACCTTTTGATCGACGGATTTACCTCCCGTGTCGAGGTCGAGATGCCCATTTGTTCCCATGGGTGTCTTGATGGGCTTGGCATCCTTCATTCCAAACTTGGTTAGAATGTCTTGAGTATACTTTGTTTGGCTAATGAAGGTGCCCTCTTGGAGTTGCTTGACTTGGAATCCTAGAAAATACTTCAACTCCCCCATCATAGACATCTCGAATTTGTGTCATGATCCTACTAAATTCTTCACATGTAGATTCGTTAGTAGACCCAAATATAATATCATCAACATAAATTTGGCATACAAACAGATCATTGTCAAGAGTTTTAGTGAATAAAGTAGGATCGACCTTGCCGACTTTGAAGCCATTAGCTATAAGGAAATCTCTTAGGCATTCATACCATGCTCTTGGGGCTTGCTTGAGCCCATAAAGCGCCTTAGAGAGCCTATAGACATGGTTAGGGTACTTACTGTCTTCAAAGCCGGGAGGTTGCTCAACATAGACCTCTTCCTTGATTGGTCCATTGAGGAAGGCACTCTTCACGTCCATTTGATAAAGCTTGAAGCCATGGTAAGTAGCATAGGCTAATAATATGCGAATTGACTCAAGCCTAGCTACGGGTGCATAGGTTTCACCGAAATCCAAACCTTCGACTTGTGAATATCCCTTGGCCACGAGTCGAGCTTTGTTCCTTGTCACCATACCATGCTCATCTTGCTTGTTGCGGAAGACCCACTTGGTTCCTACAACATTTTGATTAGGACGTGGAACTAAATGTCATACCTCATTCCTAGTGAAATTGTTGAGCTCCTCTTGCATCGCCATCACCCAATCCGAATCTTGAAGTGCTTCCTCTACCCTGTGTGGCTCAATAGAGGAAACAAAAGAGTAATGCTCACAAAAATGTGCAACACGAGATCTAGTGGTTACCCCCTTATTAATGTCGCCGAGGATGGTGTCGACGGGGTGATCTCGTTGGATTGCTTGATGGACTCTTGGGTGTGGCGGCCTTGGTTCTTCATCCTCCTTGTCTTCATCATTTGCATCTCCCCCTTGATCATTGCCGTCATCTTGAGGTGGCTCATCATTTTGTTCTTCCTCTTTATCAACTTGAGCCTCGTCCTCATTTTGGGTTGGTGGAGATGCTTGCGTGGAGGAGGATGGTTGATCTTGTGCATGTGGAGGCTCTTCGGATTCCTTAGGTTACACATCCCCAATGGACATGTTCCTTAGTGCGATGCACGGAGCCTGTTCTTCACCTATCTCATCAAGATCAACTTGCTCTACTTGAGATCCATTAGTCTCATCAAACACAACGTAACAAGAAACTTCAACTAGTCCTGAGGACTTGTTAAAGACTCTATATGCCCTTGTGTTTGAGTCATATCCTAGTAAAAAGCCTTCTACAGTCTTAGGACAAATTTAGATTTTCTACCTCTTTTAATAAGAATAAAGCATTTGCTACCAAAGACTCTAAAATATGAAATGCTGGGCTTTTTACCGGTGAGGAGTTCGTATGATGTCTTCTTGAGGATTCAGTGCAGATATGACCGGTTGATGGCGTAGCAAGCGGTGTTAACCGCCTCGGCCCAAAACCGATCCGGTGTCTTGTACTCATCAAGCATGGTCCTTGTCATGTCCAACAGAGTTCGATTCTTCCTCTCCACTACACCATTTTGTTGTGGGGTGTAGGGAGAAGAGAACTCATGCTTGATACCCTCCTCCTCAAGGAAGCCTTCAATTTGTGAGTTCTTGAACTCCGTTTCGTTGTCGCTTCTAATTTTCTTGATCCTTAAGCCGAACTCATTTTGAGCCCGTCTCAAGAATCCCTTTAAGGTCTCTTGGGTATGGGATTTTTCCTGCAAAAAGAATACCCAAGTGAAGCGAGAATAATCATCCACAATAACTAGACAGTACTTACTCCCGTCGATGCTTATGTAAGCGATCGGGCCGAATAAGTCCATGTGTAGGAGCTCCAGCGGCCTGTCACTTGTCATGATGTTCTTGTGTGGATGATGAGTGCCAACTTGCTTCCCGGCTTGGCATGCGCTACAAATCCTGTCTTTCTCAAAATGAACATTTGTTAATCCTAAAATGTGCTCTCCCTTTAGAAGCTTATGAAGATTCTTCATTCCAACATGAGCTAGTCGGCGGTGCCAGAGCCAACCCATGTTAGTCTTAGCTATTAAGCAAGTGTCGAGTTCAGCTCTATCAAAATCTACCAAGTATAGCTGACCCTCTAACACTCCCTTAAATGCTATTGAATCATCACTTCTTCTAAAGACAGTGACACCTACATCAGTAAATAGACAGTTGTAGCCCATTTGACATAATTGAGATACGGAAAGCAAATTGTAATCTAGCGAATCAACAAGAAAAACATTGGAAATGGAATGGTCAGGAGATATAGCTATTTTACCCAAACCTTTGACCAGACCTTGATTTCCATCCCCGAATGTGATAGCTCGTTGGGGATCTTAGTTTTTCTCGTAGGAGGAGAACATCTTTTTCTCCCCCGTCATGTGGTTTGTGCACCCGCTATCAATGATCCAACTTGAGCCACCGGATGCATAAACCTACAAAACAAGTTTAGTTCTTGACTTTAGGTACCCAAACAGTTTTGGGTCCTTTGGCATTAGGAACAAGAACTTTGGGTACCCAAACACAAGTCTTAGAGCCCTTGTGTTTGCCCCCAACAAACTTGGCAACTACCTTGTCGGATTTGTTAGTCAAAACATATGATGCATAAAAAGTTTTGAATGAAATGTCATGATCATTTGATGCACTAGGAGTTTTCTTTCTAGGCAACTTAGCACGGGTTGGTTGCCTAGAGCTAGATGTCTCACCCTTATACATAAAAGCATAATTAGGGCCAGAGTGAGACTTCCTAGAATGAATTCTCCTAATTTTGCTCTCGGGATAACCGGCAGGGTACAAAATGTAACCCTCGTTATCCTGAGGCATGGGAGCCTTGCCCTTAACAAAGTTAGACAAGTTTTTAGGAAGGGCATTAAGTTTGACATTGTCTCCCCTTTGGAAGCCAATGCCATCCTTGATGCCAGGGCGTCTCCCATTATAGAGCATACTTCTAGCAAATTTAAACTTTTCATTTTCTAAGTTATGCTCGGCAATTTTAGCATCTAATCTTGCTATATGATCATTTTGTTGTTTAATTAAAGCCGTGTGATCATGAATAGCATCAACATCAATATCTCTACATCTAGTACAAATAGTGACATGCTCAATGGTAGATGTAGACGGTTTGCAAGAATTAAGTTCAACAATCTTAGCACGCAAAATATCATTGTTATCTCTAAGATTGGAAATTGTAACATTGCAATCATCAAAATCTTTAGCCTTAGCAATTAATTTTTCATTTTCAATCCTAAGGCTAGCAAGAGAGGTGTTTAATTCTTCAATCTTAGTAAGCAAATCATCATTATCATTTCTAAGATTGGGAATTGAAACATCACAAGCATGAGAATCAACCTTAGCAATTAATCTAGCATTTTCATTTCTAAGGTTATCAATGGTCTCATGGCAAGTGCTTAGCTCACTAGACAATTTTTCACATTTTTCAACTTGTAGAGCATAAGCATTTTTAACCTTAACATGCTTTTTGTTCTCCTTGATTAGGAAGTCCTCTTGGGAGTCCAAGAGATCATCCTTCTCATGAATAGCACTAATCAATTCATTTAATTTTTCCTTTTGTTGCATGTTTAGGTCGGCAAAAAGGGTACGCAAATTATTCTCCTCATCACTAGCATTATCATCACTAGAGGATTCATATTTAGTGGAGGATTTAGATTTAACCTTCTTCCTTTTGCCGTCCTTTGCCATGAGGCACTTGTGGCCGACGTTGGGGAAGAGGAGTCCCTTGGTGACGGCGATGTTGGCGGCGTCCTCGTCGGAGGAGGACTCGGTGGAGCTCTCGTCGGAGTCCCACTCCCGGCAAACATGGGCATCGCCGCCCTTCTTCTTGTAGTACCTCTTCTTTTCTCTCCTCTTTCCCTTCTTGTCGTCGCCCCTGTCACTGTCACTAGATATAGGACATTTTGCAATAAAATGACCGGGCTTACCACATTTGTAGCACATTTTCTTGGAGCGGGGTTTGTAGTCCTTCCCCCTCCTTTGTTTGAGGATTTGGCGAAAGCTCTTGATGATGAGCGCCATTTCCTCATTGTCGAGCTTTGAGGCGTCGATTGGTTGTCTACTTGGTGTAGACTCCTCCTTCTTCTCCTCCGTCGCCTTAAATGCGACCGGTTGTGCCGCGGATGTGGAGGGATCATCTAGCTCGTTGATTTTCTTCGAGCCCTTGATCATATACTCAAAGCTCACAAAATTCCCGATTACTTCCTCGGGAGTCATTAGTGTATATCTAGGATTACCACAAATTAATTGAACTTGAGTGGGGTTAAGGAAAATGAGAGATCTTAGAATAACCTTAACCACCTCGTGATCGTCCCACTTCTTGCTCCTGAGGTTGCGCACTTGGTTCACCAAGGTTTTGAGCCGGTTGTACATATCTTGTGGCTCCTCCCCTTGGCGAAGACGGAAGCGACCGAGCTCCCCATCGGTCGTTTCCCGCTTGGTGATCTTGGTGAGTTCATCACCCTCGTGCGCGGTCTTGATAAGGTCCCAAATCTCCTTCGCACTCTTCAACCCTTGCACCTTGTTATATTCCTCTCTACTTAGAGAGGCGAGGAGTATGGTTGTGGCTTGGGAGTTGAAGTGCTCGATTTGGGCCACTTCGTCCGTATCATAGTCTTCATCCCCTACGGATGGTACCTGTACACCAAACTCAACAACATCCCATATACTTTTGTGGAGTGAGGTTAGGTGATATCGCATCATATCACTCCACCTAGCATAATCTTCACCATCAAACGTTGGTGGTTTGCCTAAAGGGACGGAAAGTAAAGGTGTATGTTTAGGAATGCGGGGGGTAGCGTAGGGGGATCTTACTATACTTCTTGCGCTCTTGGCGCTTAGAAGTTACGGACGGCGCATCGGAGCCGGAGGTCGACGTTGATGAAGTGTCGGTCTCGTAGTAGACCACTTTCCTCATCCTCTTGTGCTTGTCGCCTCTCCGATACGACTTGTGGGAAGAAGATTTCTCCTTCTTCTCTTTGTGGTGTGAAGAAGACTTCTTCCCTTTGGAGGAGTCCTTCTTCTTCTCCTTCCTCTTGGTGCGGGACTCTTCCGATGAGGTGCTCCCGTGACTTGTAGTGGGCTTGTCGCCAGTCTCCATCTCCCTCTTGGTGTGATCTCCCAACATCACTTCGAGCGGTTAGGCTCTAATGAAGCACCCGGCTCTGATACCAATTGAAAGTCGCCTAGAGGGGGGTGAATAGGGCGAAACTAAAATTTACAAAATTAATCACAACTACAAGTCGGGTTAGCGTTAGAAATGATAATGAGTCCGAGAGAGAGGGTGCAAAACAAATCGCAAGCAAATGAAGAGTGTGACACGCGGATTTGTTTTACCGAGGTTCGGTTCTTGCAAACCTACTCCCCGTTGAGGAGGCCACAAAGGCCGGGTCTCTTTCAACCCTTACCCTCTCTCAAACGGTCCCTCGGACCGAGTGAGCTTTTCTTCTCAATCACTTGGAACACAAAGTTCCCACAAGGACCACCACAAGATTGGTGTCTCTTGCCTCACTTACAAGTGAGTTTGATCGCAATGAAGAATCAAAGAAAGAAGAAAGCAATCCAAGCGCAAGAGCTCGAAAGAACACAAGCAAATCTCTCTCACTAATCACTAAGGCGTTGTGTGGAATTTGGAGAGGATTTGATCACTTGGGTGTGTCTAGAATTGAATGCTAGAGCTCTTGTAAGTGGTTGAAGTAGGAAAACTTGGATGACTTGAATGTGGGGTGGTTGGGGGTATTTATAGCCCCAACCACCAAACTAGCCGTTTGGGTGGAGGCTGTCTGTCGTATGGTGCACCGGACAGTCCGGTGAATTATAGCGCCCTGGCTCCGAGAATTCCCGAAGGTGAAGAGTTTGAAGTCAATTCACCCTGGTGCACCGGACACTGTCCGGTGGTGCACCGGACAGTCCGGTGCGCCAGACCAGGGTGCCTTCGGTTGTCCCTTTGCTCCTTTGTTTGAACCCTTTTTCTTGGTCTTTTTATTGGCTTATGGTGAACCTTTGGTACCTGTAGAACTTATAAGCTTGGGCAAACTAGTTAGTTCAATTATTTGTGTTGGGCAATTCAACCACCAAAATTAGTTTAGGAAATAGGTGTAAGCCTAATTCTCTTTCACTAGGCAAATATGCAAAAGCATGGGTATGCTCTCTTTTTTATTTAGGTATATAACACTAGATTAGATATTATTTCTAACTATCTCGTTAGTTTTCTTGCAGTCGACGTCACATGGTGGCCAGCCTTGCTCCATCTTCTCGGCCTATGCTATGGCTCATAAGGGCAAGGCGACGTCCGACATCACCTACAACCCGGATGACAAGACCTGAGGCATATAGCAACCCCACTATCTACAGCCGCCTTCATGAGTAAACCGCCATGGCACAGGAGGTCCATGGACTAGATTACGATCTGAGGATCGAGGACATTTACCCCGATGTCCTCATGAGGGTCGGAGGAGGCAAGAGGCATGGGCGATACTGGATTGCCGACAGGGCAATCGACTTGTCGTCCACTCCCACTCTATCTAAGGTGCGAGCAAGGAGCACGAGCTCGAGCCCAGCCATACGACCTCGGCAGGACAGCTCACATCATCGCATACAGCAACTCGAGGTTAGTGCTTCTGTAACTCGTCATTCTTTGAGTTATATACCTTCTCTTTGAGTTACTATAACATTGGCTTAGAATATTACAAACCCAGCTAGAAACAGAGAGGAGGGAACGTCAAGAGATGGAGGCGAGGATGGCGGAGATGTTCCATTACATGCAGAGCCTTGGCGCCGCACAGGGTTTTGCTCCACCACCTCCGTTGTTCCCTATAATTGACCCTACTCAGTTCCATACTCCTGTGAGTATCAAAATTCTAGTCCTGCATGATATATATTTATCTGCTATAACACATGCAATCTCTTCTTTGTGTAGGGACAATCTAGGGCAACATCCAACAACCCTCATGGATCGCCCAGCTCATCGCTGCACCAGTCCAGGCGCCCACCTCTTTAGCTTAGTTGTGATACTTATGTTGGTGAACTTGTGTGAACTTATGTTGATGAAACTTGTCCTGAACTTATGTTTGAGTTGGTAATACTTATGTTGGTGAAACTTGGTATGAACATAGACATGTTAGTGAAAAACTTGTTAGATTTGTGAAATATGTGGTCTCTATTATGTATGTGATGATTATGTGATAACTGTGATGTATATGTGATATATCTTTTGTTTGTTTGGATGGAATAGCAAAAAAATAAGGAAGGGTATACTGGTCACTTTGCCGAGTGTAACACTCGGCAAAGAGGTGTTTTGTCAAGTGTCAAGGTCATAGCACTCGGCAAAGAAGGAACACTTGGGCACCGGTAAAGCTTCTTTGCCGAGTGCTACGGCCCTGGCACTCGGCAAAGAAGCAAGCTTTGCCGAGTGCCTCCTAGTGCACTCGGCAAAGAAACTGACAAAGCGGTCCGCTTATGGCCTCGTTGCCGAGTGATAGTCCAGCGGACACTCGACAAAGAGGAAAACTCTTTACCGAGTGTCACCTAATACACTTGGCAAATGGATTCTCTTTGTCGAGTGTCACCTAGTACACTGGGCAAAGGCGTCGTTTCTGTTACCAGCCGCGGTGACGGTGGCTTTTCTTTGCCGAGTATCGAGTGCCCAATAAAAAGTACTCGGCAAAAAGTCGTTACCGATGTACAGTTCGTTGAGCTCTCGCCTCCGGCGAGTGTTTTCTAGGCTTTGCCGAGTGCTTTAGACACTCGGCGAAGAGGCCGATTGTCACACCCTATTTTAGAAGGCAAACCGAATGCGAACCATGTACGTGCCAGGGTCAGCAATTCACGTACACAGCAGTTACATAACTAGACATCATCACACAATGCTCAAATAATAGCATAAAACAAGGTAATAGTCGATTACATCATGATGTCCGAGACATCCACATAGTCATTAACAGTTATCAAAGTGCGGAAAAGAAATGTAGATACACACGGCCTTCATAGGCAGCCGACTGTGGGTCTGCCGCTAACCCACGCCTAAAACTCATCGTACTCTTGGAACTCCTAGAAGTCCTCCTCCACGACTTCATCTTCACCTGAGCAGTGGTTGCAACGTGGACAACCTGGGGGGGGGGGGTTTAGTGCGTAAAGCAAGGGTGAGTAGACATCAACATACTCAGCAATTGTCTCGTTTGGCTGTAGTGGACTAGTTGTATGTGGGGTTAAGTCAAGCAGTTGCTTTTAGTTGGTTAGGTTATTATTACTAGTAGAAAGCCAGTTTTAGCATTAACCCAAGTTGTTAACCCAAAGTACCCTTTCCAAACGGAAAGAATACCACTTACCATTACCATTACCATAATCATAATCATCATCCTCGTCACCACCTGTAAACTAGACATCTCTGATCAAAGTATCTCTAATCAATGTATCTCTAATCAATGGAGCTCCCTTGGCCGCTCATAACCATGAGCATGGCTGATATATCAGTTTCATAACACTCTGCAGAGGTTGCGCACTTTACCCACAAGCCGTGATTCCCTCTTTCCTTGGGCCGATTAAACCCTTAAACACTATCAAGGTGAATAGGCAGAGTTTCACTACGTAGCCTTTACAAAGATTCCCTGAGGCTGTAGTCGCCCGTTAGGTTTCCTAAATGTACCGCACTCCTCCCCAAGGGGCAAACCACTCTTGGCAGAGCGAGCCGTATACACCAAGCCCCATTGACGGTACGACAGCGAAGCGAACTACACCTCAGTTCCTCTAATTATTCAGCTAAGGGTGTCCCATTCCACCCTCATGGTTGCACTATTTTCCCGGGCGGTCATCCAACGAACCAGTCCTTACGGAGAGGCACCCAAGAAATAGCTCGAGTCCCCTTAAATGCCACAAGTATATCATCATAATCAAAAGGGAAAACAACGCATCATAGATAATCTCATCATGTTCATTGATTAATGTGAAGCACTAGCATATAGCTAAACCAAAATAACCCAACCCAAATAGGTAAACAAGGACAAGATGAACAAAAGCTAGTCAATCCTTAGGTATAAATTGTGTAAATGCTTGAAGTAAATTATAAAATGAGTAGGACATAGATGGGTCAAGGGACACTTGCCTTCACCAACCAACTGCTGCTCAGGGTCTTCACCTGTAACTCCTTCGGACTCCACCAACTGACCGTTATCTGTATGAGTTCAAACATACATTCCACAATTTTAATACAAAAGAATAGTACACCATGCAATAAAATATCATAAATAAACAGACGCTCGGTGCAGGGCTCACACCTATGACTAAGCGAGAAAGAGAGAGTAATGGTCGAGGCTACGGGTCGAAGAGCGATCACGTTACGCGATTATAAATCAAGGTACTCGTCTAAGCAGAATAGTATTAATTTGACAATTACGCTATACATAAAACAGAGCTATGCTATATGTTTAATTATTATAAATAATTCAAAGTAAAATTTAAAAGAATCGTCGCGCGACGAAACACACGACGGCACACGCGAACTAAACTGAAAGTAAAACGAGTCGTCGCACGGTGAGGCGCGCGACACAACACTTAGACTGAATTGAAAATAAAACGAATCGTCGCGCGACGGAGCATGCAACGAGACACTTGAATTAATTATGGAAATAATGTCAAGCGTCGCGCGGCGAAGCGCACGACGGCATACGTCATCTAAACTGGATTTGAAACGAAACGTCGCGCGATTGGACACGCGACGCCACACATTAAATAATCTGAAATTAAGATGAACCATCGCGCGATGCAGCACACTAACAAATGAGAAATTAAAATAAATCGCCGCGCAACGAAGCACGTCAACTAAACTAAATTTAAAATTAATTAAACTGAAATTTGATCACCGTGCGCGTTGGGGCTGCGCGCGCGGGAACACGTCAGGCGAGCCGCGAGGGCAGCGCCGCCGGGGCCAGGGGCCTGCGCCAGGGGGCCGCGCCGGGGGGCTGCGCTGCCGAGGGCAGGGGCCGCGCGCCGGGGGCCGTGCGCACCGGTGCCGGGATGGCCGCGCGCAGGGGGCCGAGGGCGGCCGCGCCGAGGGGCCAGGGGGCGCGCTCAGGGGGCCGGGACGGCCGCGCGCAGGGGCCAAGGCGACCACGTCGAGGGGGCCCGGGGGCCGCGCGCGGGGGGCGGTGGGGGCGGGACCGCCGTGCCTAGGGGCAAGGGGGCCGCGTCGAGGGGCGCCAGGGCGAGCCGCGCCGCCGGAGGGCCGGGACGACCGCGCGCCGGGGGCCGGGAGGGCCACACCAAGGGGCACCGAGGGGGGCCACGCCGCGGGCCGGGGGAGCCGCGCCGTTAGTGGGCCGGGACGGCCGCGCACGCGGGGGTCGGGACCGCCGCGCCGAGGGGGCCAGGGGGCCACCGCGCCGAGGGGCGCCGGGGCGAGCCGCGCCGCCGGACCACGCGCAGGAGCACGCACGCAGGGGAGAGGAGGGCGGGGACGCGCGTAGGGAAGAGGGAAAAGGGGAGGAAGAGAGAGGGAAAGGGGAGGGGAGGGAGAGCTCACATCGGGGATCCAAATCCGACGTTAACCGTCACCGAATCACCTAGGGCACAAGAGGAAGAGAGAGAGAGGTGGAAGAGAGGGAGTTGCTGCGCGGGAAAAATCAAATGAGAGAGATAGAGAGGAGAGGGGCGCGCGCATGGGGGAGGAGGTGGGGCGCCAGGGGCGGGCCGGATCGGGCTGGGCTGGGTCGTGGGCCGGACTGAAGCCCACAACACACGCGACCACAGATCGGAATCCAATCGCGAATCGAAATCCGAAACGAGACGAACACGCGATTAAACACGCAATCAGACAAAAGAAATATGTCTCGGCATGATGCAACACTCATGTCAACTTAGGTTTTGTTTACACACGATACAGACACCAGTCGTTATACTGCTTTAAAATTGGGAAGAAGGAGCGAAACGGGAAGAGAAAAGAGAGTAACGCCTGAATTTGGTGAGTAATAAAGAAGAAAAAAAATCTACCCCAAAATTCAGGGCATTACACCGATTTCGGTAGTGTCTTTCCTTGTCTCCCTAACCTAGATTGTTCCACACCGGTCAGGGTGGAAATGAGCTGAGCCGAACCCAGGTCGACTCGTTGTCGGCTCGCCGAGCTAACGAGTCTGACAATAAACATGAAATTGCTCTCCAAAATATAATATAAAATCTCAAAAATAATTTAAATTACTTATTTTAGATTAGTAAAATAAATATATTACTAATATAATATAGAAAATAGTTTAATTTTGTGCAGTAATTAAAAAACATAAACTAATCGTGTATTTAGTTCATATAGTATATGCTAATTAGGATTTTATATAACAAATTGTTGTTGGGTCCACAAGACACAGCGAGCCGAGCCGAGCTAGCTCGCTCTTTTCTCGAGCCAGAAAAACATGCTCGACTCAGGCTCGTTCTAAGCACCGAGCCGAGCCCCCACGAGCCTAAGACGGCTCGTCGAGCTCGAGCTTTTTTTTTCACCCCTACACACCGCCATAGAAGACATCGAGCAGGCCATCCTTCTAGCCATGTGCCTCTACAGGCAGCGGGGCAAGAACAACCGAGGGAGAGGAGACGCGGCCTTCGACGACGATGCATGGCCGAACAGCCGGAGAGGAGGAGGTGCTCGGGATCTCGAGTTTAGTTTTATATTCCCTGTTAGCAAAGAATTTGTGAGGTATTTTGGTCGATGATAATATATATTGTTCGTTTTAATTGTAACTGTTGTGCTCTAAAATTTTATTGAATATTTATGTGTCGTGGCAACGTACGAACATTGTGCCGGTTTTTATATTAATGGTGGCATTATTTATAATACCAATTAGTCGTAGATATATAAGTCGTTCTAGATGATTCTATACTTAGTACTTCGTTATTTACGGATGTGGATAACAGCGAGTATTTAACATTATTTTTCAAATACGAAATTAAGATAGAGAAATGTTGTAGAAATCGTATACGGTACGGATACATCCACTTTTTAGTATTTAGATTAAAATCGAATACGAGTACTGTTCCATTTCGATTAGCTGCATGTCTGAATGAATGTGCAAAGGTTAATTATCTAAAGCAGGACCCACCATGTATCAACTGAAGCCTGCCCAACAAGCTGTGGCAAACGTGCAACGTATAGAAATATGTTCATCATATCAGAGGCTTAACACTGCTTACTTGTTGACCGCAAGGGATATAAATAATATATATTTGTTGGCAAATCCATGTTCTTTATCTGAAGAAGACTTCCTCTGTGTGTTTAAACAATTGACGTCCCATGAGCAGCCAGAAAAACACTTTATTCATGAGCAGCCAGAAAAGCGCTTTACGCTAAAAGGTGGTGGAACTTCGAGAAGAAGAACAAGCAGCCCCGCTGTGACTGTGATGTTATTCTTGGCAAGAGCGACCTTCCGATGTCCTCACGTAGAGTGCTACACTACCTATTGCGCCTAGGTAGCTAATAAGGTAGTACTTTTTTTTCTCTGGCGAATATTGGAAAATGCGGGTGCAGAATCGTGAACGGTCTATTCGTCTGTCCTCTTGAGGACTACAGTAACAGATCGAGTGGCTCATTATTGTATTGCTCGCTAAAGCTGGGGCGGCGAGTTGACGTTCTGGTGCGCGTGTGCATCTTTATTCCCAAAAGCTAAAGCTGCAAGCGAGGTTGATGTCCAGAGGCCAAAGCGCTAGTAGTCACTACCGGATACAGGTGCACATCTCGTAAAGCTTAGAAAACACTCCACAAAGTTAACGGCCATCAATTATAGATGGTTATTGAAAACTTTTGATGAGCGTCGCATTTCGTCGAGAATTTGACACTCAGCAAAGCATTCGTTGTCGAGTATCTCTCTATACCGAGTATTTTGTTTTCGGCAATCGAGGCATGTGCTGAAAGTCTTAGTTCACTAAGAGTGACACTTGCAAAGTATGATATGTCTGATAAAAACACGACTAAGGGTATAAGTGAGCACACTACCGAAATTGAGGGCACCAATTTAAAAAACCCTTTGGTAAAACGTCGAGTACTCCATAAAAAACCGGATTCTCGGTGGTGAGTGGGTTGAGGCATGATCTGGACGTTGATGAACTTTCCGTGGTGAGACATGACGCTGCTGCTCCATGACGAAGATAGATTCAGCGGAAGTCCAGCCACAACACATGCGTGGTCGTCTGATTCCACTAGAACAAACAGGGACGAGGCAAACAGCGACCAAAGGGTTTTCGCTGAAAGTTTTCCTCCGTCACCAGTACGTAGATCGCTGTCGGATGTGAAACTGAAACAAACGGCTCCTGCTGGTCCTCTGGTTGTGTGCTATATATCTTGTGGCGCTGCATGGAAATGAAAGCAGGCAATTTGCAGGCCTCACCAGTCACCACACAGGTGTCCAGCTGCCAAAAGTCAGTAGTTACCAAGCAGGCTCTGAGTTCAGACTGACTTCCCGCTGCTTCTGATGGCAGTGGCACGGGTAGGTATCGTTGGAGCTGGACTACTGGAGACAGCCAAGGGCTGCCGGTTCATTCGTACAGGGATCTTTTGTTCTTTGTTGAGTTCAGATTGAATCGATCCACACATGCCAAATCACGCATGTCGTTGGTATGGTACGTACGTGGTGTAACTTTTGTGGTACCCGCCTCCGCCTCTCTATCATGTATCAGGGCAATGTCAGACTTCCATCTTATCATGGAACGGAAGCTGGTAAGGTTGGCTCACGGAGGCTAGCTAAATGATTGAAATCCAATGGAGGTAATCTGTACGTAAGAGTACCTAAACTAGACCTTCCTCTCATTACTGATGTGTGTAATTCTCACTCTAATTGCAAATAAACACAATCACCAATCCATCATCGTCTCTAACTCTCTAGGTCGCCTTAAGCCAACTCCAGACACTGCTTGCAAGGAAGTCAAAACGAAAGTGGTTTTGACTTAGGCTAAAGAATTACTCCATAATTGTACTCTTTGATTTGAAGGAGTGAGTACATAGGTACGTAGCCATGCCATCACAATGGCGATGCGAACGGATGGGATTTTCCTCAACTGGAGTATGTGTTCGCACGATGGATGCGGACAGTCATGCGGAATTACTGATAGGCTCCACACGGTCGCCGGCAGCGCCATCGGTATTGGCCCAAACTTGCAGGAGGCGGAAAGGCGCCCGCCGCCCGCGCCTCTCCATCGACGACCGAGCAGTCGTTCGCGTCGGGCCGCAGGCGGCGATAGAATTAGGGCACGTACAGGTACAGCGGTATCAAATACGTCATCTCTAAGCAGCCACGTAAACAGCAATTAAATCAAAAAAATCCAACGTAGACGCTAATTAAGGAGGAGAGAGACATATATCGTCCTTTCGTGAAGAGACGGTTTTGGCCCCGTGCTCCAATGCATGAGACGGTACGTCAATCACTCTGATTGCTTTGGTCCTTGTTCCATACATAAATTTAAAAAATTATAGACAGTATAAATAGACAATTCGTTGTATGACTTATTATTTATATTATTTGTACGTGTTTTTCAATATACATATAGACAACTGTTGTATATGGCTGTATATACCCTTAGTGTCAGTTTTAATGGCTATATTACCACATGCAAGTGTATATAAGGACATGTACAGTCCATATCCATAGACATAGATAGTTGTTGTATATTTGTATATTAGAAAACACATATAGACAACATAAATAGACGAATTATACAGTGAATTGTCTACTTACACTGGCTACATAGTTTTAAATATGTAAATTACATAACACAAGATATCATTATGTCACTTATGATGTTGATCTGTATAATGTTTGCCTTCGGCGTTACTAGCCCAGGAGCACGAGCTGTAGCCCGTAGTCGTCCTCTCATCAGGCGACGACATTGTGGTGGCAAAGATGCTTTTTGCTAAATTGATGGCGAACAGATGGTTGTAGGAGTCGTGTTGTGCCCTAAGACCTGGTTAGTAGCTTTAATAGAAACTAAATGTCATTGTATATTTCGTTTGCTGCAAGGGTATTCTCTACTACTATATAAGAAACCGTGCACTATGCCCCTGCCTCCGATATCCTCGCCCCCATCTGGCCCAATTCCGTGCGCGCCCGTGTCAAGCGTCGGCCGCAGCCTCCGCCACACCCCCATCTGGCCCCTAGATTTCTGTTATTAAACAAAGGTTTGAACAAGTATCTTCTCCTTTGTAAACTTCACAAAGAGAGGGGATAAAGAAGTTATAGCTTCATATAGAGAGAAGTATAACTTGCCCCTTCCAAAAAGCTCGAATAATGCAGGACATTGCTCATCTATTTATAGCCACAAGATACAAACTTTGTGAACTTACAATCGTGTCCTCAAGCCTATACATTCAGTCTAATATACATGCTAGGGGCAAAATCGTCCTTCTTCTCTTCCAACCTATTAATTAAGCTTCAGAGGCTTCTTGTGGTTCTTCTTTGCTTCATCGTATATGAGCACTTGGTAACTCCCCGAAGCTTCTTCCTTCGGGAATATGTCTATTGGTAGTTTCGGTTGAAACCTACCTTCGACATTGACCTTGCAATATGTGCAATGAGATAGAAAAAACGTTATCGGGTAGGTGTTTTGAGGACCTTCGGATGAAAAAGGCCCCCAACAGTAGCCCCTTCGCGTTACTAGTTTGTTTTTTATAACGAGCTCAGTCCGCAAAATACACGAAGTTTTTATGTCGAAGGTCCGAAAAACACCTTTCTTGAGCGTGTTGATAAAAAACGTGGGAAAAATGCTTCGCGTCGGTCCACCGATCAGAGGGTATAGCTGTCGCAACCGCTCATCTCCACCACTTACCAGGCTTTATGAGTCGGCCAGACGAGTATGAAATTTTTATAGCATTTATTGCTTTTTGCCACCACCTGCTGCCCAAATTTTCACTACTTCCAAAGCTCTTTATTCTTGTATATGGGCCTTCGCATATAGCTTCGACTTTGTTCCAATGGCTAGGGTTTGCACGACTGCTAGATTGACCAATGAGGGTGAGACAGCGGATGTAGTTGACACAACTTTGATTTTAGAGGTGATGAGAGAGTCTAGGATCATTGAGCCAAAGGTCATAGAAGATGTTGGTATTGCGGAGAAGAGTGATTCCGAGACTGAAGTAGATAGCGACGAAGAAGACTCTAAAGTTATTTGCCCAAGCAAGCCCAATCATGTTGAATTCGGCAAATCGATTATAAAGGTTGGAGATCTAGATGTGTTGAAATGGCTAGGATATATTGGCAAAAAAGATGAAGATGTAATCAGATTCGCTAGCGATGAGATTATTCCAAAGTCGGAGGATGATGAAGTGGTTGTTTTCAGGAGCTTCTTCTGTGCTGGGCTTCGCTTCTAGATGCATGAGATAATCGTTGTGGTACTTAAAAAATTTGGAATATTCCTTCATCAGTTGATGCCCAATGCAATCGTCAGAATTAGTATTTATATATGGGCCCTCTGAAGTCAAGGTTTGAGTGTAAATGCCGAAGGGTTCTGCAAAATTCATGAACTTCATTATCAGACGAAATCAAGATCCCCAGATGGTCTCCATAAAAACTTTAGGTGCTAAAATTTTGCGTATAGAAAAGATACCAAGGCTCCGGTATTAGGATATCGAACGAAGTAGCCAACTGGTTGGACCAATCAGTGGTTCTACATGAAAGCTGATGTCAAAGGTAGGGATGAATTTAAGAACATTATGATGAGCCCAATGAGTTTGAACTTCAGCTTGATGCGACTGGTTTGTGGCATGGCTCTTAGGTCACCGGCGCAAGTAGCCCAAGTAACCTTCGGTACTGCAATTGAGCATATCAGCACCCCAGATGTGGTGCAAGAATTCCATTCTTACAAGGTTTTCCCAATACTATCTAGGTGGGGAATGCTGAAGTTTAAACAGAAAGTGAATAAGGGAGACCTTGTCAGATTGTCGTAGCGCTTTAAGTTCAAAGATGTGTTCAAGGAACCATGCACTGAATGGCTAGATATGATTGAGATGATGTGTAACGAAATTTTGGGTAACTTTACGAAGAAAGAAGATCAACTTATAACTACGACCTTTTGTAACCGGGATAAACAAAGGTTGAACAGAGTGATAGATACCTTGAAATTTGACTATCCAAAGTACACGAAGCTATCTGAAGAAGAAGTTGCTGGTATAAAGAGGAAAATAATTGTCATCATTATCTGCCAAAGGAAGGAAGAAGAAGGAGATAACTACAAAACAGAAGAGAAAAGAAGCCGAAGAAGGGGAGTCTTCACTGTCAGGACCGAACTCTCCTCCCTCGAAGAGGCAGAAAGTTACGAAGGTGAAGAAACCTTCAGAAGTAGCAAAGAAGGTTGTTGAGAAGCCATTACCTTTGTCTATTGGTGTTACAAAAATCTTAGAGGTAATGACTCGACCCTTGCTTTTTTCTATGCTAAGCCTGTTGGGGTCAGATCTGACTAGCTTGTTGATGAAGGATAAAACCGCTGAAGGTGAGGTAGCTAGAAGTCCTTCGGAAGCAACCGCAAAAAAGTCGGCTAAACACATACTGAAGATATCCATTAGAAGAAGCGTCGAATGGGGACAATAATGAAGGCTATTCACAAAACTCCCTCAATGGAGGCGAAGAAAAAGGCCCTAGTTGCCGAGTAATATGCCGAAATAGCCCTGACTGCTGAGGCGTGTCAAGAAACCGAAGATAGTGGAGGTGCCTATGGAACCACTATGGCTACCATTGAAAGGCTAATTGCAGATCCGGTGCCTACGGGGCCTGAGGAAGTTGTTCCTGAAAAGGCTATTGAAGAAATACCTAGGGGGACTATGGATGTGAAGCAGAAGAAAACTATAGCAGAGGCATTGGCTTTGAAGGAGTGAACAAAACTAGGGCTTCCTCTAGCGAGGAGAGAACCTTCGACCTGAGGCACCTGGGTGTAGGGATGATAATGGGGAATTCCTCGTCGGGGAATAGCTCTTCATCCCCATCCCCGCGACAAAAAATCCCCTTGGGGATCCCCACAAACGCTTGCGGGGGATATTTCTTCCTCATCCATGTTTCCCGCGGGGATAAATCCCCGACGGGGATCCCTGACCCCGCTTAAATTATAATTAGGGCATACGTTCTTTGTTATTATTGTAAAACATTGTCACTTATACACACCGTCAGATGTAAGAAATCATTATGTGTACATCAAAATGAACACATTTGTGCAATGAGTGGTCTCTTGAGAAGGTAATTGTTTCTTTTATCATTAACTAGTACACAAAAACATTATCATGTGCAAGTTTAACGGATCCCCGCGGGGAATAGGGATGGGGAATGCTTCCTTGTCCCCGTCCCAGTTTACCCGTCAGAGGAAGAGTTTTCCTTGTTTACATCTCCGTGGGGGAAGAAACTATCATCTCCATCCCCTAATGGAGAAATTCTTCACAGAGAATCGGGAATTGGGTCCCTATTGCCATCTCTACCTAGATGGTGGCAAACTCAATGCTTAAGAGCATCTTCAATAGGAGCCCTAAACGGGGTTCTATTTTGAAATATAGGACTCTACCATAAAAAAACATGCTCCAACAGGGGCTCTATTTTACAAAAAAATCATCAAACCATTATAGGGCTCGGTCTCTCTAGTCCTAAATATAGTACCCCATATACCCGAGCCCTATCCTCATTTGTACACTATTCCTAATTTTTTATTTCCTAAATAACATGATTTATTTCCTAATAATATGATATAGGGCTCAATTGTTGGAGCTACACATGTTTTTGTGGTCCTAAACGCTTTAAATCAGGTCTTGTTTTAATTTTGAGGACTCAAATATAGGACTTCTTGTTGGAGATGCTCTAAGAGTTGTCTGAACTTCGGAAGTTTGCCATTACTGGAGGTTACAGGCCTGGTGCCGTTCTGTTTGACGGTGTAGATGAAGAAGTGCTAGAATGCCTTCCTGACCGAGCCGGAGCTAGAGTGGTTATCACTGTATCATAATCTATCAGCTTTCCGAAGCTAGAAAATGAATGGATGGATATCAGAAAGTATTCATCCTATTCTCAGCTTAGTTCTTGGTTCATCATTGACCATACTCTTTTTCCACTTTAACCAAATATAGGTACCGACCACGGCGAGAGGCATTGATCTTTGCCTCGTGGCAAATGGACCTTACCAAATAGCTGGTTTAGTTGCACATGACACATACGTCGACTCTAAATCTAATAAACTATAAAATTTCTGAAATATTTCAACCTTGTCAATGCCTCAAGCACAAAAGTACGGAAACCACCTTGCAAAAGAACAAAGGCACAAAAGCCTGTGCGCCGTAGGTCCAAGCTTGCCCCCGGGTTTTTGTATCATAATCTTCCAAAAAACAATTTCATATATGTATTGGTGTTGCGACCAAGGAGACAGATCAAAGTCAATAATCTGTCATCATTGCACCCACCAGGTTCACAAAGAACTGCATATGTACATTTAGCAGTCGATGTGGCCATTCTCGTATGCATCATAAAGTGGTGCTAGTCACATACTACCACAGCTCACCATAGGTAAAGCGACAGTTACAAAAAGAAGTGTGGCGAATAAATTGAACACACCTATGACAAAGTTTAGCCAAAAAAAGAGCTATGAACGGGGCGCAGGGATACAAAGCTTGACGTACAACTTATGTGGCCTGAACTAAACATATATTATGACTAAGAAACTGTGACGCGCTTAGTTTGTGAGCATGCTTCGAAGAACTCTTTCACTAGTAGCAGCTGAACAGGTAATGGATCATAATGTAAATTTAAAAGGAAATCTCAACTCAGGAAATTCTCTGGTACTACAGGTACAAATGAGCAATTGGCTAAAACTCCTAAGGAATACATGCCGAGGCTACACTCCATTCCACTCTAAATAAACCTAAGGGCCAATCCATCCTAACCGAGCTAGCTAGATGCATCAACACTTAGCAACCGTCAGGTATGAACTGTGGCTGGAGTAAGGTGTAGACACAAGCATCGCTGCATCAGCACCCGCAAGGCCGCAACGTTCAGGTACGAGGACACCTGCGACATGAACAGCAGCAAATGGTGCACCAACCGTGCTAGTTCAAGGCATTTGTCTCTAAAAGCACTTCTTGTGCACAATGGACGGCCCCGTCTCATCATACTCGCCCTTGGTCACATGCTGGTTTTGAGGGAAAACGACCTTAGCCAATATCGCACCACCCAGCCAGGCCGAGTACCTTGCTAGGTTCTCGGGCATGTATTCAGGAGGCTGGAGGAAACGTTGCCCAAGTTAGTAATAGCCAGGCAAGTGAGAAGGGGGTTGACTAGGAGCAGCAATGAAGGTACCTTCACAAGTGATGGACAGATTGCTGAAGCAGACAGATTTGCTTCTCTCTGGAACCTGTCCTCAAAGCCTTGAGGAAAGCAAGTGAGATAAACCTTAGCGATCAAACGAGTCTAAGCAAAACTACAGGAGTTCAGATTAATTATGCATAAAGATGGACAAGTTGTATACGCAACTGTTCAAGAGAGTCAGTTGAACATGCAAAGCTGTAACCATGACATGAAATGTGTGATAAATGCTTATTTCAATATCAAGAATCAGCTTCAACAACCCAATTCTTACTAACCAACATACTTTCCACTTCCAGTTGTACTATTACTACCCATATTCAACATATTTGACTACTTAACCCTACCCGTATTCACCATGATATTTGACTACTTATCCAAAGGACAACTATCAAATGAAATCTGAAAGTTCCAACAAAACATCAAAGCTAGCACTTCTTTTATTAGGAGACATGACAACAGAGAATGTACCAGACTAGTGGTGCATAGGTTGGCATCCACACAATCAGTTCATACCCAAGGCAGATTTTCATCTTGAATGAAGTTGTGTTCAACTAGAAAACATATGTTAAATCCACAGAAGTATAAAACAAGAATACTACCTCCGTTCACAAATATATGACGTCATTGATTTTTTTTTTCAAAAACTTTAATCACTAGTCTTATTTAAAATATTTATTCAAAATTTTAAAATTTTAAGCTATGCTCAAACGACCTTGAGTGATAAAACAAATCACAACAAAATAAATGACAACTTACTATTTTTTGAATAAGACGAGTGATTAAAGTTTTTGAAAAAAGTAAACGGCGTCATATATCTGTGAATGGAGGGAGTATTACTTACCCTATCTAGCTAATAGATATGCATTTGATATATAGCTAGCTCACAATGTTGAATAAAACAAAGGTGCACATAAAGAACAAAAGGCATCTGGCATATGAAATCAATAACTAACCAGTCATTGATGAGGTGCCACCACATAACATGGTATTTTCAAGCAGCTGACGATGGTACTCTGATGAAACATTTGAGACACTAGTAACTAGCTGGTGAACGATACCATAATCTTCCAAGCCCAATATACGTGGTTGAAATAAAGCTTCACCAACAATGTACCCCTCTTTTTCAATTGTTATAACCTGGAGAAAAAGCGGTTATAAAAGACTAGTTTGTATAGATTCGTTACTGTATTTGGACCCAAAAGCAAGAAAAGAGGCAAGGACACAATAACCATGCATTTATGTAGACACACAATAAGAGAGGACCAACTTGTATGTTTGACACAAGATTTACGGCAGAAAATGAATAATAACCTACCTGCCCATCAGGAAGAGTGTGCTTTTCTGGTTGGCAAGAGCTTTCTATACTTTCAAAAGTCAAATAATCTTCTGTGCAACACGCATACTGCTCTTTCAGCAGCTCAACATCAGCAACATCAAGGTTTACTGATGGGTTGGATTTTTTCAGTTCTTGTGCAAACAGGTTTGTCAAGTCAACTCCCCCAATCTCTAATCTCTTAGAAGCTATGTGTTGAACAGCTCCTTCACAAACTGGAGCAATATCTAGTAAAATAGAAGCAGAAAATGTCACTCCAACATCAGCCTTGTTTGCCCACCACTATAGAGAAGGGTCTAGTGAGAATACATACTAATTAGTGAAATAAAACAAGCACTTGATGGCCATAACTGAACCAAAATGTAGGCAATGTCTACTTTAGTTAAAGCTAGCCAATCAAAAGATTCGTTATGCATCGTGTCTTTTGCGTAGTCAACTAAGCCACTAAACAAATTGCCCAAAATAAGTGAGATTTGAAAGACTAAGGAAATGATAACCGCAAGATAAATGCAAGTATAAACAGTTTTAAAGCACAAGTATGCAGTCACATTCCCGTAAATGAACGAATAGTTCAAGAAATCTTCTAATCCCTGCTCCTTTGCTGTGCTAACGGACTTAATGGTGATCATGGTTATTAAAACGGTAAAACGTTAAAACGTTATGAACCAACTTTTTAACTTTTAAACGTTTAAACGAATATTGAAACGTCTTTTCAGACTTGACATAGAAATTCAAATATAGAATAAGTTCATACATAAGTTGAGTTCACAAACCAAATAGCATAAAAAGAAACAGATCAAGTTCAACAGCACAAGTTCAACCACATAAGTTACATCTTTTATGCATGATCAATAACCATCATCGAACTCATCAATATGAAGACCCATGAGCATCCACGCCTTGATCATCACCATCTTTTTCACTATTGCTTCCTTCAATTTCATCTTCCACATCAAGATCATCAAGAATATATTCCTCATCCTCGTCACCTTCATTTGCTAAATTAGTATCCTCTTCCTCAAGGTCTTCATTCCTTCTTACACACCCACCAGCAGCTCTCCTAGGAAAATTACGACCTCTGAGATGTGCAGATGCACCAATAGCTTCATCAACTTGGTTGAGCAAATAGAGCTTGAACGATTGATTCACTGTTGGGCAATATGGTTGCACAAAATCAGTACTCACCAATATGGTCTGCTGACTGAGGAGAGCAACGGCTGCTGGCTGGGCTGCTGTGGGCGCGGGTGGGCTGCTGTGGGCGCCAGAGAGCAGTGGCCAGCGGCTGGGGCGCTGGGCTGCTGTGGGCGCCAGAGAGCAGTGGCTGGCTGCCTGGCTGAGGAGAGGAGAGCGGTGGCTGACTGTCGCTGAGGAGAGGAGAGAGGAGCGCAGAAGAAGAGGGCGGCGGCCGGCTGTGGCTGAGGAGAGGAGAGAGGAGAGCAGAGCGACGGCAGCTGGCTGAGGGAGTGAGGGCACTGCGGCCAGTGCCCAGGAAATGACCTAGAAAATGCTAAAGGCCCCGGACGGACAGAACGTCCTTAGAACGTTTAAAACGCCCTAAAACGCTATTTGGACGCTTAAACGTCGTTTAAACGCTCAAAACGGACGTTCTACGCCCTAAACAACGTTCGGACGTTTCAACTTTTAAACATGTTTTCTCGTTTAAACGACGTTTTAATAACAATGATGGTGATGAGTATAATTATGATGCATACCCTGGGAGTCACTAGCACCTAAAAAATCAAGATTTTAAAAAGATGTGAAGCAGGTGTTATCATTATCCACTATTTCTTCAGGTCTACTATTATCTTTTGGTTATTTTGTTAGATGTGAGGCTTCATAATATAATGTGCTCCCTTTGGCAAGGGAAGAGTGTTGTTCCAGGCATCCACTCATTATTCAGATGCAACTTTGGCATTTTACCTATGTTATATTTATGAAATTAGCGAAAGGGCCTCTAGCTGAATTGGTTAGGTGGTCTGAGTAGCACTCCTCAAGTCCTGGCCCATTGTTTTCAGATTGCCTGATCGTCTGATCGATGCCACTGGGTGATCAGACGATTAGTCGCCCCTGATCGACCCTAATCGTCCTCTGGTCGTCCTATGTATTTTTAGGACATATATAATACTATATATAGATATATACTTATATAGTACATAGACTTGCTCAGGACAAGCACAAGTATAGACAACGCAGCAGTATAAATAGTCCAAAACAGCAGTATGAATACTTGAATAGTCCAAAACAGCAGTACATCTCCAACAAGTCTATATGAAACTATGAAACTGCAATTCTACAACTTACTAGACCATGACCAAGAAGGCAACACCTATATGAGATCATCATACAACTGAAGTCTGAAGTCTTAACTGAAGTCTGAACCTGAGTAATTAACGCGACTGATCGCTAACCAGACGACTAATCGATACATATCGCCGACTAGTTAGACGGTATGGACAATCAGATCACCTGATCGAATCGAACCCCCTTATCGAGCACTGAGTACCGATCAGCCTGACTAATCGCGATTAGTCGGATGATCTGAAAACAATGTCCTGGCCTCCTGGGTTCGACTCCCCATCGGAGCGAATTTCAAGTTGTGTTTAAAAAAATCCCCTCGTTTGTCTCACGCCAAAGCACAGGTCTAAGGCTCGGCCCCGGCGCGGTCGTTCTCACATGAGCTTCGATGCCGATGTGTATGGGTGGGGCAGGGGTTCGGGGGTTTTCTCGACCTGTGTGAGAAGGTCTTCTTAATACAATACTCGGGGTCGGGGCTGTCTTACCCCCCGCAGGTCGAATTTATATTTATGAAATTATTTATAATATGGAATTACTTTTTTTGAAATGATTCTACTATCATTTTATATCTTCAATCTCTATATGCAATATAAGTATTGTTCTCTCAAATGGCTTCCTATCAAAAACTCCATTTACTACATTTAATTTCATCTTAACTCTTAAGTGGCAACTGGCAACCAAGTTGGAATAAAATGCTGGTAATTGTTTGCTTTAAAAACCTACAGAAACTCATTTGGGTGCAAGGAATGCAATAATACATCTGTGCAAAAAGGTAAACGATAATTAGGTGAAAGAATTGTGGCACAGCAATATGCAAAAAATAGTGTTTCAGAAACATGCTAGGCAGGCGGTCGGGCTACGCCTAGTGCCTATGCGATGCTTTGTGTTTGTACTTTATGTGGATAATTAGAATAATCCTGCTAAAAACTGATATTAGCGATATGACTGGAGCTCATCTTCCTCCATCTCTAATATGTTCCATTCTCAAGCAGACATTATGCCCAAAACATCTCTATGCATAAAAAGCCTAGACAAAACATCTAGGTGCTAAGTGAGGTGATGCAGCTCCACCTAGCACTAAGGTGGAGCTAGGCGCCGCCTTTTAAAATATTAGCAAAGATACACAAATGAAACCAGCACGACATTACAACAGTATGACACAAACTATTGTTCATTCAAGAGACTAGATTAATTAATTGCATAAAGCCCATAACCTTTTGATATTTGTATTGCAATATAAACATTCCTGAAAATTGATTGGATAAAGAATTTACGTGATGTTCTTGTGTATCCTGAAAGATCATCAATCACTAGGTGACATTTTTTTCTATTGTATAACTTTTGAGCTCAAAAGGGAACATATATGTTTTCGATGCAAGCCTTCGACATGTGCTGGTTTGCATCAAGGAAATCTACAGCAGTGAAGCTGACAAGAGGACTGAATTAAACAACCGCTGAGTCAAAATCTACAGGTAAAGGATGGCCCTTCTACCAAAATAAATGAAGGAAAAGGTCAATAGCTTCAGACCATTACTACACAAACAAAAGCCAGACGTGGAATAATTGAATAAACATAATTGAAATCTGAATCTGAATCATCCAAAGTTAAAGATGCTTTGATTTTAAGGTACTACCTATTTTCCCGTGACCAATGTCAACGGTACATCCTGAAATGCGTCCAACAGCATAGAGTGACAATACAGCCTGTTCAGAGGCATAAAAGCCTGAAACATTGAACTTTTCAAACATAAGCTGCACCAATTGCTCCCGAAGAGTCTGCAGAGAGCATTAAGAGATGTGAGGACAAGGGACAACTATAATCAAATTCAAATGTACAAAAGCACTACTAGAGCAATGCATTAGAGACTCCAAAAAATGAACAATGGCAGACAAAAAAATTAAGACAGTACAAGATATATTATTTTGCAGCTCCCATATATCCAAAGCCTACTTAGAAGATGCATCAGTCAATAACCAAACATGTGCTGCTATGATGCCTCCAAATCTATAATATCAGCATTTGGAAAACATCACACACCAGAAAAGCCCACCAGGTACCATTATTGAATACTTTTTAGCTGGCACAAAGATACACTAAACTATTGATTTAATCTTAGCTTGTCCAAAATTTTAAATTAAAATGAATTTGACCTAGAGGCTAAAGTTCAACTTTCTAGTGAGCTCTAGTGCAGATCCCATACAACACCAAGATTTGCAGTGACATTAAACATAGGCTTCAGAAGCCACAAAATACTGGGGTCCATTACATCAGCCCTCGTAGGGCCTCTAGCGGTCTAGCCTAGTGGTTAAAGGCTTCCGAGTAGCACCTCCAAGTCTCGGGTTCGATTCCCCTCGGGGGCCAATTTTCCGGGCTTGGTTAAAAAAATCCCCTCGTTGTGCCCCATCCGCTCTCGGGTTACGATGTCATGTGTCACCCACCGATTGAGCCGTTGCAGAGTGGACGATTGACGTCAGCCCGTTAGTGATGGGAGGCCAGGGTTTGGGGATTTTCTCGACTAGGACCATTGTTTCGGTCTCTTCTTAATGTAATACCGGGAGGACGGTCATTGCCTCCCCGGCCGAGTTCTTTTTTTTTTGTTCTGCCATATAGTTCAACTACTGTTACACACTTCATTGATCATTAAATCAACTATGCAGACACATCCCCAATATAGCAAAAGGTTTGGCATCAAAGTTTAGAGTACATATAGCATGACCATCCAATTAAGAGTTAAGGTTTGAGATCACAGAACTCCAAAAAGAAGCATCTAAAAACAAAAAAAAACCTGGGTTAAGAGTTCAAGCCACATGTCTAGAATACCCCAACCTAATTAATCTATATCTACACCAAATAATAAAATATAATAATGTTAAAGAGGTAAAATTTCTCTCTGCCCATTTTTTCGTCAACTCCCCCTGAGTACCCAATCGATGGAGAGTTTCTTCGGTCCTGCTTATTTTACTTCACAAAGTGCACTCATGCCCTGTATGTCTGCTTATTTTACTTCCCAAAGTGCACTCATGCCCTCTGTGTCACTGTCATGTATATGACCCAAACTCATGACCCATATTCGTACCATCATAGAGTTAGGGCAACTTGCAATAAGCAGTGATGAGTACGAAGTTCGATTCCAATATGTATAGGGCCGCATCCTATGTACCTCCTATGTGATTCGAACTCATGACCCACGCTCATACGAGTTGGAACAACTCGCATCTAGCGATGATACGTATTGGGTTCTGTTGCAAGATACGAGCATGTTTGCTAGCCACAACTTATAAGCCAAGCCAAAAAAAAGCACCACTGGACACTAGTCCATTAATAATTCAGCATATTTAGTTGTCCTAAAACAATTTGGGTCACGATTGGACACCCTAGCCGCACCCCATCAGCAAGGCTGCAACATGAAGCATTTCAGGTTCTGGACAAGCTTTTTAGCTTCATTCGAGCAGGGGGTCACGATTGGACACCATAACCACACCCCAACAGCAAGGCTGCAACATGAAGCATTTCAGGCAGAGGCGGATCTAAAGGGGGGGCAAAGTGGGCCATCCCCTCCCCCCCCTCAATTTTGTACATCCTTTTATGTCTAATGATTATTTAGTATTAAGTGTAGAAAAAAACAAAGTTTTAGATAGTATAAAGTCTTGTTCTAAATCTCTAAAACTAATAGCTAGTTGCTAAAATTAGGTGAGAGGTTTAGAATGGATCAACTAATTGTTAGCTATACCCCTCAAATAAGTATTAGTTGTTAGATGACCCAACCCAGCTAAAACCAGTTAACAGTTAGCTCTAGAGGTTTAGAACATGGCCTAAAACAACCATGTTATGAGCCTGCTCGTCGGATCCTCTCAGTCCAGTCCTTGCATCTACCAGTCTGACCCTAATCTTCCCGACACCACCTAAACCAGCCTGCTCGCTGCCCCGTTTCTGCCGCCGACCCCTTCTCGATGCGACGCCACCCGACTTAGCCCCTTCCCGGCGCCTCCGTCCCTTGTCCTGTTTTTATCGTGACGTTGATCCGCTCGACAGGCTAGATCTCGCTTGTCGCAACGATATGACTTGTCCCCTGCGGTCGGCGGGCTTGGCGAACTAGAAAACTATGGCTCTCATGTGGTCCTTTTGGCCCCCATGAATTTTCGTCCTGCGTCCGCCACTGATTTCAGGTTCTCGACAAGCTCTATTCGAGCAGGAGGATGCATCACCTTTGGCGTGAAGAGGGGTTCGGTGAAGAGAATCTGACCCTCGTCCCCAATCTCCCACCCAATGTCCCTGTACAGGACGTAGTTGAGTAGGTCCTCCATGGCGTCCCAGTCCTTGACGAAGCCGCGCACCACAGGGTGCACCACCTCCTCTACCACCGCGCCGTCAGCCATCTCCTGGTCCTCAACATCCAGCTTCATCTTCGACGGCATTACCTACCCAGCAAAAGGCCCCCAGCAAAATAGAAGGTCAAATAACTAAAAAAACACAGTGCACTGAGAGGCGTCCCAGAGATCCGCGTGCTCACCAGTGGGGGTGCCTGGTCGGGCGCCGCGATGCCGGCCTTGAGCAGCTTAGAGCCCGCGTCGACGACCACCGCCTCCATGGCCGGCGCCGGAGGCGGGGAAACCCTAGAATGCGGAGGCGAGGCGCTAGGATTCGAAGCTAGAGGTGGGTGGGACGGGGCACGAGATTAGCGAGGGTTTTGAAAAGAGGAGGCCAGCGGGAAAGACCGAAAGAGGAGGGCTGCGGAGAATTGCAGAGAAGCGAGCGAGGTGAGGGAGGACGAGGAGTCGACGTCGACGAAGCTTGGTCCTCCCACCTGGCCCTTCCAGATCTTGGATTCTTGGGCACTGGGGAGAGGTACAGGAGCGAGCGCGTAGAAACGGGGATAACCCGTACGCTCAGTCGCTCCCGGTAGGCTGAATATGTCTCGTTGGACTTCGATTTGACTCGTTAAACTAGCGAGTTTAGGTGCCTGTTTGTTTGGGATTCTAGGGCGATTCTGGCCGCCAGAAGCTGAAGCCGCGGCCAAACGCCTAGCTTCTGGGCCAGCTTCTGGCGGTCGCGCTTCCCACGGAAGCCGGCCTTGTACAGGAAATCAGAAGCCGCCCGACCCACGCGTCCGCTGGAAGCCGGCTATTCGAGAGGGTTTGCATCCACCGCCCGAGCCCTGCGTCCTCTGCAAGCCTCAGCTCTCTCCCTCAACCGCCGCCTGCTCCTCCGTCGCATCGGTGCGACGGCCTCGACCACAGTCCCGTCTCCCCTTCCGCGGCATTCGCTCAGCAGGTACATTCCTCCATTATCCTCCATTCCGTTGCGTATGCGCTCGTCCCCCGCTGCATCCTCGCTAGGGTTTTAACCTCGCCGCATCGTCCATACGGAAGACCTCGCCGCCTCCAGGTCTTCCGTATGCGGTCATCCCCCGTAGACGTGGCTGCATCATCGCTAGGGATTTGACCTCGCCGCCGCCAGGTCATCTGTATCCGCTCGTCCCCCGTAGACGTGGCTCCATCGTCGCTAGGGTTTTGACCTCGCCGCCGCCAGGTCTTCCGTATCCGCCCGTCCCCCGTTTTAGTCGCAAGGGTTTTCACCTCGCCGCCGCTAGGTCTTCCGCAAGGTTGCACTCGGCCGTTGCATTCCAACCTTCCATACCCTTCTTCCCCGATGTCGTGTTACGGATCAGGTGTACCCCATGTAGTGATTATGCTTTAGGTTGCATCGACGTGTGTGGTTCAAACTTCCCACTGTAATGAAGCCAATTGTGAACTGCTATGTAACGAAAATCCTGTTTATTTGATGTTCAGATCTCGGGGTGTTAGCTGTTTGTCTCTCTGTTGCATCACAGAATCTCCACTCCAACGAAGGTGATGTTCACATTTAATTAATTTCCCCTTCTTGTCATTAACATTGTGTATGTTAAGCAGTAATTGTTCATATGTTCACGTTTTTTGGTTACTCCATTGAAACTGTGTTTGTAGTGTCAAAAGTACACAAGTTAGTAGTAAATGTTTGGTATAGCCTCCTTTGTTAGCAGCCTAGGCACTGGAAAAGTAAGCCAAGATTTGTGTACATAGTCCCCATGTCTGGTATACTAACGACCTAATAAATCCACATCAGATGGATTCAGCTGACTCCATAGCCGACAAGGCAATTGGAAGGATGCAAGAGATTTCGGACAAGATATTTTCCGTAGTGAGGGAAACAATCCGTCCTAGACGCGGGTTGACCTCATTTGATGCTACCAAACTTCGTGTAGCTTTGGAGGAGATAGCTTGCATGCTGGAGCAAGACTCTCTGGTTTTGCAAGAACATTTGGACATCGTGAACAACTTTAACATCCCGGTTGACAGCAGCTATGAACCTTCTACCTTGTCGTCACCACCCCCATCTGACGACGACCTGACTCCACATTGGGACTTTGCGGAGCATTTCCAAAACTTCTGGGGAGTTGAATATGACTCAGATCAGATGCCTTCGTTTAGTGCCAATGATGTTTAAGGTAGACGGGAGTGAACCTTGGAGTTAGGTGTTTGAATAACAGGGTTGAAGTCCTTAGCTTTTGTGTACTAAGTGCGTAGGGAAACAGGGAATCCGTTTTTTCTTTTGGTTAATGGGCTGCTGTAAATGTGTTCCCTGTCATTTTGTGTCCAGTACCAGTTTATTTAAGGTTCTCGTTGTGTAATTAAGCAAATTGGAATCTTAGTACTTATGGTATTATCTGAACATAGTATGGCCAGTATATTATTCATCGTTGTTGTTATTTTTAATCCGAGAACAGTACTACGTATGTTGAAAACTATATACTTGTTATGCACTAGATGGACAAGTCCGGCAAAGTGATTGCAAAGTGGGATAGTAGAGCAACAAAAATTTACACAGAAATTTGTGTAGAAGAGGTCAATGCTCGGAACAGGCCACAACAATTTCTAAATGCAGAAGGGTATGCTAACCTCATAAGGAAGTTTAAGGAACGCACTGGTCGCACTTACACAAGGGATCAAATGAAGAATAGGTGGGATTCGTTGAAGAGAATGTTCACCCAGTGGAAAACTCTTAATGAAAGGGCTACAGGCCTTGGTCGAGACCCTCATACTGGTTCAATCAGTGCGCCAGATGAGTGGTGGGCCAAGCAAAATGAAGTAAGTTCATCTTTTTTTTCGTAGACTAACATTAGTATTGGCCATCTAAAAGTAGGACTACGAATTGGTGCAGGCAATGCCAGGTTGTATTATGTTCAAAACAGCCCCCCTAGAGAATGAGGACGAGCTAAAGGTTATGTTTGGACCCATTGTCTGCACAAATGAAAGAACCCTGGTTCCTGGCGTGGAGGATGCTAATTCATCTTCTGATGATCATTTGGAATACACTTTAGGTGGGGGTGAAAACAGCACACCTGACCCCTGCACAAATGCTACTGGGAAGCGTAAGATGCGCCATGATTCCCCAAAACCAAAGAAGAAAAAAGATTCGAGGGAAGAGTACATGAAAAGACTTGTGGAGGCTTTTGAGTCCCGCTCATTGACCACAAACAAGTCCATTACCTCTTCTGACAATGACCCCGTTCGATTAGAGATTAAAAAGCAGTTGCTACAAGTCAAGGAAGATGGATCACCTGAAGGGAGCGAACTACATTTGTTTGCGACACATCTTCTGATTCATAAGAAGTATAGAGATGTTTTTGCAAACTTGGAGACAAAAGAAGGAAGAATCGCTTGGCTTCGCAATGCTTACGAGTTAGAAACTAAAAAGAGCACTTAGCTGGTGGACGTCCGACAACAGAGTCGTACATGTTTACTATTCTCGTTGGTTGTGTTTTTCATCAGGCATGTGGTTTCATTAGATGTTAAAAAAGTCCACCTACATGCTGCTGGTCCGACAACTGAGGCTTATATGTTCAGTATGTTAGTTGTGTCTGCTTAATGAGTCATGTCGTGTCAGTTTTCGTTAGTATCATTTTCGTTTTGAAACAATTTTCCAGTAATTCGAGTTGAACATGTATCAGAATAATATGAGTTGTAACTTTGTGAGCTATGTGAATCTGTGAACTGCATATGCCTGTAAACTGTTCGACTTCTTTAATATATGTTTTATAAACTGTGGTTGCATATGAAATTGTGGCTCTTGGTTGTCTCCATGCAGATGTGTGACCCTTATGAACACACATATGATGATGAAATGGATGCACACACATCTGATGATGAAATGGATGCACACACATCTGATGATGAAATGGATGCACACACATCTAATGACGAAACAGGTGGAGAATTGCTTGTTGCTCTTTATGCTGTTGACATTTGGGGCAGGCATTTCAGTCGGGCTCCTAGGAGAACATTGGTCGAATCTGGTATTCAATGGGTTCAAAGAACGCTGGAGATTAGTAACGACTGTTTTGACATGTTTCGGATGCGAAGAACTGTTTTTCGACGATTGCATGACACGTTGGTACAAAATTATGGTCTGCTTCCAAGCAGGGGTGTCAGTACTATGGAAGCTCTTGGCATATTCTTGTGGGCATGTGGGGGTCCACAATCGTTTAGGCAGATCAGAAATAAATTTGGTCACTCATTGGAAACAATTAGCCGCAAGTATAGTGATGTCCTTAATGCACTTTATAAGATGTCATCTGACACAATAAAGCCAAAAGACCCACATTTTGTCGAGATTCATCATCGTTTGCGAGAGGCTAGGTTTTGGCCACACTTCAAGGATTGCATAGGCGCAATAGATGGTAGTCACTTCCCAGCAGCAGTCCCGGCTTCGGAACAAGCGAAATATATTGGCCGACACGGTTACACGTCGCAGAATGTAATGGCCGTATGTGACTTCGATATGAGGTTCACATTTGTGGTGACAGGATGGCCAGGTTCCGTACATGACACAAGAGTACTATAGGATACTTTAATAACTTATGCGGACAGGTTCCCCCATCCACCGGAAGGTATATAAATATTTTGTTCATTAGTATAATACAGTACTATTTTATGTCATATGTACGTAACATTTGTATTTTGAGTTTGTGCAGGTAAATACTATCTTGTCGATTCGGGTTATCCAAATAGAAAGGGGTACCTTGCACCTTATAAGGGTCAGAAGTACCACATTACGGAATGGCAAAATGCGAGGCAACCTATTGGGAGTAAAGAAGTTTTCAACTATGCGCACTCATCCCTACGAAATGTTATTGAGCGATCATTTGGGGTGCTAAAAATGAAGTGAAGAATTCTATTAAGTCTCCCTTCATTTTCGCTTGAGAAACAATCGAAGATAATTATTGCATGTATGACACTGCATAACTTCATTAGAGATAGTGCTCTACACGATAGAGATTTTGATGAAGTAGGACCTAATAGCCTAAGTCATGATCTACCTGCAGGTGACAGTAGTACTAGCACATCTGATGAGTTAGACATGAGTGCTTTTCGAGATGCAATTGCAAATGCATTAGTGTCGTAGTTAACTTAGTGCAATTGTAACGGTACTTATGATGTAATCAACTCCACTAATTAGTTTGTAATGAACTTTATTTGCGTTATGGGTTTCATTTTATCGTTTGTTCGAACAGAATCTGCAATTTGAGAATCTGTATCCAAACACGTAGATTCTGACGAACAGCTTTTCTGCACAGCTGGCGAACCAAACACCTAAATTCTAACCACCAGCTTTTCCCAACAGCCAGCTTTTCCCCACAGCCAGCTTTTCAGATAAGCTGGCCAGAAAAAAGCCGAACCAAACACGCCCTATTTGTTCGGCTCCTTAAGCTAACGAGTCATAGAGTCA
Source organism: Zea mays (assembly GCF_902167145.1). Lineage (NCBI taxonomy): Eukaryota > Viridiplantae > Streptophyta > Magnoliopsida > Poales > Poaceae > Zea > Zea mays. The sequence goes on along the minus strand of NC_050100.1, from coordinate 33,200,842 downwards.
GCTTGACTCGACGTTTAGCTTGCTAGGCATAACATAAAAAATAATATATACATAATAATTAATTTTTTAGTTAATTTTAAATTAATTGCAATAGAAAAAACACGTGTTCATCAGTTTAACCAACAGTTATATTTGTATAGACCAATATAACACATAGACACAAGATTCAGCTAGGCGCTAGGCGGAATCTAGGCGGTGACCCATTGCCTAGCGCCTAGTCGAGAGTACTCGGTCTTAGGCGCTTCTAGGCGCTTTTCTAGGCGTTTTGGCAATATAGCCATAAATTATATATATATTATGTATATAACTATATATACGTATATAACTACTATATATGACTATATGAGTCACAGTAAGTATAAAAAGAAGGCCAGTAGACATATCTGATTCATAGCTTAGCTTACTCTTGCATGTTCCTAGCTCCTGCAAGGCTGCAACACATTTTGACAGCTAGTAGTTAGTAAATTGGTCAATAGATAGCTAGCTGTTCATAAAAAAAATAGAAAACACTAAATTGTGACTTATCTGGATGATTTCAGCAGCCTCCCATTCATGAGCAGTTGAGCACACTGCACACCATATCAGCAGCTGGTAATTACAATTACAACACAAGTGGATAGGACAGTAATACAAGTGCAGAACACAATTTATAAATAAAGGACAACACAAGCACATAGTTCTTAGTTCAGGTCTCACACAAAAGAAGACACACAGACACAAAGTGACACAGCTGCAGTTCATAAGACCAGGGCATCACAAAAGGCTTCACTACTAGATGGAGATGGTCCAGATCATATTTCATCTTCACTGTAGCACAAATCTTCATCTTCATACTCTTCTTCTTCAGACTCAAACTCTTCTCCTTCATAGAGCTCTCTCACAGTCTCACTCTTGCACTTCTACGAGGCTCAAGCTGTTCTTCTGCTCCAACTGCCTCTCCAATAACAGACCAAGGTATCCATGTACCTTCCATCTCATCTTCCTCCTCATCTCTAAAGACAACTTGTGCACAATCATCTCCACCCTCTTGGAGAAAACCTTGAGCTTCAGTTGTATCACTAGACAAGAGAACATCAGTGATTTTCTTTGACTTAATCTTTTCTCTGTTATTCATCAGCCTGTTATTGAACTGAATATAGACCAACTTGTTGAGGCGGGTTGTAGTCAGCCTATTTCTCTTCTTAGTGTGTATCTATAAATTAGAAACAAAAGCATTTTCAGTTCTGAAATTTAATCATAGTACTGCTGAAATGATTAATAGATAGGTACTAACCCCTTCAAACCCACTCCAATTTCTTTCACAACCAGAAGAGCTTGATGTCAAAGATAATATCCTTGTAGCCATCTTTTGTAAAGCTGGTGTTTCAGTTCCATATAACTGCCACCATGATGCTGAAATAAATTAGAAACACCTCTATTAGTTTAAAAACAGCAAACAACCATGGTAGAAAACAGTAAACAACCATATAATAAGTAGTTAAGTACCTCTATCTGGATTGTAATCATAGTTTTGAAAAGTTCTTGCAAGCTTCTTGCTAAATGGTCCTTCTCTATTCTGAAATTTTTTCAATTCAAAGTTGGCAGTCTGTTCTTGTTGGTCCTCATCATGATAATAAAATTGCTCGACACAAGATATGAAGGCTTCATTCATTTTGGGCTCATCAAATATTGATGGGTTAGCATAGCTATAGTGTGGATTCAGCAAAAAAGCTGTCAAATGCAATGGAGAATCAAGTCTTCCATTCATCTTCTTCTCAATTACAGTCATAACATCTTTGAATCGAGACTCAACATTGCCAAAGGCCTCTTTGATCTCTCTTTTTGCCTTTAGTAGCTCTCCATAAAGGAAACCCATGGATGGCTTCACATCCCCATCAACCAAACGGAGGACTTTGACCAATGGCTCAAAAACAGCCAACATTAGCTTCACATCCTTCCAAAAGGCTGGACTCAATATAGTAGCTGTGGCCTCTTTTCCTTTCTTTGATTTCACATCCTTTAATGAGTCCCACTTGCTATGAACTACCATCTTCCTTAACTGATCCTTCTTCTCTTGCATACTGTTCAAAGTGAGAAAGTATGAAGCAAACCTAGTCACTCCTGGCCTCACTAGCTCTTTCCCCTCTGTGAAGTATCTCAAGCACTCCAATGTTCTTGTGTGGCCATACACAAATATGGTAAATGACTTTGCTTGGTCAATCACTTTCCTGAACCGAGGCAATTTGCCAATTCCTTGGAGCATCAAGTTGATTGTGTGAGCTGCACAAGAGGTCCAAAATATTTGTGGTCTCTTCTCAAGCAATAGCTTCTTTGCTCCCATGTTGTTAGAGGCATTGTCAGTGACTACTTGCACCACATTTTCTTCACCAATGTCTTCAATTGCTTTGTCCACTAATTCAAAAATGACTTCGCTTGTGTGTGACACATCTGACATCTCTTTTGAGCTGATGAAGGAGGTTCCATCAGCACAATTAGTGCATATATTCATTATGCTTCTCCTCTTCCTATCTGACCAAGCATCGGTCATAATAGAGCACCCATTTTTCATCTTCTTGGCTTCACGTTCCTGCAGCAAACACTTGGTTCTTTCATATTCTTCTTCCAGCAAACTACCTCGAAAGGCATCTTGAGTTGGAGGTGTAAGTCCTGGTCCAAATTGTCCAATTGCTTCACACATTTGCTTGAACTCATCATTGTCACATGCATTGAAAGGTATTCCTGCCAATGATTAAAAAATGAAGTCTAATTTTAAAATGTGTTCAGTTCATGAATTTTAAAATGTGAAAACAGCATCGTATACTAGCAATTTACCATGATTATAGGCCCATCTTGCAATAAACTTGTGCACCTCATGCTCTCTTTCTTTCCATAGTTCCTTGTTCAGCTGCTATTGTTTGAATGAATCAGCCTTGGTAGGATCAATAACATGTGTCCATTTGTCAATTGGCCCTAATTTGTGAGGCTGTGAGCTTCCAACACAAGTGACTTCTTCTGACTCCTCTCCAACCCTAGATACATTCACTTCCTCTCTAAGTTCTAGCTCACGAACAGTCTTCTCCTCCCTCTTCCTTTTTGCAACCTCCATTGCTTTCTTGCACTTCTCTTTAGCCTCTAGAGCCTGCGGTGTTGCAGACGTGCATTTCTTCACATTCTTTCCAACATGGGCAAGATGCTCCTTCAACCTATAAATCCCTCCCCTCATCTCCTTATCACAGAACTTACACTTCACCTTGTCTTTGTTGTTAGCATCAACAAGAACACCATATTCCCATCCAACATCATCTGAATTTCTTTTTAGGAGATTCGCTCTAGCTGCTTCAGTTTCAGAAGGTGTAGCTGCAGTTTCTGATGACATCCTTAAACCTTAATCCTTTGATTTCTTTCACTTGTACATTGCACAGGGGAGGAAAGCAGTTTCAGCAGGGGAGGAAAGCAGGAAAGTAGGGGAGGAAAGCAGGGGAGGGGGATGAGCAGGGAGGGGAGCAGCCGACGGGGGAGGAGAACTCAGCGGCGGGGGAGCAAGGAGGAGAGCAGCCGACGGGGGAGCAGCAGGAGGGGATGAGCGCCGACGGGGGAGCAATTTCCGTGACCGTGTGGGAGGGAGACCGAGCGGCTGCACAGCGCGCGCGCTAATACTCCCCCGCGCTAAAACTCCCGCGCGCGCTAAATTGCCACGCGCTCGCCTGCACGCCCGCCTGCGCGCCGCCAACTCGCCGCCTAGGCGCGGCTGAGCGTCGCCTAGTCGCCGCGGCCGCCTAGACGCCGCACACGACCCTAGGCTACGCGGCAGCCTATCGACTAGCGCCTAGGCGCGCCTAATCGCCGCCTAGTCGGCGCCTAGCCGAACACTGCATAGACACAGTTCATCAATGATTAGTTTAACTTATAGATTATAGACATCACGCATATATAACATGTTCATCAATTGTTACATAAATGATATGCATATAATTTTGTTTTATTGAAATGTGAATCTCGTTTAGCTCGCGAGTTGGCTCGTTAACAAAACGAGCTAGCTTGTTAATAAACCGAGCTAGAATGTCAGCTTAGCTCGTGAAAATATTCAAACGAGCCGATCTGAGCCGTGCCGACGAGCCACGAGCATTTCGTTTAGTCCTATCCGACTCCATAATGTGATATGTGTCTCGAGCAGCCTCCCTATCACACCGATTGAATCCAACTCACTAAGTGTACGAAACTCACCTTTTACTTGTTCTTTCTCCAGATTTTGCTGTTTGGCTCAAACTAAGTCCTAGAGGCATTCTCACGGATTAGAGTTAGAGATCAAATCAAAGTGCTAAACACATAGTATTAGTGAGAGCACCTAGAGGGGTTTGAATAGGTGATCCTATAAAAATAACACTAAAACACAAACTTGGTATAAAAGTAAGAGTTAGTGAAAAACTAAAGTATGTTCCAGTAGAGAGAATAAGTAAGCAAGTCCTCTTCACTTGATTGCTCTTTCAAGATATACAATAGATTGAGAGAAATATCACAAGTGAATTTGAGAGACTTAAGAAGATGGAGAAAAATCATAAGCAAATAAGCACACAAGACACGTTGATTTTTCTCGTGGTTCGGACAAGCCTAAAATGATTGCCTACTCCATGTTGTGGTGTCCCAAAGGACAAAGGTTGCAACTCAACCCCTCTCAAGTGACCAAAAGATCAAACTTGACTACCACAGTCTTCCTTATCACTCATATACCCGTTTGCAAGGAATCTCCATAAAGTGGAGTCTCTTGCAGCCACACACAAGATCATAATTACAACTTGGAGCAAGAGAGGGAAGAGAGTACACACACAAGAGCAAATTGTAGCAACACAATTCAAGAGAGAAGATCACAAAAGCGCAAAGTCATACAGACACAAGCATAGCTCAGAAACGATGCATGGATCTCACTAAATCGCTAGAATGAGTTGTAGTAGAGAGTCAGAGTAATGTGATGCTCTTGTAGTGCTTGGGTATTGAAGGAGGTCTCCATGGGGTGCTTTTATAGCCCCAAAATATCCCATAATTGTTGCTCCTTCCTTGCAAAAAAGATGTGAAAATTCAACTTCCAATGTGGGCACCGAACCGGTCCAGTGCGCCACCGGACTGGGTCCGTGTGCCTCAAGTCCAGGATCCTGATTGGTACTTTCCTACACTGACGGGCATCGGACCAGTACGGTGCACCTCTGGACGGGTGCCACGTTAGCTAGTCGTTGGCTCGCCCGCGCGCGCCGAGGACTAGCTGTTGGAGGCGGTTATGTGTGCCACCAGACCATGAACAATGGCGGTCTAGTGAATTTTATAATTAAAATCATGAGGCTGTCGAGTTCAGCCATAGAGGCAGTCTCGTGCACATCCGCATGGTTCGGTGTGCTAGGCCGCCAAAAGATCAAGTCTCGGACCCCTGTGGACTCGGTCTGGTGCACCACCGGACTGGTCCGGTGAGGCCCAGAACCGCCCAATTATGGCTCTTTTGAGCCAAACTTTTCAAACTTCTTTTGGATATCCTTGGGAGCTTCCCTACAACTTGGACAAACATAATTAGTACCTAATCCAATTGACTAAGTGTGGGAAACTCACCTCTTTGCTATAGTTTCATCAGAATTTGCAATATGGCTCAAACTAAGTCCTGGAAGCACTTTTCTCACAGAATTGAGATAGGCATAAAACAAAAGTGCTAGAAACATAGTATTATGCATATGCAACTAGGGATGGAAACGATCGGTAGACACTAAAACCATTACTGTTTTCATATTTTTTATTGGAAACAAAATCGAAAACAGTATCTCCGGAAACGGAAACGATATCGGCATTTCGGAAACATCGGAAATGAAAGTTTGGTGCAGAAAATACACCGGTAATGGTCAAAATCTAAAATACGATCGATAAACATATCAAACTTCACAATACAGCAAAGTTGACAAAAGATCACAAAGACCACAAGTTCACAATATAACAAGTTCACAAGGATCACAAATTTATAGTATAAAAAGTTCACAAAGATCACAAGTTTACAATATAACAAGTTCATAAAGATCACAAGTTCACTGACTCAAAGTTCACAATTCACAATATCCACTCGATCTAGCTGACATGGCATGCTTACTCATGAAATATTTTTCCTCACATAAAGAGTTTTTTCACAACCTCACAGGAAAACCCTAAAATCTAGTGTGTGGAAAAGGCAGACTGTCGGTTCTCTATCATTATATATTACTAATACATAACATGTGCATAGAAAGAGTGGATTCGTTCGAGAGACCAAATCGTTAATCCCAACTGCCTTCCAACACCATCTATCCCAAAAAATCTTAATGCGTCCAAAAAAATACAAAAATAAGTAATCCTTATCTAGAGACATACAGGCGATGCAAAAAATCACATGCTGGAAAATCCCGAAAAAATCCAAGACATAATTCCGAAAAATTATAAGACACAATTCCGAAAAATTCTGAGACACAAATCCGGTAATTTTCGACAAAAACCGGTAATCGAAGGAAACGGTCGGTAAAACACCACACTAATTCCGATCGAAAAAATCTGAAAACTGATTCCGTTTTCGAAAAATACCGTTATCGGTGAATCCGATCGAAAAATTTCGAAATCGGTTTCCAGAATACCAAAAAATTCCGAAACTGTTTTCATCCCTATATGCAACTTGTTTAAACATTTAAACCTCGTGTTTATATTGTTTTACCCAAAGTTGCATTTTTAGTCTCCAGTTTTGCTCATTTGGACATAGTTCCTTCAATTTGCCTTCAAGTGAACATGTGCTCCTTCTCATTCAAAGTAGTTAGTCCATGGTGGTGTGTTGGACTTGTAATCACCAAAACAGGTAGAAATGGCTATCTATCCCATTTCCTTTTTAGTATCCCCTTTTTTGGTGATTTATGTTAATTGCCAACACACCTAAAGCAACTCAAATATGAGTAACTTAAACCAATATGACATAGTTAATGCGATTATAACTATTGATATAGTCGTTGTAACTGACCGTTGCGATCCACCCATTGATCTTGCAGAGATAGACCATCCAGACCAGGCTTGCGGACCGTTCGCATGTGGCATAAAGGTGACAATGGCTAGGAGGTTATTGGTGGTTATAAATACAACCCCAACCACCCCCTTCAATGGTACCCAAGCATTCCAACTCCCACCTTCATTGCAAAAGAGCAAGACTTCACTTCATCCACACTCAAAGCGTCAAAGTCTTCTTCAAGTGCTATAATTGTGTTTGAAGATCATTAGTGATTAGTGCTTTGGAGAGACTCAAGAGAGTGTGACATTCTGTTTTTCTTGTTTCCCTTTTGGATTGGTGCTTTGATCATGCTTTCGTCCTCCTCTTCTAATTCTCATTCACTTATAAAGATAGCAAGAGACACCTAAGTGTGTGGTGATCTTTGTGGGGTCTTAGTGACCCTTGAGATTAAGAAGCACTCATCCAGTCTAAGATATCGTTTGAGAGAGAGAAAGGATTCAAAGAGACTCGTCCTGCGTGGACTCCTCAATGGGGAGTAGGTTCTTTGGAACCGAACCTCGAGAAATAAATCGCATGTGTCTTTGTGTTAATCTTGCTTAGCGATTTGATTTTTCCTCCCCCTCTCTAGTTCTTTTGCTTGCAATCGATTTGAGTTTGCTCGTAAAGTTATCTGCATTGATTGAGAAACTATTAGCAAGAAGAACTACTCTTCTGTACTCTGATCCTTTCCATACTCGTTCTAACGCAAACTCTAGGTGAAGTTTTCTGTTCAAGTTTATACATTTTAGGTTACGCCTATTCACCCCTCTTTAGGCAGCTTTTAGGTATTCTAAGGGGTTTACCTTTGACTTAATTGGATACTTAAACGCTGATTATGATAGATGCAAGGTAGATAGAAAGAGCACATCCATGACTTGCCAATTCTTAGGTAGGTCCCTTATGCCTTGGAGCTCTAAAAAGCAAAATTCGGTTGCCCTATCCACCACTGAGCCCGAGTACATTGTTGAAGGCCACCTTGTGCGCAATTGCTTTGGATGAGGCAAACACTTAAGGACTTTGGCTACAATCTAATCAAAGTCCACTCCTGTGTGATCATAAGAATATTATCCGCATTGTGGAGAATCCTATTGAACACAGTCGCACTAAGCACATAGACATCTGGCACCACTTCCTAAGAGACCACCAGCAAAGGGGAGATATCATAATAGACCATATGAGCACCCACTCCCAATTACTTGATATTTTCACCAAGCCTTTGGATGAGAAGAGGTTTTGTGAGTTGAGGAGTGAACTGAATATCTTAGACTCTTGGAACATGGACTGAGGCATTGCACACTTGCATATTTTACTTATGCCTTCGATCATGTTTATTTCATATTCTTTTGTTGTTGTGTGGCTCAAAGTGTAGAAAGTCATCCCCGGACCTCACAAGTCCAAGTGCCTCAAATGCACGCATTTAGGGGGAGGATAGACTACACTTTGACCTTCTGGGGCTAACTATAGTTTTGAGTTGATCATGTGTGTAGTCCCAAAGTACTTGAAAGGGAAATGACAGGTTTGGACAAAGAAAGACGCTTCCACTGCATAACGGTATCAAGGTTTCTTTGTCACGATTTCTTTGATTTCTCATTGCTTCGAGTTTTTCATTCGTTGTTTTGGTGAGGCAATGGGGTTCGGCCACTTAGTTTCTCCATTTTGTTGCTTAATGCCAAAGGGGGAGAAATTAGAGACCAAAACAACTGGATCGACCACCACTTGAGTTTTTAAAATGTTTTGAGCTTTAAACTTGTCTTTTGATTCAAAACCCTCTTGATAGCAAAGAGGAGCCCTCTTATTGCAAAACCTAAAGTTCTCTTATGTGGGAGAAATTATTCTTGTGGGAAAAACGGGGAGAAATTACTGTTTGATCAAAACAAGTTCTTTAAAACTGGTTTGATTTGCAAAATCCAAGTGTGTTTGACTTATAAGTAAGAAAAGTGGTTTAGTTTGCAAAATAAGAAAGCAAGTGGTGGATAAATGATCCAAATATGCAAATCATTTGAAAACTTCATTTGTTTGAGTTTGAACTTCAAATTGCAACTTTTGACTCATAATTCTTTTAAGTTAGTCAATTTTTAGTTGGTTTAGGTGTGTTGGCATAAATCACCGAAAAAGGGAGATTGGAAGGGAAATGGGCTAGATAGCCATTTCTACCTGTTTTGTGATTAAGTGTCCAACACAACATGGACTAACTTGTTTATTATGAGTATGAGCATAGGTCCACTTGAATGCAATTTGAAGATATTAAGTACAAAAGAGCTATAGGAGGCTTGAAAGCGCAACTTCGGGTAAAATCATGAGGTTTGAACACTTAGATAAGTTGCATATGCATAATACTATGTTTCTAGCAGTTTGATTTGATGTCTAACTCAATTTAGTGAGAAAAATGCTTTTAGGACTTAGTTTGAGCTAAACTGCAAATTCTAGAGAAAGAACAAGTAAAAGGTGAGTTTCATATACTTAGTCATGCGCTAACTATGCTTCTCTAAGTGTTAGGAAGGCTCACAAAAAAAGTCCATTTCAAAAGGATTCAATTTGCAAAGGAAAGAACTTCATTGGGGTTGTCTACGGTTCACCGGACTAGTCCGATGGTGCACCGGACCGCCTCCGTATGTGAATAGGTGACTCTCAGGTTTTTATTTATAAAAATCACCGGACCACCTATAGTCGGTCCGGTGGTGCACCGGACTGTCTTCAACAGCTATCTCCTGCGGGCGGGCACTAGCCAACGGCTACCTAACGTGGCACCTAGTGAGGAGGTGCTGTAATACCCAAGAATGTATACAGTGAGAATATAATTGATCTCCTTATTTTGTGTGCCATAAATTTCTCATAACAAGAGCATACCTATAATTAAGAGTGATTAGATTAAATAAAATAAATAATACTCAAATAAATTATGCATTATGCTGAGGTTTCATTTTGTGTGCATTTTTGTGGCAATATAAAAATAGTGCAAAAAGAAATATATTAAAGTCTAAAGTGGAATTTAAAGATTTAAATTGGAATTCTAGAATTAAATAAAAGAGAAGCACTAACAATCACAAAATGAATATTAAAATAGATAGATTCAACCCTACCATGTCTAAGATGAGTATTTAATGGGAAAACAAATCTACCAGAAAGTTGACTTTGAATACAATTTAAAATTATGAATTTGAAAACTTAGAAAAGGAAAAGAGAAAAGAAAATAAAAAGAAAAAGGGACAGAAAGCTTACCTGGGCCCTAGACTCCATTCTGGCCCACCTAACCCTCATCTCCGTGCGGCCCACCTTGCCCAGCCCCCGCGTCCGCGTACCGCATCCGACCGCGCGCGCCAGCTCCAGCGTTCGCCTGACACACAGGGCCCGCTTGCCACTCACTCGCACGCGCGCTCTCTGGCCGGTGGCCCCCACTGGTCAGCGCCATCTCCTATCTCAGTTGCACGATTCGTGCCCGCTCTCAGCCTTTCACTGAGTCGCGGGCCCCCTTGTCATCCTGGTCGTCACGACGGTAACAACCCTGAAAGGGAAATAGGGTCCTCTTCCCAGTATTAATTTTGGTGGTTCAATGCCCAACACAAATATTGGACTAACTAGTTTGCTCTAGAATACATGTTAGGGATCCAATTCAAAGGAGCAAAAAGAAACCGAGTGTGCTCTGGTCTGGCGCATCGGACTGTCCGGTGTGCCACCAGACAGTGTCCGGTGCACCAGGACCGTACAGAGTCCAACTAGCCACTCTCGGATTTCTTCGGGCGCACTCCGCTATAATTCATCGGACTGCCCGGTGTGCCACCGAACTGTCCGGTGTGACAGCGGAGCAACGACTACTTCGCACAACGATCGACTATAAAAGCGCGGTGATCAGATGAACAGTGAGGAATAGTGCGCGCAGAGTCAGAGCCGCAGGTCAGAGGCGCACCGGACACTGAACAGTGCCAGTCCGGCGCGGCATCGGACACTGAACAGTGCATATCCGGTGCGGCACCGGACCGTCCGGTGCCACTAGAGGACAAAGCCTCCAACGGTCAAAAGCTCCAGAACCCTAACAGTTGGGTGACGTGGCTTGCGCACCGGAGAGTGTCCGGTGGCGCACCGGACTGTCCGGTGCGCCCATCGACAGCAGCCTGCCCCAACGATTGTTTGGTGGTTGAGGGCTATAAATACCCCCCAACCACCACCTGTGGGGGACAGATATCCCCCGGGTCCACTGGAGGTAAAAGACCTCACGAGAGGCCCAAGGGCCCAATAAATCGTAAGGTCATTCCTTCGTGGGCCTGGGAAGGGACAATCAGTCAAGTAGGTTGACGTAAGGCCAGATTGGTGCAAGCCCGGACGGCCCACAGCGTTGAGCAAGCGACCACAACAAGGATCCGACTTTCCCGCGCTGGAGTCCCATGCAACGGAACCAGGCGAGGATAGGTCGGCAGAATCATAGGAAGATAGACTCAAACAGTTCACTATCTTTTAGGTGCACATTGTTATCATATCCACGTGTATTGCCCCACGGTCGAATATATAAGGCCTAGGGGGCACCCCTTCAAAAGGATCGATCCCATCACTCAGCCATCCACCTCAACTCTCCACGTTCTCGCTTTAGAGAGCTACCTTGTAACCCATTACACAAAGCATACTCACCAGGACGTAGGGTGTTACGCATCTCTAAGCGGCCCGAACCTGTAAACATTGTCCATTGTCCCTCGTGCATCCGGCATGAACCATTTTGCTACAGTCGGCGACACCATCCTACTCCTAAAACACCTTGAGGGGCAACCCCGGGTGTGCGGTCGGACCCAAAACACCGACAGCTGGCGCGCCAGGTAGGGGGTGTGTCGACGATCCAAGCTAGCTCAATGGCCGTCACCTTCCACAACAAGATCAAAGCAGAAGGAGACAGTAAGAAATCGTTTTTCTCAATTACCTACAAGCTGGACCTAGGATCTTTGGGCTGATTACCTCAAAATCAACCCAAAGATCGGGGGCTTGTGGGGGACAGATATCCCCTGGGTCCACTGAAAGGGTAAAAGACCTCACGAGAGGCCCAAGGGCCCAATAAATCGTAAGGTCATTCCTTCGTGGGCCTGGGAAGGGACAATCAGTAAAGCAGGTTGACGTAAGGCCGGATTGGTGCAAGCCCGGACGGCCCACAGCGTTGAGCAAGCGACCACAACAAGGATCCGACTTTCCCGCGCTAGAGTCCCATGCAACGGAACCAGGCGAGGATAGGTTGGCAGAATCATAGGAAGATAGACTCAAACAGTTCACTATCTTTTAGGTGCACATTGTTATCATATCCATGTGTATTGCCCCACGGTCGAATATATAAGGCCTAGGGGGCACCCCATCAAAAGGATCGATCCCATCACTCAACCATCCACCTCAACTCTCCACGTTCTCGCTTTAGAGAGCTACCTTGTAACCCATTACACAAAGCATACTCACCAGGACGTAGGGTGTTACGCATCTCTAAGCGGCCCGAACCTGTAAACATTGTCCATTGTCCCTCGTGCATCCGGCATGAACCATTTTGCTACAGTCGGCGACACCATCCTACTCCTAAAACACCTTGAGGGGCAACCCCGGGTGTGCGGTCGGACCCAAAACACCGACAGCTGGCGCGCCAGGTAGGGGGTGTGTCGACGATCCAAGCTAGCTCAATGGCCGTCACCTTCCACAACAAGATCACCCTCCGTCCCGGATCCGTATTCTGCTTCGGAACAATCTCATCCATAGCAGATGAAGAGGGAACTCTATACCGCATTGCAGATCCGCCGAAAAAGAAGTCTCCTCCAACAAACTCCAAAAATACCGGAGAAGCGCAACCTCCAGCTCTCCGAAAAAAGATCGCCTTCAGAAAGTCAGGGGCCGAGGGCCCGCTGACCCGGAGAACTCCACTGTCTACTTCCCCGATGAAAGAATGGACACAGGTCGCAAGGAAGAAAGAGGCCGGGAGAAAGCAAGTTGTTCTTTCCGTTCCTTCGCCCTCAAAGGAGAACGGAAAAAAGGTCGTCACGACCACCGTACCATTCTACCCTGACGTCCTCTTCATCGGGAGAGTGGAGTCACCCCCCGTCTCCGACGACGAGCCGACCGCACCCGGAGAAGAACCACCTCAGCGGGAATCCCGCCGACGGAGAAACCAGCGCCGAAACATTCGGCGACACCACGAGGCCGGAGAACGGGATCTGGAGCAACCTGTTTCGCGGGACGAGGTCTCGGAGATAGGAGAAACTCCGGAGGAACGCGTCTTCAGAGAACGAAGAAACTCCCGACGACGTGATCGCCGCCGGGCTCAGGAACAAGCCGAGCAAGATGCAAGGCAACGCCGGGAGAATCCACTCTTCGGGCGCAACCTGAATCCCGACTTCGCCCGAGCCATGAACACGCCGAGTGAAGTCGGGGGAGTACTAGCTCGGATAGCTGATGGACTCCCTCGGACCCCTGACGCCGAGGGCTATCGACTACTGTTCACTCAGGCGACCAACCATCTTCTATCGCTCGTACACCCGCCGAATGATCTACGACACGCTATCAACAGTCGACGGGACACGCGAAGCTCCATCAATGCTTCGCGTGAACGACGGCATGAGAACGAGATCCGCCGCCGGGAGGAGTACGACAGGGATCATGGCATCCCCGCTCGAAGCCAGGCCACCAGAACTGAGTCGGCAACGGCCTCAACTGGCGGTACTACCCGGGGATGGTCGAGGAACCACAACAACTACTCCCCTCCCCGGGACAGACATCATCCCCGACGACAGGAGGACACGTGTGGAGTGTCTGCTCTTACTCCATGCCTTAGGGCCATCCAATGGCCCCCTAACTTCAAGGTATCCAATGTCGATAAATATGAACCTAAGCAGGATCCAGGAGGCTGGCTAGCCGTCTACACGACCGCTGCTCGGGCCGCCGGGGCGTCCGAGGACGTGATGACCGCGTACTTACCCATTGTCCTCGGGCAAGACGCGCTGCAATGGCTGCGACATCTACCCCGACACTGCATCGATGACTAGGGCGATTTCAGTCGACGCTTCACCGCCAATTTTCAGTCCCTCTCCGACAAACCGGCGCAACCGTGGGACCTCAAATCCATCAAGCGCCGGGGGGGACGAAAATCTCCGGTCATACCTCAAAAGGTTCCAGACCATGAGAAATCGTATCCCTGAGGTCACGGAGGCGGCCGTGATCGAAGACTTCTACAGAGGATCCAATGACTCGGCCTTCGTCCGAGCCATATTGCAGAAGGCGTCGACTACCTCCGAGGAGCTGTTCCGGGAAGCCGACCTCTACATCACCGCCGACGAGCGAGCCCAGGACCTCATCGGAGGAACGAAGCCTGCACCGGCAGCACCATGACGCGACGCGAATCAGCAACCCGACAAACGCTGGGAGAAGAGACCTCACGAAGAAGTACACACCGCCGGACCACCAGCCTCTCGCGCCCGAGGAGGACCTCGCGGAGGCGAGCGCATGCTGGACGACATCCTCGACGCCCAGTGCCCGTACCACAAGGACATGCGCCACACTCTTCGGAACTGCCGGGACTTCAAGCACTCCGTCGGGCACGACCGACCCTTCCAACCTCTACCTCCTCCTCCACCGAGGGGAGGGCCAGAAGAACCACGGCAACCCCAGCAGCAGGAGAGAGGAGGAGGAGCTTTCCCGCGCGTTGACAGGGAGGTCAACGTCATCTTCAGCGGACACGGATCGCAGGAGAATAGAAGACAACAAAAGCTCAACGATCGCCAGATATTGGTGGCGACCACCGGTCCTCCTGCCCCATACCGGTGGTCGGAGCACCTAATCACTTTCACTCGGGCGGATCAGTGGCTCAACTTCGACCACCCAGGCAAATACCCGCTCGTCGTCGATCCGGTGATCCGAGAGAGCAGGGTGAAGAAGGTGTTAGTGGACGGGGGGAGCAGCATCAACGTCACCTTCCCACGGACACTCCAAGGCTTGGGAGTTCACCTCAAAGAGCTCCACGAGTCCGACACTCCTTTCTTTGGCATCGTGCCGACTGAAGGAGAATACCCGCTGGGCCACATCTACATGCCCGTCACCTTCGGAACTCCGGATAACTACAGAACCGAGTTCCTGAGGTTTGAAGTGGCGAACTTCGACTGCGGGTACAACGCCATCATCGGGAGGCCGGGATTGGCGAAATTCATGGCCATTCCGCATTACACGTACATGATACTGAAGATGCCAGGACCACAAGGAATCATAACTGTGCGCGCTGACTTCCAAGGCGCCGCAGAGTGTTTCCGAGTGGCCATCCAAGCGGCCCTCACCACCAAGCTATCGACGACTTCTTCAACACAGGTGCACTCTAAGCCTGAGGAGGACCTTACAGCACCGGTGAATGAAGCTCAGGCCGCGACCTCTATGCGGCCGACTGAAGAAACTAAAAGGATCAACCTGGGGTTCGCTGATGAACGCAAGACTGCCATCATCAGCTCCAGCCTGGACGACAAATAGGAAGACACGCTCGTCCAATTTCTGCAAGATAACCGAGACGTATTCGCATGGCAACCTGCGGATATGCCGGGAGTCCCAAGAGAACTGGCCGAGCACAAACTGAAGGTCTATCCCCAGGCAAGGCCGATCCGACAAAAACTACGTCGCTTCACGCCCGACAAGAGAGAGGCCATTCGCGCCGAGCTAGCTCGATTGGTCGCGGCTGGATTTATTAGAGAGGTGTTACACCCCGAGTGGTTAGCCAACCCTGTTCTTGTACTCAAAAAGAATAAAGTGGATTGACGCATGTGCGTCGACTATACTGATCTCAACAAACATTGTCCGAAGGTTCACTTCGGGCTCCCAAGAATAGATCAGGTGGTAGACTCCACCCCTGGATGTTCTGTGCTATCTTTCCTGGATTGCTATTCCGGATACCATCAGATTAGCTTGGCGAAGGAAGATGAGGAAAAAACAGCGTTCATCACTCCATTTGGTGCTTTCTGTTACACCTCCATGCCGTTTGGCCTCAAAAACGCTGGAGCGACTTATCAGAGAGCCATTCAAACATGCTTAGCCGATCACTAGGGCAAGCGTGTGGAAGCCTACGTAGATGATGTGGTAATCAAAACGGAGAACTAGGAAAACTTCATTGAAGACTTACAACTGGTTTTCAACAGTCTACGACGGTACCGATGGAAGCTTAATCCCGAAAAATGTGTTTTTGGGGTACCAGCAGGAAAGTTACTCAGATTTATTGTCAGCCACCGGGGAATTGAGGCTAATCCGGATAAGATTGAAGCTATCATGAAAATGGAAGCACCACAATCACAAAAGAAGGTTCAACGACTTACTGGATGTATGGCAGCTCTGAGCAGATTTATATCCAGGCTGGGAGAAAAAAGGTTTACCATTTTACAAGCTACTCAAGAAAGTGGATAAGTTTCAGTGGACCTCAGAAGCACAGGAAGCTCTAGACGCACTGAAGAAATTCTTAACAACACCACCAGTACTGAAGCCGCCACGACGAGCCACGTCAACTCAACCAGCTGAAGATCTGCTGCTGTATATCTCTTGCACGACTCACGTGGTAAGCACCGCGTTGGTAGTCGAGCGAGCAGAAGAAGGACATGCCTACCCAGTGCAACATCCTGTTTACTTCATCAGTGAAGTTCTGGGTCCCTCGAAGAAAAAGTATCCTCAAGTTCAGAAGCTATTATATGCAGTACTTCTAACTGCCCGCAAGCTACGTCACTACTTTGACGACCACAAAGTCATAGTAGTCACTGGTTTTCCAATAGGGGATATTCTTCACAACAAGGAAGCCATTGGCCGAATAGCCAAGTGGGCCTGTGAGCTGGGATCTCATGACATCGAATTTCGACCTCGCACTGCCATCAAAACTCAAGCATTGGTTGACTTCGTATCAGAGTGGACTGAACAGCAAGTACCAGATAACCCCGAGACTGCAGAAGTATGGCGAATGTATTTTGATGGCTCGCTGAAGCTGCAGGGAGCGGGCGCGGGAATTCTCTTCATTGCACCTGGAGGCGAACACCTCAAATATACCCTATAGTTGCTATTTCCAGCCTCTAACAACGCAGCCGAGTATGAAGCTTTGATCCATGGACTGAACATCGCCATATCATTGGGCATCAAGAGATTGATGGTGTACGGAGACTCTCTGGTAGTCATAAGCCAGATAAACAAAGAATGAGATTGTTCAAGCGATTCAATGGGAAAGTATTGCACTGTCGTCCGAAAACTAGAGGATAAATTTGAGGGTCTGGAATTTCATCATGTAGAAAGGGATCGGAACACGACAGCCGATGTATTGTCCAAGCTAGGATCCAGTCGAACTCATGTCCGACCTGGAGTCTTTGTACAAGAAATACTACAGCCGAGCATCTCAATGGATCAAGCAGAAGAGTGTAATATTGTGAATCAGCCAGAGTCAGACTCTGATGACTGGAGAAGGCCAATCATCAGGTATATAAAGAATGAAGAGGAACCAGATGACAAAAATGCAGCCGAGCGTATCGCCAGACAGTCGGCTCACTACACACTCATTGGGGAGACATTATACAGAAGGGGTGCATCAGGCGTCTTCATGAAGTGCATTCTCTCATCTACCGGGAAGCGACTTCTGGATGAGGTCCATGCTGGGCAATGTGGGATACACGCAGCATCCAAGACACTAGTCGGGAAGGTCTTCATATCAGGATTCTATTGGCCAACAGCGAAGAATGACGCAACCGAGTTAGTTCAGAGGTGCGAAGCCTGCCAGTACTTGTCGAAGCAACAACATCTACCAGCACAACAACTGCAGACCATACCAGTGACTTGGCCCTTCGCATGCTGGGGACTCGATATGATTGGACCTTTCAAGAAAGCTCAAGGAGGATACACTCATGTACTGGTAGCAATCGACAAATTCACTAAATGGATAGAGTTCAAACCCATTGCTTCTTTAACCTCAGCTAAGGCCGTGGAATTCATACAAGACATAATATTCAGATCCGGGATACCAAACAGCATCATAACTGACCTAGGATCCAACTTCACAAGTTCAGAGTTCTTCAATTTCTGCGAGCAAAAAAGCATTCAAATCAAGTATGCTTCTGTAGCGCACCCAAGAGCCAACGGGCAGGTTGAGCGAGCCAACGGGATGATACTGGAGGCACTCAGGAAAAAGGTCTTCGATAAGAATGAAAAGTTTGCAAGAAAGTGGATAAGGGAGTTGCCCTACGTCGTTTGGAGCCTAAGAACCCAACCTAGCCGAGCTCTGCATGGAAACACTCCTTTCTTCATGGTTTATGGGTCGGAGGCAGTGTTACCCACCGATCTCAAGTTCGGGGCACCAAGGTTGATCTTCGAAAGCATAGCAGAAGCCAAAGCTACTAGGATGGAGGACATCGATATACTCGAGGAAGAACGGCTGAATGCAATAATCCAATCAGCACGGTACCAGCAGACTCTAAGGCGCTATCACGACAAGGCCGTGCGACAACGATCCTTCTCAGTATGAGATCTCGTCCTCCGCCGAATTCTAACGGGGGAGGGACGACACAAGTTATCGCCCTTATGGGAAGGACCCTTCATAGTAGCAGAAGTCACTCGGCCAGGATCATATCGTCTCACTCAGATGGACGGCACAGAAATTGGGAACTCCTGGAATATAGAACACCTCAGGAAGTTTTATCCCTAACTGTATTTCAAAAGCTATCGGGACGACGATGTACTCTGTAAAATGGGAAATATGTCATCAATAAAAAAAAGAAGGCTTCAAAGATACTCAGTTTGTTCATGATTGACTTGCATTCTTACTTAACTCAGGGTGACCACTATGCCCTGCTAACGGAGCAATCGACTTAAGTCGGCAACGACTTAAGCTGGTGCAACATGCTCACGCTTACTTAACTCAGAGTGACCACTATGCCCTGCTAACGGAGCAATCGACTTAAGTCGGCAACGACTTAAGCTGGTGCAACATGCTCGCGCTTACTTAACTCAGGGTGACCACTATGCCCTGCTAACGGAGCAATTGACTTAAGTCGGCAACGACTTAAGCCGGTGCAACATGCTCGCGCTTACTTAACTCAGGGTGACCACTATGCCCTGCTAACGGAGCAATCGACTTAAGTCGGCAACAACTTAAGCCGGTGCAACATGCTCGCGCTTACTTAACTCAGGGTGACCACTATGCCCTGCTAACGGAGCAATCGACTTAAGTCGGTAGCGACTTAAGCCGGTGCAACATGCTCGCGCTTACGTAACTCGGGGTGACCACTATGCCCTATTAACAGAAGCAACCGACTTAAGTCAGCGGCAACTTAGGGCGATCTGACGCGCTTACGATTACTCATATAGGGATGACTTCTATATCTCGTAAACAAGTTTCAAAACCATCACATAGCATTTTACTACTGTAAATTTATGTACCGTTGAATTCTGAAACAATATGAGAATAACAATATCATTCAAGTGCTAAACTGGTGTCCTCTAACAAATGTCTGACCATGCTAACCGCGCGCTCAAAGCACGCAAAATATTTCTCTATTTCGTGATATCTTTCTCAGGGGCAACCGACGAGGAAGGGCGACTTGAGGAATCAGGAGCAACATTCACGTCAACCCTTATATCTTCAGGAACAACCACGCCAAGTCTCCTCATCAAGATTCGCCTCGCCCGAATGGCCTTATCCATGGCTCTGTCGCGCTGGGCTCTCAGAGTAATGGAAGTTTCTTCAGCAACCTTGGCAGCCAACTGAGCGGTTTCTAGCTCCTGGGCGATGGATTTCTTGGAAGCACAAAGTTCTTTGATAGTAGCATCCTTCGCCGATATCAATTGCTTGAGCCGGATCACCTCATCCGTGGATTCCTGCAGCTTACAGCGATGGTTGTCTAACTCCTTCATGGTGAAGCGATGACTCCTCTCTAGGATGGTCAGCGAGTTGCTAGAGTCGCGATACAGTCTGCCAAGATTGTCGCGAGAAGCAGCAAGGATATGTTTCTCTTCCTGCAAACAAAAATCAACTCCTTCAAACATCAAGCAAGCAATAGGAACATAATAACGCAAGGCACAGTTCCATAAGTCACCTTTTCAGAATCAAGCTGAGTGCGAAGGGAAGAGCTCAGTGCGTTGGCGTCATCTAGGGCAGCAGAGACTTGAGCTAGTTCAGTCTGGCTTTGAGAATACTTTTCTTCAAAATCAGAGCACCGCTGGACCAGTTCAGCCTGATCTCGAGAATGTTTTTCTTCAAGAGTGGAAATCTGCCGAGTCATATCTAGCAGGAGACAATCAAACAAAAGGGGTCAGAATATAAGGCAGTCCAATAATGAAGACAAAGAGAAGCAAAAAAGCACTAACCTGCATTGGTCGCCTCCAAGTCAGAGACACGATGGTGAAGTAACACTGGATTCCAACGTGCAAGAGACAAAGCTCCTTCTGGAACAGAAGCACCCTGCAACCTCAGCTGGCTAGCCATCCCGTCCACCAAAGCCTGATAAGGAGAACAGATGAGTGTAATGATAGCAGTTCATGCAGGGTAAAAATCAAGCTAAAATATATCACAAGTACCTAGAGGTTGGGAAGAACGAAGGGACTCCCAAATCATGAGAGATCAATTGATGACCGGGCGTAAGGTCGCCACCCGAAGCAGCTTGCAACGAACCAGCAGGAACCAACTCAGTGCCATCAACAGAGCCCAAAACTTGGTCAGCGGGGACGCTGCCCTCTAAAGCGACTCCATGGTCCAAAGCTTGGGCTACCACCATGCAGCCGGAGTGCGGAGGCGATCCCACATGAACGTCCATGGAAGTACAAGAGGGAGACCCCACTCGGACACCCTCGGGGGCTGGGTCACGGTTTGCGCTGCCCACTTGAGCCGGATCATCTCCGGCAGTACCCTCGGGGGCTGGGCAGTGGCTTGCGCTTCCCACCCGAGCCGAGTCATCCCCAGCAACATCCTCGGGGGCTGGGCAAGTGTCAACACCGTCCCTGAGGACCAAGTTCTCTGCAGTAGCCGCTTCTAAGGCTGATGGACCCTCAGTTACTTCCATGGGACCAAGATGATCCAAGTCAGTCTCCTGACCCTCAAGACCGCGTTCTAGGGTCGATGAGGCACGGGATGACCTCAACCCAACATCGAGCACATCAGCACAAACCTCCATCACACCATCATCTGCTGGCTCTGATAACAGATCCTCTGGAACCATATCCTCAAGAGTCTGATCAAAATTCGCCAGGGACAATTCTTGCAGACCAATGAGGGCAGACAGAGCAGGAGAAGGAACTCCACTACTTTCACCACTGGCGATGTACTGCCGACTGTTCTTCCGAGTCAGAGGGACCTCATCCTCTTCCTCCCCGTCGTCCTCATCAGCAACACAGACAACACACCCATTGGGGTCAGCAGCAGGTGGAGCACCCCCATTAGGGTCAGCAGCAGAAGGAGCACACCCATTGGGGTCAGCAGCAGGTAGAGCACCCCCATCGAGTTCAGCGTCAGTAAATTCAGGAACAGACACTTCTTCAGCAGCAGGAACCGAAGGACCAACATCCCGATCCAAACTAGATACTCGCCGGAGACGTCTCTTTTTCTTTTTCGGCTCGTCAGCAGAAGGATCAAGTTGATTGGCTTGGGAAGGGCGCCTTGGGCGAGTACTGACAGGCTTCTGAATATCCAAGGTTATATCAGTTTCTGGGGGAGGTGCCACCACCAACGTCCCAGCAGGAGCAGCATCAGAAGAGTCCTCAGCCAGCAAATCAAGCATAACACTTATTTCTGCGTCACTGGGATCCAAAGGCACCTCAAAATGGACCTGCCGTTCATCATCAGGAATTTCCTCGAGTGAGGCAATCAAGACGCTAACTTCTTCAGCAGAGGGTCGCACTCTAAGGCCCAAACTACCATCAGTGACAGGTGGATTTGACACAAAAAGAGTGAAGGTCTTGGGAGGAGGCAAGTTCCAGGCTGAGTATGCCACTAAGGCACCAACATTTGATACCTTGCCTCTAAGAATCATCTCAAGTCGGTTCACCAAGTCTACAGAGGGAATTCTTCTGTTGGTAACCCGAGTTGAGTCAGCTAGGCCTCTGTACAGATAAGCCGGGTATGCCCTGTCTTATAACGGCTGAATATTCTTGAAAACAAAATCAGCAACCACAGCCTCAGCAGTCAGACCCCTCTCCTTCAGCAGCCCAACTTCAGCCAGCAAAGCACCTGCCTCAGCTACCTCCTGATCAGTGGGGGATTCGGTCCAACTTGGAGTGCGAACATCCGACTGTCTCCCCGACCTAGGGGGGAGAGAATTTCCATGGTTTTCAACAATAAACCACTCCAAGCGCCATCCCTTGATACTGTCTTTGAGAGGGATTTCAAGATATTCAGTCTTCCTCCCGCGACGCATCTCTAAACTAGCACCCCCAACCAGCTGATGCTGCCCCCCGGCCATCCCAGGGCGACAGTGATACAAGTACTTCCACAACCCAAAATGTGGCAGCACGCCAAGAAAAGCTTCACACAAATGAATGTAAATGGAAATTTGCAGAATAGAATTGGGATTCAGATGGGTCAGGTTAAGGCGATAGAAATCAAGGAGGCCGCGGAAAAAGGGAGAAATGGGAAGACCGAGACCGCGGAGAAGAAAAGGAACGTAAATTACGGATTCATGGGTATCCTCTGTTGGGACAGTGACCCCATGACAAACCCGCCAAGAACACAGCTCCCTCGGGGGAAGGACCCCGATGGACACGAGGTGGAGAAGGTCGGGCTCGGAGACAACAGACATGTGGTTACCTGCGAAAGGCAACTGACTGTTGGGGTCGATTGGGGGAATCACCGCGGCGGACGAACGCGAGGCCTTCCTCTTGGGCGCCATCTCAATTCTACCGGCGAACAAAGTGGAAGACGAATGGCAGAGAGGATTTGGAGACAGGAAAGCAAGAACTAGGGCACGGAAAGCAGAGGCGGCTAAAAGCGCAGTACTTATGGGATATTCCCGAGTCAGATACCGTTTCTAAAAGCGCGCCACGTTGTCACCCGGCGGTCATTTCCACATCATCACTCGGCTATTACCCTCAACATGGCCGGCACAGCCCGTTCTAACTCGGCCGTTATCTCTAAAGCGCTGGGTGTTGCGCTCAGTCACTCGGCGTTACCTCTAAAACTCTGATGTCGTCCTCAGTCGCTCGGCAGCTACCTCTAAAACTCTGATGTCGTCCTCAGCCGCTCGGTAGTTACCTCTAAAACTCCGACGTCGCGTTCAGTCGCTCGGCAGTTACCTCTAAAACTCCGACGTCATCCTCAGTCACTCGGTGTTACCTCTAAAACATGTACTCTGACGTCGTCCTCAGTCGCTCGACAGTTACCTCTAAAACTCCGACGTCGTCCTCAGTCGCTCGGCAGTTACCTCTAAAACTCCGACGTCGCGTTCAGTCACTCGGCAGTTACCTCTAAAACTCCGACGTCGTCCTCAGTCACTCGGCGTTACCTCTAAAACTCTGACGTCGTCCTCAGTCGCTCGGCAGTTACCTCTAAAACTCCGACGTCGTCCTCAGTCACTCGGCGTTACCTCTAAAACTCGGACGTCGTCCTCAGTCGCTCGGCAGTTACCTCTAAAACTCCGACGTCGTGTTCAGTCGCTCGGCAGTTATCTCTAAAACTACGACGTCGTCCTCAGTCGCTCGGCAGCTACCTCTAAAAGCGTCGATATGATGCCTAAGTTATTTACTTACTATTCCAAGAGAATCAACTTCACAAATAAGGTGGGCGGAGGAATGATTCAAGAACTCTAAGTTATGCTACAAACATAACGGATAGAGAACATCATGGGCAATGAATATCATGGCAGAAATTAACCGATTACGAAGCAAAACAATCGGCACAGAGAAGGCAACATCATTCTTCATTAAAAGGAAGTAACAGACTTACAAATCAACTCATTATGAGTTGATACTTCCCTACTACTACTACTACTACTACTACTACTACTACTACTACTACACTACACTATACTACTCTACACTACTAAATACTACTACATTATTCTAACTATACTATACTAACATCTAAGGACCAGTGGCATCTAGCCACTGGCCCTGTTGCTGCCTCTGCCGCTGCCGCCCCTGTTGCTGCCTCTGCCACTGCCGCCCCTGTTGCTACCCCTGCTACTGCCGCCGTCGCCATCTTTGCTGCCGCCGCTGCCGCCCCTGCCGCCGCCGTCACCGTCATCACCGCCGTCACCGTCGTTGCCGCCACTGCCTCCGTCGTCGTCGTCGTCGTCGCCATCGCCGCCACCGCCCTCGGACGAGTCCTCCTCGTCCGAGGAGTACTCCGACTCATCCGAGCCCTCGAGCCCGGAGCGCTCGACGGCCCGGATGTAAGTCCAGACCTCCGCCGCAAGCCCCTGGGAGTCGTCTGAATCGTCAGACGACTCACACATAGGGATGGGAGCCGGAGACCCCTCGGACTCAGAGGAGAACTCCTCCTCTGAGTACTCCGAATCACCGAAGTCCTCTGATGGAGGAGTCGGCTCACGCTTGCGCTTGTTGTTCTTGCCCATGGTGGAAGCGCGAGAAGGAGAAGAAAGCAAGCAGTGGATAACAACAAGAGATGTGAAAAAACCAGAGAGGCAAAGGCACTATTTATAGAAGAAGAAGGCAACCGCTCACCTCCAACCACGGTCACTGAACAGTCGCGAAGCATTCAATACACACTTCAACCCGTCTGAAGACACGTCAGGCGGCTGACGCCGTTTCACGCAATGCAACACCCATTGGGACTCCAGTCAACAGCATGGATGATATGATTACGCCCGTCGTCGCATCACATTACTACTCAGAAGCAGCCGACTAAAACACTCAACGTATCAAGCCGTCCCTTGTCCACACCCATTGGGGGGGACGCCCAGGAATTATCAGTATATTTTTCAAAACTGTCACATCCGTGCAGGGCATGCAATGAATACCTCAAGACAAAAATGAGATATCAGTAAGGATCAGAGGAAAGCCAAATATAGCCGGGGAAGTACAAAATCTGACCGACAGAAGCGACGTGAAGACTAGACAGGGAACATCCATCAAATGTCCAACCAGTCGTAGAGCAAATAAATTGCACCACCTAGCAAGATATGGGCGGATCATGAACTCGGCTGCAAAAGACAAAATACATGCTGACCTCTGAAGCATAATATTGATGACATAATGCTGACCTCTAAAGCATTCAGGAAAAAAAGAGAGGATTATTCCCAGCAGAAGGACACGAAATGAAGACCTTCGAGAGGATTATTTTCAAAAATCCACTCAAAGCTCGGGGGCTACACCCATTGGGCGCACCTTCGGTGCACCCCATGAATTACCATTTCAAGCCAAGATAGTGCCGACTTCCAAGGCATAAGACAAGGTTAAAGACAAGGTTGGCCCTCAGCCAAAGTACAAGAGTAAAATAAAAATAATTTCTGATGAAGACCTTCGAGCAGATTATTTTCCAAAATCTACTCGAAGCTCGGGGGCTACACCCATTGGGTGCACCTCCGGTGCACCCAATGAAGTCCAGGGCCCTACAATACGAAATGCCGACCTCTAAGGCACAAGCATGAAACACAACTTCAGTTTATGAGTGATCAAAGCAGAAGGAGACAGTAAGAAATCGTTTTTCTCAATTACCTACAAGCTGGACCTAGGATCTTTGGGCTGATTACCTCAAAATCAACCCAAAGATCGGGGGCTTGTGGGGGACAGATATCCCCTGGGTCCACTGAAAGGGTAAAAGACCTCACGAGAGGCCCAAGGGCCCAATAAATCGTAAGGTCATTCCTTCGTGGGCCTGGGAAGGGACAATCAGTAAAGCAGGTTGACGTAAGGCCGGATTGGTGCAAGCCCGGACGGCCCACAGCGTTGAGCAAGCGACCACAACAAGGATCCGACTTTCCCGCGCTAGAGTCCCATGCAACGGAACCAGGCGAGGATAGGTTGGCAGAATCATAGGAAGATAGACTCAAACAGTTCACTATCTTTTAGGTGCACATTGTTATCATATCCATGTGTATTGCCCCACGGTCGAATATATAAGGCCTAGGGGGCACCCCATCAAAAGGATCGATCCCATCACTCAACCATCCACCTCAACTCTCCACGTTCTCGCTTTAGAGAGCTACCTTGTAACCCATTACACAAAGCATACTCACCAAGACGTAGGGTGTTACGCATCTCTAAGTGGCCCGAACCTGTAAACATTGTCCATTGTCCCTCGTGCATCCGGCACGAACCATTTTTCTACAGTCGGCGACACCGTCCTACTCCTAAAACACCTTGAGGGGCAACCCCGGGTGTGCAGTCCGACCCAAAACACCGACACCACCACCCCAAGCATCCAAGATTTCTGAGTATCACATTCATTACAAGAGCTCTAACATTCACTCCTAGACACATTTGAAAAAGATCAAAGCCTCTCCAAGTCCCCAATTCATCTCAAACACTTAGTGACTTGGGAGAGAGAGATTTTGTGTTCTTTTGAGCTCTTGCCTCTTGGATTGCCTTCTTCATTTCTCATTTCTTTTCTCAATTGATTTGTAATCGAAGCAAGAGACACCTAAGTGTGTGGTGGTCCTTGCGGGGTCTAAGTGACCCGAGAGATTAAGGAAAAGGCTCACTCGGTCTAAGTGACCGTTTGAGAGAGGGAAAGGGTTGAAAGAGACCCGGTCTTTGTGACCACCTCAACAGGGACTAGGTTCTTTAGAACCGAACCTCGGTAAAATAAATCACCGTGTTCATCCGCTTTATTTCTTGGTTGATTTGTTTTCCCCTCTCTTTCAGACTCGTATTTAATTCTAACGCTAACACCGGCTTGTAGTGTGTGCTTAAGTTTATAAATTTCAGATTACGCCTATTCACCCCCTCTAGGCGACTTTCAATTGGTATCAAAGCTCGGTGCTTCATTAGAGTCTAACAACTCGAAGTGATGTCGGGAGGATCCGCCAAGAGGGAGATGGAAACCGGCGAGAAGGCCACAAGCCACGGGAAGCTCCATCGAGGGAGTCCGGCACCAAAGCCAAGGAGGGATCCCCTCCTCGCGTCAAGTCGCATCGGAGTGACGACAAGAAGAAGAAGATGAAGAAAGTGGTCTACTATAAGACCGACTCTTCGTCGCCCTCCACATCCGGCTCCGACGCAACGTCCGTCACTTCTAAGCGTCATGAGCGCAAGAAGTATAGTAAGATGTCACTTCGTTATCCCCGTATTTCTAAGCGCGCTCCTCTACTCTCCGTTCCATTAGGCAAACCGCCATTTTTTATGGTGGGGATTATTGTATGTGGAGTGATAAAATGAGGCATCACCTAACCTCACTCCACGCAAGCATTTGGGACATTGTTGAATTTGGAGCGTAGGTACCTACGGTGGCCGGTGGGGGACGAGGACTACGACTCGGACGAGGTCGCCCAAATACGGCACTTTGACTCCCAAGCAACTACTATACTCCTCGCCTCCTTGTGTCGAGAGAAGTATAATAAGGTGCAAGGGCTAAGAAGTGCCAAGGAGATTTGGGACGTCCTAAAGACCGCACACGAAGGAGATGAGGTGACCAAGATCACCAAGCGAGAGACGATCGAGGGGGAGCTCGGTCGATTCGTCCTCAACCAAGGAGAGGAGCCACAAGCAATGTACAACCGGCTCAAGACCTTGGTCAAACAAGTGCGCAACCTCGGGAGCACCAAATGGGATGACCATGAAATGGTCAAGGTTATTCTAAGATCCCTTGTTTTTCGTAACCCTACTCAAGTTCAATTAATTCGTGGGGATCCTAGATATAAGTTAATGTCTCCTAAGGAAGTGATAGGAAAGTTTGTGAGCTTTGAGATAATGATCAAAGACTCCAAACACTTCGTCAACTTGGAACAAGGCGGCACCTCCACACCCGAGGTGCAACCCGTCGCATTTAAAGCGACGAAAGAAAAGAAAAAAGAGTCTACATCAAGTAGGCTCCCCATCGACGCCTCCAAGCTCGACAATGAGGAGATGGCGCTCATCATCAAGAGCTTCCGCCAAATCCTCCAAAAGGATGTGCTACAAATGTGGTAAGCCCGGTCATTTTATTGCTAAATGTCCAATGTCTAGTGATAGTGATAGGGGCGACGACAAGAGGGGGAAGAAGGAGAAGAAGAGATACTACAAGAAGAAGGGCGGCGATGCCCACATATGTCGGGAATGTGACTCTGATGAGAGCTCCACCGACTCCTCCTCCGACGAGGATGCCGCCAACATCGCCGTCAACAAGGGACTCCTCTTCCCCAACGTCGGCCACAAATGTTTCATGGCAAGGATGACAAAAAGAAGGTACAATCTAGAACCAACCCCAAGTATACTACATCTAGTGATGAGTGTAGTTCTAGTGAAGATGAAGATGATTTACTTACTATTTTTGCCAACCTTAACATGCAACAAAAAGAAAAATTAAATGAGTTGATAGGAGTCATTCATGAGAAGGATGAACTTTTGGATAGCCAAGAGAAATTCCTTATTAAAGAAAACAAAAAACATGTTAAGGTAAACGATGCTTATGCTCAGGAAGTAGAAAAATGTGAAAACTTGACTAAGGAGCTTAACATTTGCCATGATTCTATTTCTAACCTTAGGAATGAAAATGCTAGCTTAATTTCTAAGATTGAAAAGTTACATGTTTGTAATGATTCAATTTCCAGTCTTAGAAATGAAAATGCTAGTTTAAATGCTAAGATTGATATATTGAATGAATCAATTTCTAGCCTTAGAATTGAAAATGCTAGTTTAATTTCTAAGGTTAAAGATTTAAATATTTGCAATGATTCCATTTCCTAACTTAGAGATGAGAATGCAATTTTAAATGCTAAGATAGAGGAATTAAAATCTTGCAAACCCTCTACATCTACTATTGAACATATTGCTATTTGTACTAGATGTAGAGATGTTAATGTAGAAGCTATTCATGATCACCTTGCTTTAATTAAACAACAAAATGATCATATAGCTCAATTAACTGCTAAAATTAATGACCTTGAAATTGAAAATGAAAAGTTTAAATTTGCTAGAAGCATGCTCTCTAGTGGGAGACGCCCTGTCATTAAGGATGGCATTGGTTTCCAACAGGGAAGCAATGTCAAGATTAATGCCCCTAAAAGATTGTCTAATTTTGTTAAGGGCAAGGTACCCATGGTTTATGATAATGAATGTTACATTTTATATCCTGCTAATTATCCTGAGCACAAAATTAGGAGAATTCATGCTAGGAAACCTCATAACACTTCTCACCATGCTTTTATGTACAAAACTGAGGCTTCTAGCTCTAGGCACTCTACACATGTTAAAATGCTTAAAAATAAAACTCATGCTGCATCAAATGAGCCTAACATTTCATTTAAGACTTTTGATGCATCATATGTGCTTACTAACAAATCAGGCAAAGTAGTTGCCAAATATGTTGGGGGCAAACACAATGGCTCCAAGACTTGTGTTTGGGTACCCAAGGTGCTTGTTTCTAACGTGAAAGGACCCAAGACTGTTTGGGTACCTAAGAACAAGGCCTAAATTGTTTTGCAGGTTTATGCATCCGGGGGCTCAAGTTGGATAATTGATAGCGGATGCACAAACCACATGACAGGGGAGAAGAGAATGTTCTCCTCCTATGAGAAAAATGAAGATCTCCAACGAGCTATCACATTCGAGGATGGAAATCAAGGTTTGGTCAAAGGACTTGGTAAGATTGCTATATCACTTGACTGAAAGTCGCCTAGAGGGGGGGTGGATAGGCGGAATCTGAAATTTACAAACTTAAGCACACACTACAAGCCGGGGTTAGCGTTAGAATTAAATCCGAGTACAAAAGAGAGGGAAAACAAATCAACCAAGAAATAAAGTGGATGAACACGGTGATTTGTTTTACCGAGGTTCGGTTCCAAAGAACCTAATCCCCGTTGAGGTGGTCACAAAGACCGGGTCTCTTTCAACCCTTTCCCTCTCTCAAACGGTCACTTAGACCGAGTGACCTTTCTCCTTAATCAAATGGGTCACTTAGACCCCGCAAGGACCACCACACACTTGGTGTCTCTTGCTTTGATTACAAGTGTCTTGAGAACAAGAATGGGGAAGAAGATAGCACGATTGCCAAAAAGCCAAGCAACAAGAGCGACAAATATCACACGGATCACACTCTCTCTCTCTCAAGTCGCTAATCACTAATGATCACTTGTCTCAATTGTGGAACTTGGAGAGATTGGAAGCTTTGATTGTGTCTTGGAATGGATTGCTAGCTCTTGTATTGAATGTGAAAGGTTGGAATGCTTGGGTGGAATGAATGGAGGTGGTTGGGGTTGTATTTATAGCCCCCACCCACTTCCTAGTCGTTGCTCCTTTTCTGTCGACCGCGGACGGTCCATGCCCCTTGTTCGGACGGTCCGCCCCTGCACATCAACGACTGAAAACGCAACGGTCAGCAGTAACAGCTATATCAATGGTTATTTTGTATTTAATGCGTCGTCAGATGTTGGATAAAGGCAGTCGCGGACGGTCCGGTCGTGCACCCCAGACGGTCCGCGAGGATGCTATAATTCATTTTTCTGAACCCGTCACCTTCGAGTTTTTCGGTTCTTCACCGACCGGATGGTCCGCGCCTGAGGCCGGACAGTCCGCGCTTGGTCTCGGACGGTCCTTGCTTTTCCATCGGACGGTCCGTAGTGTAGACTTGTGTTTTTGCATTGGTTTTGTCCGAGAGTCACCCTGGTGTCGCGGACGGTCCGCCTCAAGGGCATGGACGGTCCGCGCGTAGGTGTTTTTCCAAAAAGCTTCTCCTGTCTGGAATAATCTATGGTATTCCGGACAATCAACTTAGAATAGTTGTAGATGAACTTATGCACCTGTGAAATGATCAACTAGGCAAACTGGTTAGTCCACAAGGTTTGTGATGGTCGTCAAACACCAAAATCGATTATAGGAAATGTTGAGACTATTTCCCTTTCAATCTCCTCCTTTTTGGTGATTGATGCCAACACAAACCAAAGCAAATATAAAGTGTAAAAATGTAACTAGTTTGCATTTTGACATATGTGCATAAGTTATGAAAGCATTTCTAAGTATAAGTTTGATTTGATATTTAACATTTTGGACCACATTTGCACCACTTGTTTTGTTTTTGCAAATTCTTTTTGGAAAATATTTTCAAAGTCTTTTTGCAAATAGTCAAAGGTATATGAATAGGATTCGCAAGAAGCATTTTCAAGATTTGAAATTTTCTCCTCCTGTTTCAAATGCTTTTCCTTTGACTCAAACAAAACTCCCACTGGATGAAAATTTCCTCTTAGTGTTCAAGAGGGTTTTACCAGTTGAAAGAAGACCAAATATTTTAGATACCAATTTGAAAACTCCTCTTTTTAAATATTATCATAAGATACCAATTGAAAACTTATTTTTAAACTTTGAAATTGGTGATGGTGCAGTCCTTTTGCTTTGGGCTTAATATCTCTCCCCCTTTGGCATTAATCGCCAAAAACGGAGTCTTTTGAGAGCCCTTTTTACTTTCTCCCCATTGGTACTAGTAATAAGAGTGAAGATTATACCAAAGTGGAGAGCGGTGTGGAGTGACAGCGAAGGGTAAATAATAACAATAGAGAGGAGTGGAAGCCTTGTCTTCGCCGAAGACTCCATTTCTCTTTCAATCTACAACTTAGCATAGGAATACACTTGAAAACATATTAGTCGTAGACATAAAAGAGATATGATCGAAGGTATATAAATAAGCTATGTGTGCAAAGTATCAATCAAAGTTTCAAGAATCAAGAATGTTTAGCTCATTCCTAAGTTTGGTAAAGGTTTTCTCATCTAATGGTTTGGTAAAGATATCGGCTAATTGTTCTTTGGTGCTAACATAAGCAATCTCGACATCCCCCTTTGTTGGTGATCCCTCAAAAAGTGATACCGAATGGCTATGTGCTTAGTGCGGCTGTGTTCAACGGGATTTTCCGCCATGCGAATTGCACTCTCATTATCACATAGGAGAGGGACTTTGCTCAACTTGTAGCCATAGTCCCTGAGGGTTTGCCTCATCCAAAGCAATTGCGCACAACAATGGCCTGCGGCAATATACTCGGCTTCGGCGGCAGAAAGAGCTACTGAATTTTGTTCGTTTGAAGCCCAAGACACCAGGGATCTTCCCAGAAACTGACAAGTCCCTGATGTGCTCTTCCTATCAATTTTACACTCTGCCGAATCAGCATCTGAAAATCCTATTAAATCAAAAGTGGATCCCTTGGGGTACCAAAGACCAAACTTAGGTGTATGAACTAAATATCTCAAGATTCTTTTTACGGCCCTAAGGTGAACTTCCTTAGGATCGACTTAAAATCTTGCACACATGCATACGGAAAGCATAATATCCGGTCGAGATGCACGTAAGTAGAGTAAAGATCCTATCATCGACCGATATACCTTTTGATCTACGGATTTACCTCCCGTGTTGAGGTCGAGATGCCCATTGGTTCCCATAGGTGTCTTGATGGGCTTGGCATCCTTCATTCCAAACTTGGTGAGCATATCTTGAATGTACTTGGTTTGGCTGATGAAGGCGCCCTCTTGGAGTTGCTTCACTTGAAATCCTAGGAAATACTTCAACTCCCCCATCATAGACATCTCGAATTTTTGAATCATAATTCTACTAAACTCTTCACAAATAGATTTGTTAGTAGACCCAAATATGATATCATCAACATAAATTTGGCATACAAACAAATCATTTGCAATTATTTTAGTAAAGAGAGTAGGATCGACATTGCCGACTTTGAAGCCATTAGTGATAAGGAAATCTCTTGGGCATTCATACCATGCTCTTGGAGCTTGCTTGAGCCCATAAAGCGCCTTAGAGAGTTTGTAAACATGATTAAGGTACTCACTATCTTCAAAGCCGGGAGGTTGCTCAACATAGACCTCTTCCTTGATCGGTCCATTGAGGAAGGCACTTTTCATGTCCATTTGGTAAAGCTTAAAGCCATGGTAAGTAGCATAGGCAACTAATATGCGAATTGATTCAAGCCTAGCTACGGGTGCATAGGTTTCACCAAAATCCAAACCTTCAACTTGTGAATATCCTTTGGCTACAAATCGGGCTTTGTTACTTGTCACCACACCATGCTAATCTTGCTTGTTGCGGAATACCCACTTGGTTCCTACAACATTTTGGTTAGGACGTGGAACAAGATGTCATAACTCATTCCTCTTGAAGTTGTTGAGCTCCTCTTGCATTGCCAACACCCAATCCAAATCTCTTAATGCATCTTCCACCCTGTATGGCTCAACAGAAGACACAAAAGAGTAATGTTCACAAAAATGGGCGACACGAGATCGAGTTGTTACCCCCTTATGAATATCGCCGAGGATAGAGTTCACGGGGTGATCTCGTTGAATCGCTTGGTGGACTCTTGGGTGTGGCGGTCTTGGACCCTATATTTCTTGATCATCTTCCTTGTCTTGATCATTGTCATCACCCCTTGATCATTGTCCTCCTCTTAAGGTGGCTCATCTTCTTGATCTTCTCCATTGTCTTGAGCCTGATCCTCATCTTGAGTTGGTGGAGATGCTTGATTTAAAGATGATGGTTGATCTTGTGCTAGTGGAGGCTCTTCGGATTCCTTAGGACACACATCCCCAATGGACATGTTCCTTAGAGCGACGCACGAAGCCTCTTCATCATCTAATTCATCAAGATCAACTTGCTCTACTTGAGAGCCATTAGTCTCATCAAACACAATGTCACAAGAAACTTCAACTAGTCCAGTGGATTTGTTGAAGACTCTATATGCCCTTGTGTTTGAGTCATAACCAAGTAAAAAGCCTTCTACCGCCTTAGGAGCAAATTTAGATTTTCTACCTCTTTTAACAAGAATGAAGCATTTGCTACCAAAGACTCTAAAATATGAAACATTGGGCTTTTTACCGGTGAGGAGTTCATATGATGTCTTATTGAGGATTCGGTGAAGATAGAGCCGGTTGATGGAGTAGCAAGCAGTGTTGATTGCTTCCGCCCAAAATCGGTCCGGAGTCTTGTACTCATCAAGCATGGTCCTCACCATGTCAAGTAGAGTTCTATTCTTCCTCTCCACTACACCATTTTGTTGTGGTGTGTAGGGAGAAGAGAACTCATGCTTGATGCCCTAATCCATCAAGAGAGCCTTCTATTTGAGAGTTCTTGAACTCCATCCCGTTGTCGCTTCTTATCTTCTTGATCCTTAATCCGAACTTGTTTTGAGCTCGTCTCAATAATCCCTTTAAAGTCTCTTGGGGTTGAGATTTTTCTTGCAAAAAGAATACCCAAGTGAAGCAAGAATAGTCATCCATAATTACAAGACAATACTTACTCCCGCCGATGCTTATGTAAGCGATCGGGCCGAATAGATCCATGTGGAGTAGCTCAAGCGGCCTGTCGGTCGTCATGATGTTCTTGTGTGGATGATGAACACCAACTTGCTTCCCTGCTTGACATGCGCTACAAACCCTGTCTTTCTCAAAATGAACATTTGTTAGTCCCAAAATGTGTTCTCCCTTTAGAAGCTTGTGAAGATTCTTCATCCCAACATGGGCTAGTCGGCGATGCGAGAGCCAACCCATATTAGTCTTAGCAATTAAGCAAGTATCGAGTTCAGCTCTATTAAAATCAACGAAGTATAGCTGACCCTATAGTACTCCCTTAAATGCTACTGAATCAACACTTCTTCTAAAGACCGTAACACCTATATCCGTAAAAAGACAGCTGTAACCCATTTTGCATAATTGAGAAACTGAAAGCAAGTTATAATCTAAGGAATCTACAAGAAAAACATTGGAAATAGAATAGTCAGGTGATATAGCAATTTTACCAAGTCCTTTGACCAAACCTTGATTTCCATCCCCGAATGTGATAGCTCTTTGGGGATCATCGTTTTTCTCGTAGGAGGAGAACATCCTTTTCTCCCCAGTCATGTGGTTTGTGCACCCGCTATCAATTATCCAACTTGAGCCCCCGGATGCATAAACCTACAAAACAAGTTTAGGTCTTGTTCTTAGGTACCCAAACGGTCTTGGGTCCTTTCACATTAGAAACAAGCTCCTTGGGTACCCAACACAAGTCTTGGAGCCCTTGTGTTTGCCCCCAACATATTTGGCAACTTCTTTGCCTGATTTGTTAGTAAGCGCATAGGATGCATCAAAAGTCTTAAATGAGACATTAGGTTCATTTGATGTGGTAGGAGTTTTCCTTTTAGGCAATTTAACATGGGTTGATTGCCTAGAGCTAGAAGCCTCATTTTTATACATAAAAGCATGGTGTGAAATGCTATGAGGTTTCCTAGCATGAATTCTCCTAATCTTATGCTCAGGATAACCAGCAGGATATAAAATGTAACCCTCATTATCCTGAGCCATAGGAGCCTTGCCCTTTACAAAGTTAGACAATCTTTTGGGGGCATTAAGCTTGACATTGTCTCCCTGTTGGAAGCCAATGCCAATCTTAATGCTAGGGCGTCTCCCATTATAGAGCATGCTTCTAGTAAATTTAAATTTTTCATTCTCTATCTCATGCTCATTAATTTTAGCAGTTAGTTGAGCTATGTGATCATTTTGTTTTTTAATTAAAGTTAGGTGATCATGAATAGCATCAACATTAATATCTTTACATCTAGTACAAATAGAAACATGATCAACACTAGATGTAGAAGGTTTGAAAACATTTAGTTTATCAATCTTAGCATGTAAAATAGCATTCTCATCTCTAAGATTGGAAATAGAAGTATTGCAATCATTTAAATCTTTAGCCTTTGAAATTAAACTAGCATTTTCAATTTTAAGGCTAGAAATTGATTCATTCAATTTATCAATCTTAGAAATCAAACTAGCATCATCATTTTTAAGATTGACAATTGAATCATGACAAACATTTGATTTCTCAGCCTTAGCAAGTAAATTAGCATTTTCATTTCTAAGGTTGGAAATAGTTTCATGACAAATGCTAAGCTCATTAGTCAATTTTTCACATTTTTCTACTTCCTGAGCATAGGCATTCTTAACTTTAACATGCTTCTTGTTTTCTTTAATAAGGAATTCCTCTTGTCTATCCAAGAGTTCATCTTTCTCATGAATAGCACCTATCAATTCATTCAATTTTTCTTTTTGTTGCATGTTTAAGTTGGCAAAAGAGCAAGTAAATCATCATCATCTTCACTAGAGCTACCCTCATCACTAGATGTTATATATTTAGTGGAGGCTCTAAATTTTACCTTCTTCTTTTTGCTGTTCTTTGCCATGAGGCACTTGTGGCCGACGTTGGGGAAAAGGAGGCCTTTGTTGACGACGATGTTGGCGGCGTCCTCGTCGGAGGAAGAGTAAGTGGAGCTCTCATTAGAGTCCCACTCCCGACATACGTGGGCATCGTTGCCCTTCTTCTTGTAATATCTCTTCTTTTCTTTCCTCCTTCCCTTCTTGTCATCGCCCTTGTCACTATCACTAGATAATGGATATTTAACAATGAAATGGCCGGGCTTATCACATTTGTAGCAAACTTTCTTAGAGCGGGGCTTGTAATCCTTCCCCCTCCTTTGCTTGAGGATTTGGCGGAAGCTCTTGATGATGAGCGTCATTTCCTCGTTGTCGAGCTTAGAGGCGTCGATGGGTAGCCTACTTGATGTAGACTCTTCTTTCTTCTCCTCCGTCGCCTTAAATGCGACGGGTTGCACCTCGGGTGTGGAGGTGCTGCCTTGCTCGATGATTTATTTGGAGCCTTTGATCATCAACTCAAAGCTCACAAACTTTCCTATCACTTCCTTAGGAGACATTAACTTATATCTAGGATCACCACAAATTATTTGAACTTGAGTGGGATTACGAAAAACTAGTGATCTAATAATAACCTTGACCATTTCATGGTCATCCCACTTGGTGCTCCTGAGGTTGCGCACTTGGTTGGCCAAGGTCTTGAGCTGGTTGTACATGGCTTGTGGCTCCTCTCCTTGGTTGAGGATGAATCGACCGAGCTCCCCCTCGATCGTCTCCCGCTTGGTGATCTTGGTCACCTCTTCTCCTTCATGCGCCGTCTTGAGGACGTCCCAAATTTCCTTGGCAGTCTTTAACCCTTGCACCTTATTATACTCCTCTCGACACAAGGAGGAGAGGAGTATAGTTGTGGCTTGTGAGTTAAAGTGCCGAATTTGGTCGGCCTCGTCCGAATCGTAGTCCTTGTCCCCTACCTTCGGTACCTGCGCTCCATACTCAACAATATCCCATATGCTTTTGTGGAGTGAGGTTAGGTGATGCCTCATTTTATCACTCCGCATACAATAATCCTCACCATCAAAAAATGGTGGTTTGCCTAAAGGAACGGAAAGTAATGGAGTGCGTTTGGAAATGCGAGGATAGCGGAGGGGCATCTTACTATACTTCTTGCGCTCATGGCGCTTAGAAGTGATGGATGCCGATTCGGAGCTGGAGGTGGAGGGTGATGAAGAGTCGGTCTCGTAGTAGACCACTTTCTTCATCTTCTTCTTCTTGTCACCTCTCCGTTGTGACTTGATGGAGGAAGAGGATTCCTCCTTGTGCTTGTGGCCGGACTCTCTCGAATGGGTTCTCCCCGAACTTGCGGACTTGTCTCCGCCGGTAACGATCTCCCTCTTGGCGTGACCTCCCGACATCACTTCGAGTGGTTAGACTCTAATGAAGTACCACCTCTAATACCAATTGAAAGTCGCCTAGAGGGGGGTGGATAGGCGGAATCTGAAATTTACAAACTTAAGCACACACTACAAGCCGGGGTTAGCGTTAGAATTAAATCTGAGTCCGAAAGAGAGGGAAAACAAATCAACCAAGAAATAAAGCGTATGAACACGGTGATTTGTTTTACCGAGGTTCGGTTCCAAAGAACCTAATCCCCGTTGAGGTGGTCACAAAGACCAGGTCTCTTTCAACCCTTTCCCTCTCTCAAACGGTCACTTAGACCGAGTGAGCTTTCTCCTTAATCAAACGGGTCACTTAGACCCCGCAAGGACCACCACACACTTGGTGTCTCTTGCTTTGATTACAAGTGTCTTGAGAACAAGAATGGGGAAGAAGATAGCACGATTGCAAAAAGCCAAGCAACAAGAGCGACAAATATCACATGGATCACTCTCTCTCTCAAGTCGCTAATCACTAATGATCACTTGTCTCAATTGTGGAACTTAGAGAGATTGGAAGCTTTGATTGTGTCTTGGAATGGATTGCTAGCTCTTGTATTGAATGTGAAAGGTTGGAATGCTTGGGTGGAATGAATGGAGGTGGTTGGGGTTGTATTTATAGCCCCCAACCACTTCCTAGCCGTTGCTCCTTTTCTGTCGACCGCGGACGGTCCGCGCCCCTGGTTCGGACGGTCCGCCCCTGCACATCAACGGTTGAAAACGCAACGGTCAGCAGTAACGGCTATATCAACGACTATTTTAAATTTAATGCATCGTCAGATGTCAGATAAAGGCAGTCACGGACGGTCCGGTCGTGCACCCCAGACGGTCCGCGAGGACGCTATAATTCATTTTTCCGAACCCGTCACCTTCGGGTTTTTTCAGTTCTTCACCGACCGGACGGTCCGCGCTTGAGGCCGGACGGTCCGCGCTTGGTCTCGGATGGTCCTTGCTTTTTCATCGGACGGTCCGTAGTGTAGACTTGTGTTTTTGCATTGGTTCTGTTCGAGGGTCACCCTGGTGTCGCAGACGGTCCGCCTCAAGGGCCCGGATGGTCCGCGCGTAGGTGTTTCCCCAAAAAGCTTCTCCTGTCCGGAATAATCTACGGTATTCCGGATAGTCGACTTAGAATAGTTGTAGATGAACTTATGCACCTATGAAATGATCAACTAGGCAAACTGGTTAGTCCACAAGGTTTGTGATGGTCGTTAAACACCAAAATCGAGTATAGGAAATGTTGAGACTATTTCCCTTTCACTGACCATTCTATTTCCAATATTTTTCTTGTAGATTCTTTAGATTACAATTTGCTTTGTCTTTCTCAATTATGCAAAATGGGCTACAACTGTCATTTTACAGATGTAGGTGTTACTGTCTTTAGAAAACGTGATGATTCAATAGCATTTAAGGGAGTGTTAGAGGGTTAGCTATATTTACTTGATTTTAATGAAAACACAGCTGAAATCAGCACTTGTTTAATTGCTAAGATTAATTTGAGTTGGCTCTGGCATCACCGACTAGCCCATGCTGGAATGAAGAATCTTCACAAGCCTCTAAAGGGAGAACACATTTCGGGACTAACAAATGTTCATTTTGAGAAAGACAGGGTTTGTAGCACATGTCAAGCAGGAAAGCAAGTTGGCTCTCATCATCTACACAAGAACATCATGACGATCGACAGACCACTTGAGCTACTCCACATGGATTTATTCGGCCTGATCGCTTACATAAGCTTCAGCGGGAGTAAGTATTGTCTTGTAATTGTGGATGACTATTCTCGCTTCACTTGGATGTTCTTTTTGCAGGAAAAATCACAAACCCAAGAGACCTTAAAGGGATTCTTGAGATAGGTCCAAAATGAGTTCGGATTAAGGATCAAGAAAATAAGAAGCGATAATGGGACGGAGTTCAAGAGCTCTCAAATCAAAGGCTTTCTTGAGGATGAGGGCATCAAGCATGAGTTCTCTTCTCCCTACACACCTCAACAAAATGGTGAAGTGGAGAGGAAGAATAGAACTCTACTGGACATGGCAAGGACCATGCTTGATGAGTACAAGACTCTGGACCGGTTTTGGACTGAGGCGATTAACACCGCCTGCTACTCCATCAACCGACTCTACCTTCATCGAATCCTCAAGAAGACATCTTATGAACTCCTTACCGGTAAAAAAGCCCAATGTTTCATATTTTAGAGTCTTTGGTAGCAAATGCTTTATTCTTGTTAAAAGAGGTAGAAAATCTAAATTTGTTCTTAAGGCTGTAGAAGGTTTTTTACTAGGATATGACT
This sequence comes from Zea mays, assembly GCF_902167145.1. NCBI lineage: Eukaryota > Viridiplantae > Streptophyta > Magnoliopsida > Poales > Poaceae > Zea > Zea mays. The sequence continues at coordinate 33,160,908 of NC_050100.1, read as the reverse complement.
CAAACACAAGGGCATATAGAGTCTTCAACAAATCCACTGGATTTGTTGAGGTTTCTTGTGACATTGTGTTTGATGAGACTAATGGCTCCCAAGTGGAGCAAGTTGATCTTGATGAGCTAGATGATGAAGAAGCTTCGTGCGTCGCACTAAGGAACATGTCCATTGGGGATGTGTGTCCTAAGGAATCCGAAGAGCCTACACAAGCACAAGATCAACCGTCATCTTCCAATCAAGCATCTCCATCAACTCAATATGAGGAACAAGCTCAAAATGATGAAAATGAAGATCAAGAGGATGAGCCACCTCAAGAGGAGGACAATGATCAAGGGGGAGATGATAATAAAGACAAGGAAGATGAGCAGGAAATTTAGGGTCAAAGACCGCCACACCCAAGAGTCCACCAAGCAATTCAACAAGATCACCCTGTCAACTCCATCCTTGGTGACATACATAAGGGGGTAACCACTAGATCTTGAGTTGCACATTTATGCGAACATTACTCTTTTGTGTCCTCTATTGAGCCATATAGGGTGGAGGATGCACTAAGAGATTCGGATTGGGTGCTGGCAATTCAAGAGGAGCTCAACAACTTCACAAGGAATGAGGTATGACATTTAGTTCCACGTCCTAACCAAAATGTTGTAGGTACCAAATGGGTGTTCCGCAACAAGCAAGATGAGCATGGTGTGGTGACAAGGAACAAAGCCCGACTTGTGGCCAAAGGTTATTCACAAGTCGAAGGTTTGGACTTTGGTGAAACTTATGCACCCGTAGCTAGGTTTGAGTCAATTCGGATATTACTTTCCTATGCTACTTACCATGGCTTTAAGCTTAATCAAATGGACGTGAAAAGTGCCTTCCTCAATGGACCAATCAAGAAAGAGGTATATGTTGAGCAACCTCCCGGCTTTGAAAATATTGAGTACCCTAATCATGATTATAAACTCTCAAAGGCGCTTTATAGGCTCAAGCAAGCCCCAAGAGCATGGTATGAATGCCTGCGAGATTTCCTTGTCACTAATGGCTTCAAAGTCGGAAAATCTGATCCTACCCTCTTTACTAAAACTATTGCAAAAGATTTGTTTGTATGCCAAATTTATGTTGATGATATCATATTTGGGTCTGCTAACAAATCTACTTGTTAAGAGTTTAGTAGGATCATGATACAAAAATTCGAGATGTTTATGATGGGGGAGTTGAAGTATTTCCTAGGATTTCAAGTCAAGCAACTCCAAGACGGCACCTTCATCAGCCAAACAAAGTACATTCGAGACATACTTAACAAGTTTGGAATGAAGGATGCCAAGCCCATCAAGACACCCATTGGAACAAATGGGCATCTCAACCTCGACACGGGAGGTAAATCCGTAGATCAAAAGGTATACCGATCGATGATAGGATCTTTACTCTATTTATGTGCATCTCGACCGGATATTATGCTTTCCGTATGCATGTGTGCATGGTTCCAAGCTGATCCTAAGGAAGTTCACCTTAGGGCCGTGAAGAGAATCGTGAGGTATTTAGTTTACGCTCCTAAGTTTGGACTTTGGTACCCTAAGGGATCCACTTTTGATTTAATAGGATATTCCGATGCTGATTGGGCAGGGTGTAAAATTGATAGGAAGAGCACATCAGAGACTTGTCAGTTTCTGGGAAGATCCCTGGTGTCTTGGGCTTCAAAGAAACAAAACTCAGTAGCTCTTTCCACCGCCGAAGCCGAGTATATTGTCACAGGCCATTGTTGTGCGCAATTACTTTGGATGAGGCAACCCCTCAGGGACTATGGCTACAAATTGAGCAAAGTCCCTCTCCTATGTGACAATGAGAGTGCAATTCGCATGGCGGATAATCCCGTTGAACACAGACGCGCTAAACACATAGACATTCGGTATCACTTTTTGAGGGATCACCAACAGAGGGGGATATCGAAATTGCTTATGTTAGCACCAAACAACAATTAGCCGATATCTTTACCAAGCTATTAGATGAGAAAACCTTTAGCAAACTTAGGAATGAGCTAAATATTCTTGATTCTCAGAATTTTGATTGAAACACTACACACATAGCTAATCTATATACCTTTGATCATATCTCTTTCATTTGGTACAAATGCATATTTCATATTACTTATGTACCAAGGGTATGACTAACGTGTTTCCAAGTATATTTCTATACTAAGTCATAGATTGAAAGGGAAATGGAGGTTTCGACGAAGACAAGGCTTCCATTCCACTCTAACGGTATCATTTGTCCTTCGTCGTTACTCCACATCTCTTCAAATTTGGTATAATTTTTCACTCATATTTATTTTATCAAAGGGGGAGAAAATATTAAGGGCTCTCAAGAGTCTCCGTTTTTGGCGATTAATGCCAAAGGGTGAGAAAGTATTAAGCCCAAAGCAAAAGGACCGCACGCACCACCCTAATTTTAAAATGGTGTTTCAAAAAAATTTAATTGGTATATTTCAAATTGGCATCCAAGTGATATTGTTTTAAACTTCAATTGGGATGGTTATTTTCAATTGGTATATTTAAAGATAGATCTTCAAAATTAATATCTATTAAAACCCTCTTGAAAACTAAGAGGAGAATTTCATTCAGGGGGAGTCTTGTTTAGTCAAAGGAAAATCATTTGAAACAGGGAGAGAAATTTCAAATCTTGAAAATGCTTCTTGCAATCATATTTATATACCTTTGACTATTTGCAAAAGGATTTTGAAAAGACTTTCCAAAAAGAATTTGCAAAAACAAAACAAGTGGTGTAAGCGTGGCCCAAAATGTTAAATAAAAGAAAGCAATCCATGCATATCTAGTGAAACTATAAATTGGTTTAGTTCTAAGTAACCTATGCACTTACCTTATGCAAACTAGTTCAATTCTGCACTTATATATTTGCTTTGGTTTGTGTTGGCATCAATCACCAAAAAGGGGGAGATTAAAAGGGAAATAGGGCTAACCTCTTCCGAGTATTAATTTTGGTGGTTGAATGCCCAACACAAATATTGGACTAACTAGTTTGCTCTAGAATACATGTTCTACAGGTGCATATAGGTTCAACACAAACCAATAAATATCCAAGTTAGGGATCCAATTAAAAGGAGAAAAAAGAAACTGAGTGTGCTCTGGTCTGGCGCATCGAACTGTCCGGTGCACTAGGACCGTACAAAGTCCAACTAGCCACTCTCGGGTTTCTTCAGGCGCACTCCGCTATAATTCACTGGACTGTCTGGTGTGCCACCGTACTGTTTGGTGTGACAGCGGAGCAACGACTACTTTGCGCAACGGTCGACTGCAAAAGCGCGGTGATCAGATGAACAATGAGGAACAATGCGCGCAGAGTTAGAGCCGCAGTTCAGAGGCGCACCGGACACTGAACAGTGCCTGTCCAGTGTGGCACTGGACTGTCCGCTGCCACTAGAGGAAAAAGCCTCCAATGGTCAAAAGCTCCAGAACCCTAACGGTTGGGTGACGTGGCTGGCGCGCCGGACAGTGTCTGGTGGCGCACGAGACTGTTCAGTGCGCCCATCGACAGCAGCCTGCCCCAACGGTTGTTTGGTGGTTGAGGGCTATAAATAACCCCCAACCACCACCAGCCCAAGCATCCAAGATTTCTGAGTATCACATTCATTACAAGAGCTCTTCACTCCTAGACACATTTGAAAAAGATCAAAGTCTCTCTAAGTCCCCAATTCATCTCAAACACTTAGTGACTTGGGAGAGAGAGATTTTGTGTTCTTTTGAGCTCTTGCCTCTTAGATTGCCTTCTTCCTTTCTCATTTCTTTTCTCAAGTGATTTGTAATTGAAGCAAGAGACACCTAAGTGTGTGGTGGTCCTTGCGGGGTCTAAGTGACCCGGGAGATTAAGGAAAAGGCTCACTCGGTCTAAGTGACCGTTTGAGAGAGGGAAAGAGACCCGGTCTTTGTGACCACCTCAACGGGGACTAGGTCTTTAGAACCGAACCTCGGTAAAACAAATCACCATGTTCATCCGCTTTATTTCTTGGTTGATTTGTTTTCCCCTCTCTTTCGGACTCGGATTTAATTCTAACGCTAACACCGGCTTGTAGTGTGTGCTTAAGTTTATAAATTTCAGATTACACCTATTCACCCCCCTCTAGGCGACTTTCAAACTCGTGTGGGTCGCACGGGAGCTTCCCCTTTCTCACGCTAACTGGAGCACCTCACCGACTCCGCATGGACGATGCTAAAAGCAGACCATCTCTCCTTCCACAAGTCCCTCACCCATACCACCTGTGCCTGTCCCAAATTTCTCACCGAGAGCCGCCTCGGAGAAGACTTCCGCCGCCGCCATTGCCACTAGTTCCGCCAGTGCTGCAACACACAACCACCACCGGCGGGGCCTCGATGGGTGTCTCTGAGGGATCGTTTCGGTGCACTGGTGGTCTGCGTGGGGTCTCCTAGCTCTGGTGGCGATCCGGGAACCAATGATAGCTCGTCGGAGCCATTTAGCCGACGCTCACCGTAAATCGCGCGCGCCGGAGAGTCTGTTCACCAGTACATAGACCTATTGTGTTCGCCCTACCTTCCCCTGTGGGTATCACTCGTTTAATTAAGTATTAGGGCGAGGTTGCGCCGTCTCGACCGTTTCCGGTGATGCGCCGCCGCGTGGAGCGGGCAGCGCCGCCGGGCTTGGGTGGCGCTATGGGGGAAAGACGGGCGGGTGCGCTCGGCTGTTGATTCAGCGTTGGGCGGTTCGGATTAAACCAAGAAATAACTATTCGAGTGGATTGATCGTGGTCGTAGATCTAGGATCGGGCGGTTAGGTTAGTGTTGAACCCTAATATGATCTGGGTCGTCCATTTCGGATCAGACTCCTTTCATTGTGTACCCGTTCGATTTATGTTGATATAATCTTGTCCATCAATTCTAGATTGGATGGCCGATACTCATTCGTACCCCTTCGGCCACGCTAGATTGCTAAAGTGCCCCTGCATTTTATTCATATTAACCGCCGTCCAAGCACCATTAGAAAGTAATTCAAAATAATTCATAGAAAATCATTTTTGCTCCTATTTGGTCCATTCCAATTCCTATAATTTTGTAATAATGTTGTTCATCTCATAGTGTCTCTGTTTTGTCATGAAAACAGTAATAAAATTTATTTCTTAGTTAATATTGTATCAAATACATAAAACCTTCGAAAATTTATAACTTCTTCGTTTTAATTCCAAATTAACTCGTTCCATTTGCGTTAGTCTCGTATAAGTATTTACTACGTAGTAACCACATTAATTATACCATATTGCATAATTTTATAGTTAAATATTTATTCATCCTATGTCTACTAATTAGCTCTTCTAAATCAAGACTAACCTGACCATAATTATAATGTGGTTAAAACATGATCTCTAGTTAAGTTATAATTAAGATTAAAGTGGAATTGATTATTTAAGAGTTTATTTTCTCATATGATGTATATTAATCAATTTATAATATAGTTTAAATCATGTAGATCTTCCATAGATCATAACTCCTTAACCGTAACTCCGATTTTAGTCGTTATTCTCGAGCCCACAATCTCGTTACGACGCGTAGATTATTATTATGTAGTTTGTTTTATGTTTGATGTGATGTTAATTTTGTCTATACATGTTTGTTTGTATTGCTACGACTAGCAGTGAGATCACGGGAATCTGAGGATCATCCTGGTACCTGGAATCTCAAGTCCCAGGCAAGTTGTGCCCTTGATCACTTTTATTACCCAATAATGTTCTTTATAATCATTTGTTCATGCATAGGTTTAATTTTGATGGGACCCAATAGGTCACCCTAGTTTGATTATCTTTTACCTTATTTACCCCTGAATCACTTGGGTAGTTTTGATATCACTTTATATGGTTTTGGGTAAATATTTCATTATATCCATGTTCCAATTATTCTGTTATGTTATTTATGTTCATGTCAAGATCATTATATTATTTTAATTGGAACATGGAGCTTAACTTGAGAAACACGTGCCACCACAAGGGTGGAATGGGACACCCTTGGCTGACTAATTAGGAAAGCTAGTGGAAGACTACCTTACCCGAAAGGGGCAAGGGCAGTAGGGGAGTTGCATGCAAGGAGGTTCTCGGGTTGATTTTGCTGCGATGGCGGTCAGACGAGGGATTCTTGCAAGTGCTCTTCCCATAAACTATAGCAGGTTTTCGGAAGCTAGTGGAACTTTGTAAGGGCCTCGTAGTGGATCCCTAGCCATCCACCTCGATAGTGTCTAAGGGTCTAGCTAACCCTGGCGACATGGGATACACAACTTGTGGGTACAGGGTATAACCTTTGCAGAGTGTAAAACTGGTCAAGAGCAGCTCAGGACTCTCACATGATTAAAGTATGGAACTAAATTCAATTTGTCATTTGCATTGCATGTGATTTATTATTAATTTTGTTCCATTATTATTATGGTTTGGTATTTACTTACATTTAGTAACTGCTAATAAAATTTTGACCAACTTTAAAAGCAATGCTCATCTTTAACCATTCCCTTTGGTAAGTCTTACACTTCACATGAGCTCCCACCTTTGGCGAGTTCGTGCACATTATTCTCCACAACTTGTTGAGCGATGAACGTGTGTGAGCTCACCCTTGCTTTCTCACACCCCCACAGGTCAAGAACAGGTACCACTGGATGAGGCACATGGAGGATGTTGCGATGTGTTCGTGAGAGGTCTAGGTCGTCGTCTCCCAGTCAACTTTGGGTTGCTAGATTGTTGTCTCCTTTCGATGTAATTATTTATTTATTTTGTACAGAAACTCCTATTATATAATAAAGTTGTGACAATCGTTTTTGTACCATGATTCATCATATGTGTGAGACTTGGTCCCAGCACACCTGGTGATTATGTTCGCGCCCAGGTCCCTAAAACCCGTGTGTGACATGTGCACCGTACGGGTCTCGTGCCAGTCAGCTAAGGAAGGTTCCTAGCCAAATCCCATGGAAAGGGCTATAGGACCTGGTCTGGTGGCGCACTAGACCGGTCTGGTGCCCCCGAGATCTACAAAATTTCAACAAGTTTTGCATGGAAGGAGCAATGGCTATGGAGGCTCTTTAGGATATAAAAGGACCCCCTAAGCGCTCTCCTCCAAGACCTGAAGTACTCCAAGAGCACAAGTTCATTCCGACACTATTCCACAACATGTTCTAGTGATTTTAGAAAGATCTAAGCATAGTTTTGAGGTGTTCTTGTTGTTCTGTGTGACTGGGCTCTTGAGATCTTGATTCTTATGCTGTGCTAGTGTTTTTAGCTCTTGTGTGTGTGTACTCTCTCCTCTCACTCTATCTCTCTCTCTTATGTTGTGTTTCGAGGTGTAACTCTAATTTCTGTTAACGGCTCCAAGAGACTCCAATTTTTGAAGATTTCTTGTAATAGAGATATAATTGATATAAGGAAGGTTGTAGCACTCAAGTAGATCATTGGATCACTTGATAGGGGTTGAGTGTAACCCTTGTCTATTGGGACACCACAACGTGGATTAGACAAGCATTTAAGGTTTGGCCGAAACACAGGAAAATCATTGTGTCTTATGTGCTTATTTCTTTGTGATTTTTCTTCCTCTACCTAAGTTCTCCAAATTCACTTGTGATATTGCTCTTAATCTATTTTATATCTTGAAAGAGGAATCAAGTGAAGATGAATTTTCTCTTCTTCTCACTCTGACTTGGCTTAGTTTTGATGTAACCATTTGTTTAGGCCAAGTTTGTGTTTAAAGTTGTGTTTTACAGGCATTACCTATTACCCCCCATCTAGTTGCTCTCAACACTACACTAGACATGCCTAGGTCAAGTTACTCATCCACAACCCCCTTTATAATATGGCTAAATAAAAAATAAAAGGTCCTAACTGTCGGTGTTTCGGGTCCGACCGTGCACCCAGGGTTACCCCTCAAGGTGCTTTTAGGAGTAGGACGGTGTTACCGACTGTAGCTCGATGGTTTGTGCTGGGCGCACGAGAAATAGTAGACAATGATGTACAGGTTCGGGTCGCTTTGAGATGCGTAACACCCTACGTCCTGGCGGGAGTGCTTTATACGATGGGTTACAAGGGAGTTCTCTAGTGCTGGAAAACGTAGAGAACAGGGTGGATGGCTAGGTAATGAATGATGTCGATCGTCTTGAAGGGGTGCCCCCTAGGCCTTATATACTCGACCGTGGGGCATTACATGTGGATATGATAACAACGTGTGCCAAAGTAATAGCGAACTAACTGAGTCTATCTTCCTATAGTTCAGCCGACTCATCCTCGCTCAGTTTCGATGTACGAGGCCCCTGTGCGGGAAGGTCGGGTCACTGTTGCGATTACTGCTCGAATTTGTTGGGCCGTCTGAGCCTGCGCCGACCCGGCCTTGTGCTAATCCGTTCCACTGGTCGTTCCTCCCAGGCCCACGAGGGGATGACCTTACGAATTATGGGGCCCTTGGGCCTTTCGTGAGGTCTTTTATCCTTCTAGTATACCCGGGGGATATCTGTCCCCCACAAGCCCTCGATCTTTGGGCTGATTTTGGAATAAACGGCCCAAAGATCCTAGGTCCAGCTTGCAGTATTTGACTTTAATAGGGGATGCTTTGGAAATAAGTCTGTCGGGCCACTGCTTCTGAATTCTGAGTGATTCGGTTAACACGTTTTCTTTTTTCTGTCTTCTTCTGCTATTATTCCTCGAAATTTGGCGTTCTGTCTCAGGTTCATGCTTCTGAGGTCAGTATTTTGCACTGTTGGACTTCGATTTTCATTGGGTGCAACGAAGGTGCACCCAATGGGTGTAGCCCCCGAGTTTCAAGTGGATTTTTGCACACAATCCACTCGAAGGTCTTCACTTCAAGTATTATCAGAAACCACTTTCATCTTCCACTTGTGCTTTTTCAGAGGTCAGCCTTGTCTTAATTTTGCCTTGTGCTTTAGAGGTCAGCCCTGTCTTAATTTTGCCTTGTGCTTTAGAGGTCAGCATTTTGCTTCTTCGGGGATGATGGTTCGAATTCATTGGGTGCACCAAATGGTGTAGCCCCCGAGCTTCGAGTGAATTTTTGAAAATAATCCACTCGAAGGTCTTCATTTTGTGCCTTTTTCTGGGAATCATCCTTTCTTTTTGTCGAATGCCTTCGGAGATCCGCATTATATTATTAACACTATGCTTTAGAGGCCAGCACACATTTTTGTCTTTGAGGTTGAGTACACAATCTGCCCATATCTTGCTAGGTCCTGCAATTTATTTGATCTGCGACTGACTGGACGTTCGATAGATGGCCCTTGACTAGTCTTCATGTCACTTCGTGCTTTGATGCTTCTGTTGATTAGACTTGTACCTTATCGGCTATATTTGGCTTCCCTTTGATCCTTCCTGGTATCTCTCTTCTATCTTGGAGTACTCATTGCATGTACCGTATGGATGTGACAGTTTTGGAAAATATATTGATAACTTCTGGGTGTCCCCCCAATGGGTTAGGCAAGGGACGGCTTGGTACGCTGAGCGTTTAGCAGACTGCTTCTGAGTAGTAACTTGATGTGACCGCGGGTGTAATCATATCGCCCGTGCAGTTGACTGGAGTCCCAATGGGTGTCATGTTACGTGAAACAGCGTCAGCCGCCTGACGTGTCTTCAGACGGTTTGAATTGCATATTGAATTTTTGTGACTGTTCGGTGGTCGTGGTAGGAGGTGAGCGGTTGCCTTCTTCTTCTATAAATAGTGCTCTTGCTTCTCCGGCGTTTTCACATTTCTTGCTACTGCTTGCTATTTCATCTCCTCTCCTTCCTTCCACTCCTCCATGGGCAAGAGCAAGAAAGGTGGTGGCTCTTCACATCACTCGGACGACAAGCGCAAGCGCGAGCCGACTCCTCCCTCGGAGGACTTCGGCGACTCGGAGTACTCGGAGGAGGAGTTCTCCTCCGAGTCCGAGGGCTCTCCGGCTCCTGCCTCTCCCCCGACGTCGTCTGATGATTTAGACGACTCCTAGGGGATTGCCGCGGAGGTATGGACTTACATCCGGGCCGTCGAGCACGCCGAGCTCGAGGGCTCGGATGAGTCGGAGTACTCTTCGGACGAGGAGAATTCCTCCGACTCGTCCGAGGAGGGTGGCGGCGGCGACGGCAACGACGACGGAGGCGACGGTGACGGCGGCGGCGACAACGGCAAGGGCGGTGATGGCAGCGGTAAGGGTGGCATCAGCGGCAGCAAGGGCAGCAACAAGGCCAGTGGCTAGACGTCACTGGTTTTAGATGTTAGTGTAGATTAGTAGTAGAAATAGTATTAGCGAAATAATGTAGTAGTAGCTAGTAGTATAGTTAGTGAAATGTAATGTAGTAGTAGGAAAAGCATCAGCTCATAATGAGTTGATTTGTGAGTTCGGTAGTGCTTCCCGTATAATGAAGAATGATTTCGCTCCATCTCGTGTGTATCATTTTGCCTTCTTGCTGATCGTCGGTCGTGTTAATGTCTACTGCAGAGGCTGTTTCTGAACATAATGCTTGAGTAGCGACTTAGAATCATTGAGCCGTGCTCCAGACTGCCTTCTTCACGATGCCAGCGCTTTAGTAGTGGTAGCCGAGCAATAGCGGGCCATGTCGGTGTTTTTAGAAATAACGACTGAGCGGTTACTGGTGATGTTGGCGTTTTAGAGGTAACTGCCGAATCTTTTGGAGCCACGCCACTGTTTTAGGAATAACAGCCGTGTGACTGCTGGCGACGTTGGCGTTTTAGAAGTAACAACCGAGTGACTGCTGGCGACGTCGGCGTTTTAGAAGTAACAGCCGAGTGATAACAAACCACGTCGGCCGCTTTGGAGATAGTGGCCGAGTGAAGTCAGGTAACGTCAGCGTTTTTAGAAATAACAGCTGAGTTAACTTGGGCTGCGTCGGCCGTTTTGGAAATAACGGCCGAGTGATGACATGGCACGCCAGCGTTTTAGAAATAACCGCTGGGTGATGACATGGCACGCCTGCGTTTTAGAAATAATCGCCGGGTGATGACTGGGCACTTTTTAGAAATGGCGTCTGGCCCAAGAAAACCCCATATATGTATTGCACTGTCGCACGTCTCCACGTTCCGCGCCCTAGTTTCTACTTTTCTGCATCCAGGCTTTCTCTGCTCTCCTGCAATATTGCTTCCGCTCCATTCGCTAGCAAGGTTGAGATGGCGCCCAAGCGGAAAGCTTCGAGTTCGTTTGTCGCAATCATTCCCCCCATCGATCCCAACAGTCAGTTGCCTTTCGCAGGTAACTATATGTCTGTTGTCTCTGAATCTGACCTTCTTCATCTCGTTTCTATCGGAGTTCTTCCTCCGAAGGAGCTCTGTTCGTGCCAGATCTGCCGTGGGGTCACTGTTCCAACAGAAGACACCCACGAATCCATCATTTACGTTCCTTTTCTCATCCGCGGACTTGCTCTTCCCATTTCTCCTTTCTTCCGCGGTCTCCTTGATTTCTATCGCTTGAATCTGACCCATCTGAACCCCAATTCCATTCTTCAAGTTTCTGTTTTTGCTCATTTATGCGAAGCCTTTCTTGGTGTTTTGCCCCACTTTGGCCTTTGGAAGTATTTGTACCATTGTCGGCCTGGGATGGCCGGAGGGCAGCACCAGCTGGTGGGGGGCGCGAGCTTGGATATACGCCGTGGGAGGAAGACTGACTACCTCGACATCCCACTCAAGGATAGCATCAAGGGATGGCACCTGGAATGGTTCATCGTGGAGAATCATGGGAATTCCCTCCCCCCACGGTCAGGGAGACAGCCGTATGTCCACACTCCGAGCTGGACCGAATCCCCCACAGACCAAGAGGTGGCTGAGGCAGGGGCTCTGCTAGCTGAGGTTGGATTGTTGAAAGGAAGGGGTCTGACTGTAGAAGCTGTGGTCGCTGACTTTGTTTTCAAGAACATTCAGCCGCTGAAAGACAGAGCGTATCCGGCCTATCTGTATCGAGGCCAGGCTGATTCAACCCAGGTAACCAACAGAAGAATTCCTGTTGTGGACTTGGTGAGCCGGCTCGAGATGATGCTCAGAGGCAATGTGTCTAACATCAGCGCTCCTGTTGCATACTCGGCCTGGAATCTGCCTCCTTCCTAGGCCTTTACAAATTTCGTGTCAAATCTTCCTGCTGGTGATAGCGGTTTGGGCCTTAGAGTTCGACCCTCTCCCGAAGAAGTTAGTGTTTTGGTTGCCTCACTCGGAGAAATTCCTGACGACGAGAGGCAGGTTCATTTTGAGGTGCCTTTAAATCCAAGTGATGCAGAGATAAGTGCCATGCTGGATATGTTAGCTGAGGATTCTTCTGACGCCGCTCCTACTGAAACACTGGTGGTTGCGCCCATCCCTGAAGCCGGCAAAGCTTTGGATACTCAGAAGTCTGATAGTGTTCGCCCGAAGCGTTCTCGCCGAGCCGATCAACCCACTTCTCCTGCCGAGGGGCAGAAGAAGAAGAAGAAGAGACGTCTTCGTCGAGTGTCTAGCTTGGATCAGGATACCGGTCCTTCTGTTCCTGTCGCTGAGGAAGTGCCAGTGCCTGAATTTGCTGAAGTTGACCCCAATGGGTGTGACCCGATTGCTGCTGAGCCCAATGGGTGTGATCCTGCTGAAGTTGACCCCAATGGGTGTACTGTTCGTGTTGTTGATGAAGATGATGAAGAAGAGGATGAAATCCCCCTGATTCGGAAGAACAGCCGGCGTTACATAGCTAGTGGGGAAAGTAGTGGCGTTCCTTCTCCTGCTTTGTCTGCCCTCATTGGTCTGCAAGAATTATCTCTGGTGAATTTTGATCAAACTCTTGAAGACATGGTTCCAGAAGATCAATTGTCAGAGCCGACAGATGGTGGCGCGATGGATGTTTGTGCTGATGTGCCCGATGCCGGGTTGGGGTCATCCCGGGCAGCGTCCCGCGCCTCATCGACCTTAGAGCGCGGTCTTGAGGGTCAGGAGGCTGGTCTGGATTGCACTGCCCCCACGGAAGTGACTGAGGGTCCTTCAGCCTTAGAGGTGGCTGTTGCAGAGAACTTGGCCCCCATGGATGGCGCTACCGCGCTAGCGCTTACCCAGCCCACGAGGGTGTTGCCGGAGATGATCCGGCTCAGATGGGTAGCGCGAGCTGTGATCCAGCCCCCGAGGGTGTCCGAGTGGGTTCTCCTTCCCACACTTCCATGGATGTTCACGTAGGGTCTTCTCCTCCACACTCTGGTTGCATGGCGATAGCCCAAGCCTTCGGTCAAGGAGTCGCTTTAGAGGCCAGCGCACCCGATGACAGAGTTCTGGCTTCTGCTGATGACACTGAATTGGTTCCTGCTGATTCGTTGTGAGTTGTTCCGGTTGGTGATCCTTCGCCGAGCCATCAGTTGACCTCTCACGACTTGGGGGTTCCCTCATTCTTCTCCAACCTCTAGGTATTTTGGTTTCTTCTGGTCTGACTTTACCCCAGGCAGATAATTGTTCTCATGCTTGTTTGTTTTTAATGTTAGGCGTTGGTTGATGAGATGTCTAGTTGGCTGAAGTTGCAGGGTGCCTCTGTCGCAGAAGGAGCTTTGTCTCTGGTGCGTTGGAATCCAGTGCTGCTTCAGCGGCGTGTATCTGATTTGGAGGTGGCAAATGCCGGTCAGTGCTCTTTTGCTTCCTTTTTTGGCTACCTGATTAATCTGCTTTTTATCTTAACACCTTTGCTTGGCTATTTCTTGACAGATATGGCTCGGCAGTACTCTGATCTTGAAGAAAAATATTCTCAAGGTCAGACTGAACTAGCCTGACGGTGCTCTGATCTTGAAGAAAAATATTCTCAAGGTCAGACTGAACTGGCCCGGGTTTCTGCTTCTCTGAATGATGCTAACACGCTAAACTCTACTCTCCATGCTCAGCTCGACTCTGAAAAGGTGACCTGTGAATCTTGGCTTTGTTTGCTGTGTTCTTATTGCTTGCTTGACGTTTGGAGAAACTGATTCTTGTCTATAGGAAGAAAAGTGTGCCCTCGCTATTTCTCGTGACAACCTTGACAAGCTATACCGCGACGCCAACAATTCATTGACCATCTTGGAGAGGAGTCATCGCTTCACCAGGGAGGAGTTAGATAATCATCGTTATAAGCTGCAAGAGTCCTTGGATGATGTGATTCGCCTCAGGCAGTTGGTGTCGACCAAAGATGATGTCATCAAGGATCTGTGTGCTTCCAGGAAATCCGTCGCCCAGGAGCTAGAAACCGCTCGGTTGGCTGTCAAGGCTGCTGAAGAGACTTCTGCTGCTCTGAGAGCCCAGCGCGATAAAGCTATGGATAAAGCTATTTGCGCGGGGTGGATCCTGATGAGGAGACCCAGTGTGGTTGTTCCTGACGACATAATGGCAGATGTGAATGCCGCTCCTGATTCCTCAAGTCGCCCCTCTTCGTCGGTTGCTCCTGAGAAGAACATTGCCAAATAGAAAACACTGCATGCTTTGAACACGTGGTTAATGTGCTTGGATGTTTTGTTAAAGAACACTTTTTAGTACTGAATGCTACTATTGTTTTCCCGTTGTTTAGAATTCAACAGTGTCTACAATTTTAGAAGTAAATGCAGTGTGATGGTTTTGAAATTTCATCATGGGGCATAGAAGTTGCCCTAAGATGGGTAATTGCAAACGTGCCAAGCGTGCTGTGCCAATTTAAATCAGTGCCAACTTAAACCGACTGCTCCGCTAGTAGGGCATAGTGGTCACCCCGAGTTAAGTAAGCGTGAGCATGTCACACCACCTTAAGTCATTGCCGACTTAAGCTGATTGCTCCGTTAGTAGGGCATAATGGTCACCCTGAGCTAAGTAAGCGTGAGCATGTCACACCACCTTAAGTCATTGCCAACTTAAGCCGATTGCTCCGTTAGTAGGGCATAGCGGTCACCCCGAGTTAAGTAAGCGTGAGCATGGCGCACCGCCTTAAGTCATTGTCGACTTAAGCTGATTGCTCCGTTAGTAGGGCATAGTGGTCACCCCGAGTTAAGTAAGCGTGAGCATGTCGCACCACTGAAAGTCGCCTAGAGGGGGGGTGAATAGGGCGAAACTGAAATTTACAAGTATAAACACAACTACAAGCCGGATTAGCGTTAGAAATATAATAGAGTCCGCGAGAGAGGGTGCAAAACAAATCGCAAGCGAATAATGAAGTGAGACACGCAGATTTGTTTTACCGAGGTTCGGTTCTCTCAAACCTACTCCCCGTTGAGGAGGCCACAAAGGCCGAGTCTCTTTCAACCCTTTCCCTCTCTCAAACGGTCCCTCGGACCGAGTGAGCTTTCTCTTCTCAAATGCTTGGAACACAAAGTTCCCACAAGGACCACCACAAGATTGGTGTCTCTTGCCTCAATTACAAGTGAGTTTGATCGCAATGAAGATTGAAAGAAAGCACGATTGCAAAGACCAAGCGACAAGAGCGACAAATAACACACGGATCACTTTCTCTCTCAAGTCACTAATCACTAATGATCTCTTTTCTCAATTGTGAAACTTGGAGAGATGGAGGCTTTGAATGTGTCTTGGAATGGATTGCTAGCTCTTGTATTGAATGTTGAAGGTTGGAATGCTTGGGTGAAGTGAATGGAGGTGGTTGGGGTTGTATTTATAGCCACCAACCACTTCCTAGCCGTTACTCCATTCTGCTGAGCGCGGACGGTCCGCCCGCCAGGTCCGGACGGTCCGCCCCTGTAGATCAACGGCTGAAAATGCAACGGTCAGCAGTAACGGCTATATCAACGGCTATATTGCATTTAATGTGTCGTCAGATGTCAGACAGACCCAGTCGCGGACGGTCCGGTCGTGCACCCCGGACGGTCCGCGAGGCCGCTATAATTCATTCTTCCGAACCCGTCACCTTCGAGTTTTTCGGATCCTTGCCTACCGGACGGTCCGCGCCTGAGGCCGGATGGTCCGAGCGAGGTCTCAGACGGTCCGCGCTTATCCTCCGGACGGTCCATAGTGCAGACCCGGATTTATGCATTGGTTCTGTCCGAGGGTCATTCTTGTGTCGCGGACGGTCCGCCGCAAGGACCCGGACCGTCCGCGCTTGGCCTGTTTTTCCAAAAAGCTTCTCCTGTCCGGAATAATCTACGGTATTCCGGACAGTCGATTTAGTATAGTTGTAGATGAACCTTTGACACCTGTAGAACATATAATCTAGAGCAAACTAGTTAGTCCAATTATTTGTGTTGGGCAATTCAACCACCAAAATCAATTAGGAAGTAGGTGTAAGCCTAATTCCCTTACAACCACCTTAAGTCATTGCCGACTTAAGCCGATTGCTCCGTTAGTAGGGCATAGTGGTCACCCCGAGTTAAGTAAGCGTGAGCATGTCGCACCGCCTTAAGTCATTGCCGACTTAAGCCGATTGCTCCGTTAGTAGGGCATAGTGGTCACCCCGAGTTAAGTAAGCGTGAGCATGTCGCACCGCCTTAAGTCATTGCCGACTTAAGCCGATTGCTCCGTTAGTAGGGCATAGTGGTCACCCCGAGTTAAGTAAGCGTGAGCATGTCGCACCGCCTTAAGTCATTGCTGACTTAAGCCGATTGCTCCGTTAGTAGGGCATAGTGGTCACCCCGAGTTAAGTAAGCGTGCCAATTGACAGTGAACAATCTGAGTGCCTTTGAAACCTTTTTATTGATGATATTTTTCTCGATTTACAGAATACATCGTCGTTCCAAGAGCTTCTAGGATGTAGCTAGGGGTAAAACTTCCTGAGGTGTTCTATGTTCCATGAGTTCCCAATTTCCGTTCCGTCCATCTGAGTGAGACGATATGATCCCGGCCGAGTGACTTCTGCTACTATGAATGGTCCTTCCCATAGAGGTGACAATTTATGTCGTCCCTCCCCCGTTAGAATTCGGCGGAGGACGAGATCTCCCACTGCGAAGGATCGATGCCGTATGACCTTATCATGATAGCGCCTCAGAGTTTGCTGATATCGCGCTGATTGAATCACCGTATTCAGTCGCTCTTCTTCGAGTACATCAACGTCCTCCAGCCTAGTAGCTTCAGCTTCTGCAATGTTTTCAAAGATTAGCCTCGGTGCCCCGAACTTGAGATCAGCAGGTAGCACTGCCTCCGAACCATAAACCATAAAGAAGGGGGTATTTCCATGCAGAGCTCGGCTAGGTTGAGTTCTCAGGCTCCAAACTACATACGGCAACTCTTTGATCCACTTTCCTGCGAACTTCTCATTCTTGTCGAAGAGTTTCTTTCTGAGTGCTTCTAATATCATCCCGTTGGCTCTTTCTACTTGCCCGTTGGCTCTTGGGTGCGCCACCGAGGCATATTTGATCTGAATGCTCTTTTGCTCGCAGAAATCGAAGAATTCTGAACTGGTGAAGTTGGATCCTAAGTCAGTTATGATGCTATTCGGTATCCCGAACCTGAATATTATATCTTGTATGAATTCCACTGCCTTAGCTGAAGTTAGAGAAGCAATGGGTTTGAACTCTATCCATTTAGTGAATTTGTTGATAGCCACCAGTACATGAGTGTGTCCTCCTTGAGCTTTCTTGAAAGGTCCAATCGTATCCAATCCCCAACATGCGAACGACCAGGTTACGAGTATAGTCTGTAGCTGCTGTGCTGGTAGATGCTTGTTGGAACTTGCTCTCTGGTGCAAGGGGATCCAACGGGGGTGTGTAGTGACGTAATCAGGGTTCTCGCACGAGATGACAATAGCTCTGTTAATCTAGCCTCTCAAGGGCACTGTGTGGGGGTATTTATAGGTATCTGAGTGCCCAGCGTCCTGTGTTAAGGACGCATGTGCCCTCAGACACCTAGGTTATCCCCAGAATATTCCCATAAAGCGGGGTTACAGACCGTAATTACAGGGATGCCTTTACAAATTAGGCCCGTAACGCGCAGCGGCCACGCAGGGCCTGTTACAATGGGCCGGATCACACGTGGGCCTCCATGCTGGACGAGGTCGCAAGATGGGACGACCTCGTCACAGGTCTTCGTCCGATGAGGTATGGGACGAAGGGTGAGCCTGCCCGTTGTCTTGTCTCCGTTGGTCCAACGATTACGGCGAAGGCATCGAGCGAAGGGTGGCGTCTTCGCCTTCGCCCCAACATTTGCCCTCCGAGGGACCAGTTCGACTAAGTCATCTGGTGCCGAAGACATCGCTAGATGGCGGAGATGCTGTCCTCGCTTGAAGTGGTTCCGCGGGGGTTTTTGACATGACCGTTGATTGACACTGTACTATTGGACTGCAGGTTTCCCGAAGCACCGCGCCCTGTGTATAAAAGGGGGCGGGGGGCGGCGCGTTTTGAACTTTATCTTTCCGCGCTCCGTGAAAACCCTAGCCGCCTTTTCCACCTTCTTGCTGCTCGTCTGCCCTCCTTGCTCTTGTTCGCCGGAGATCTGGCCCGAGTGAAGCAGACCGCCCGCCGCCGCCGACAGTACGTAGCGATGCCGACCTCTTCTTCTTCTGCTGCCGCTACGCCACCGGCCGACGCGTTGTCTGAGGAGACGCTGAGCACTGTGGCGGCGGAGGAGTTGCGCGCCGGCGATACGGTGGATTTCGGTGTGTCGCGGATGTCCTCGGTCCGCATGCAAGATATGCAGCAGCTTGGTTACTTTGGCGGCGGAGTCGCGCGTGTCCTGGGGACGGAGGAGGTCCCCGAGCCGGAAGGCGAGTTGGTTGTGTTCGAGACGTTCTTTGCCGCTAGTCTCCGCCTGCCTGCGCACCGATTTGTGGGAGAAGTCCTGCGCAGATTTAACGTTCAGATCCATCATCCGACTCTGAATGCCGTGGTGGCTCTATCGAAGTATGTCTGGGCGATGACTTCGTACGGCGGACAGCCATCAGTCGAAGTCTTCGCGAAGTACTATTGCCTGCACTGGCAGAAGAGGATGATCGGAAATGAAGTTGCCCAGTTTGGGTCCTGTACATTTACGCCGAAGACCGGCAAGACCTCGATGGAGGTAGTTGAGTTGGTTCCTTGCGCCCGCAACAAGTGGGGCAACTGGCATGAGTTTTGGTTCTACGTCACGGAGGGCACAGTCGAAGACCATCCGGGGCTCCCCGTGGCCGAGATGTGCTCGCATTATTACTCAGCATACCCGCCGTTTGAAGTGGCGGAGGAGGATGCGGACGAAGGGGCCCTTCGGTGCGCCGCCGGCCTGAGCAGCGAGCGCGATTTGGTTGAGGAGTTTGTGGCGTACCGGGTATGGCCTTTGGCGCATGGCTGGGCGTTGGGCAAAGTATGCCCTCGCCAGATGCCTTCCCATGGTGGGAAGCTGGTGCGAAGTCCCGCCTTCGCGCTGGATCTGCATAGTCGCGATCCGGCCGCCTTTGTGCGTGAGGCGGAGGATGGGGCGGTGCGGATCGTCGGTCGGTACGTGCCAAAGACAGAGGGCTAGCGTAGCTGGGATATTCGCGGGTCTAATGACCGCTTGAACAGGGTTTTCGAGTTGAACCGTCTGCCGTATGGCGGTTATCCCGGCCAAGACGATGTGGATCGTCGCGGGAAGAAACCGGTGGTAGAGACTGGAGACGACCCCGCGCCGACGGCCGCCCCGTCCTCTAAGAAGAGGAAACTAGGTATTGCTATGGGAGGACTGGGGGTTTCTGATGGTTTTGCTAGGGAATTGATGAGGACATGCGCGGCCCCGAGGGGAAGGATGTCTTCGCCCGAGCTCCGGGAGTCTTCGGCGCGGATGCTGAGGGTTACCGGGGGTTGGTGGCCTAAGAATGTTCCTATCCCCCGCGCGGCCGGCGAAGACTTTTTTACATCTCGCATGGTTCGTGATTGGAAAGTGTTTCCTTACGGGCGGAATATTGCTGCTGTTGTGTCGGCAGTGATGGACAAGGATCGTCAGGGAGCTGCGCAGAAGCGCCAGGCGGTCGTCAGGCTTCATGAGGCCAGGCCGAAGAGGCCACGAGGGGCTGCGAAGGCTGCTGCCCCCGGCGGAAGCCAGCCGCCGCTGGTGGCGAAGTCGGCCGTCCCTGCATCCAGCAAGGCGCCGGAGGCTGCGAAGGCGGCCCGAGAGTTGCCGCCGCCGGGCAAGCGCGTCGCCGACTTCGCCACCGACATTAGTGTGGAAGATTATCTTGTTGGTAAGTCGTTGGCTCGAGTTTTTTTTAATCTGTTGATACGTCGCAGGGTTGGACGAAGGCCAACTTGTTGTTGTTCCGCCTGCCGTGGCGACCGCGGCGGCTGCCGTGGTGCCCAGGGCGAAGGGCAGTGCTCTTAGTGCCGATGGCGAGATACCGGCACTCACTGCCGTCAGGGACGAGGCGGGTGCTGTGTCCCGCCGGCTGAAGGAGCTGAAGGAGGCACTAAGTCAGGTACGTTGAGGTAGACTTCGGTTTTTTACCGGCTTCGCTGGGGCTGTGGTCTTATGTGTGTCTTGTAGGCGGCTGACTTCGCAGACCACGCGGCGTCGGGGGCCCTGACGGCAGTTGTGTCTGCCGAAGTCGAGAGACTTCGGACGCAACATGCTGACGCCGTCCGGGAAAAGTCGGCCGCCGACAGCAAGTGCCGCAAGCTGGCGGATAAGGTGGCCACGCTGGAGGGTGAGAGGACTGACCTCCGGCGCCAACTGGCGGAGGAAAGGAAGGAGGCTAATGAGTCCCTCGCCAAGGCGCAGTCTGCGCAGGCGGAGGCCAATTTGGCGCGGGCGGAGGGCAGTCTTGCCAGGCAGCGCGCCGAGGAGTTGGAGGGGCGGCTCAACGCTCTGCAGACCCGTGTGGAGAGGGCCGAGGCTTCGACGCGCTCGGAGGCTGAGCGGACACGCAAACAGCTTATGGATTCATACCATGAGCTGGGCACGCGGACCGCTGACTTCGAAGTGCCGGACCGAGAGCCCAGACTTCGCTGCCTCGAGTGGATACAGGAGGAGTTGCTGGCGCTCCCCGCCATCATGGAGGGGTTTATGTCCTATGCCTCCCTGGTCACTTGCGAGGGGGCGATGAACGCACTCTCTCGCGAAGGGTGCCGGCACTATGAGGTCTTCGACCAAGCTGATGAGGATTTCGAGCGCGATATTTACAAGGTTGAGGACCCTGTGGTGAAGGAATCCGCGGGAGCCCTCTACGACCGGATGTGGGGCCCCCACGGTCGGGAGGTGGTCAGGGAGCGGGCCGAGACGGCGAGGGGTTAGGTAAGGTTTGGCTTTTGTTTGGTGTTTGTTGAATGTGGGTTATATGTGGGTTTGCTGAATCTGTGTGCTGTGTCTCAGGCGGCGCGTGGCGAGAGGGTGGATGACTTCGGGGCTTTGAACGGCGCGCAACCTGACTCGGAGTCGAACCCGCAGGTGGCTGCGTCCGAGACCGCCCCGGAGCTGCCCCCGGAAACCGTCGAAGGCGTTCCCGATGCTCCCGCAACCACTGTGGCCGGCGGAGGCCCGTCGCCAACTACCGCGCCGAGGGCTGAGGATCCTGTGAAGATGGCGGCGGAGCCGGCAGCGGAGGCTCCCGCGACGGCTGGGTCTTCGCAGGTGGCTTAGTGGGTGTGGGTAGTTAGGGAATTTTGGATATATTGCTGAACCTTGGTTGCTATGCAGGTTCAAGATTTTGGGCCTGCGCACGCAACCACTACTGCTAATTTTTTGGCGGCTTCGACCGTGGATGATGGGAATAAATCGGATGAGTCTGCATCTAAGTTTTCTGGTTTTGGTGACTCTGGGAGCTCGGTTGAGTGGACCGAAGAGTCGTCGGATGAGGACTTGGACTACTTTGCGGCCTTGGATGTGGCAGCGGCGGAGGCTTCGCCGCCTGCTGCGGATGCTGAAGTTGTGCCTGGTTCGAGTGCTGGGCGTAGGCGGCGAAGGGCGGTCGCGAAGCGTAGAGTGAGTGAGGCAGACGGTGGTCGGCTTCGAGTGAGTAGGGCTGGCAGGCAGGAACTGCTGTCCTTGCCGGCCGCTGTGAGTTCAGGTGAGGGGGAGCTGCGAAGTCTTTTTGCGGGTGAGGAGCTGAGGATAATGCTATTTAACTATAGGGAGATGGGAATTATTCCGAAGGTTGAGCCGATGTAAAGTGTGATGCCCTCGCTTGTACATATGTAATGGCTTGTATGATGAAGTTGTGTGCTTTCGGCTATGCTCACGAAGGCGTTACGTACTTGGTCTGGTGTATTTGTTATGTTGGTCTGGTGCGCAGGTAGTCGGTCTTTGCGCGGACAATTTGGTGTAGTCGTTTTCGCACTTGTTAAGCTTCGTCCGGCTGCACCCTTAAGCGACTGTTGCACGGATAGTCTTCGCGGAAGACTTCGATTTTTCGCACTTGTTGTGCTAGCCCGGCTGCACACTTAGGCGACTTCTGCACGGATAGTCTTCGCGGAAGACTATGATTGTTCGCACTTGTTGTGCTAGTCTGGCTGCACCCTTAGGCGACTTCTGCACGGATAGTCTTCGCGGAAGACTTCGATTTTTTCGCACTTGTTGTGCTAGCCCGGCTGCACCCTTAGGCGACTTCTGCACGGATAGTCTTCGCGGAAGACTACGATTGTTCGCACTTGTTGTGCTAGTCCGGCTGCACCCTTAGGCGACTTCTGCACGGATAGTCTCCACGGAAGACTTCGATTTTTCGCACTTGTTGTGCTAGTCCGGCTGCACCCTTAGGCGACTTTTGCGCGGAGTTGTCGCACGCGAGGGTGGCTAGCGCTGGGCCTCGCGGTGACTTTGTATTGGTCGAATGTCGAAGACCGTCGGCGCGGTCTTTTTTCGACGCAGGTTTTTGCGGGGGATTTTCACTTGTATATTACATGACTCCGCCTCGTTAAAAACCTCACCCCCCGGGAGGAAAAGAGTGCATGCCGAAATAAAATTGTTTTTGCGAATTACAAGGGCGAATCGGCCCTGATGAGTCAAACAAAAAATTTGCGGAGATTGTCGATGTTCCAGGAGTGCTCCAGGTCTTCGTAGTTTGGCGTTGCGAGCCTGTAAGCGCTGGGGGAAGCCTTCGTCTTGACAATGAAAGGGCCCTCCCACTTGGGCTCCAGCTTGCCCCTGGACTCTGTCCGAGCTGTTCGAACGAGTACGAGGTCCCCTTCGCCGAATTCCCTCGGGATGACTGCGTGGTGCGCCATGCTTTTGTCTGGGCTTGGTATTTATTTAGAGCCTGTAGGGTGAAGACTCGGTCTCCATCGATGAGATCCTTCGAAGTGGGCTCGTCCAC
Organism: Zea mays; assembly: GCF_902167145.1. NCBI lineage: Eukaryota > Viridiplantae > Streptophyta > Magnoliopsida > Poales > Poaceae > Zea > Zea mays. The sequence goes on along the minus strand of NC_050100.1, from coordinate 33,137,820 downwards.
GTCGGGGACGGCTAATGGAACTGTTCGCGGGGACCCATGTTTTATTTCTTGTGGGATCATGGCCTCCGATCCATATAGAAGGCGGAAAGGGGTGAACACGGTCGCCCTGCACTCAGTCGTGTTTAGCGCCCAGACCGCCTCTGGTAACAAATCGGCCCACCTGCCCTTTTTTCGTCGAGGAGCATCTTTTTGACAGCTGTGAAAATTTTTCCATTGGCGCGTTCCACAACTCCGTTGGACTGCGGGTGATATACTGAGGCCAAGGCAAGCTTGGTGCCAATGGAGAAGCAAAAATCCTTGAAGTCTTGGCTGTCAAACTGCTTGTCGTTGTCAACTGTTAGTTCAGACGGTACTCCGAAGCGGCAAACAATGTTTTGCCAAAAGAATTTCTGTGCAGTCTTTGATGTTATTGTGGAAACAGCCCTTGCCTCGATCCATTTGGTAAAGTATTCGACAGCGACGAAGGTGAACTTGAGGTTCCCCTGAGCCGTGGGCAGGGGCCCAACGATGTCCAGGCCCCAGCGCTGGAGAGGCCATGTGTGGGCGATCAGTTTTGTGAATTGCGAGGGGCTGCCTGATCGAGGAGAAAACTTCTGGCAGGCTTCGCAGGACCTTGCAACCCGATTTGCGGCGCAGATCATTGCGGGCCAGTAGAAACCTTGGCGGATCACCTTTGCGGCTAGGGCCCTTGGCCCTGCGTGAGAGCCGCAAGTACCACTGTGGACTTCGCGCAGGATTTGGATGCCTTCGGTCTCGGTGATGCATTTAAGCATTGGCTGACTGACCCCTTTCTTGTAGAGTTGGCCCTCAATCAGTGCGAAGTCCCGGCTTCGATGTTTGAGGCGCTTGGCCTCGTTGATGTCGGTTGGGTGGTAGTACCCATGTAGGAACAGGGTTATTGGTGCCCGCCAGTCTTCGGTCATAATAAGGTTGACTATGCGGTGGCCCTCGCTGTCATTGGTTATTTGGAGCCCTTCGGGGCTCCAGACGGCTGGCGTGCCGATGACATGGTAGAACACGTCGGAGGGCAGGGACTCGCCTCTGGCGGCAGCCTTGGCCAATGCGTCGGCCTCTTCATTCTTGGCCCGGTCCACATGCTGCAAGGTGAATCCCTTGAATTGTCTCTTGAGACTTCGGATGGCCGCGAGGTATTGCATAAGTGCGGGGTCCTTTGCTGCATAGTCTTTTTCGACTTGGCCGGCAACTACCTTGGAGTCTGTTCGGATAATGCAGGTGGTGACACCAAGGGCCCGTAGCTTGCGGAGGCCGAGGATGACTGCTTCGTATTCTGCTATGTTGTTTGTGCATCTGTCAGATTCCAGAGCGAAGCTGAGGCGTGCCCCGTATCTGTGCTTGACCCCGGTGGGTGAGATGATGACTGCAGCAGCGCCTGCCCCCGCGTGGCACCATGCGCCGTCGCAGTGAATCGTCCAAACCTTCTCTACGAACGGGTCCGGTTGTGTTATTGGCCTAGTCCAGTCGACGACGAAGTCTGCCAGGACTTGTGACTTGATGGCTGTCCTGGGCTCGAAGTTGATGTGGTAGCCGGATAGCTCGGCTGCCCACTTGGCAATCCTAACCGATGCCTCCGGGTTTCGGAACAATTCACCTAGTCCCCTGTCTGAGGTGACTCGGACCTTGAATGCTTCAAAATAATGGCGCAATTTGCGCGAAGACATAACAACTGCGTAGGCAATCTTCTCCAGTTCTGTCATGTTACATTTGGATGGTGTTAGCACTTCGGAGACGTAATAGACTGGGCACTGCCTGATCATGCCCTCAACTGTCTGCTCCTGCACCAGTGCCGCGCTGACCGCATGTGGCGAAGCCGCAACATAGAGCAACAGGGGTAGCGAAGAGTCGGGGCTTGTAAGGACTGCCAACTCCGACAGGTACTGTTTTAATGAGGCGAAGGCCGCTGCCTGCTCTCGTCCCCAAGCGAAGTCTTTTGCGCCACGGAGAGTTTTGAGGAAAGGGAGACTTCGCTCAGCAGATTTGGAGATGAATCTGTTGAGGGCGGCCATCCTGCCCGTCAGGGGCTGGACGTCTTTGGCGGACTGCGGAGGCGTCATGTTGATGATGGCCTGAATTTTGGTTGGGTTGGCCTCGATGCCGCGGTGTGATACCAGGTAGCCCAATATTTTCCCTTGGCGAACGCCGAAGACGCACTTTTCCGGGTTTAAGCGAAGTCGTGCGTCTCGCATGTTCGCGAATGTCTTGGCGAGGTCAGCGAGATGGTCCTCCTTGCTCCTGCTGGCGACGACGATGTCGTCCACATATGTGAACATATTTCTGCCAACTTGCCCCTCGAGCACTGTTTTGGTAAGCCGGGAGAAAGTGGACCCGGCGTTCTTGAGTCCCTCCGGCATTCTAATGAAGCATTATGTGCCGAAGGGTGTTATAAAGCTGGTGCTAGCCTTGTCTTCCTCCTTCATGTATATTTGGCGCTATCGACTATTTTGTTGATCCGCGGCAACGGGAAGTTGTCCTTTGGGCAGGCCTTGTTGAGACTGGTGAAGTCGATGCACATTCGCCACTTGCCGCTATTTTTCTGCACCATCACAACGTTGGAGAGCCACGTGGGGTAAGCCACTGGCTCGATAAATTTGGCTTCCAGGAGGCGGTGTACCTCTGCTTTGGCGGCCTCTGTCTTCTCGTCGGACATTTTGCGAAGCCGCTGTTTTTTCAGTCTCACCGAAGGGTCGATTCCCAAGCTGTGCTCAATTATGGATCGGCTGACCCCGACCAGGTCGAGGGCTGACCAGGCGAAGACGTCTTTGTTCTTGGACAAGCAGCAAAGGAGTTTCTCCTCTTCATGCGAAGTGAGGTCTTCGCTGATAGTGACTATCTGCTTGGGCGTGGCCTGGTCGAGGGGAACAGTCTTGGTCCCGTCGTTGCTCTGCAGCTGTGCCTTGTCGTGCTCTTTGTCGGTTGGGCTGACGGACGCAGGGACCTCGCGCTGGGCCGTGAGGCAGTGCACATTTCTTTGTCCGGGGACGAAGTCCCGCTCTATGTTGCGCGCAGTCTGTTGATTGCCGTAGACCGCAATGGCGCCTAACGGACCTGGTATCTTCATGCACAGGTACAGTCCGTGAATGGCTGCCTCAAACTTGTTGATAGAGCCCCGGCCCATGATGGCATTGTACGGATACACCATGTCGACGATATCGAAGGTTATTTGCTCACTTCGGGCATTGGGTGCTACACCGAAGGAGAGAGGCAGTTCTATTTTGCCGACAGGAAAAGTGCCCTTGCCGCCGAAACCATACAATGGGTTGTCCGAAGGCTTGAGCAGGCTATGGCTTATGCCCATGCGGTCGAAGGCATGGAGGAAAATGATGTCTGCTTGACTGCCATTGTCGACTAGGACTTTGTGCAGGTCCCAGTCTGCCACGCTGCAGTTGATAACCATAGCGTCGATGTGGGGGGCGCTGCGCAGGTCGACATCTTGTGCGTCGAAGGTTAGCGGTACGTGGGACCACTTTGTCTGCACGACTGGGCCGGTGATGGCGACGTGGTTGATGCTGCGGTAGTGGTCCCGCTTCTGCTGCTTTGTGTCGAAGTCGGTGCTGGACCCCCCCAGTGATCATATGAATGACTCCGCGATACGACCGATCGGCGAAGTCTTCTTGTTTTGGGGCGTGGGGGTGGGGGATGTTCTGATGTTGCTGGTGTGGAGGTGGGGGTGGGGGAGGTACGATTTGTACTTCCTGGTGGTGTTGGTATGCGTGGTGTGGTGGATGCGGGGCGGGGGCGTGGATGTATGGTGGAGGGGGTTGCTGATAAGTGTGCGCGACAACTCTAGGGTTGTCGGCTGGCTGTGCCCGTGCCATCCTGTCTTTGGTGGCCTTCGTTTCTGGGCAGTCTCTGGTTTGGTGGGCGCAGTCTTCGCCATGAAAAAGACAGTAGAACCGGCGCGGCGGCTGCGCACGCCCCCGCCCCCTACCGCGAGTTCCGTTTCCGCGGCCCTGGGGGGATACTCCTGGCGGCGAGGGGCGTCAGCAGCGGGGTGCTGGTTGGCGATGTTGTGCACTTGCTGCTGATTGCGGCCGTCTCGACCGGAGTCTGGCTGCGGAGTCCTCGTCCACGTGCGGCTGGACTGTGGAGCATCTTTGGGTTTCCTCTGAGACTCAACCTTGCGCTGGTGGAGCTCTTCGGATTTGGAATATTTTTCAAAGAGCTGATATAATTCCTGGAGGTTCTTGGGCGGGTCCCTGATGCAGTGGCTGTAAAGGACGCCGGCGCGAAGGCCACTGATGGCGTAGTGGATGGCGATCTGGTCATCAACTGAGGGCAGCTGTGACTTGAGTGTTAGAAACTTGCGGTAATACTCCCGCAGAGTCTCTTTTTCCAGCTGCTTGCAGAGTGAGAGTTCGGCCAAGGCGTCGGTGTCTGGGCGGTACCCTTGGAAGTTGAGCAGGAATTTGTCCGGGAGGCTTCTCCAGGAGTCAATGGACAGCGGGGGCAACCTGGTGAACCAGGTGAGAGCTGGGCCTTCGAGGGCGATGATGAAAGACTTGGCCATCGTGGCGTCGTCCCCTCCGGAAGATGCAACGGCGACCTGATAACTCATGATGTACTGTGTTGGGTCCGTGTTGCCGTTGTACTTGGGATAGGTCCCTGCCCGGAAGTTGGCAGGCCAGGGTGTCACTTGCAGGTGTGGCGCCAGGGGACTTCGCTCGTCGAGGTAGTTGACCCCTTGGAATGGCGCGGCGTGTGGGAAGGCGTGGTCGCGCTGGGGGAAGTGCAGGTCTTCCATTTGCGCGCGCTGCTGCAGGGGTGGCCCGTGCTGCAGGCCGAGGTGGCCTTCGCGTATGTCTTCCAGTTCTGCGCGCTGTTGGAGGGGTGGCCCGTGCTGCAGGCCGAGGTGGCCTTCGCGCTGCATCAGCGCGATCTCCCGCTCGAGGTCCTGGGCCTTCTGCTCTTCGTCGCGTATCATTTGCCGCACCTGGGCTAGTGCGGACACGCGCTGGCGCTTGGCCTCCAGTATCTCTTTTTGCCTCTGGAGATTGCGGTTCTTGATGCACAGGGCGCGCAGCTGTAGCTGTTCTTCCGCTGAGACGCCGAGGACTTCGCCGTCCTCGGTGAGGTCCGCGCCCTCCGGTGGGGCGAAGCCTGGGGGAGGTTGCGGTTGTCCTACAGGGCCGCAGGTGCGGAGAGCGATGTCTTCGCAGGTGCGGAGAACGTCGTCTTCGCAGGTGCGGAGAACGTCGTCTTCAGTAGCCTCTTGGTGGGTGGAATGGGTGAGTGCGAGGGCCTTGCCCTTTTTTGCGGCCAGCAGTGCTGCCTTCGCAGCCTCGTCAGCCTTCGAGTTAGCTTTCTTGGGTGCCATCGCGGGTGGTTTTTTCGTAGCACGAACGGTGGGCGCCAAATGTTGGAACTTGCTCTCTGGTGCAAGGGGATCCAACGGGGGTGTGTAGTGACGTAATCAGGGTTCTCGCATGAGATGACAATAGCTCTGTTAATCTAGCCTCTCAAGGGCACTATGCGGGGGTATTTATAGGTATCTGAGTGCCCAGCGTCCTATGTTAAGGACGCATGTGCCCTCAGACACCTAGGTTATCCCAGGAATATTCCCACAAAGCGGGGTTACAGACCATAATTACAGGGATGCCTTTACAAATTAGGCCCGTAACGCGCAGCGGCCACGCAGGACCTGTTACAATGGGCCGGATCACACGTGGGCCTCCATGCTGGACGAGGTCGCAAGATGGGACGACCTCGTCATAGGTCTTCGTCCGATGAGGTATGGGACGAAGGGTGAGCCTGCCCGTTGTCTTGTCTCCGTTGGTCCAACGATTACGGCGAAGGCATCGAGCGAAGGGTGGCGTCTTCGCCTTCGCCCCAACAATGCTGCTGTTTTGACAAGTACTGGCAGGCTTCGCACCTCTAGACTAACTCGGCCGCATCACTCTTTGCTGTTGGCCAGTAAAAACCTGACCCGAAGACCTTCCCAACCAGGGTCCTGGATGCTGCGTGTACTCCACATTGCCCAGCATGGACCTCATCCAGAAGTTGCTTTCCAGTAGCTGAGAGAATGCATTTCATGAGGACCCTGATGCGCCCCTTCTGTATAGTGTTTCCCCAATGAGTGTATAGTGAGCTGACTGTCTTGCGATGCGCTCGGCTGCATTCTTGTCATCTGGCTCCTCCTCATTCTTTATATATTTGATGATCGGCCCCCTCTAGTCATCAGAATCTGACTCTGGTTGGCTCAGAGTATTACATTCTTCTGCTCGATCCAGTGAAATGCTTGGGTGTAATATTTCTTGAACAAAAACTCCAGGCGGGACCTGAGTTCGACTGGATCCTAGCTTGGACAATACATCGGCTGCCGTGTTTCGATCTCTCTCTACATGGTGAAATTCCAGGCCTTCGAATTTGTCTTCTAGTATCTGGACAGCAGTGCAGTATTTTCCCATGGAATCGCTCGAACAATCCCATTCTTTGTTTATCTGACTTATGACCACCAGAGAATCTCCATATACCATCAGTCTCTTGATGCCTAGTGATATAGCAATGTTCAGTCCATGAATCAGAGCTTCATATTCTGCTGCATTGTTAGAGGTTGGAAATAACAACTGAAGGGCATATCTGAGGTATTCGCCTCCAGGTGCAGTAAAGAGGATCCCTGTGCCTGCTCCCTGCAGCTTTAGCGAGCCATCGAAATACATTCGCCATACTTCTGCGGTTTCTGGGTTATCCGGTACTTATTGTTCGGTCCACTCTGATACGAAATCAACCAGTGCTTGAGTTTTGATGGCTGAGGTCGAAATTCAATGCCATGAGATCCCAGCTCGCAGGCCCACTTGGCTATTCACTCGATGGCTTCTTTGTTGTGAAGAATATCTCCTATTGGAAATCCGGTGACTACTATGACTTTGTGGTCATCGAAATAGTGACGGAGCTTGCGTGCAGTTAGAAGTACTGCATATAATAGCTTCTGAACTTGAGGGTATTTCTTCTTCGAGGGACCCAGAACTTCACTGATGAAATAAACAGGATGTTGTATTGGGTATGCATGTCCTTCTTCTGCTCGCTCGACTACCAACACGGTGCTCACCACGTGAGTCGTGCAAGAGATATATAACAGCAGATCTTCTGCTAGTTGAGTCGGCGTGGCTCGACGCGGTGGTTTCAGCACTGGCGGTGTCGTCAAGAACTTTTTCAATGCATCTAGGGCTTCCTGTGCTTCTGAAGTCCACTGAAATTTGTCCACCTTCTTGAGTAACTTATAAAATGGTAAGCCTTTTTCTCCCAGCCTGGATATAAATCTGCTCAGGGCTACCATACATCCGGTAAGTCTTTGAACTTTCTTCTGTGATCGTGGTGCTTCCATCCTCATGATAGCTTTGATCTTTTCTAGATTAGCTTCAATCCCCCGGTGGCTGACAATAAACCCGAGTAACTTTCCTGCTGGTCCTCCGAAAACACATTTTTCGGGATTAAGCTTCCATCGATATCGTCGTAGACTATTGAAAACCAGCTGTAAATCTTCAATGAAATTTTCTGAATTTTCTGTTTTGATCACCACATCATCCACATAAGCTTCCACACGCTTGCCCCAGTGATCGGCTTAGCATGTTTGAATAGCTCTCTGATAAGTCGCTCCAGCGTTTTTGAGGCCAAATGGCATGGAGGTATAGCAGAAAGCTCCGAATGGAGTGATGAATGATGTTTTTTCCTCGTCTTCTTTCGCCAGGCTAATCTGATGATACCCAGAGTAGCAATCCAAGAAGGACAACACAGAACATCCAGTGGTGGAATCTACCACCTGATCTATCCTAGGAAGCCCGAAGGGATCCTTTGGACAGTGTTTGTTGAGATCCGTATAGTCGACGCACATGCGCCAATCCACTTTATTCTTTTTGAGTACAAGAACAGGGTTGGCTAACCACTTGGGATGTAACACCTCTCTAATAAATCCAGCCGTGACTAAGCGAGCTAGCTCAACGCGGATGGCCTCTCTCTTGTCGGGCGTGAAATGACGTAATTTTTGCCGAATCGGCCTCGCCTGGGGGTAGACCTTCAATTTGTGCTCGGCCAGTTCTCTTGGGACTCCCGGCATATCCGCAGGTTGCCATGCGAATATGTCTCGGTTATCTTGCAGGAACTGGACGAGCGCGCCTTCCTATTTGTCATCCAGGCTATAGCTAATGATGGCGGTTTTGCGTTCATCAGTGAACCCAAGGTTGATCCTTTTGGTTTCTTCAGTCGGCCGCATAGAGGTCGCGGCTTGAGCCTCGTTCACGGGTACCGCGAGGTCTTCCTCAGGCTTTGAGTTCGCCTGCGCAGAAGAAGTCGCCGATGGTTTGGTGGTGAGGGCCGCCTCAATGGCCACTCGAAAACATTCTGCGGCGCCTTGGAAGTCAGCGCGCACAGTTATGATCCCTTGCGGCCCTGGCATCTTCAATATCATGTATGTATAATGCGGAATGGCCATGAATTTTGCCAATCCAGGCCTCCCGATGATGGCGTTGTACCCGCAGTCGAAGTTCGCCACTTTGAATCTTAGGAACTCGGTTCTGTAGTTCTCCGGAGTTCCGAAGGTGACCGGCATGTAGATGTGGCCCAACGGGTATTCTCCTTCAGTTGGCACGATGCCGAAGAAAGGAGTGTCTGACTCGTGGAGCTCTTTGAGGTGAACTCCCAAGCCTTGGAGTGTCCGAGGGAAGGTGACGTTGATGCTGCTCCCCCCGTCCACTAATACCTTCTTTACCCTGCTCTCTCGGATCACCGGATCGACGAGGAGCGGGTATTTGCCTGGGTGGTCGAAGTTGAGCCACTGGTCTGCTCGGGTGAAGGTGATCGGGTGCTCCGACCATCGGTATGGGGCGGGTGGACCGGTAGCCGCCACCAGTATCTGACGATCGTTGAGCTTTTGTTGTCTCTTGTTCTCCTGCGATCCGTGTCCGCCGAAGATGACATTGACCTCTCTGTCGACGCGCGGGAAGGCTCCACCTCCTCCCTCCTCCTACTGCTGGGGTTGTCGCGGTTCTCCTGGTCCTCCTCACGGTGGAGGAGGAGGTAGAGGTTGGAAGGATCGGCCGTGCCCGACGGAGTGCTTGAAGTCTCTGCAGGTCCGAAGGGTGTGGCGCATGTCCTTGTGGTACGGGCACTGGGCGTCGAGGATGTCGTCCAGCGTGCGTTCGCCTCCACAAGGTCCTCCTCGGGCGCGAGAGGCAGGTGGTCCGGCGGCGTGGACTTCTTCGCGAGGTCTCTTCTCCCAACGCTTGTTGGGCTGCTGGTTCGTGTCGCGTCGTGGTGCCGCTGGTGCTGGCTTCGCTCCTTCGATGAGGTCCTGAGCTCGCTCGTCGGCGGTGATGTAGAGGTCGGCTTCCCGGAACAGTTGCTCGGAGGTAGTCGGCGCCTTCTGTAATATGGTTCGGACGAAGGTCGAGTCATTGGATCCCCTGTAGAAGTCCTCGATCACTGCCGCCTCCGCGACCTCGGGGATACGATTTCGCATGGTCTGGAACCTTTTGAGGTATGACCAAAGAGTTTTGTCCCCTCGGTGCTTGATGGATTTGAGGTCCCATGGTTGCGCTGGTTTATCGGAGAGAGACTGAAAGTTGGCGGTGAAGCGCCGACTGAAGTCGCTCCAGTCGTCAATGCAGTGTCGGGGTAGGTGTCGCAGCCATTGCAGCACGTCTTGCCCGAGGACGATAGGTAAGTACGCGGTCATTACGTCCTCGGTTGCCCCAGCAGCTCGGGCAGCGGTGGTGTAGACGGCCAGCCAGCCTCCCGGATCCTGCTTAGGTTCGTATTTGTCGACGTTGGATACCTTGAAGTTAGGGGGCCATTGAATGGCCCTGAGGCGCGGAGTAAGTGCCGATACTCCACATGTGTCCTCCTGTCGTCGATGATGTTGTCTGTCCCGGGGAGGGGAGTGGTCGTCGTGGTGCCTCGACCGTCCCCGGGTGGTGCCACCAGTTGAAGCTGTGGCCGACTCGGTCCTGGTAGCCTGACTCCATGCTGGGATGCCATGGTCCCGGTCAAACTCTTCCTGGCGACGGGTCTCGTTCTCGTGTCGTCGTTCACGCGAAGCATTGATGGAGCTCCACGCGTCCCGGTGACTGTTGATGGCGTGTCGTAGATCGTTCGGCGGGTGGGCGAGGGGTAGAAGGTGATTGGCTGCTTGAGTGAACAGCCGCCGATAGCCCTCGGCGTCGGGAGTCCGAGGGAGGCCATCAGCTATCCGAGCCAACACCCCTCCGACTTCACTCGACATGTTCATGGCTCGGGCAAAGTCGGGGTTCAGGTTGCGCCCGAAGAGTGGATTTTCCCGACGTTTCCTTGTCTCCTGCTCGGCCTGTTCTTGAGCCCGTCGACGATCGCGTCATCGGGAATTCCTTCGTTCCCTGAAGACACATTCCTCCGGAGTTTCTCCTATCTCCGAGACCTTGTCTCGCGATACAGGTTGCTCCGGGTCCCGCTCTACGGCCTCATGATGTCGCCGGATATTTCAGCGTCGGTTCCTTCGTCGGCGGGATTCCCGCTGAGGAGGTTCCTCTCCGGGTGCAGTCGGCTCGTCGTCGGAGATGGGGGGCGACTCCACTCTCCCGATGAAGAGGACATCGGTGTAGAATGGAGTAGCTGTCACGACGATCTTCTTTCTGTTCTCCTTTGAGGGTGGAGGCACAAAAAGATCAGCTTGATGATCCTTTGCTTCCTTTTTCCTTGTGATCCGTGTCCATTCTCTCGTCGGAGAGGTGGACAACGGAGTTCTCCGGGCTAAAGGACCCTCGGCTCCTAGCTTGCTGGAGGTAATCTTTTTTAGGAGCGCTGGAGGTTGCGCTTTTTTCTGCCTTGTCCTGATTTTCTCGGAGATTTATGAGGAAGGCTTTCTCTCTGGCGGATCCGCGAGGCGATGCAGAGTTCCCTCCTCATCCGCTACAGATGAGATAGTACCGAAGCAGAATATGGATCCGGGGCGGAGGATGATCTTGTGCTGGAAGGTGACGGCCATCGAGCTAGCTTGGATCGATGACACACCCCCTACCTGGCGCGCCAGCTGTCGGTGTTTCGGGTCCGACCGCGCACCCAGGGTTACCCCTCAAGGTGCTTTTAGGAGTAGGACGGTGTTACCGACTGTAGCTCGATGGTTCGTGTTGGGCGCACGAGAAATAGTAGACAATGATGTACAGGTTCGAGCCGCTTTGAGATGCGTAACACCCTACGTCCTGGCGGGAGTGCTTTATGCGATGGGTTACAAGGGAGTTCTCTAGTGCTGGAAAACGTAGAGAACAGGGTGGATGGCTAGGTAATGAATGATGTCGATCGTCTTGAAGGGGTGCCCCCTAGGCCTTATATACTCGATCGTGGGGCATTACATGTGGATATGATAACAACATGTGCCAAAGTAATAGCGAACTAACTGAGTCTATCTTCCTATAGTTCAGCCGACTCATCCTCGCTCAGTTCCGATGTACGAGGCCCCTGTGCGGGAAGGTCGGGTCACTGTTGCGATTACTGCTCGAATTTGTTGGGCCGTCTGAGCCTGCGCCAACCCGGCCTTGTGCTAATCCGTTCCACTGGTTGTTCCTCCCAGGCCCACGAGGGGATGACCTTACGAATTATGGGGCCCTTGGGCCTTTCGTGAGGTCTTTTATCCTTCTAGTGGACCCGGGGGATATCTGTCCCCCACACTAACTCTATACTAAGTGTTTGACGACTCCTTCAACATGGGGTACATAATCGTTTGTCTTTTGATACATCTTTTTTAGCCCTCATGTCGATTTCCATTGGCCAGGTTGTTTTCACCTGTTGTAGCCCAAATTCCTGTATTTGTGACTTAACTTACCGTATAGTTGCAAAATACAAGTTAGTCACAACAATCTTTATTTTCATTAATCATCAAAACCAACAAGGGGCCTAGATGCTTTCACAAAGCAATTTACAATTATATCATGGTGAAAATTTTGCTATATATAAGTTTGATCCTAAAGCAATTATAAAAGAATTTACTGAAATGGTCATTGAAGATGAGCAACCATTTGCATGTGCTGAAAATACATGCTTTATAAAGTTCATGTCAATTGCTTGCCCACGTTGGAATGTGCCATCTAGAATAACCCTACCTAGAGATACCATGTCTATATGCTTTGAAGAGAAAGAAAATATCAAAAACATTTTAAGAAACAATGTGAAAGGGTTTTCTTAAAACTGATTCTTGGACTTCTAAACAACAATATAGTTATATGGCAGTCATAGCACATTTTATTGATTTTGATTGGAAATTGCACAAGAAGGTTATTAGATTTTTCCTAGTGAAGGATCATAAAGGTGATGGTATTGGGAAAACAATTATGAGATATTTGGCTAAATGAGGGATTAATAAAGTCAAGACAATTACAGTTGATAATGCTAGCTCCAATGGAAAGGCTGATAAAAGTAAATCCGTCACCAAGCCAAGTTTAGATGCTATTTTTCATGATTAGTGTGATGTACTTTGATCCGTTGTGGTATTTGTTGCTTCTAATTTGAGTATTTGTGTGGCACCAAACTTAATTTGCTTGAATTATGTGTAATTGTTTGTACTTGTACATTGAGCCATTGTGGCATATGTTGCTTGAATTATGAGTTTAGATAATTTGTTGTTGTTATGTGCAATGAATCTGCTATTATGGTGTCACAAAATACTATTGTTATGAATATGCTATTATGGTGGTGTTGTTATATACAAAATCTTGTATTGTGTTATGCAAAGTTCAAGGATGTATGCAGCACTAGCATAGGTAAGCTCCATTCCATGAGCTAAGTCATTTCCTTGTGAAAGTCGCCTAGAGGGGGGTGAATAGGCAAATCTAAAATTTATAAAGTTTAAGCACAACTACAAGTCGGGGTTAGCGTTAAAATTAAAGTTGGGTCCGAAAGAGAGGGCGAAACAAATCACAAGTGAATAAGAAAGGATGACACAGTGATTTGTTTTACCAAGGTTCGGTTCTTGCAAACCTACTCCCCGTTGAGGTGGTCACAAAAACCGGGTCTCTTTCAACCCTTTCCCTCTCTCAAACGGTCACCTAGACCGAGTGAGCTTCTCTTCTCAATCAAATGGGACACTAAGTCCCCACAAGGACCACCACACAATTGGTGTCTCTTGCTTTGATTACAATTGAGTTGGAAACAAGAATAGAGGAAGAAGAAAAGCAATCCAAGCGCAAGAGCTCAAAAGAACACAAATGTCTCTCTCTAGTCACTAATTTGTTTGGAGTGATTCCAGACTTGGGAGAGGATTTGATCTCTTTATTTGTGTCTTGGAATGAAGTCTAGAGCTCTTGTATTAGGTTTGATGGCTGAAACCTTGGATGCATTGAAGTGTGGTGGTTGGGGGATATTTATAGCCCCAACCACCAAGTTGACAGTTGGTGAAGGCTTCTGTCGTATGGCGCACCAGACAGTCCGATGCGCCACCGGACACTGTCCGATGCGCCAGCCACGTCACCAGACCGTTGGGTTCCGACCGTTGGAGCTTCTGACAGCGGGGCCACCGGACAGTCCGGTGGTGCACCGGACAGGTCCTGTTCACTGTCCGGTGCACCTTCTGGCGCCTCCTCTGACTCTGCGTGCGCAGTCGACACTGTTTACTTTTTATTGTACCGTTGCAGACGACCGTTGGCACGAGTAGCCGTTGCTCCGCTTGGTGCACCGGACAGTCCGGTGCTACACTGGACAGTCCGGTGAATTATAGCGGAGGAGCTCCCTGAATTCCCGAAGCTGAGCAGTTCAGAGTGATTCTCTCTGGTGCACCGGGCACTGTCCAGTGGCACACCGGACAGTCCGGTGCGCCAGACCAGGGCAGCCTTCCGTTGTCTTTTGCTCTTTTTATTTGAACCCTTTCTTGGTCTTTTTATTGGTTTGTTGTGAACCTTTGGCACCTGTAGAACTTATAATCTAGAGCAAACTAGTTAGTCCAATTATTTGTGTTGGGCAATTCAACCACCAAAATCAATTAGAAAAATGTGTAAGCATGTTTCCCTTTCAATCTCCCCCTTTTTGGTGATTGATGCCAACACAAACCAAAGCAAATATATAAGTGCGGAATTGAACTAGTTTGCATAATGTAAGTGCAAAGGTTACTTGGAATTAAACCAATATACATTTTATAAGATATGCATGGATGCTTTCTTCATATTTAACATTTTGGACCACGCTTGCACCATGTTGGGGGCCTTCGGCTTCCGAAGGTCCTCAAAAACATAATTTGACAATGTTTTCCAAGTATGCGAGCAGATATCTTTGGAATCAGGTTGCGGGTATACAAGAGCATGGTCAAGACGAAGCTTGACTGAAATGGAAGACGATCATGACGAAGGATGAAACGGTCACGAAGCTATGTGCAGAAAAGCTTCGGCATGATAGCAGAAAAGGGGAACAGACTTAAAGATGAAAAGCCAAATTAGACCTCGGAGAATTACTATAGAGTTATTGATAAAAGCAAAGGGCATTAATGTAATTTTATATGGGCTGCGTCCCGTGCCTATAAATAGATGAACAGTACTCCTGTACTGTTCACGCTGACTTGGCATTAGCATCACGCTTGTACCCTTACTTTCCTTCAAGCCGAAGGTACATTTGTAATTTGTTGTTGTTTATATAAGTAAAATAAATAGAAATAAACTAATAGTAATGTTCAAAGTAATCATGTTATTCTCCATGTTTTATGCATACATCTCTTTTATCTCTTATTATGTTTATGAAGGTGTTACCTTCATAACCTTCGTCCAGAATCCATTATATCCAAAAGGAAATAATGCTTCGAAGGACGAAGGGCTTTGATATTTAACATTTTATGTTGCCTTGTTCTTAATTCATAGCATTTGAGAACAAGTCCCCAACACACCACTTGTTTTGTTATTGCAAATTCTTTTGGAAAAATCTTTTCAAAGTCTTTTTGCAAATAGTCAAAGGTAAATGAATAAGATTTTGAGAAGCATTTTCAAGATTTGAAATTTTCTCCCCCTGTTTCAAATGTTTTTCCTTTGACTAAACAAAACTCCCCCTCAATCAAATTCTCCTCTTAGTGTTCAAGAGGGTTTTAGAGATTAATTTTAAGAGAGGTTATACCAATTTGAAATTGAATAAAAAAATAAGATACCAATTTGAAACACTTCTTTAAATACAAGTTGAAAGACTAAATTTTTAAAAATTGGTGGGGGTGCGGTCCTGGTGGTGCGGTCCTTTTGCTTTGGCTAATACTTTCTCCCCCTTTGGCATGAATCGCCAAAAACGGATACTTGTGAGTGAAATATAAGCCCTTTTACTTTCTCTCCCCTTTGGCAAATAATATATGAGCGAAGATTATACCAAATTGGAGAGTGGTGCGGAGTGACGGCGAAGGATGAATAAATCGATGGAGTGGAGTGGAAGCCTTGTCTTCGCCGAAGACTCCATTTCCCATTCAATCTATGACTTATTATTAAATACACTTGAAAACCATATTAGTCATAGCACATGAAAGAGAGATGATCAAAGGTATAGAAATGAGCTATGTGTGCAAAATATCAATCAAATTTCCTAGAATCAAGAATATTTAGCTCATGTCTAAGTTTGGTAAAGGTTTTCTCATCTAGTGGCTTGGTAAAGATATCGGCTAATTGTTCTTTGGTGTTAATATAAGCAATCTCGACATCTCCCCGTTGTTGGTGATCCCTCAAAAAGTGATACCGAATGGCTATGTGTTTAGTGCGACTGTGCTCAACGCGATTATCCGCCATGCGGATTGCACTCTCATTATCACATAGAAGAGGAACTTTGGTCAATTTGTAACCATAGTCCCTAAGGGTTTGCCTCATCTAAAGTAATTGCACGCAACAATGGCCTGCGGCAATATACTCGGTTTTGGCGGTAGAAAGAGCTACAAAATTTTGTTTCTTAGAAGCCCAAGACACCAGAGATCTTCCCAAGAACTGGCAAGTCCCTGATGTGCTCTTTCTATCAATCTTACACCCTGCCCAATCAGCATCTGAATATCCAATTAAATCAAAAGTGGATCCCCTGGGGTACCAAAGGCCAAACTTAGGAGTATAAACTAAATATCTCAAGAATCGTTTTACGGCCCTAAGGTGAACTTCCTTAGGATCAGCTTGGAATCTTGCACACATGCATACAGAAAGCATAATATCCGGTCGAGATGCACATAAATAGAGTAAAGAACCTATCATTGACCGGTATACCTTTTGATCTACGGATTTACCTCCCGTGTCGAGGTCGAGATGCCCATTAGTTCCCATGGGTGTCTTGATGGGCTTGGCATCCTTCATCCCAAACTTGGTGAGTATGTCTTGAATGTACTTCGTTTGGCTAATGAAGGTGCCCTATTGGAGTTGCTTCACTTGAAATCCTAAGAAATACTTCAACTCCCCCATCATAGACATCTCGAATTTTTGAATCATGATCCTACTAAATTCTTCACAAGTAGATTTGTTAGTAGACCCAAATATGATATCATCAACATAAATTTGGCATACAAACAAATCATTTGCAATTGTTTTAGTAAAGAGTGTAGGATCGGCTTTTCTGACTTTGAAGCCATTAGCGATAAGAAAATCTCGTAGACATTCATACCATGCTCTTAGGGCTTGCTTGAGCCCATAAAGCGCCTTAGAGAGTTTATAGACATGGTTAGGGTACTCACTATATTCAAAGTCGGGAGGTTGCTCAACATAGACCTCCTCCTTGATTGGTCCATTGAGGAAGGCACTCTTCACGTCCATTTGATAAAGCTTGAAGCCATGGTAAGTAGCATAGGCAAGTAATATACGAATTGACTCAAGCCTAGCTACGGGTGCATAGGTTTCACCGAAATCCAAACCTTCGACTTGTGAATATCCCTTGGCCACAAGTCGGGCTTTGTTCCTTGTCACCACACCATGCTCATCTTGTTTGTTGCGGAAGACCCACTTGGTTCCTACAACATTTTGGTTATGACGTGGAACTAAATGCCATACCTCATTCCTTGTGAAGTTGTTGAGCTCCTCTTGCATCGCCAACACCCAATCCGAATTCCTTAATGCATCTTCTACCCTGTATGGCTCAATAGAAGACACAAAGGAGTAATGTTCACAAAAAATGAGCAACACGAGATCGAGTGATTACCCCCTTTTGAATAAAGCCAAGGATGGTGTTCATGGGGTGATCTCGTTGTATTGTTTGGTGGACTCTTGGGTGTGGCGGTCTTGGATCCTCATCATCTTCCTTGTCTTGATCATGGACATCTCCCCCTTGATCATTGTCCCCTTCTTGAGGTGGCTCGTCCTCTTGATCTTCATTTTCATCCTCTTGAGCTTGATCCTCATCTTGAGTTGGTGGGGATGCTTGCATGGAGAAAGATGATTGATCTTGTGCTTGTGGAGGCTCTTCGGATTCCTTAGGACACACATCCCCAATGGACATGTTCCTTAGCGCGACGCATGGAGCCTCTTCATCATCTAGCTCATCAAGATCAACTTGCTCTACTTGAGAGCCGTTAGTCTCATCAAACACAATGTCACAAGAAACTTCAACTAGTCCAGTGGACTTGTTAAATACTCTATATGCCCTCGTGTTTGAATCATAACCAAGTAAAAAGCCTTCTACAGCCTTAGGAGCAAATTTAGATTTTCTACCTCTTTTAACAAGAATAAAACATTTGCTACCAAAGACTCTAAAATATGAAACATTGGGATTTTTACCGGTTAGGAGTTCGTATGATATCTTCTTGAGGATTCGGTGAAGGTAGAGGCGGTTGATGGCGTAGCAAGCGATGTTGATTGCTTCCGCCCAAAACCGGTTAGAAGTCTTGTACTCATCAAGCATGGTCCTCGCCATGTCAAGTAGAGTTCTATTCTTCCTCTCCACTACACCATTTTGTTGTGGCGTGTAGGGAGAAGAGAAATCATGCTTGATGCCCTCGTCCTCAAGAAAGCCTTCGATTTGTGAGTTCTTGAACTCTGTTCCATTGTCGCTTCTAATCTTTTTGATCCTTAAGCTGAACTCATTTTGAGCCTGTCTCAAGAATCCCTTTAAAGTCTCTTGGGTTTGAGATTTTTCCTGCAAAAATAACACACAAGTGAAGCGAGAATAATCATCCACAATAACAAGATAATACTTACTCCCGTCGATGCTTATGTAAGCTATCGGGCCGAATAGGTCCATGTGGAGTAGCTCAAGTGGCCTGTCGGTCGTCATGATGTTCTTGTGTGGATGATGAACACCAACTTGCTTTCCTGCTTGACATGCGCTACAAACCGTGTCTTTCTCAAAATGAACATTGGTTAGTCCCAAAATGTGCTCTCCCTTTAGAAGCTTATGAAGATTCTTCATCCCAACATGGGCTAGTCGGCGGTGCCAGAGCCAACCCATGCTAGCCTTAGCAATTAAGCAAGTGTCGAGTTTAGCTCTATTAAAATCAACTAAGTATAGCTGATCCTCTAACACTCCCTTAAATGCTACTGAATCATCACTTCTTCTAAAGACAGTAACACCTAAATCTGTAAAAAGATAGTTGTAGCCCATTTTGCATAATTGAGAAACAGAAAGCAAATTGTAATCTAAAGAATCTACAAGAAAAACATTGGAAATAGAATGGTCAGGTGATATAGCAATTTTACCAAGTCCTTTGACCAAACCTTGATTTCCATCCCCGAATGTGATAGCTCTTTGGGGATCATCGTTTTTCTCGTAGGAGGAGAACATCCTTTTCTCCCCAACCATGTGGTTTGTGCACCCGCTATCAATTATCCAACTTGAGCCCCCGGATGCATAAACCTACAAAACAAGTTTAGGCCTTGTTCTTAGGTACCCAAACGGTCTTGGGTCCTTTCACATTAGAAACAAGCACCTTGGGTACCCAAACACAAGTCTTGGAGCCCTTGTGTTTGCCCCAACATATTTGGCAACTACTTTGCCTGATTTGTTAGTAAGCACATAGGATGCATCAAAAGTCTTAAATGAGACATTAGGTTCATTTGATGTGGTAGGAGTTTTCCTTTTAGGCAATTTGACATGGGTTGATTGCCTAGAGCTAGAAGCCTCATTTTTATACATAAAAGCATGGTGTGAAACATTATGAGGTTTCCTAGCATGAATTGTCCTAATCTTATGCTCAGGATAACCAGCAGGATATAAAATGTAACCCTCATTATCCTGAGCCATAGGAGCCTTGCCCTTTACAAAGTTAGACAATCTTTTGGGGGCATTAAGCTTGACATTGTCTCCCTGTTGGAAGCCAATGCCATCCTTAATGCCAGGGCGTCTCCCATTATAGAGCATGCTTCTAGTAAATTTAAATTTTTCATTCTCTATCTCATGCTCATTAATTTTAGCAGTTAGTTGAGCTATGTGATCATTTTGTTCTTTAATTAAAGTTAGGTGATCATGAATAGCATCAACATTAATATCTTTACATCTAGTACAAATAGAAACATGATCAACACTAGATGTAGAAGGTTTGCAAACATTTAGTTCATCAATCTTAGCATGTAAAATAGCATTCTCATCTCTAAGATTGGAAATAGAAGTATTGCAATCATTTAAATCTTTAGCCTTTGAAATCAAACTAGCATTTTCAATTTTAAGGCTAGAAATTGATTCATTCAATTTATCAATCTTAGCAATCAAACTAGCATCATCATTTTTAAGATTGACAATTGAATCATGACAAACATTTGATTTCTCAACCTTAGCAAGTAAATTAGCATTTTCATTTCTAAGGTTGGAAATAGTTTCATGACAAATGCTAAGCTCATTAGTCAATTTTTCACATTTTCTACTTTCTGAGCATAGGCATTCTTAACTTTAACATGTTTCTTGTTTTCTTTAATAAGTAATTCCTCTTGTCTATCCAAGAGTTCATCCTTCTCATGAATAGCACCTATCGATTCTTTCAATTTTTCTTTTTGTTGCATGTTTAAGTTGGCAAAAAGAGCAAGTAAATCATCGTCATCTTCACTAGAGCTACCCTCATCACTAGATGTTATATATTTAGTGGAGGCTCTAGATTTTACCTTCTTCTTTTTGTCGTTCTTTGCCATGAGGCACTTGTGGCCGATGTTGGGGAAAAGGAGGCCTTTGTTGCGATGTTGGCGGTGTCCTCATCGGAGGAAGAGTCGGTGGAGCTCTCATTAGAGTCCCACTTCCGACATACGTGGGCATCGTCGCCCTTCTTCTTGTAATATCTCTTCTTTTCTTTCCTCCTTCCCTTCTTGTCGTCGCCCTTGTCACTATCACTAGATAATGGACATTTAACAATGAAATGACCGGGCTTACCACATTTGTAGCAAACTTTCTTAGAGAGGGGCTTGTAATCCTTCCCCCTCCTTTGCTTGAGGATTTGGCGGAAGCTCTTGATGATGAGCGTCATTTCCTCGTTGTCGAGCTTAGAGGCGTCGATGGGTATCCAACTCGAGCCCCCGGATGCATAAACCTACAAAACAAATTTAGGCCTTGTTCTTAGGTACCCAAACGGTCTTGGGTCCTTTCACATTAGAAACAAGCACCTTGGGTACCCAAACACAAGTCTTGGAGCCCTTGTGTTTTCCCCCAACATATTTGGCAACTATTTTGCCTGATTTGTTAGTTAAAACATAGGATGCATCAAAAGTTTTAAATGTAATATTAGGTTCATTTGATGCAATAGGAGTTTTCTTCTTAGGCAATTTAGCATGGGTTGATTGCCTAGAACTAGATGCCTCACTCTTATACATAAAAGCATGATGAGAGCCAGAGTGAGACTTCCTAGAGTGAATTTTCCTAATCTTGTGCTCGGGATAACCGACAGGGTATAAAATGTAACCCTCGTTATCCTGAGCCATGGGAGCTTTGCCCTTAACAAAGTTGGACAGTTTCTTGGGGGCATTAAGCTTGACATTGTCTCCCTTTTGGAAGCCAATGCCATCCTTAATGCCTGGGCGTCTCCCACTATAAAGCATACTATGAACAAATTTAAATTTCTCATTTTCTAATTCATGCTCGGCAATTTTAGCATCTAATTTTGCTATATGATCATTTTGTTGTTTAATCATAGCAATGTGATCATGAATAGCATCAATATTAACATCTCTACATTTAGTGCAAATAGAGACATGACTAACATTAGATGTAGAGGGTTTGCAGGCATTTAATTCTTCAATCTTAGCATGTAACATAACATTTTCATTTCTAAGATTGGAAACAATATCATTGCAAACATTTAAATTCTTAGCCTTAGTAATTAATTTTTCATTCTCAATTTTAAGGCTAGAGAGCGATGCATTCAAATTGTCAATCTTAGTAATCAAACTAGCATTGTCATTTCTAAGACTAACAATTGAATTATCACAAACATCTAACTTCTCAACTTTAGCAATTAATTTGGCATTTTCATTTCTAAGGTTTGAGATAATATCATGGCAAGTGCTTAGCTCACTAGTTAGTTTTTTGCACTTCTCTACTTCCTGAGCATAAGCATTTTTAACCTTAACATGCCTTTTGTTTTCTTTAATAAGAAAGTCCTCTTGGGTGTTCAAGAGTTCATCCTTCTCATGAATAGCTCCTATTAATTCATTTAATTTCTCCTTTTATTGCATGTTGAGGTTGGCAAAGAGAGCTAGCAAGTTATCCTCATCATCACTAGAGTTTTCCTCATCACTAGATGTCGCGTATTTAGTGGAGGCTCTAGATTTTACCTTCTTTTTGTCGTCCCTTGCCATGAGGCACTTGTGGCCGACGTTGGGGAAGAGGAGACCTTTGGTGACGGCGATGTTTGCGGCGTCCTCGTCGGAGGAGGAGTCGGTGGAGCTCTCGTCGGAGTCCCACTCCCGGCAAACATGGGCATCGTCGCCCTTCTTCTTGTAGTCTCTTATTTTCTCTTCTCTTTCCCTTCTTGTCGTCGCCCCTGTCACTATCACTAGATAATGGACATTTGGCAATGAAATGATCGGGCTTACCACACTTGTAGCAAACTTTCTTGGAGCGGGGCTTGTAGTCCTTCCCCCTCCTTTGCTTGAGGATTTGGCAAAACCTCTTGATGACGAATGCCATCTCCTCGTTGTCGAGCTTGGAGGCGTCGATGGGGAGCCTACTTGACATAGACTCTTCTTTCTTCTCCTCCGTTGCTTTGAATGCAACGGGTTGCATATCGGGTGTGGAGGAGACGCCTTGCTCGATGATTTTCTTGGAGCCTTTGATCATCAATTCAAAGCTCATAAATTTTCCTATAACTTCCTCAGGAGACATTAGCTTGTATCTAGGATCACCACGAATTAATTGAACCTGTGTAGGGTTAAGAAATACAAGTGATCTTAGAATAACCTTGACCATTTCATCTAAGAAATACAAGTGATCTTAGAATAACCTTTGATCATCTCCCGCTTGGTGATCTTGGTAACCTCATCTCCTTCGTGCGCGGTCTTGAGCACATCCCAAATCTCCTTGGCGCTTTTCAACCCTTACGCCTTATTATACTCCTCTCGACTTAGAGAGGCGAGGAGTATAGTGGTGGCTTGGGAGTTGAAGTGCTGGATTTGGGCTACCTCGTCTGAGTCATAGCCTTCATCCCCCACGGATGGTTCCTGTGCACCAAACTCAACAATGTCCCAAATACTAGCGTGGAGTGAGGTTAGACGGTGCCTCATTTTATCACTCCACATACAATAATCTTCACCGTAAAAAACCGGTGGTTTGCCTAGTGGGACGAAAAGTAAAGGGGTGCGTTTGGGAATGCGAGGATAGCGTAAGGGGATCTTACTAAACTTCTTGCGCTCATGGCACTTAGAAGTGACGAAAGGCATGTCGGAGCCAGAGGTGGAGGGCGACGAAGAATCGGTCTCGTAGTAGACCACCTTCTTCATTTTCTTCTTCTTGTCGCCACTCCGGTGCGACTTGACGCGGGGAGGTGATTCCTCCCTCTTCTTGTTGGCGGACTCCCCCGATGGAGCCTTCCCGTGGCTTGTGGCGGATTTCTCGCCGATCACCATCTCCTTCTTGGCGTGAGCTCCCGACATCACTTCGAGCGGTTAGGCTCTTGATGAAGTACCGGGCTCTGATACCAATTGAAAGTCGCCTAGAGGGGGGTGAATAGGCAAATCTGAAATTTATAAAGTTTAAGCACAACTACAAGCCGGGGTTAGCGTTAAAATTAAAGTCGGGTCCGAAAGAGAGGGCGAAACAAATCACAAGTGAATAAGAAAGGATGACACAGTGATTTGTTTTACCGAGGTTCGGTTCTTGCAAACCTACTCCCCGTTGAGGTGGTCACAAAAACCGGGTCTCTTTCAACCCTTTCCCTCTCTCAAACGGTCACCTAGACCGAGTGAGCTTCTCTTCTCAATCAAATGGGACACTAAGTCCCCACAAGGACCACCACACAATTGGTGTCTCTTGCTTTGATTACAATTGACTTGGGAGAGGATTTGATCTATTTGTTTGTGTCTTGGAATGAAGTCTAGAGCTCTTGTATTAGGTTTGATGGCTGAAAACTTGGATGCATTGAATGTGGTGGTTGGGGGTATTTATAGCCCCAACCACCAAGTTGACAGTTGGTGAAGGCTTCTGTCGTATGGCGCACCGGACAGTCCGATGTGCCACCAGACACTGTCCGGTGCGCCAGCCACGTCACCAGGCTGTTGGGTTCCGACCATTGGAGCTTCTGACAGCGGGGCCACCAGATAGGTCCTGTTCACTGTCCGGTGCGCCTTCTGGCGCCTGCTCTGACTCTGCGCGCGTAGTCGACACTATTTACTTTTTACTATATCGTTGTAGACGACCGTTGGCGCGAGTAGCCGTTGCTCCGCTTGGTGCACCGGACAGTGCGGTGCTACACCGGACAGTCCGGTGAATTATAGCGGAGGAGCTCCCCGAATTCCCGAAGCTGAGCAGTTCAGAGTGATTCTCCCTGGTGCACCGGACACTGTTCGGTGGCACACCGGACAGTCCGGTGCGCCAGACCAGGGCAGCCTTCGGTTGTCTTTTGCTCGTTTTATTTGAACCCTTTCTTGGTCTTTTTATTGGTTTGTTGTGAACCTTTGGCACCTGTAGAACTTATAATCTAGAGCAAACTAGTTAGTCCAATTATTTGTGTTGGGCAATTCAACCACCAAAATCAATTAGGAAAAGGTGTAAGCCTGTTTCCCTTTCACCTTGTATGTTTCTTAGGATGGTGGCTTGCAATTCACATGCAATACTTATTTTTATGTCCATATGCATATAAAGATCTTGGGTTTAGGGTTTAGGGTTTAGGGTTTAGATAATATATTACTACATGTGCAACTAAGAATTCTTGGATTAGGTTTGCAACTAGCGCCATATGATTATGTATACAATAACTCCATCCACTTTGATTCCTTTAGTTTTCATACTTAAGAAGTTGTCTTAGGCAGTCTCATTTCTTTTCTTTCCATTTCTAAGGGTTACAGACCACGAGAGCATTCAAAGTTGTTGTTGTGTTGCATGCTTGCATCATTCCCTGGCCATACTTGTGATTCTGTTTATTCATGTAACTGAAGAAAGCATCCACCTTGGTTAGCAACTTCCGCAGATACGGTGACAAGGAGGATGAGAAGAAGACAAAAGAGTGGTAGCAACAATGGCT
The DNA here is from genome assembly GCF_902167145.1 of Zea mays. Taxonomy (NCBI): domain Eukaryota; kingdom Viridiplantae; phylum Streptophyta; class Magnoliopsida; order Poales; family Poaceae; genus Zea; species Zea mays. Next base: position 33,113,273 of record NC_050100.1, on the reverse strand, counting down.
GGATAGCTCGCTTTACACATGCTCGTTCCTGGATGAACACAACCCTGCCTATCAGTTGTTGCTTCGTTAGGAGCTAGAGGCCCACTAGAGCTCGCAAGCTTGGCATGGCTCTATGACCAGTCCATAGCTTGGTGCCTCTTCTTCTCCTCCTCTCCTGCCATTGCCACAGTGAGTTGCTTACTGAGAGCACCTAGAGGGGGGGTGAATAGGTGATCCTGTAGAACTTCAAAAACTTAAGCCACAAAACTTGGTTAATTGTTAGCACAGTAATTTTCCAAATGGCTAGAGAAGGATCTCAACACAATACAATAACCAAGAGATATCAATCACAGAGATGGCACAGTGGTTATCCCGTGGTTCGGCCAAGACCAACGCTTGCCTACTCCACGTTGTGGCGTCCCAACGGACGAGGGTTGCAATCAACCCCTCTCAAGCGGTCCAAAGACCAACTTGAATACCACGGTGTTGCTTTGCTTTTCTTAATCCCGCTTGCGAGGAATCTCCACAGCTTGGAGCCTCTCGCCCTTACAAAAGATGTTCACAAAGAATCACAGAGCAAGGGAGGGATTAGCAACTCACACACGACACAAAGATCACAGCGAATACGCACACGCAAAACCCAGACTTGAGCTCAAGAGACTAGCACACTAGAACGGAGCTCAAATCACTAGAATGTCGAACAAGTGCGCAAGAATGAAGTGTGAGTGATCAACAATGCTCAAGGGATGCTTGGTGTCCTCCTCCATGCGCCTAGGGGTCCCTTTTATAGCCCCAAGGCAGCTAGGAGCCGTTGAGCACAAATCTGGAAAGCCATTCTTGCCTTCTGTCATCGGGGGCACCGGACAGTCCGGTGCACACCGGACACTGTCTGGTGCCCGATTTCCTTCCTTAAATAGCGAAGCCGACCGTTGGCAGGCTGAGAGCCGTTGGCGCACCGGACATGTCCGGTGCACACCGGACAGTCCGGTGTCATCTTCTAGCCGTTGGCTCGGCCACGTGTCCCGCGCAGATTGCGCGGCCGACCGTTGGCCCGGCCGACCGTTGGCTCACCGGACAGTCCGGTGCACACCGGACAGTCCGGTGAATTTTAGCCGTACGTCGCCGGTGAATTCCCGAGAGCGGCCAGTTCGCTCGAGCTAGCCTGGCGCACCGGACACTGTCCGGTGCACCACCGGACAGTCCGGTGCTCCCAGACTCAGCAGATTCTTGGCTGCTCGAGCCAAGACATTTCCAATTGGATTTTTCCTGTTTCCAGCACTTAGACACAATACATTAGTCCATAAAACAATGTACTAAGTCTGAGAAACATACCTTAATTCTTGATTTGTACTTTGTCCACCTTTTTACACTTAGGCACTTGTGTTGGACACTAAATCACCAAAACACTTAGAAATGGCCCAAGGGCACATTTCCCTTTCAATCTCCCCCTTTTTGGTGATTTATGCCAACACAATATAAACAAGTAGAACAAGTACAAAATCAAATCAAATAAGAACTCAAAATTGTTTTGATTCAATTTTGACATATATGGATCACTCTGTGCCACCACTTGGTTTGTTTTTGCAAATCAAACTCAAATTTCTATCTCTAAGTCAAACACACATGTTAAGACATAAAGAGAGCCATTCTAAGAGAAATTGATTCAAGATTTCAAAAACTCCCCCTTTTTTCCCATAATCAATACTTCTCCCCATAAGAAGCCAACCCTTTTTCCCATAATCAATACTTCTCCCCACAAGAAGCCAACTTTTGACAAGAGAGACAACAAAAGAGTTTTGACAAACCAAAAGCTCTATTCTACTATTTTCAAAATCTCTCAAGTGGTAGCTGATCCATTTATCGCTTTGGCCTTTATTTTCTCCCTCTTTGGCATCAAGCACCAAAACGGGATCAATCTTGGCCCTTTAACCCCATTGCCTCACCAAAATCTTCAACTAAGAGCAAAATAGGCAATAAGAGTATAAAAATGAACTTGGAAGAGTTACTCTTTTCATCGGAGTGCAGTGGAAGTCTTGCATGGTCCAAGTCCACCTTTTTCCCTTTCAATTCTCCTTGGAGACTAAAACAACCAAACTCAAGTACATGATTAGTCTCAAAGGGTTAAGTTGTAGCACAGCTCCCCCTAAATATGTGCATCACTTGCAAATAGGACTTGTGAGGTTCAGGGAGTGTTTCTACAACTTGAGCACCACAATAAGCAACAAAATGCAGAATGAACATGATCAAAAGCATAAACACATGTATGCTACATTTCAATCCAAGTTCCGCGAATCTAAGATATTGAGCTCACTACGCAGCCTGCAAAAGGTCTTCTCATCTAGAGGCTTGGTAAAGATATCGGCTAGCTGGTTCTCGGTGCTAACATGAAACACTTCGATATCCCCCTTTTGCTGGTGGTCTCTCAAAAAGTGATGCCGGATGTCAATGTGCTTTGTGCGGCTGTGCTCAACAGGATTTTCCGCTATTCGGATAGCACTCTCATTGTCACATAGGAGTGGGACTTTGCTCAGATTGTAGCCAAAGTCCCTGAGGGTTTGCCTCATCCAAAGTAGTTGCGCACAACACTGTCCTGCAGCAACGTACTCGGCCTCAGCGGTGGATAGGGCAACGGAGGTTTGTTTCTTAGAGTTCCATGACACCAGGGACCTTCCTAAGAATTGGCACGTCCCCGATGTACTCTTCCTATCGACCTTACATCCAGCATAGTCGGAATCTGAGTACCCAATCAAGTCAAAGTTAGACCCCTTTGGATACCAGATCCCGAAGCAAGGCGTAGCGACTAAATATCGAAGAATTCGCTTCACAGCCACTAAGTGACACTCCTTCGATCGGATTGAAATCTAGCACACATGCATACGCTAAGCATAATATCCGGTCTACTAGCACATAAATAAAGCAAAGAACCTATCATGGACCGGTATGCTTTTTGATCAACGGACTTACCTCCTTTGTTGAGGTCGGTGTGTCCGTCGGTTCCCATCGGCGTCTTTGCGGGCTTGGCGTCCTTCATCCCAAACCTCTTTAGCAAATCTTGTGTGTACTTCGTTTGGGAGATGAAGGTGCCGTCCTTGAGTTGCTTCACTTGGAACCCAAGGAAGTAGTTCAACTCGCCCATCATTGACATCTCGAATTTCTGCGTCATCACCCTGCTAAACTCTTCACAAGACTTTTGGTTAGTAGAACCAAATATTATGTCATCGACATAAATTTGGCACACAAAAAGATCACCATCGCAAGTCTTAGTAAAAAGAGTTGGATCGGCTTTCCCAACCTTGAAAGCATTAGCAATTAAAAAGTCTCTAAGGCATTCATACCATGCTCTTGGGGCTTGCTTAAGTCCATAGAGCGCCTTAGAGAGCTTACACACGTGGTCGGGGTACCGTTCATCCTCGAAGCCATGGGGTTGCTCCACGTACACCTCCTCCTTGATCGGCCCATTGAGGAAAGCGCTCTTCACATCCATTTGGTACAACCTGAAAGAATGGTGAGCGGCATATGCTAGCAAGATACGAATTGATTCTAGCCTAGCCACAGGAGCAAAGGTCTCCTCAAAGTCCAAACCTGCGACTTGGGCATAACCTTTTGCCACAAGTCGAGCCTTGTTCCTCGTCACCACCCCGTGCTCGTCCTGTTTGTTGCGGAACACCCACTTGGTTCCCACAACATTTTGCTTGGGACGAGGCACCAGTGTCCAAACTTCATTGCGCTTGAAATTGTTGAGTTCCTCCTGCATGGCCAACACCCAGTCCGGATCTAGCAAGGCCTCTTCTACCCTGAAAGGCTCAATAGAAGAGACAAAAGAGTAATGCTCACAAAAATTAACTAATCTCGAGCGAGTAGTTACTCCCTTGCTAATATCACCCAATATCTGGTCGACGGGATGATCCCTTTGAATCGTCGCTCGAACTTGGGTTAGAGGTGCCTGAGGTGCTTCTTCCTCTTCAACTTGAACATCATGTGCTCCCCCTTGATCATGCGCCTCCACTTGAGGTACCTGTTCGTTGCCTTGGGTTGGGGGTGAAAGCACCATAGTTGAGGAAGACGGTTGATCTTGCTCCAAATGTTCTTGAGGCCGTACATCTCCAATCGCCATGGTGCGTATCGCGGCCGTTGGAACGTCTTCTTCATCTACATCATCAAGATCAACAACTTGCTCTCTTGGAGAGCCATTAGTCTCATCAAATACAACGTCGCTAGAGACTTCAACCAAACCCGATGATTTGTTGAAGACCCTATACGCCTTTGTATTTGAATCATAACCTAATAAAAACCCTTCTACGGCTTTGGGAGCAAATTTGGAATTCCTACCCTTCTTCACTAAAATGTAGCATTTACTCCCAAAAACACGAAAATACGATACATTAGGTTTGTTACCGGTTAGCAGCTCATACGACGTCTTCTTGAGGAGGCGGTGAAGGTAGACCCTGTTGATGGCGTGGCAAGCCGTGTTCACGGCTTCCGACCAAAAGCACTCGGGGGTCTTGAATTCTCCAAGCATAGTCCTCGCCGTATCTATGAGCGTCCTGTTCTTCCTCTCTACCACACCATTTTGCTGAGGTGTGTAGGGAGCGGAGAACTCGTGCTTGATCCCCTCCTCCTCAAGAAACTCCTCCACTTGAAGGTTCTTGAATTCGGACCCGTTGTCGCTCCTTATCTTCTTCACCTTGAGCTCAAACTCATTTTGAGCTCTCCTGAGGAAGCGCTTGAGGGTCCCTTGGGTTTCAGACTTATCCTGCAAAAAGAACACCCAAGTGAAGCGGGAAAAGTCATCAACGATAACTAGACCATACTTACTTCCTCCTATGCTCAGATAGGCGACAGGTCCGAAGAGGTCCATATGTAGCAGCTCCAGGGGTCTTGATGTTGTCATCACATTTTTGGTGTGATGAGAGCCTCCCACCTGTTTCCCTGCTTGACAAGCTGCACAAGGTCTATCTTTTTCGAAATAAACATTGGTTAGACCTATCACGTGTTCTCCCTTTAGAAGCTTGTGAAGGTTCATCCCCACATGTGCTAAGCGGCGATGCCACAGCCAGCCCATGCAAGTCTTAGCCATTAAGCATGCATCTAGACCGGCCTCTTCTTTTGCAAAATCAACTAAGTAAAGCTTGCCGTCTAGTACACCTTTAAAAGCTAGTGAACCGTCACATCTTCTAAAGACAGACACATCTACATTTGTAAATAAGCAGTTATATCTCATATTACATAATTGACTAACAGATAGTAAATTATATCCAAGACTCTCCACTAGAAACACATTAGAGATAGAATGCTCATTGGAAATTGCAATTTTACCTAGCCCTTTTACCTTGCCTTGATTCCCATCACCGAATATTATTGAATCCTGGGAATCTTTGTTTTTAACGTAGGAGGTGAACATCTTCTTCTCCCCCGTCATATGGTTTGTGCATCCGCTGTCGATAATCCAACTTGAACCCCCGGATGCATAAACCTGCAAGGCAAATTTAGGCTTGGGTCTTAGGTACCCAACTCATGTTGGGTCCTACAAGGTTAGCACAAATATCCTTAGGGACCCAAATGCAAGTTTTGTCTCCCTTGCATCTTGCCCCTAATTTTCTAGCAACTATCTTCCTATCCTTTCTACAAATAGCAAAAGAAGCATTTAAAGCATGATATATTGTAGAAGGTTCATTTACTTTCCTAGGAACATTAACAACATTTTTCCTAGGCATATTATGAATAACATTTCTCCTACCAACATTTCTATCATGCACATAAGAAGAACTAGAAGCAAACATGGCATGAGAATCAAAGACATTATATGCATTACAACTCCTATAAGCATTTCTAGGTTGTCTTCTATCATGGTACATAAAGGCATGGTTCTTTTGCACACTACTAGCCATAGGGGCCTTCCCTTTTTCCTTGGCGGAGATGGGAGCCTTATGGCTTGTCAAGTTCTTGGCTTCCCTCTTGTAGCCAAGTCCATCCTTAATTGAGGGGTGTCTACCAATCGTGTAGGCATCCCTTGCAAATTTTAGCTTGTCAAATTCATTCTTGCTAGTCTTAAGTTGGGCATTAAGACTAGCTAATTCATCATTTAATTTGGAAATTGAAACTAAATGATCACTACAAGCATCAATGTCAAAATCTTTACACCTATTACAAGTTTCAACAATTTCTACACAAGAATTAGATTTACTAGCTACTTCTAGTTTAGCATTTAAATCATCATTAAAACTTTTTAACTTAGCAATAGTTTCATGACAAGAAGATAATTCACTAGAGAGCATTTCATTCCTCTTAATTTCTAGAGCAAGAGATTTCTGAGCTTCTACAAATTTATCATGCTCTTCATACAACAAATCCTCTTGCTTTTCTAAAAGTATATTCCTATCATTCAAGGCATCAATTAATTCATTAATTTTGTCTACCTTGGTTCTATCTAATCCCTTGAATAAGCATGAGTAATCTATCTCATCATCATCACTAGACTCATCCTCACTTGAAGAAGCATAAGTACTAGTATTATGAGTGCTTACTTTCTTCTCCCTTGCCATGAGGCAAGTGTGACGCTCGTTGGGGAAGAGGGATGACTTGTTGAAGGCGGTGGCGGCGAGTCCTTTATTGTCGGAGTCGGACGAAGAGCAGTCTGAATCCCACTCCTTGCCAAGATGAGCCTCGCCCTTTGCCTTCTTATAGTTCTTCTTTTTCTCCCTCTTGTTCCCTTGATCCTGATCACTATCATTGTCAGGACAGTTAGCAATAAAATGACCAAGCTTACCGCATTTGAAGCATGAGCGCTTCCCCTTGACTTTGGTCTTGCTTGGCTGTCCCTTGCGACCTTTAAGCACCGTCTTGAATCTTTTGATGATGAGAGCCATCTCTTCATCATTAAGTCCGGCCGCCTCAATCTGTGCCACCTTGCTAGGTAGCGCCTCCTTGCTTCGTGTTGCCTTGAGAGCAAGGGGTTGCGGCTTGTTGATCGGACCATTCAAGGCGTCGTCCACGTACCTTGCCTCCTTGATCATCATTCGCCCGCTAACGAATTTCCCAAGAACTTCTACGGGCGACATCTTGGTGTACCTGGGATTTTCACGAATATTGTTCACCAAATGAGGATCAAGAACGGTAAATGACCTTAGCATTAGGCGGACGACGTCGTGGTCCGTCCATCGCGTGCTCCCGTAGCTCCTTATTTTGTTGATAAGGGTCTTGAGCCGGTTGTATGTTTGTGTCGGCTCCTCGCCCTTTATCATCGCGAACCGTCCAAGCTCGCCCTCCACCAACTCCATTTTGGTGAGCAAGGTGACGTCGTTTCCCTCATGAGAGATCTTGAGGGTGTCCTAGATCTGCTTGGCATTGTCCAAGCCGCTCACCTTGTGATACTCGTCCCTGCACAAAGAGGCTAGCAACACAGTAGTAGCTTATGCATTTTTATGAATCTGTTCATTAATAAACACAGGGCTATCCGAGCTATCAAATTTCATTCCACTTTCCACAATCTCCCAAATGCTTGGATGGAGAGAAAACAGGTGAGTACGCATTTTGTGGCTCCAAAATCCGTAATCCTCTCCATCAAAGTGAGGGGGCTTGCCAAGTGAAATGGGGAGCAATTGAGCATTTGAACTATGCGGGATGCACGAATAATCGAAAGAAAAGTTTGAGTTAACCGTCTTTCGTCTATCGTAGTCGTCGTCGTCCTTTTGGGAGGAGGAAGATTCGTCGCTGTCGTAGTAGACAATTTCCTTGATGCGCCTTGTCTTCTTCTTCCTCCCGTCTTTTCTTTTGTGGCCCGATCCTGAGTCGGTGGGCCTGTCATCATTGGGCTCATTGACGAAGGACTCCTTCTCCTTGTCGTTGATCACCATCCCCTTGCCTTTAGGATCCATCTCTTCGGGCGGTTAGTCCCTTTCTTGAAGAGAATGGCTTTGATACCAATTGAGAGCACCTAGAGGGGGGGTGAATAGGTGATCCTGTAGAACTTCAAAAACTTAAGCCACAAAACTTGGTTAATTGTTAGCATAGTAATTTTCCAAATGGCTAGAGAAGGATCTCAACACAATACAATAACCAAGAGATATCAATCACAGAGATGGCACAGTGGTTATCCCGTGGTTCGGCCAAGACCAACGCTTGCCTACTCCACGTTGTGGCGTCCCAACGGACGAGGGTTGCAATCAACCCCTCTCAAGCGGTCCAAAGACCAACTTGAATACCACGGTGTTGCTTTGCTTTTCTTAATCCCGCTTGCGAGGAATCTCCACAGCTTGGAGCCTCTCGCCCTTACAAAAGATGTTCACAAAGAATCACGGAGCAAGGGAGGGATTAGTGTCACACCCGGTTTTAGAAGGCAAACCGAATGCGAACCATGTACGTGCCAGGATCAGTTATTCACGTACACAGCAGTTACATAATATGGACATCATCACACAGTGCTCAAAATAGTATTAATAAGGGAAATAGTCGATTACATCATACGTCTGAGACGTCCATATAGTTCTTACAATAAATCAAAGTGCGGAAAAGAAACGTAGATAACGCGGCCTTCACAGGCAGCCGACTGGGGGTTGCCGCTAACCCACACCTAGAACTCGTCGTAGTCTTGGAACTCCTGGAAGTCTCCTTCCACAGCTTCATCTTCGCCTGAGCAGTGGTTGCAATGCTGACAACCTGGGGGGGGGGTTTGGTGTGTAGAGCAAGGGTGAGTACACATCAACATACTCAGCAAGTATCCTGTTTGGCTGTAGTGGACTAGCTGTATGTGGGGATAAGTCAAGCAGTTGCTTTTAGTTGGTCAGATTATTACTTACTAGTAGAAAGCCAAGTTTTAACATTAACCCAAGTTATTAGCCCAATGTATCCTTTCCAAACGGAAAGAATACCACTTACCAGCACCATAGTCATAACCAGAATCAACAATCTCATAACCACCTGTACCAAAGTATCTCTGATCAAGTATCACTAATCACTGGAGCTCCCTTGGCCGCTCATAACCGTGAGCACGGCTGATATATCAGTTTTTCAAACACTCTGCAGAGGTTGTGCACTTTACCCACAAGCCGTGATTCCCATTCTGCCCGGAGAGAGCTACTCCCCATTGACCACTACCTAGGTGGCCTAGCAGGGCATCACTACGTAGCCTTTACAAAGATTCCCCGGGGCTGTAGCCACCCGTTAGGTTTCCTAAATGCACCGCACTCCTCCCCAAGGGGCGAACCCAAACTTGGCAGAGCGAGCCGCATACACCGAGCCCCATTGACGGCACGACGGCTAAGTGAACTACACCCCGGATCCTCTAATTATTCAGCTAAGGGCACCCCATTCCACCCTCATGGTTGCACTGTTTTCCCGGGCGGTCATCCATTGAACAGGTCCTTACGGAGAGGCACTCGAGAAACCGCTCGAGTCCCCTTAAATGCCACAAGTATAATCATAAATAAGAACGGGAAAACAGCGTATCATAGATAACCACATCATGTTCATTGATTAGAGTTGAGCAATAGCATAAAGCTAAACAGTAATAATCCAACCCGAATAGGTAAACAAGGACATGGATAACAAAAGCTAGTCAATCCTTAGGCATAAATGTGTAAAGCGGGGGGTGAATTAAATAATGAATAGGACATAGATAGGTCAAAGGACACTTGCCTCCACCAAACGACTGCTGCTCAGGGGCTTCTCCTGCGGGTTCCTCGGGCTCTTCAACTGGATCGTTCTCTATGCGAGCGCAAACATACATACATCCACATATTTAATACAAAAGAACAGTACACCATACAATAGAATGCAATAAGTAAACAGACGTTCTACGCAGGCTCGCGAGTACGGTTAAGAGAGAAAGAGGAAAAGACAGTCGAGAAACGATAACGTTACATGATTATAAATTTAGCCACTCGCTTAATGGAAGGAATTTAAGGTAGACACTATGTTTAGCATAAAGTAAAGTCATGTTTCATGTCTAATTATTATAAGCAGGTGGAGATAAATAAAAGGATGGTCGCGCGGCGAGACGCGCGACAAAGCTCTCTAAAACAAATTAAGAAGTTAACGAATCGTCGCGCGACCGAGCACGCAACGAGACACTTCGCCTTAGTTACGGGGAGACGTTAAGCGTCGCGCGACGAAGCGCACGACGGCGTACGTCGACTAAACTGAGTCCAAAGTGGAACGTCGCGTGAATACGCACGCGGCGCTACACCTTAAACAACCTGAAACAAAAATGGATCGTCGCGCGACGAAGCGCACGACGCAACACAAGATAGAATCTGAATTTAGACAAATCCGTCGCGCGGCGAAGCGCGCGACGCAACACGCTAATTAACGAATAATCATCGCGAACGCGGGCGAGCGAAAATACGGTCGGGCGAGGCCGAGACGGGGAAACGAGCGGGCGAGCTGGGGCCAGGGCGGTTGAACCGGCCAGGGGGGCGGTTGAACCGGCCGGGGCCGAGCGGGCGAGCCGAGGGCGAGCCGGGGCGCCGCCGGGGAGGGGCAGGGGGCGAGGCCGAGCGCCGCCGGGGCCGGGGTCGGGCAGGGGGCGGGCGGGATCGCCGCCGGGGAGGGAGGGGGAGGGGACGCCGCGCCGAGGGCCGAGCGGCCGAGCGCCGCCGGGGAGGCCGAGCGGGCGGGCAGGGGGCCGCGCGGGGCCGGGCGGGGGGCGGGCGGGATCGCCGCCGCGCCGGGAGGGGCGGGGACGCCGCGCGGGCGGGCAGGGGGGGGGCGGGAGCCGCCGCGCGGGCCGGGGAGGGGGGAAGCGCCGCCGACGAGGGGCGGGGACGGGGTCGGGCGCCGCCGCGCCGGGAGGGGCGGGGACGGGCGCCGCCGCGGGCGGGGGAGGGCGGGCGCCGCCGCGCGGGGCCGGGCAGGGGCGGGGGGCGCTGCGCCGCCGGCGAGCAGGGGCGGGCAGGGGCGCGCGCGAGCAGGGGAGAGGGAGGGCGCGCGTGGGGAAGAAGAGGAGGGGGAGGGAGAGAGAGAAGAGAAGGGGAGGGGAGCTCACCTCGGGGTCCAAGATCCGGTGATCGCCATCTCCAAATCCTAGGGCACCACGGGGAGAGAGAGGTGGAAGAGGGAGAGGAGAGGTTGTTGCGCGGGAGATCCAAATGAGAGAGGGAGAGGGGAGGGGGCGCATGGGGGGGGTTTTGGGCGCCGGGGGCGCGCAGGCCGAGGCGGGCCGGGCCGGCTGGGCTGGGCTAGGTTGGGCCGGGCCACCTCGCGGATCGAAAACCCACGACGAGCGCGACCACTAAACGGAATTAAATCGCGAACCGAAATCCGGAACGGAACGAGACGAACATTCAACATCAGACAAAGAAATGTGCTTCGGCATGATGCAACACCCATGACACTTAGGTTTTGGTTTATACATAACACGGACACCTGTCGCTATACTGGTTTGAAATTGGGAAGAAGGGGCAAACGGGGAAAAGAGAAAAGAGAGTAACGCCCGAATTTGGTGAGAGAAAAGAAGAAAAAATTCTACCCCCAAATTCAGGGCGTTACAAACCTATCCCCCTTAAAAGAATCTCGCCCTCGAGATTCAGGGTTGGCTAGCAAAGAGCTCAGGGTATTTAGCCATCAGATCATCTTCACGCTCCCAGGTTGCTTCTTCCTCAGAGTGATGATTCCATTTGACTTTGCACATTCTGATGGTCTTCCTTCGGGTGACTCTGTCTGCAATCTCAAGGATCTGAGCTGGCTTCTCAACATAGGTGAAATCCTCCTGGACCTCAAGACCTTCCACTGGCAACTGCTCTTCTGGCACACGCAAGCACTTCTTCAACTGAGACACATGAAAGACATCATGCACAGCAGACAAATTCTCGGGCAAACTGAGCTGATAGGCCACTTCTCCTCGTCTTGCAAGAATCTGATACGGACCAATGTAGCGGGGTGCTAGCTTGCCTTTCACTCCGAATCTTCTGACTCCTATGATCGGTGACACTTTCAGATAGACAAAGTCTCCGACTTCGAAACTCAGCTCTCCTCTTCTTGTGTCTGCATAGCTTCGCTGCCTCGATTGCGCTATCTTCAGATTCTCTCGAACCATCTTGATGTTCTCTTCGGCTTCAAGCAAAATGTCTGGCCCAAATACTTGTTTCTCTCCAGGCTGATTCCATTGCAACGGAGTTCTACAACTCCTTCCATAAAGCGCCTGAAACGGTGACATCTTCAAACTGGCCTGATAACTGTTGTTATAGGAAAACTCTGCATAAGGCAATCGCTTGTCCCATCCGGACTGATCTTGCAACGCACAGGCTCTCAACATATCTTCAAGAATTTGATTGGTCCTTTCAGTCTGGCCATCTGTCTGCGGATGATAAGCTAAACTGAAATTCAGATGCGTGCCCAAAGCTTCATGCAACTGCTGCCAGAAATGAGAGGTGAACTGCGTTCCTCTGTCTGACACTATCTTCTTTGGCACACCATGAAGACAAACGATCCGAGACATGTACAATTCTGCCAATACTGCACTGCTGTAGTTGGTCTTGACAGGTATGAAGTGGGCTGACTTGGTCAAGCGGTCCACTACTACCCAAATGGAATCGTAGCCGGCTCGAGTGCGAGGCAATCCGACTATGAAATCCATACCAATTTCATCCCATTTCCACTGAGGGATCTGCAACGGTTGCAACAATCCAGCAGGTCTCTGGTGTTCTGCCTTAATTCTTCGGCAACTATCGCACATAGCCACATGCTCTGTGATTTCTCTCTTCATTTCGTACCACCAGAATTTCTTCTTCAGATCCTGATACATCTTCTCACTGCCAGGGTGAATCGAATAAGCGGTCTCATGAGCTTCCTTGAGAATCAACTCCCGAATGGACTGGACATTGGGAACACACAAGCGATCTTTAAACCATATCACGCCTTCTGCATCTTCTCGAAAATCTTTGTTTCTGCCATCTAGAATCAGTCGCCGAATCTCACTGATCTTTTCATCATTCTTCTGCGCTTCTTTGATTTCGCGCTCTAAGGTAGGTTCCAACTCAACTGTGACTCCTCGCGAATTGTTCAGAAATCCGAGACTCAACTTGTCGAACTCCTTGGCCAACTCATAAGGCATCGGACGAGCGACCATCAGATTGACTTGACTCTTTCTGCTCAAAGCATCTGCCACTACGTTTGCTTTGCCTGGATGGTAATGAATCTCCAACTCATAGTCTTTGATCAACTCTAACCATCTTCGTTGCCTCATGTTCAACTCTGACTGAGTGAATATGTACTTCAGACTCTTGTGGTCTGTGTAAACATCGCATTTCTGTCCATACAGATAGTGCCTCCATGACTTCAGCGCGTGAACCACTGCTGCCAACTCTAGATCATGGATTGGGTAATTTTTCTCATGAACCTTCAGCTGTCGGGACGAGTAAGCCACAACTCTTCCCTCTTGCATCAACACACATCCCAAACCTGTGTAACAAGCATCGCAATACACCGAGAAGGGCTTGTGCACATCAGGCAAGACTAAGACAGGCACTGTAGTCAACTTCTCTTTCAGCGCTTCAAAGGCCTTTTGGCATTTCTGGGTCCACTTGAACTCAACCTTGTTGCCTAGCAACGCTGTCATTGGCTTCGCAATCTTCGAAAACCCTTCAATGAATCGCCGATAATATCCGGCCATTCCAATGAAACTCTTGATTCCTCTAGCATCTGTTGGCGCTTTCCAGTTCAGAATGTCTGCCACTTTCTTCGGATCCACAGCCAATCCTTCTTTGTTGATTATATGACCCAAGAACAGGACTTCACTGATCCAGAACTCACATTTGCTCAACTTTGCATACAGCTGGTGCTCTCGCAATCTCTGCAATACCATCCTCAAATGTTCTGCGTGCTCTTCTTCGCTTTGAGAATAAACCAGAATATCATCAATGAATACCACCACAAACTTATCAAGGTAATCCATGAATACACTGTTCATCAAGTTCATGAAGAATGCGGGCGCATTGGTCAAACCAAAAGACATCACTGTGAACTCGTACAAACCATACTTGGAAATGAATGCCGTCTTCGGAATGTCCGAAGGTCGGATCCTGAGCTGATGATAACCTGACCTTAGATCAATCTTGGAGAACACGCTGGCTCCTCTCAACTGGTCGAACAGATCTTCTATTCTGGGCAAGGGATACTTGTTCTTGATCGTGACCTCATTCAAAGCTCGATAATCGATACACATCCTCTTGGTGCCATCTTTCTTCTCCACAAATAAGACAGGGGCGGCCCAAGGCGAGGTGCTTGGCCGAATGTAACCTTTCTCTGACAGCTCATCAATCTGCTTCTTAAGCTCAACCAACTCTGGTCCGGATATTCTGTAAGCTCTCTTGAAGATAGGGGCGGTTCCAGGAAGAAGCTCTATAGCAAACTCAACTTTCCGCTCTGGTGGCATACCCGGTAAGTCCTTTGGAAACACATCTGGGAACTCAGACACAACCTTGATACTCTCAATTGGGTCTGCTCCACTGCTATCAACAGCTATCTGATAACAACTTCCTTTCTTCGGCTCAGGCGGGACTAACTCGGTCACCACTTCCTCTCCTAGTGGGGACACCAACTCGATTGTCCTTTTATCACAACTGATAACTGCCTGATACTTATCTAGCCAATTCATCCCTAGGATGACATCTATTCCCTGAGTACCCATTACTATAAGGTTGGCGGGAAACGCTATCCCCCTTATTTCCACACTTATATTCAAACAAATGCTATCGGCTCGAATTCTACCACCGGCTGAGTCAATTTGAATGGGGGTTGACATGGTAGTAACCGGAAGATTATGTGCTTCTACCCATGATGCAGTAATGAAAGAATGCGTTGCTCCAGTATCAAATAACACTTCTGCAATATGGGAGTCGACTGGGAACATACCTACTATCATGCCGGGGGTCTCCTGAACTGCTTCAGCCTCCAAGTGGTTCAGTCTCCCATGATTATAGCGCGGCTGAGAGCGATTGCCGGCTCCGGGCTGAGGCACATTCTGCTTTGCTGGGGCACTGGGGCCTGACTGCTGCTGGGCTGCCTTCTTCGGACATTGCATCACCCAATGGCCCTGCTCTCCACAGTGGAAACATGCCCTGTTTCCAACCTGAGCTGGTGCTGCCTGACTGTTCTGCTGGCTTGCTGGGGCAGGAAGACGAGGTGCCTGCTGATTCTGCCTCTGAAACTGACCTCCTGACTGATTGCTCTGACGGTTCTGGTACTGATTCTGAGGGTACTGCCTTTGAAACTGCTGATGCTGCTGAGGTGGACGCTGGTTCTGCCTGAACTGCTGAGGTTGATTGCCTGAAAAACGAGGGCGGCTGCTGCTTCCAGGCTGGGGTCCACTGATCTTGCGCTTACGATCCTCCATCTCCTTACGCTTTCTCTCTGTCATGATTGCTCTGTCAATCAGGTGCTGGAATGTCGGGAAGGTGTGATTCATCAGCTGATACTGCAGAGGGTCAACCAAGCCTCTCAGAAAACGGTACTGTCGCTTGGCGTCGGTGTTGACATCTTCAGGAGCATAGCGAGACAATTGCAGAAACCTGTCCCGGTACTCACTGACAGACAATGGCCCTTGCTTGAGGGCCAGGAACTCCTCTTTCTTCACTGTCATCAGACCTGCAGGAACATGGTACTGACGAAAGCTACCTCTAAACTCTTCCCAAGTGATGGCGTCAGGGTGGGCATGGGTGGCGAGATAAGACTCCCACCATGACTGGGCTGCTCCTCTCAACAGACGGGGACCATACAGAACTTTCTCCCTGTCATCGCACTGAGCGGTATGCAACTCCCGCTCCACAGTGCGCAGCCAATCTTCAGCATCCATGGGGTTAGAAGAGTGAGCGAACGTTGGGGGATGACCTCTCATGAATTCAGCACGCTTGTCTCTGGGCATCTAAGGCATCTGAGGCTGGGGTGGTGCCTGCTGCTGTTGCTGCTGCTGCTGCTGCTGAATGGCGGCCAAAGTCTGACCGATGGCTTGAACTGCCTGAGTCTGCATCAGAAACATCTGCTCGATCGACATCGGGGGCGGGGGCGGCAGGTGCTGCTGCTGGGGCACCTCCCCCTGTTGAGCGGCTCGCTCCTGCTGAGCACGCCTTCCTCCTCTGCGCCTATTCTCTGACATCTGCAGAATGCAACCACACATCAGAACTAATCTTGCAGATCTTGCAGCATAAGAAAAGAGTATAGAATTCTTCAACAGCACTGAACAGATGAGCATCTTCACTGATCTCCAACACAGACCACACAGCTTCTCAGATAAAGAGGAGAGTGGAATAAAAGGTTTCCCAACTATATAGCTAACTCTATTAACATAATAGATAAACCAAAATGCAGGGGATACCCACACTCTGGTGACAGTCATTACAAAGATCCAAATCAAACATAGTTCATCATGACAAACATAGATGCACAGGATATAGCAAACTACCCTGTCTAACTAAGACTAACTAAGACCGAGACTAACGCTAAGACTGAAGCTTCTATGTATATATATTTCGTATTAATTACAAGATCCAACTCTAACGATCTATGGCTCTAGAGTTATCTTGGTCTTGCAGGCGGGATTGCCATAAGACTGGTGTCCACGCTGAGGTGAGCGGTACGGGTGCTGAGTCCCAACGGGAGCGGGGGAACCACCATCCAAATAACGACGTTCCGCGCGCTCAGCCCGCAGCAGGGCGATCTCAGCACGAGCCCTACTCAGCTCGTCTAATGCATGGTCCAGCTCCGTGTTTAGCACGGCGGCTAGGTTGACTGTGCTGCTCAACCTAGGATTGCCCTCACCGACAGGTGAGACAATCACGCCTCCTGTGCTGCCAGATGGACGGCGGGGGTAATACTTCTGGTCAAGACCGTCAGCTGCCCCACCGAAAACCGAGCAGTAGTGCAAAAGCGCACGCCGTGCAGCATCTTGCATGGCTGCCTCAGCTGAGTCCCGTTCAGAGATAGAATAGTGCTCTGAGCAGGCCTCTGCACCCTGGAGACTGTCCTCCGGGCAGCGCACCAAGCAAGTCGCCTCCCAGCGGTCCGGGTAGACCCCGCGACTATGCTGGTAGACCACACAGCGATACTCGACGGACCAAGTATGCCGGTCAAATGCCCGACGTAGCAGGGTGTCGAGCGCATCATGGAAGTGACACCCGCGAGCAGCGTCGCGAGTGATGGGTCGAGCAACCCATCCTTCCGGCTCAGGGTTAGCAGAGAAGTCGGTGTCGTGGCTCGAGCTGTCGTCGACATCTCCGTCGTCTGGGTCTCCTCCAGCAGCTACTCCAGAAGCTGGGGCGCCCAGTGGTGATGCAGGGGGCGGCTCCAGAGGAAGCACAGGGGAGCAGCTCCTCACAGACTCTATCTCCTGGTGGAGCGAGAAGGAAGAGCTCTGCTGCTCCTGTCGTCGACGCTCCTGCTCCTCACGCAGGCGGTGGTGTAGTCTCTCCAAGTGGCTGGACTGTCCGGCCACGGGACGGTGAAGCGGACGCTCAGCAAGGCGGGAGGGTAAGAAGGGGATGACTGACTTTCGTGCAGTGTGTCTAAGTCGAGCCATCTACAAAAGACATCGCAAGCAAAAGGGTGAGAACAGAATTAATATGACCAGCAAATAATGAATCATGAGTAAATGAAGGATCAGAATGAAACACAATTTTTTAGCAAGGTATAATATATAGTAGAACATAGGTTTGGTCGCTATGACCAACTTTTGAAGGGATATCAAAGTCAAGGTAGAGACAGAGGTCTATAGTCCTTAGAACGACCATTCTACTCTAGGTTAGCGGTCCTACAGTCAGCACGGCTTTGATACCACTTATGTCACACCCGGTTTTAGAAGGCAAACCGAATGCGAACCATGTACGTGCCAGGATCAGTTATTCACGTACACAGCAGTTACATAATATGGACATCATCACACAGTGCTCAAAATAGTATTAATAAGGGAAATAGTCGATTACATCATACGTCTGAGACGTCCATATAGTTCTTACAATAAATCAAAGTGCGGAAAAGAAACGTAGATAACGCGGCCTTCACAGGCAGCCGACTGGGGGTTGCCGCTAACCCACACCTAGAACTCGTCGTAGTCTTGGAACTCCTGGAAGTCTCCTTCCACAGCTTCATCTTCGCCTGAGCAGTGGTTGCAATGCTGACAACCTGGGGGGGGGGGGTTTGGTGTGTAGAGCAAGGGTGAGTACACATCAACATACTCAGCAAGTATCCTGTTTGGCTGTAGTGGACTAGCTGTATGTGGGGATAAGTCAAGCAGTTGCTTTTAGTTGGTCAGATTATTACTTACTAGTAGAAAGCCAAGTTTTAACATTAACCCAAGTTATTAGCCCAATGTATCCTTTCCAAACGGAAAGAATACCACTTACCAGCACCATAGTCATAACCAGAATCAACAATCTCATAACCACCTGTACCAAAGTATCTCTGATCAAGTATCACTAATCACTGGAGCTCCCTTGGCCGCTCATAACCGTGAGCACGGCTGATATATCAGTTTTTCAAACACTCTGCAGAGGTTGTGCACTTTACCCACAAGCCGTGATTCCCATTCTGCCCGGAGAGAGCTACTCCCCATTGACCACTACCTAGGTGGCCTAGCAGGGCATCACTACGTAGCCTTTACAAAGATTCCCCGGGGCTGTAGCCACCCGTTAGGTTTCCTAAATGCACCGCACTCCTCCCCAAGGGGCGAACCCAAACTTGGCAGAGCGAGCCGCATACACCGAGCCCCATTGACGGCACGACGGCTAAGTGAACTACACCCCGGATCCTCTAATTATTCAGCTAAGGGCACCCCATTCCACCCTCATGGTTGCACTGTTTTCCCGGGCGGTCATCCATTGAACAGGTCCTTACGGAGAGGCACTCGAGAAACCGCTCGAGTCCCCTTAAATGCCACAAGTATAATCATAAATAAGAACGGGAAAACAGCGTATCATAGATAACCACATCATGTTCATTGATTAGAGTTGAGCAATAGCATAAAGCTAAACAGTAATAATCCAACCCGAATAGGTAAACAAGGACATGGATAACAAAAGCTAGTCAATCCTTAGGCATAAATGTGTAAAGCGGGGGGTGAATTAAATAATGAATAGGACATAGATAGGTCAAAGGACACTTGCCTCCACCAAACGACTGCTGCTCAGGGGCTTCTCCTGCGGGTTCCTCGGGCTCTTCAACTGGATCGTTCTCTATGCGAGCGCAAACATACATACATCCACATATTTAATACAAAAGAACAGTACACCATACAATAGAATGCAATAAGTAAACAGACGTTCTACGCAGGCTCGCGAGTACGGTTAAGAGAGAAAGAGGAAAAGACAGTCGAGAAACGATAACGTTACATGATTATAAATTTAGCCACTCGCTTAATGGAAGGAATTTAAGGTAGACACTATGTTTAGCATAAAGTAAAGTCATGTTTCATGTCTAATTATTATAAGCAGGTGGAGATAAATAAAAGGATGGTCGCGCGGCGAGACGCGCGACAAAGCTCTCTAAAACAAATTAAGAAGTTAACGAATCGTCGCGCGACCGAGCACGCAACGAGACACTTCGCCTTAGTTACGGGGAGACGTTAAGCGTCGCGCGACGAAGCGCACGACGGCGTACGTCGACTAAACTGAGTCCAAAGTGGAACGTCGCGTGAATACGCACGCGGCGCTACACCTTAAACAACCTGAAACAAAAATGGATCGTCGCGCGACGAAGCGCACGACGCAACACAAGATAGAATCTGAATTTAGACAAATCCGTCGCGCGGCGAAGCGCGCGACGCAACACGCTAATTAACGAATAATCATCGCGAACGCGGGCGAGCGAAAATACGGTCGGGCGAGGCCGGGACGGGGAAACGAGCGGGCGAGCTGGGGCCAGGGCGGTTGAACCGGCCAGGGGGGCGGTTGAACCGGCCGGGGCCGAGCGGGCGAGCCGAGGGCGAGCCGGGGCGCCGCCGGGGCCGGGGTCGGGCAGGGGGCGGGCGGGATCGCCGCCGGGGAGGGAGGGGGAGGGGACGCCGCGCCGAGGGCCGAGCGGCCGAGCGCCGCCGGGGAGGCCGAGCGGGCGGGCAGGGGGCCGCGCGGGGCCGGGCGGGGGGGCGGGCGGGATCGCCGCCGCGCCGGGAGGGGCGGGGACGCCGCGCGGGCGGGCAGGGGGGGGGCGGGAGCCGCCGCGCGGGCCGGGGAGGGGGGAAGCGCCGCCGACGAGGGGCGGGGACGGGGTCGGGCGCCGCCGCGCCGGGAGGGGCGGGGACGGGCGCCGCCGCGGGCGGGGGAGGGCGGGCGCCGCCGCGCGGGGCCGGGCAGGGGCGGGGGGCGCTGCGCCGCCGGCGAGCAGGGGCGGGCAGGGGCGCGCGCGAGCAGGGGAGAGGGAGGGCGCGCGTGGGGAAGAAGAGGAGGGGGAGGGAGAGAGAGAAGAGAAGGGGAGGGGAGCTCACCTCGGGGTCCAAGATCCGGTGATCGCCGTCTCCAAATCCTAGGGCACCACGGGGAGAGAGAGGTGGAAGAGGGAGAGGAGAGGTTGTTGCGCGGGAGATCCAAATGAGAGAGGGAGAGGGGAGGGGGGCGCATGGGGGGGTTTTGGGCGCCGGGGGCGCGCAGGCCGAGGCGGGCCGGGCCGGCTGGGCTGGGCTAGGTTGGGCCGGGCCACCTCGCGGATCGAAAACCCACGACGAGCGCGACCACTAAACGGAATTAAATCGCGAACCGAAATCCGGAACGGAACGAGACGAACATTCAACATCAGACAAAGAAATGTGCTTCGGCATGATGCAACACCCATGACACTTAGGTTTTGGTTTATACATAACACGGACACCTGTCGCTATACTGGTTTGAAATTGGGAAGAAGGGGCAAACGGGGAAAAGAGAAAAGAGAGTAACGCCCGAATTTGGTGAGAGAAAAGAAGAAAAAATTCTACCCCCAAATTCAGGGCGTTACAATTAGCAACTCACACACGACACAAAGATCACAGCGAATACGCACACGCAAAACCCAGACTTGAGCTCAAGAGACTAGCACACTAGAACGGAGCTCAAATCACTAGAATGTCGAACAAGTGCGCAAGAATGAAGTGTGAGTGATCAACAATGCTCAAGGGATGCTTGGTGTCCTCCTCCATGCGCCTAGGGGTCCCTTTTATAGCCCCAAGGCAGCTAGGAGCCGTTGAGCACAAATCTGGAAAGCCATTCTTGCCTTCTGTCATCGGAGGCACCGGACAGTCCGGTGCCCGATTTCCTTCCTTAAATAGCGAAGCCGACCGTTGGCAGGCTGAGAGCCGTTGGCGCACCGGACATGTCTGGTGCACACCGGACACCGGACATGTCCGGTGCACACCGGACAGTCCGGTGCCATCTTCTAGCCGTTGGCTCGGCCACGTGTCCCGCGCAGATTGCGCGGCCGACCGTTGGCTCACCGGACAGTCCGGTGAATTTTAGCCGTACGTCGCCGGTGAATTCCCGAGAGCGGCCAGTTCGCTCGAGCCAGCCTGGCGCACCGGACACTGTCCGGTGCTCCCAGATATAGGTGTACATTTGGGCCGGGCCTAATGGGCCGGCCCGAAGCACGGAAAAAAAAGCACGGCCCAGGCACGGCACGGCCCGAAATAATTTAGTGCCGGGCCGGCACGGCCCGTTATATCGGGCCGGGTTTGGGCCGAGGTCACGGCCCATGGGCGGGCACGAGCACGGCCCGTTTAAGGCAGGCACGAAAAGGCCCATATAGAGGCACGAAAAGGCCCATATATTTATTAAAACCATACTTCATTTCGCACTTTCATATACTTGATAAAGAACACAAAGCTAGAGATAATGCTAGTTAGATGTTTTTTTGTATCTTTGAATTAGATTGTGTGATGTAATTTTACTTTTGTTATGAACATTAGACAATAAACTAAACTTATGAACTTTGTATACAGCTAATTATACTCTTTTTCCTTCTAACAAAATGCGAGGTAGTCATTGCATAGCTGTGGTAACTTTAATACAAATATTAAGTTTGATTTTGTACAAATTTATTTGTCTTATCTTTTATTTGTTTTATTATTTTTTTGAATTTAGGGCTTTAATATGAATTTCGGGCCAAAAACTGAATTTCGGGCCAAAAATTGAATTTCGGGCCCTAATGTGAATTTCGGGCTTTTATAATTCACTACAGGAAACGCCTAAATTTTCGTAGGCCGATATATTTTCGTCGGCCGGCCCACGAAAATATAAGGTTATTTTCGTCGGCCTTTGGGACCGACGAAAATAAGGTCTATTTTCGTGGGTCAGGCTGTATTTTCGTCAGCTTGCCGACGAAAATACGAAAGTTATTTTCGTCGGCCTCTAAACCGACGAAAATAATCTGTATTTTCGTCGGTCTCCGCTCGGCCGACGAATATACGGTGTTTATTTTCGTCGGGCTCCATTCGGCCGACGAAAATAAACTTTGAACGGACCACTATTTTCGTCGGCCCCAATGAGGCCGACGAAAATAAAGGCCGTTATCTTCCATCCCGGCCTTGTCTCTCGTCTCTCACGCGACCTCACTCTCTCACGAAGCCGCCGCCGCCGCCGCCGCCGCAACCGCGCCACGCGCCCGCCCGCCCGCCCGCAGCCGCGCCGCCGCGCGCCCGCAGCCGCGCCGTCGCGCGCCCGCCCGCCCGCGCGCACGCACGCACGCAGCAGCGCCGCCGCGCGCCCGCAGCGCAGTCGCGCCGTCGCGCGCCCGCCCGCCCGGCCGCCCGCCGCCGCGCCGTCGCGCAACCGCCGCCGCGCGCCCGCCCGCCCGCCGCCGCCCGCCCGCCGTGCAACCGCCGCCGCGCGCCCGTCCGGCCACCCGCTGCGCCGCGCGCCCGCCGCCGCGCCGCGTGCCGCACCCTCGCCGCGCCGAGCCGCCTACCCACGCCGAGCAACCGCACCATCGCCGCGCCGAGCAGCCGCACCCTCGCCACGCCGCCTACCCACGCCGAGCAGCCGCACCCTCGCCGCGCCGCGCGCCCTCGACGATTGCCCTCGCCGCGTTGCGTGCTCTCGCTGCGCGCCCTCGCCGCGCCGCGCCACGCCAAGCCGCCTCCCCACGCCGCGCCCACTCCGAACAGCCGTCCCACGCCGCGGCCCCCTCCACCTTGCCACGGTAATGGTTTTACTTAATTTATAGTAATTAGTTAGCTAATTTACTGTATATAATGTATAGATTGATATCTATTTACTTGTTAGTATAAATAGTTAGCTAGGTATTGATAGCTGTTCATTATGTAGCTATCGTGCAGTATTCTGTGTTGGCAACCATCGTGTTGTTGTTTTTTGCAGGTTTTAGAAACATCACTTTATAGTGGAGGTGCTGCCGATTTTTTTATTGACAATTACATTGTTTTCGTAATTTCGGTTAATGTGTCATTTATTATTTACTATATAGTTATTAGTCACCCGTTCGTAGGGTGATCGAAGGGTGATGTCTTTTGTTTAATCTCCGAGATATTTTTTAATGTTTAGAGTTCAGTTTTAATCGTTAACCGTAGCGAACCTTATGCGTCACCCGTTCGGGAACGGCGAACGTCACATTGGCTTGTGAGGTTCGCCGTTCCGGAATTGTCCACGTATTTTGGACAGCCTGAGAGTGTAAGCCGATGCTTGTGATTTGTGACATGTGCCTTACGATTGACGCGGAATTTCGGTTGTGTAACCCAGTTGTTCTCCAACACACCATGTTCAGGCGTGTGCTTGGAGAGCAGCGGGGTTATGCTGCCGAAATTTCGCGGCAATCGTAGGCTACACGTCATAAATCACAAGCATCGGCCTACACTCTTGGGTGGGTTTAGGGCCTTTACCTAATAGGGAGTTCACCTAATTAAGCCACGGACGATCGTT
This sequence comes from Zea mays, assembly GCF_902167145.1. Taxonomy (NCBI): domain Eukaryota; kingdom Viridiplantae; phylum Streptophyta; class Magnoliopsida; order Poales; family Poaceae; genus Zea; species Zea mays. The sequence continues at coordinate 33,089,478 of NC_050100.1, read as the reverse complement.
GATGTTTTTTACTTTTGTTTAGCCTTTGAAATGGACGGTGATCGGAGGGTGATGTATGACGGGTGGAGAAAGGATGGGGCACATTCGAATGCATGGATGGGTGTAACAAAGGCTTTTCTTGAGCACGCTTTCAAAGATGCAACTGGTCGTCTAGCGAAGTGTCCTTGCAATCGCTGCGAGAACAAGTGGCCTCAGAAGAAGGAAGAAATGGAGAAACACCTTTGCAAAAGTGGGTTTATGCCGAACTACCTTGTATGGTACCAGCATGGAGAGTCTATTAGACACGTTGACGCGGAGGTGGAGCTTGATGACGATCATGATAGGATGGACGATATGTTGCATGATCTTGGTAGGGAGGTTGAAATGAACGCTGAGGAGGCGGGGCAGCTTCCACGCGATGCTCAAGAATTCTTCCGGCTACTCGCCGCGGGAGAAGAGAGACTGCACGAGCACACTCCGATGTCAGTTCTTGGGACTCTCACAAGACTAATGACGATAAAGTCGAAGCACAACATTTCAAACAGTGCTTACAACGACATCGTCCAACTTATGGGCGAGGTTCTCCCGGAGAATCATAAGTTGCCAAAGAATATGTACTTCGCAAAGAAGATGTTGGCTGGTCTTGGGATGACATATGAGAAGATCGACGTGTGTCCCAACAGTTGCATGCTATTCTTTGAGGAGGATGACAAGCTGGACCGTTGTAAGCATTGTGAAGCTTCTAGATATGTCGAGGTGACAAATGATGAGGGTGAATTGGTAGTTACGAAGGTCGCAGCTAAGCAACTTCGTCGGTTGCCCATCATTCCTCGGCTTTCAAGGCTTTTCCTCAACAAGGAAATAGCTCTGCATATGACGTGGCCAAAGAATGGTGTACGTCTCGTCACTGATCCAGACATAATGGTCCATCCGTCGGACGGTGATGCGTGGAAGGCATTTGACGAGTTTGATCCCGAATTTGCAAACGACCCTAGGAGTGTACGGCTTGGTCTATCGACGGACGGATTCACACCTTTCAATACCAGTGCAAGCCCTTACTCGTGTTGGCCTGTCTTCATTGTGCCATATAATCTTCCTCCTGAGTTGGTCAATAAAGAAGAGTTCATGTTCCTTGCACTAGTCATCCCAGGCCCCGAGCATCCAGGGCCAAAGCTGAATATGTTTGTTCGCCCTTTAATCGAAGAGCTGAAACAATTGTGGAGAGGTGTGAAGGCTTATGACAGCCATACTGAAAAGGAGTTTACCATGCGCGCTGCTTATTTGTGGTCAGTGCATGATCTGCTGGCGTATGGAGATTGGTCTGGATGGTGTGTCCATGGTCGGTCGTGCTGTCCCATATGTATGAATGATACGGATGCATTCAGATTGAAGCATGGTGGGAAAGTGTCATTCTTTGATGCTCATCGACGTTGGACTCCATTCAAGCATGATTTTAGGAATTCGCTTACTGCATTCAGAGGTGGAGCCAAAATCAGAAATGGGCCACCAAAGAGGCAAACTGCACCGCAGATAATGGCATGGCATGCTTGTCTGAAGCAAGGAGAAAATGATAGGTTCCAAGGCTACGGGGAGGACCATAATTGGACCCATATTTCATCAATATGGGAGCTTCCATATGCAAAAGCCTTGAACAGAGGCAGCAGCAACTTCTCGACTGTCTAGACGAAGTGCAGGGTGAGGAGGGTGAGCAGGAGACTCCTCAGCAGGATGCTCATGTGCAGGGTGAGGAGGGTGAGCAGGATGACGAGGGTGAGCAGGATGAGGAGGTTGACCCAATGGGGGCAGGCAGCGCGGGCGACGCGTCAGATGGTTCTACGTCCTTCAGGTATTATTATGCATATTAGTTTAATTGATATTAGTTTCTAATCATTCCATCATATTGAATTTACTTGTATACTTAGGTATAAGAAGAGCAATGCGCTTGGTCCGAGACCTGCCGAGAGGAGGCTCATCCGGCCGCATGGAGAATGGTGGGGCTTATTGCTGTTGTGTTAATTTTTTAATGTGAACGTGATTGCACTAGTTTACTTGTTTTATTAATTTTTGTAGGTCATGGGAAGACTTGACTTGGGACGGTACAGGCAGACGTCCCAAGGTGAACGCGGTGTTGGGTAGCCTCTGTCGCTTCTACTACCCTGGCATGGTGGAGCTCAATGGCGAGAGGTTCGCGGCTATGCAGTGGGCTGACTGGGGTCTAAAGGACTATGTCGAGCCAGGGGAGTCAGGGGAAAGCAGTAGCGGAGGGGGAAGTTCGGAAAAAAAAACGAAGGACTTGTCAGGTGGCTGTGTGGGACGAGTTCTGGGTGAGTTTACTTTCGTATATAAGCAATTCATTGAATTATTGCTTCTCCTAATCTTACTTTAACTTAACTTCTCCATTGATATGTAGGGGAGGTTCCAATTGCCGGATGACATCGAGGAGGATCAGGCTCAGTGGACACGTGTGAAGAGGCACTTTCGGAAGTGCGCTGATAAGATAATCAAGGATGCCATGTACAATGCTCGCATCGCGGCCGTCAACTACTACTACAAGAAGATAAAGGGTCAGAAAATGAGCAAAGCATTAGGGGCCAATGAGATCTACCTCACAGAGGAGCAGTACCTGGAGAGCATTGTGGATTGGCTGTCGAAGGACATGGAAGCCTGGAGATGGTTGGCTAAGAGATGGGCGTCGCCTGAGTGGATTGCAGAGTCCAACAAGCACCGTGCCAACCGTGGCACTGAAGGACCGGGGCACAGGTACGGCGCCGATGGACACCTTGGTACCGCACGCCGCATGGTAAGTATATAAATCAAACTTGTATGTTACATCTATGAAAATTATATGGTTTAACTCTTGTTTTTCATGCAGGAAGCTGAAAGTGGCGTTTCTCCAAGTTTTATGGAGGTTTACGTCCGTGGTCACCGTGGCCCTGATCCGGCGAACCCTGATGTGCTATGCAGTGAGGCGGCAAGGGAGAAAATGGTAAACAAGTTTGTATTTACGAATTAAATTGCATGTTTTGTGTTTAACTCCAACTCTAACTTTCTTTGCAGAATGCATATGGGGAGGAAATGACTCAACGCCATGGGCCTGACTTCGACTGGATGCATTCAGACTTAGATGCCTCGGCGTTGTACCACAGTGGTGGGGGTAGAAAGCATGGCAGGTGAGGTGTTTGTGTTTGATTCGACGATTTCATTAACAAGAATGTGTCCACTTAATGGCTCAACTATGTGCATCATGCAGGTTTGCCTTTGGCACCGGCGTTGTGGAGTACAACAGGACATTAGGTCAAGGGAAGGCATCGTCTTCGGGAGGGAGTTCTCGCTCCTCCAGGTCTGCTCGAGAGGCTCAGCTGGAGGAGGAGACTCGGGCAGCACAGGAGCAGGCTCGAGCAGCACAGGAGCAGGCTCGAGCAGCGCAGGAGCAGGTTGGGCAGCTGACGCAATATATGGCTTCTTATTTTCAGGTAATTCGTCTATCTCATCACGTGTCGTCATTGAATTCAAAGTATAATGTTGCGATTCTAACGTTGCATCCATTTGCAGGAAATGACTACTAGACTCGGCCCTGATATGAACTTGCCCGCTTTTCGCCCTCCCCAGGTAACACTATCTGAACACTTCAATTCCATAGCAACTCTTTCTTTATTATCAAAAATGGCTCGCAGGCACAAGGATGGGGACAGTGGCCAGGACAAGCTCCAGCGTCGCAGCCACAGTGGACTGGTGTTGGGTGGACGCAGGCACCTCTAGGCACTTGGACGCCTCCACCCCAAGGATCGCAGCCAGTCCCGGGATGGGTGCCACCGGTCTCCCAGCCACCGGCGGGCTCTCAGCCATTTCAAGCGTGGCCACCGACGGGGTGGGTGCCACCACCTCTGGGGTGGCCACCACAACAGTACCCGTGGATGCATGCACAGCCTCCTCCTCACCATGGATCACAGGTGACGTTCCATGTTTACTTTTATGCAAATATTGACCAAACACAGCAATGTATATGTATACAGCCTTATTTGAATGATTGATGAATTGCAGGGTTCAGCGTCACATGCTCATGGATCGGAGGGTGGTGTCAACGTCCAAGACTTCCTCGTCCATGGTGCTGGAGGGAGTGGCCACCTTCCTGGTGGCGGAGGAGGGAGTGGCCAAAACTCCCACAGCCCGCCGGAGTGATCAGTGAGGAGTGAGTAGTGAGTAGTTAGTAGCTTATGGACTTATGGACTCTAGACTTATGGACTAGAGTTTTGTGAATTGTGTATTTGAATGGACAATGGACTTTTGGACTTATGGATACTCTAAACTTATGTGAATGGACTATTTATGTATATGTGAATGTGTTTTGTGAATTATGTAATTGTGAATCTGTATATGTGATATTGTGTATATTGCTGTGAATTATTAATAGGTGCAGAAAAATCTGTTTTGGGGGGGGAACCATCAATTTTCGTCGGCCTCAGTGGTGGCCGACGAAAATATGTTCCCAGGCTATTTTCGTCGGCCACCACCTAGGCCGACGAAAATATGTTCCCAGGATATTTTCGTCGGCCACTACCAAGGCTGACGAAACTATCCTGCGTATTTTCGTCGGCCACTCCCGGCCGACGAAAATAAATGGGCGACTCACTATTTTCGTCGGTTTTGCGAAAGCCGACGAAAATAGGTTATTTTCGTCGGTACCGACGAAAATAGACGCCTATTTTCGTCGAACTTATTTTCGGCGGCTATTTTCGTCGGCAGGCCGACGAAAATACTATATTTTCGTCGGTTTAGGCTTATTTTCGTGGGTTTTTGGCCCACGAAAATTTAGGCGTTTCCTGTAGTGATTTCGGGCCGCCCGAAATAAGCCCGGCACGTTTAAGCAATTACGGGCCGGGCCGTGGGCCGAGGGCTAGGCCCATGGGCCGGCCCGGCACGGCCCGAAATTCAAACGGGCCGGGCCGGGCCGAAATTCAAACAATACGGGCCTTTTCGGGCTTGGGCCGGGCCGGGCCGGGCGGCCCGAATGTACACCTATACTCCCAGACTCAGCAGATTCTTGGCTGCTCGAGCCAAGACATTTCCAATTGGATTTTTCCTGTTTCCAGCACTTAGACACAATACATTAGTCCATAAAACAATGTACTAAGTCTGAGAAACATACCTTAATTCTTGATTTGTACTTTGTCCACCTTTTTACACTTAGGCACTTGTGTTGGACACTAAATCACCAAAACACTTAGAAATGGCCCAAGGGCACATTTCCCTTTCACTTACTCTGCTATCTAGGCCACTGATGTTGTTGTTTGTCATGTGTGTAGCCACATTTCTATTTAAACTCGTGGGCAGCCCACACCTGACCCGGAATTTGGTTTATTATTTATTTTGTGCCAAAATCATTCAGCAATAGTAATTATTTTGAATAAGTAACTTGGCTAATGATCCATGAAATGTTTTGTTGCTGCTCAACTTGAAAAGGCTTAAAATCCATAAATATAACTCAATTATTGTTGGCCCTTAAATTCTTATAGATAAATTATTGTTTAAAAGTGTACACTGAGTAAAAACATGCATGTGACCCAAAACCCGACGGGTGCGAGTTTGGAATTGCACCCGCAGGTGCGTCATGGGTGGGTTTATGTAGACTTCACACATGCAATTGTGGCTGGTTTTTGCTCCACCCAACTCTAGTATCATCCCTAATTGGTAGTGTTGATGAAGATGTAGAGTCCATTCAACTTGTCCTTGACCTTCCTCTTGGACTTGTTGTCACTCAAAGAGGAAGAAGAGTCATCATCATTAGAGTCAATGTCGAAGTCGTTTTGGGAGGTGATGACAAGCTTCTTCTTATGCATAATGACCCCATCATTTATGTTGTTTCAAACCAATAAATGAGCATAGATGGGTTTTAAACCTTCTATATAGATGAACAAGATTATTTATGTCATATATCAGTGATGTACCTTAGTGTCATAAGAATTCATTTCCATTATTCATGAACTTACGCTCTCACCACAAACACTTAATGTCGCTGCATATTGTTATCTTCATATATAACTTTCCATCGAAGGCCCCAAGTTTAGTCCTAGTGCCTCATCTCACACATTATCACTATTTTCTTATCATCACAAAGTTGTTTGTTGCTTTATTTAATAAACAAATCTAGTCATTGCTTGTGCTCCTACTACTGTTAACCATACTTGTTGATCTTCTAGTTGCTTGTGTTTCAAATATGTGCTTCCTTGATCATAATATTAGATCTTGTTGTCATGGTCATTCTAGTGTGTTATTTAGCTTCAATTTTGCACTTGTATTAAAACAAAAAAGTGTGATTCAAAACATCTGAATCTTTTTAATATCTTCTACTAGTAAATGAAACAAAACACCCTCTCCTCTTTCCCATAGTTTGATTTGCATGCTCATAGGGCTACAAAACATACCACATGCACACAAAGTTGTTTCATCCCATTTTTTGTCACTAAGTGATGGATCCCATAAGAAACTAATTTAATTTGGCCCAGAAAAATATTGGTGGTTTCACTACTCCAAGCGGACAAGTGCCTTTTCATCTAGTAACGGGTGGCACATCACATGAAAGTCAAGAACCTAAAGAAAAGTAGAGCCATCAAAGCCTTCTACCTATTTCCTCCACAACATCTACCCCTTCCACCTCCTTCCACCCCAATCACAAACCCTAGAGCCCGAGGACACCAGATCTGTTCTCTTCTTCGCTTGTCCCAACCATGCGGATTCGTAGGAGAACATCTCACGTCCTTGGCTCCGGCTACTCTACACCTGCTACTCCGCCTCCTATGCTTGTAACTCCACCACCGATTTCGGAACCGTGTTTGGAGCCGCTTACATCTCACATTCACGACGACTTCTTGAGCCCTACTACAACCCGAGAGAGTCTCTGCAAGCTCAGTCGCTCACCATGGGACCTCTTGGATGACTTGTCCCTCTCGGATCCTCAGGTTAGCATCTCCCTCTCCTACCTTATCTTCCTACTCTATCTGTCTAACCAGTACTTCATTCTTGGTGGATCTGTATGTGAAGTTCATTTTTTCCAAGCGCATAACTTTTGAGAAGTCTTGGTGGTTTTGCTAGCTTTGGGGTTTGGTTGGTTTTGTCTCTAGGGTTGGACAATTACTCTGGGGTTTTCTTTATGGTAATTTTGGTAGGCTACATAACAATCATTAGAGGGGCGGCGTTGTTAAACCCTAGATCCATGCCCTCTATTTTGGCAAAGTAGCAGGCTGAAGATTATTGTTACGCATGATATTGACTTCCTACTGTTTTTGTCTATTTACCTATTTTTTCCATTTAGGAGGTGGATGACCTCCTTGATGGTTACTATGTAAACATGGACTCCCATGCATGGAGCCTCTCCTCGGCCACCATGCCCGTCACCTCCGTGAAGAATGAGAAGACGACGACCATGGCCGCAGCTAGCAGTGAGAGAGCACAACTACAGATACTGAATAAGAATACAACATTGAAAAAGGCTACAGTGGGGGAGAAAAGGGTCAGAGAGATCCAGAACCAAAAGACTGCAAATGTGAAGAAAAAAGAGGGTAAGGAAGAGGCAGCACGTACCTGGCAGTGCAAGAAGAATGATGGCAAGGGGTGGAACTGCCGTCACAATGCGAGTCACCCCAACTCCCTCTGTGAGTACCACTTGATGAAGAAGCGTTCCTACTTGAACTTACAGCATGCTTCGCCAGCGGAGGAAGATAAGGCCATGGCGGCAGCACCAACATCAGCAGCCTCCAAGCCCTCCAGCAGCTCCAACACACAGAAGACGAAGCTTCCCAACAACTACGATGCAAACGAGGGCTTCTACTACTACCACGGGTTTCGCCCGTCTCGTGGCAAGAGGCGCTGCAGGAACCATCCAAAGAATGATGAAGAGGTGAAGGTGGAACCATCCAAATCTGCTTCTCTTCCGAGTCATGCCAAAGTTGAGATTGAAGATGCTAGCACGAGCAATGGGGCTACAGCTGGCGGTGATGACGTGTGCAACGACAACAACTCTGGCCGCGGCAACGTCAACAACATGGATCAGAGGAACCAAAATCCATTGAAGCTCCCGAGAAAGCCAGTGAAGGTGCGGTTGCTCATGTCGCTGTGAGCAACCAAAAGCAGCCAGGTGCTTGCGCGTTGCACATCGATGGCAGAAGATGAAGTTTGGTCTGTCTGTTTTACTTTGAATTGAGACTCTCGTAGCTCATGCATCATCCCCCTATCGTTGTTGGTTTAAATTGGCTTATAAGCCGTTTGCCTCTTGCATCTTGACTTGTTGTTTCTGGTAATAATGCTACTGACAGCAGGTATTTTGAGTTCATTTGTGTTGACGTGTTCAACATACTCAACAGACAACTCTTTGATTAATAAGGAGAACGATATGGTTGTTATTGTTTTCTTGCCTTTATAAGCAAATGGCGCAAATAACGATGGAGCTTGTGCATGTGTGGATTTGTCCATGAGCTAGCAAATGTGCTTTTTTGGTGGTGCACATCAGTTAGGTCATTATAATGACTCTTCTATATCTAATTAGGTAAGTACGTCCTTAAATGTGGCTCACATGAGCACCAGAAGAAAAATGATTATTCAAATGGGGTATTTTTGGTGCCATGAGTTATATGCAATAGCAATGCGGTGTTTATTTTTTTGAACAACCTCGTGTGAGAATATGAGATTGTGTGTCATTTTGTCCATCTATCAAATTTAGTCGAATGATTTGGCACCTTATACTCATGCTAGTTATTATTAGCTTGCGGGAGAATGAGTTGGCAATGGATCAACTCATTTAGGTGAGAATGTACTACCTCATTCCTAAAGTTTTGATTATCCTGAATATTTAGGTAGTGTTTGGTTCCGTAGTATGGTGGGATGGAGCCGTTGTACTCCTAATTTATTGTTGTTGAATTGGTTACATGTAGAACAGGGTGTCTTTAAAAAGGAAAACCATGCTTAAATGTTGAACAATCCAGCTTCCCAAAATCTATAGGACGGGGTTGCTCCCTCGCATCAAACCGCTCCATCTCAACTGACTCCGGAACCAAATGTAAGGAAAATGGACCCCGATCCATTTAATTAAAGATTTTAGTGTTTAATGATCAACATAACCTTGTGGACTAATATTTTTCCAAGTGTTTGTGTTTTAAAGTTCACATGATGCGAAGTGGATTGGACTAAGACTCTCAGAATGCAACATCTTAAAAGAAAACCTAAAAGACTCAAGGAAAATCATCAAATACTCAGTAAAAGACCAAGACACAAGACCAAAAAAGCCTAAGCAAAAGAGTGAAAGAAATCCAAAGATGGGTTGCGAGCCTGCGCACTGGTGTGGCTCACCAGACAGTACAGTGCCACATCGCGAACTGTTCGGTGCACCAACGACTAGTTTTTTTGTTGGCAGCAGAGGGCGAGCCACTGGACAGTCCGGTGCCAGGACCGGACAGTCTGGTGTGAAGACTAACAACGCGCCAACGGATACATCCAACGGCTAGCTGCACCAGACGGTCCTGTGCCAGGGCCGGGCATTTCAGTGTGCTGCAGAGAGCATCAGTTTTTCCTCCAACGACTATGGGCATGTTTGGTTCAGCTTTTTTAGGAGTTTTTCTGAGAATCTGGCTGTGGGGAGAATTTGGATGTGGGGAGAATCTGAGTATCATGGAGGTTACATACAGAGGAAGATAAAAGGGTTCATAGAGTTTAGGATGTAGAAAGTGATTGTTTTCTATTATCACAATGACTCGGCCGGTTCTATGTTTACATTGATTTTGGACGGTTTTGACTAAAGTGATTCTAATATAAGCGGGTTGAAAAGCCAAGCGTTTGTTAGTCTAAAGTAGCTTCTAGTGGCTAGAAGTTGTAAAAAGCTGAAACAAGCATAACCTATATTGAGTTGGGGCCTATATATATACTACATCCAACCGGCCATTTAAAGGTCGGCCAACAAAGCAACCCTTGTCACCGGCAAATGCAACATAACCGGATAAAATTGTCCGAAAGGCGAGGCAACAAGTGTCACATAATCATCCATCTCCAATGATGCCATGGTACTTTTCACCAGCCTATTCATCGCTGATATATTGTCTTGTTCAAACATGGAGTAGTGTGGCGATGAACCCGTATTACATGCATAATCCCTTCGCTTATTCGAGCTGGGGGCACCACAATTTTGTTCCTATTGACCTATTGATCAAGCAGTCATGACCGAGAAAGATGCAATCCTAAACAACCTTTATGCATTAGAACTCTATTAAATGAGCGCCCTATTAGGTTGAAAAAGCCGGTGACTTGCAATAGGCTTAGTTCTTACTTTGGGAACAAAATGACTTGTGAGATCTATTGTTTCTCGAAGGGTACTAGCAATGCAGGTGCTTTTGGTTCGTCAACCTCCACCAAAAGGCAGAGGGCATGTGTTGAGCACCAAAATTGATAGGCAGACGGTCCATCCCTAGGCTCGGACAGTCTGTGTGTGAACAGAATCAGTTAGGGTTCCTAATTTCTTGCGTGGTTTGTTAGAAAACTCCACGGGAAGGGAGGCCTTGATGGGCCCGAGCCCCTACAAGATGAGCGATGATGAATCCACGACAAAGCAAGTTGCACAAAGAAAGGGGAAGGCAAAAAAGGACTCACCAAGTCACTCAACCTCGCCTTGTTGAGAGGTAGTGGCCTCCTTCTCCCATGAAGTCCGATGTCACCCTTGTCGTAACACAAAGAACGCGAGCCACAACCTCCTATTTCATGAGGGTTTTGGTGGAATGACTATCGGGATCGTCTGCACTAGAAAACTGCCACATCAGATTCTGGCGGGCCATGAGTGGCTGCGCTGCATGAAGGTGCAGATTAGTCTCTCACCAGAGAGACCCCACCCCTTAGCGTGGCAATGGCATCCAACATGTAGTCAATCTTTGACTTGAACTTCTTCTTTGTGCCATAGTTTCACTCGACTCTAGACATCGGCACCCGACCGATGAACTATGGCACACTCCCTCTAGGATTCCTCACGTAGAACCACATGCCCTCGTAGCCGCAGACGGATGATGGGAATCCATAGGTAGGATGTTTGTCATGAGCCAAGTAGCTGGATGGTGAAGTAGCCGACGTGCGATTGACCGTCGTGACCAGTGGACAACTTGAGAGCACCTAGAGGGGGGGTGAATAGGTGATCCTGTAAAAACTTGAAACTTAATGCCACAAAACTTGATTAGGAGTTAGCACAATAAAGCCAAGTGGCTAGAGAGGAGTTCTTGCAAAACACAATAACCACAAGAAGATCAACACAGATAGGCACAGTGATTTATCCCGTGGTTCGGCCAAGTTCAACACTTGCCTATTCCACATTGTGGCGTCCCAACGGACGAGGGTTGCACTCAACCCCTCTCAAGCGATCCAAAGACCCACTTGAATACCACGGGGTTTTGCTTTGTTTCACTATATCCCGCTTGCGAGGAATCTCCACAACTTGGAGCCTCTCGCCCTTACAATTTGATGTTCACAAAGAAGCACGGAAGTAAGGATGGGATGAGCAACGCACACAAGATACAAAATTAGAGCACAAACACGCACACAAGTCACAACTCGAGCTCACAACACAACCCGGAGAGTTCTCTACTCAAATAGAGCTCTAGTTGCTATCACAAAGAATCAAATGCACGGAATTAGAGTCTTGGTGCTTAGGAATGCTTAGAGAATGCTTGGTGTACTCCTCCATGCGCCTAGGGGTCCCTTTTATAGCCCCAAGGCAGCTAGGAGCCGTTGAGAGCATTCCAGGAAGGCAATTCTTGCCTTCTGTCGCCTGGCGCATCTGACAGTCCGGTGCACCACCGGACACTGTCCGGTGCGGATTTCTTTCCTGTTTTGGCGCAGCCGACCATTGAAGATCCAGAGCCGTTGGCGCACCGGACACTGTCCGGTGCACACCGGACAGTCCGGTGCCCCCTTCTAACCGTTGGCTCTGCCACGCGTCGCGCGCGGATTACGCGGTCGACCGTTGGCCCGGCTGACCATTGGCTCACCGGACAGTCCGGTGCACACCGGACAGTCCGGTGCACACCGGACAGTCCGGTGAATTTTAGCCGTACGCCGCTGACGAGTTCCCGAGAGCGGCCTTTTCACTAGAGCCAGCCTGGCGCACCGGACACTATCTGGTGCACCACCGGACAGTCCGGTGCACCCAGACCGAGCAGCCTTTTGTCTGTACACAGCCAACTTCTCCATAATTATTTCTCATGTTTCTAGCACTTAGACACAATACATTAGTCTTCAAAACAATGTACTAAGTCTAGAAACATACCTTTAATCTTGATTTGCACTTCTTGAGTCCTTGGCATAATTTATCATTTAAGCACTTGTGTTGGACACTTAATCACCAAAATACTTAGAAATGGCCCAAGGGCACATTTCCCTTTCACAACTGCGGGCTAAACAGATGGCTCCACAACTTCCAGTGGAGCTCCATGCCAAGATAGGCCTCGCACAACGTTATAAAACACGCTATGTGGATGACCAAGTTGGGATGGAGATTTTGAATATCCAACCCATAGAAGAAAAGCAACCCCGCACGAACAGGGTACAAGGGGAGCCCGAAGTCGCGCTCATGGAAGGAGGAGAGCACGACCACCTCGCCGTCCCCACGGTGCACACATGTCAGCTTCCTCCTCCAGTCGCCACTTGGAGACTGCTTAAGGAGGACATAAATCCCTTCCTCTCTAGGTACTCAACATGGCTCCGGGAGATCGAGCGTCGGGGGAAGGAGTCCATGGGCATAGGGAGAGAGCGCGAGGGCAATAAGGCTTCAGAGGAAGGGTAGAGGCAAGTGCGCAATGAAACGATAAGCTAACTGGCCCTAGGAACCCCTTCCCTCTATTATATGTATGTAGACGCAGGGAGGTAGAACGGCGCCCGGAGAATGGGCCCACCATAGCCACTACATGGGAGGATCTATCGCTTCTGCTCCCAATCACCTCAAACTCCAAAGGCGAACCCAACCATTCGGCGCCTGCCAAGTGGGCCCACCATGATAGTTCCGCAGCGTGGGAGGATCCGTCGTTCTAGCTTCAGACCGCCTCGAACCCCGAGTGGGGAACTGCCCGTTTTGTAGGTGGTTCATAGCCTCGGGCAGAGCACCGGGAGAACACGCCGAACGAGGGACAAACATGCGCTAGGCGAGACGTCAACCGTCCTGTCAAGCCACTCACACGAACTAGCGCCAGACAGGATGTCGCCTGTCCCGTCGGGCTCCCACTCCGAGGGTTGTCATGATGATTTTCTCTTTCGTCGTGTCGCAACCATATCCGCGACCGCCTCAGGCCAACCAGGTAAAAACAAAGATTACCAGACCGCTCACGTAGAGTGAGGGGCGACTCGAGCAAGCTCCCAGCGAGCCTTAAGCTAGGTGACCGACACATTGGTCATTTGCTTGTAGTCGACATTACCCTGCGATAACCTAGCTGATGGGGTGGCCACTGGCCTCCAACCAAAGACCCAACACAGGGTCAAATAAGGAAGGACTTAATGAGATGCCCCCAATGGGCCGAGTCCCCCCAGCGGGACCACTCGCCAAGACTAGTCCCTATCGAAGGGTGGTCGGATCTCACATGGATAATCCGTTAGCAGCTCGACGACCTCCTTCGCCGCGTCGACTAGGTTGGTGGGGGGATGGACCTCCCCTCAAAGGGACCCAAAATCCTTTTGAGGGGGATGTGTGCCCAAAGCAGAGCTCGCGACCAACGCGACCAAATCAGTACCTTAGTCCGGGTTGCGCCCAACTCCAACACTAACTGAGCAAGCGAGGATTTGCGCCAACCATCGCAAAGAAGGGTTCATCCCAAAACTGCGAACAAACTAGATAAACCCCTAAGAAATCCTTACGAATTACTCAGAGACTCGGGAACTACATCTAGTAGATGCACTTGCGCGCACCCAAGACCCTAAGTTCCCGACAGGAAAGCCTCTGAACAACTCCAAGGAGTTGCACGAAGGCTTGGGGGCTCTTGACGGGTACCTAGGGATGGGGTATCCAAAGTAAGCCCATTATTTTTGATGGCCCATCTAAATTGATCAGGCCCCATCGAGCAACTCTACGAGGCGGACGGGCTGACCATGTCCCGCCGAGCAACTTTGCGAGGCGGACGGGCCGGCCAGATGTTGTTGAGTGACTGCGAGATAGACAGATCGACCATGTCCCGGATAGGTCGACCAGGTGCCGTCAAACGACTGCGAGACGGACGGGCCGATCAGATTTAGCAACTATGTGAGGAGCGTCTAGATGTTTATTTATATATGAAGGACTATAAAACATTTCTCCACCATTATTAGACCTCCTTTAGAATGGAGGAATTTTTCCTAAATGGACTGATTTTTGTAAAATTACCATTCGATTTCTCTGAATTTTCTGCATTTCAAAGGGACATCTAGATGTTTACACTCTCTATTAGACTACTTCGAGCAACTTATCTATCTCTATTATATATTTTAAACTCTACTATGTAAACAGACTATAATTTAAAATAATATTTTAATTGATCATATAAATGAATTTCCGTAGACCGTCTTGCAAAAAGAAGACCAAGTTGACAAACATTCCTAACATAGCACATGCACATCCAAGATCCAATATATACAAAACAATTAAAATTCTAAAATATCCGTGTGGGAACGCAACCAAAACAATCCCCCACCCTCTACCCAAAATAAGATATTTATCTAAACCCCTACCGGTCTACTCCGTACGGGGCCAGCCGTGTACGCCTGCCGCTTTTCGTCTTTTCCAGTCTTTTTCCTGGCAATTAATAAAGCGGAAAGGATGGGCAAGAAAGCAAACCAGCAGCAGCAGATTAGATTAGCGCCGTGCCGGAAAAACAGCTCCTCGCCTCTCTCCCCCATTCCCCGGTACCTGAATAAACAGTGTGCTGGTGCAGTGTGACTGCGAGCGCGTGGGTTTAGTCAGAGCTTCGCGGATTTCGCGGGTGCTTCGGTCGTTGGACTCTGATGGCCGCGGCGCGGCGGCAGGCCGCGGTGCTGGTGCTGGTGCTGGCGTTGGTGATGGGCGCGGGGTTGGCGCCGGGTCCCCGCGGATGCGCTGCGCAGGGGGAGGCTGTGGTGGTGTCCAGCTACGGGCAGGGCCGCCTCTCGCTCAAGCCCTACGACTGGACCTACCTGCGCGGTGAGACAGTTTCAGGGTTCTATAATCTCGGTTTTGGCTTTCTTACGTTCTCCTTCTTCGGCAAAGTTTCGTCCATGTTATACCTTTTGTTTGGTGTAGGTGGATGTTAGTTTTTTCCGGGGGGTTTGCACGATTTTTTTATTTCGTTTTTTGTGATAGGATCATAGGAATCGTGGTGATGAAACTAGCTGTTGTGGAATTTCACCGAAAACGCGACACACGTGTCGCGGAATTCTATTTGCTTAACAGTTCGGTAGGTTCTGTTTAGTTTCGGCCTTTCAGATGCTACTTTCCCGCAGCTGTGGAATTTTGGTTTAGTTTTGGTGTTCCGTTCTGACACGTCTTTGCTACAACTGAATACTACTGTACTGATTTGTCTCATCCGTGGAAATTCTATTTCATTCATTCCTTTTTTCTGGATCGATCTTTTAATACTCTACTTCCTGTACGAACAGTTGAGCTCCCGCCGTCGTTCTCTTCTGTCACCATGGATTTCGCTGCTGACATAGACCTTGTAAGTGAAAGATTCTGTCATCTCGGCCGAGCATTATTGAATTATTAAGTAAGAGTTATTTTCGCTGCTATCAGGTTTATTAAGTGGGTATATGTTCGTATTTAATACTCTTAGTGGTAGTACCGGGGTCATGCTTGGTATCAAGCACTGATTAGTGGAGTGGCTAAACTGCTCTTAGATCATGCGTGTCTGCCTATCAGTTCACATGCCAGTGTCTAAATTGGAGGGGAGGAATTGTGGTGTTCCAAATCAATGATGGGTAAACCACTTGTATTTTTGGCATTTTCCTTTCACATTTTATGGGCAGTTTTGAGCTCAGTGCCTTGTATATATAATGGGGGTCGGAGGGATATGAAACACTAGCGTAAGTTGTGTTGTGATGCATAACAGTGAGTGGAAGTTTTCTTTTCTTCGATTTTTTTGGTGTGGCAACCCCCATTTGACTTAAACATTACTAAATTTATTATATACCTCACATGTTTCTTATCTATAGTTTGTGGAATATTTCTTTGAATAATGCAGCAGAGGGAGCGCTTGAAAGGCATTCCAAGAAACAAGCTTGCTATTATCTGTTTGATGAATTCCAACCCTCCTATTCCTGATATATCTGATTCTTATCTGGACAATTTATGTGAGTGCCACATTTCCTAGTGTGTTTGTTGTTGCATTTGATGTTTCCATTTTCTATTTAAACATTTCATGCACCTGCTTAATTGTACGGCAAATTTGTTTAGGTTGCTATATGTAGTTTGCAACTGTTCTCTTCTAAATTGAATGGATGTTTTATACCCTATTAACATTATTCTTAATCCTATCATGATTGGTGCTGTAATATATTTTCATGGTTCTAGTATAACTTTCTCGCAAACATTGGGTGACAAAATAAGAAAGATCATCACTGCACATGTTTGCTAATCCAGAACCACATAATCTTTCTTCAGGTTGTTCATACTGAAAACCAATTACTTCAGATTTCAATGTAATATTGTAGAGTAATTTTGATGATCAGCACCTTGTGCTATTTCACATCCAACATGAGGGCGTTGAACTTTATAGCCATCTAACATATGTGTTATTTCCTGCTGGCGTTGAGCAAGATATTTATTTATATGAGCTAGAAACTTCCCATCAAGTGACAGTGCTTTACCTTTCCAGTTGTTTGGTTCAAATGAATAATATATTTTTGTAGAGAAAGAAGATAGTTGATTTTGGGGGGCATCCTTCTGTTAGCTTTCTTTGTTCATCTTTTTCTTGAAATCTATTCTTAAATGCGTAAATAGCTTTCTGAATCATTCAACTAATTTTGACAGGAAGGTTCTTTATTGCAGTATCAAACTCTCTCCCAGATGGACCTTTTGGTAATAGCAATATAATTAATCAGCCAAATCTGGTGCAATGCATACCATTTCAGAAAAACACAACGTTAGTGCTAACAAATGACCAGGTAAACTATCCTTATACCATGATTTGCTAAAAGAATATCTATCATATGAGATCTATTGAGTGATACCCCCTCATTTAAATTATATAGTTCACTTTGCCTTTGTCCTAAGTTAAACTTTTCTAATTTTGACCAAGTTTTCAGAAAAATATATTAACACCAACAAGGTCAAACAAGTGGTCAATCAAAACATTTTTATGGACAATTTAATGAAACTAATTCAAAGTTAAAGTAGTTTGACTTAAGACAAAACCAAAGTAAACTATAATTTGAAACAGAGGGAGTATGTGGTAATGTTATCCTAATTTTAGCAGCACATCATTATGTTGAGTTCTAATAGCAATGCTAACATTTGGATGATCATATTGTCAGTAATTTGATTCATTTAGTATTATATTATGAATATTAATACTGCTTCTGTAACAGTGTTGCTTTGCTTTTCTCAAGTCTAATAATTTGGGATCAGTATTGACATTGTCTAGAGTAGTCACATCCTAGATATTGTAGTAATCAATTAGATAACTGAAACTGACTCTTGGATGATTACTTACTGGACCTAATTATACATATTAAACTGCTGGACCTTGTGCCCAAGGTACCACAATCTTGTTCTTATGATTCATGTAACCAATCATTTGTGATCCTCTGTTTTGCGGGAAGATTTTTCTCTCGAATGCGCAGGAGAGCTGTGTATCTTTGTATTAAGAGATGAAAAATGGTCCCTTACAAAATTAACCTCCTTACTCAAGCTGTAAGGAGGCTATGAAGTAAATGACTGAGCGAGAATTATAAAAGCACAGAAGGCATGACCTGACCACACATCCTGATAGCTAAGTTAGCACAACACATTGACCTAAAGATTGGAGACCTCGCACAAACAATACAGAGGCATTAGGATGTACAGGAATGTCAAGTCCCTCCAAGGTTTATCCATATCAGATTTTGCAAACACACAACCACCTTATTTGCAGTGCCCAGCTCATGTATTGAAGATTAAGCACCCCCAGGACACCAAGGTCAATTATGATCCTGTTACAACAAGTAGCTGAAAACACAATACCTTTGGGCTTCTGCCCTCACTTCACTGGCAATGATTTTCATGCAAGTTACTATGGTTGCTCTGTAATCACTGTATGAATGCATTTTTTTTTCTGTTTGAGACATGTCCCATATACTTAGTAATACCAAATTGAACTGTGGTTTTACGATACTGATCTGTTCATTAAGTGGAAGAAATTTATTATCTCC
Organism: Zea mays; assembly: GCF_902167145.1. Classification (NCBI taxonomy): domain Eukaryota; kingdom Viridiplantae; phylum Streptophyta; class Magnoliopsida; order Poales; family Poaceae; genus Zea; species Zea mays. The sequence continues at coordinate 33,071,136 of NC_050100.1, read as the reverse complement.
TGATACACTGAAAGGACCTTAAGAAATTCTATAAATTTCTGAGATGCTGACCTTTGATTGTTTTCTGTAGGTATCTCCCGGGGTATGGTACATTGGGTACTTTCATGGCCTTGGCCCTGCTCGCACGCAATCAAAGATGGTATGTTTTGATCAGGGCATGGCTATAGAAATTTTGGTCTCTACTGCATGTTTATCTTCCCTTGTATTTTGACACAAATATGCGTTGATCAATATATAAATTTGTGATTGTTATACTTTCGCAGATTAGCCGAGGAAAAGCACACTTGGTGAGCACTCGCATTACTGTAAGAGGATGTGCCACTTCAGCATTTTGGGGACCCTACTGCAACCAGACAGTTGACATGATTGGTTGTTCTCAACCTTCAATAGATAATAACTCAAGGAATCTTCTAGATCTGAAAGCTGAGAGGAGGAACAGTTTGTATACTAGAGAGCACAATAGGCGTATTAATATCTTATCACGGCCGAACGGTTTAGTAGAACAAGAAGTTGCATCTAACGCCACGACCTTGGTGAGAATGGAAAACTCGATCAGTTGTTCCATTTCCAATGACTCAATATGCATCAGACAAGGCGACATGAAGTTCTACTTCTTGGATGTAGTCAACCTAGCATTGCAGTTTAAAATTACAGCTACAAATTTTGGAGCTCTAGGGCCATCCTTGATTTGCTACCTGCGGCATAATGCCTTTCCTCAAAGAGATCTGCATGACTATTCAGGTGATATCAGCCATGATCCTTTGGTTGTCAAGTTGCCGAATATTGGGCGTTGGTATATTGCAATTGAAACTGTCAACAAAACACAGACGAATGTTACAGCATCAACACCTGTTCTAGACACAACATGTTTCTCATTGAAGTGGCAATTAACTGGATGCTTGAATGGAAAAACTGGAACCAATTGCTCTTGGGAGGCATATGGGCTCCATGTAAGTCTGTATTATACTGCTATATAATGTCAACTGATAGGAATGCATTGTATAGCTAACTAGTAGTTTGCAATAATCTACCGAATACTGTGTATCCACTTATGTTTATTGTCCATTAAAGATCCAATGAACTACTGGTTAACTATGTTTCCACTTAGGGCCTGTTTGGTTGGGGAGGGATTGAAGGGGATTGGAGAGGATTAAATCCCTTCTTAGTCAAAATTGAATAGAAAGGGATTTAATCTCGGCTGGGAGAATCTGGAAGAGTTGGGCACCCCCGCGGTGCAAATTCTTCATCTAGCTTGCATCTCTCAATCCGTGTTTCTTGTGGCATGGTGGCGATGGAAACATAGAAATGCTTACGTTTTTCAAGCATTGGCACCATCCTACAACACATCCAAGAAGATGCAATGTTGTGGGGCATGGTTGGAGTTAGACCCCTTAGAAGTTGCTGGCCTTAAGTTTTTTGGGGTTTAGGGTTTAGAGTTAGATCCTACAACACTTCGCCGCTGATCCTCGCTCATTCTAGCCCCTGGATATGATAGTGGAAGACGGCGGTCCGTAGACAAGAGCAAGACCCAAAGGCCATCTTTCAGAATCGTCGGTGCATGAGCATGAGGAGTTCGTGATTGCTGAGGATGTGGGGGTATCTTGAACCCAGATGACTATGGTATGTTTACTCAACAAATAAATGCCTATATCCAGGACCAGCTTAAGTATCAAGTTAAAAGTGCATCTAGACATCTATTTGGCATCACCATTTTTTGAGTTAGGAAGTCTGTATCAGCGGGGTAGGTTATTCACAAAGCTGGTCAGGCACATCCAAAGTAGACTTGTACATACATTTGACTAGGACGTAAACTTTAATTATAGGGTTGTTGGTAGAACTACGGATTCTACCGGGCAGATTGCGTAGATTGTAGGGAGGGGATTTGGTGGGACCAGGGTGGCGGCGCTGGGGCGCCGTCGTGATCCTGGCTGGGTTGCGCGCAGGGAGAAGATCACAGGAGACTCTGGCTCCCTCTGGGAAGCCAGAATAGATTGGAATTCTGCTTGCCTTTATTCCAGAGTTTACAGATCTATATATAGAGCTATCTCAAGTCTATCTACTAACTTTGGATAAGTATAACTATCTAGATAGAGCTGATCTTTATCTACTAACTTTGGATAAGTATAACTAACTAGATAGAGCTTATCTATTAGCTATTGGGCCTTGGGCCCCACCTGGGCAGCCTTGGCCCTATTGCGCCTAACATAGGCTTGGCCATACATAACATCTCTCCCCGCCTTCTCAAACGCTCGTCCTCGAGCTGTAAGTTGGGGTAAGCAGCACGGAACTCTTCAAGCTTTTCCCATGTGGCGTCATCTTCAGCCAGTCCACGCCACTGTACGAGAACCTGCCACACGCCCCGCCTAAGTTGAGCGCGAAGCACCTTGGCCGGCACAGGAAGCAGCCGACCATCCATCACTGGGTCAAGCGTCCCCGGAGTTGCAGGAGGATCCCCACGATGCGGCTTCAGCAGGCTGACGTGGAAGACATCATGGATGCGAGCACCATCTGGCAACTGCAGGCGGTAGGCTACCGACCCAATCCTTTCTTGGACACGGAAAGGGCCTGCCTAGCGAGGTCCCAGCTTTCCCTTCGCGCGCGGATGGAGGGACTGAAAGGTGCGGTGTAGCAGGCGTAGCCACACCCAGTCGCCCACCTGGAACTGGACCTCCCGATGCCCGGCATCGTAATACTTCTTGGCGAGCTGCTGGGCCTGCAAAAGGCGCTGGCGCACCTCGGCCAGCATCTCATCTCTGGAGCGTAGCATGTCGTCTGCGGCCTCAGTACGTGCCGTCCCTGGCGTGTAAGGTAGCATGGACGGTGGGGATCTGCCATAGACCACCTCGAAGGGAGTGGCACACAATGCTGTGTGGTAGGAGGTATTATAGCAATACTCCGCCCAGGACAGCCAATCCACCCATGCCCGCGGTCGATCGCCGGTGACACACCGAAGATACATCGCAATAATTTTGTTGACCACCTCCGATTGTCCATCCGTCTGTGGGTGGAAGGCGGTGCTCATCTTTAGTGTCACCCCCGCCATCCTGAAGAGGTCGCGCCACACGTGCCCGGTGAAGATGGGGTCCAGGTCACTGACAATAGACAACGGGAACCCGTGCAGTCGTACGATGCCGTCGAAGAATGCCCGTGCTACGGACGACGCGGTGTAGGGGTGGCCGAGGGCGATGAAGTGGGCGTATTTGGAGAAGCGATCCACCACCGTGAGGATGACGGATTTGCCTGCCACCTTGGGCAGCCCCTCGATGAAGTCCATGGAGATGTCGGCCCACACCTGGGACGGCACCTCAAGGGGTTGCAGGAGGCCGCCCGGCTGCTGCGCCAGTGTCTTGTTTTGCTGGCACGTGGTGCAGGTGCGCACCCAGTCCTGGACGAGCGCGCGATCATGTGGCATGTAGAAGTCTGCCCGTAGTCGATGGAGGGTTTTCTGGATGCCCTCATGACCTGCCGAGTGCGCCAGTGTCAGCACCTGGTGGCGCAGGTCGTCGTAGTTCGGCACGAAGATGCGTGTGCCGTGCAGGAGCAGCCCGTCGACGAGGCGCCATGGCGCAGCCAATACGCCGTCCCGCAGCTGCTGGAGGAGGTGCTGCCCGTCAGGTGCAGCTGCCAGCGCCCGCCTGATGTCGTCTAACAGGGAGAATGTCGGGCCCGAGATGGCCAGTGTTGCCATAGCCGTGTCCTCCACGGCAGCCTCCGAGTCGCGGCGGGACAGGGCGTCGGCCACGGTGTTCAGGCGCCCCGGCCTGTATTCCACCGAGAAATCGAAACCGAACAACTTGCTGGTCCACTGATGCTGAGGAACTGTGGACAAGCGCTGATCCAGCAAGAATTTGAGACTGTAGTGGTCAGTCCGAACAGAAAAGTGGCGCCCCCACAAGTATGGGCGCCAGTGACGGACGGCCTGCACGAGGCCGATGAGCTCCCTCTCGTAGGCCGCCAACTTAAGGTGGCGGGCTGCAAATGGCTTGCTGAAGTAGGCGAGAGGTCCCGCGCCCTGATGAAGGACAGCACCGAACCCTGCACCTGACGCGTCACAGTCGACGACGAAGAGCTTGGCGAAGTCCGGCATCTGGAGCACTGGACCCGTCGTTAGGGCGTGCTTTAGGGCGTGGAAGGCTGTTGTCGCGTCATCGTCCCAGGCGAACGCGTCTCGTCGCAAGAGACGTGTCAGCGGGGCTGCGATGAGGCCGAAGTCTTTGATGAACTTTCGGTAGTACCCTGCTAGTCCCAAGAAGCCCCGGAGGCCTCGTGCAGACCGCGGGGGCGGCCAGGAGGCCACTGCCGCGACCTTGTTGGCGTCCATGGCGACCCCGCCCTCGGAGATGACATGGCCCAGATAGGCCACTGATGTGGCGCCGAAGGAACACTTGGAGCGCTTCAGGTGGAGGTGGTGTGCCTGCAATGTCTCGAGGACGATGCCCACATGCTGGAGGTGCTCCGCCCATGATGCACTGTAGATCAGGATATCGTCGAAGAAGACAAGCACAAACTTCCGAAGATATGGGCGGAGTACGTCGTTCATCAGGGACTGGAAAGTAGCAGGCGCGTTCGAGAGGCCGAACGGCATGACCAGGAACTCATAGTGGCCATGATGGGTGCGGAACGCCGTCTTGGCGATGTCATCGGTGTGCATCCGCACCTGGTGGTAGCCTGAGCGTAGGTCCAGCTTGGAGAAGAAACGGGCTCCATGGAGCTCGTCGAGGAGCTCGTCCACCACCGGGATCGGGAACTTGTCCTTGGACGTCTTGGCGTTGAGGGCGCGGTAGTCGATGCAGAAACGCCACGAGCGGTCCGCCTTGCGAACCAAGAGCACCGGAGCGGAGAACGGCGACGTGCTGGGTCGTATGATGCCTTGTGTGAGCATGGCCTCACACTGTCGCTCCAGCTCGTCCTTCTGCAGCTGTGCGTACCGGTACGGTCGTACGGCCACCGGAGCTGTACCGGGCAGCAGGTGGATGCGATGGTCGTAGGGGCGGGCCGGGGGCAGTCCCGTGGGCTCGTCGAAGATGGCGCCATGTTGCTGCAGAAGGACGTCCATGAGGGGCTGTTGGGCAGTGTCGACGACTGCCACAGCCAGCTGCTGCGGGGCAGGCTGTTGCGTGGCCCGCACACCCTGCCAGTGGATGCGCCGGCCCTGGCGCTGGAACGACAGGGTCAGTGCTCGGAAGTTCCACTGGATGGTGCCCAGCGTCTCCAGGAAGTCCACGCCGAGGATGAAGTCGAAGCAGCCCAGGCGCATCCCGACGCACGTGATGGAGAAGGACTCATCGTTGATGATGACGGGGACGTCGCGGGCGATGCCGGCGCAGGGTAGGCGGTCACCGTTGGCCACCGTGACCCGAAGGTGCTCGCCACCCGCCATAGCTAATCCGAGGCGGCTCATCGTGTCAGCGTTGAGGAAGTTGTGGGTTGACCCTGTGTCCATGAGCGCGAGTAGTCGCTCGCCGTTGATGGTGACTGGTAGCAACAGCGTCTTGTCCGTCCGGATGCCCGCCAGCGCGTGTAACGAGACCACCAACGCGTTGGCTCCCGTGACGTCTGGGGCGGCCGGCTCCTCAAGGGGGTCGACCCCACCCTCACCGGACGCCTCGTCGAGGAAGTCGTCGACCTCCAAGTAGAACAGCCACTGGCAGACGTGTCCCTGAACGTAGGGTTCATCGCAGTTGAAGCAGAGCCCCTGCCGGCGCCGCTCCTGCTGCTCGCCCGGGGACAATCGGCGAAACGGGCGTGTCGGAGTCATACTATCGCCTGGCGTCGTCGTACCGGTCGGTAGAGCCCCGGGCGGTGCTGGTGTCACACGACCCGAGCCCTGCGCCCGTTGAGGTGGTCGCGACCCGCGCTGCTGGAATGGGGGCCAGGCCGCCGCGCGCCGTTCGAACGCCCGTGCCAGGTACATGGCAGTTTGTAGATCCTGCGGTTCGCGCAGCTCAACGTCCACCCGCAAGTACTCGGGAAGGCCGCCCACGAATAGCTCCGTCTTCTGCATGGGGGAGACGTCCCGAGCTCGACACAGCAACGCCTGGAAGCGGTCCGAGTACTCCTGGACCGTGGACAGGAAGGGGAGGCGTCCCAGTTCCGCAAGGCGAGAACCGCGCACTGCTGGACCGAAGCGAAGGCGACACAGCTCGGCGAAGCGATCCCAAGACGGCATGCCCTCGTCCTGTTCCAGGGCATAGTACCACGTCTGTGCCGGCCCCTTAAGATGGTACGAGGCCAGCCACGTGCGATCCGAGGCTGGCGTGCGCTGCCCCCGGAAGAACTGCTCACAATGATTTAGCCAGTTCAGCGGATCCTCAGAGCCGTCGTATGTGGCGAAATCCAGTTTGTAGTAGCGTGGAGGCGCGCGCGCCTCAGCGCCCCCGTAGGCTGCGGTCTCCACGTCGTCGTCCTGAGGCAGCCCGTGGTACGGTGACCACGCTGCTGTCGCTGCGGGTACGTGGGGGCGCAAGGGCCCCCGACCCAGGAACAGGGGGCCGTCGCCGCCTCCTAACAGCATCCCGGGAGGCCCACCGACGGTGCTGCTGGGTAAGGAAGTCGTGAGCGCCGGTCGCGGGAGTGCCTCAGAGTACACTGGTGGTGAAACCGTAGGCGCGCCCTGCGCCCAAGATGGGATGGGGGATGGGGATGGTGGGATGCGGATCATATGGATGGGGGCTGTGGTCGGTGATGCGGTGGATGAAGGCCCGGGGTCGATCGGCATGCCGTACTGGTAAGAAATTGGTTGCCGGGCGAGTGGAGGGAGTGGCGCAGGTGGCTGCGTGGGTGGGGGCAGTGCGGCCGGCGGTGGCTGCGCTGTCAGGGACGGGTGCGGCGGCTGGGGTGGATGGGCGGCTTGTGGATTGGGGAAGGGGAGGTGGCCTGTCAGCATGGCGTTCATGGTGATCTGCATATCGCGCACGGCGTGGCTGAGATCCGCCAAGGATGCCGCGATCTGGGCCGGTGTGAGCGCGGGGGCGGCCTGCTGGTTGATGGCCGCGCCGGGAGGGCCGAGCGCCATGGCCTCCGACGACGCAGGGACCGCGGCCAGGGAGACGATTGGCGCTGCGGGCGGGCTTGAGGCCGGCGGCGGCTGCTGTCCCGGTGACGGCGACTTGGAGGAACTCATGATCGTCGAGTGTTCTGATACCAGATTGGTAGAACTACGGATTCTACCGGGCAGATTGCGTAGATTGTAGGGAGGGGATTTGGTGGGACCAGGGTGGCGGCGCTGGGGCGCCGTCGTGATCCTGGCTGGGTTGCGCGCAGGGAGAAGATCACAGGAGACTCTGGCTCCCTCTGGGAAGCCAGAATAGATTGGAATTCTGCTTGCCTTTATTCCAGAGTTTACAGATCTATATATAGAGCTATCTCAAGTCTATCTACTAACTTTGGATAAGTATAACTATCTAGATAGAGCTGATCTTTATCTACTAACTTTGGATAAGTATAACTAACTAGATAGAGCTTATCTATTAGCTATTGGGCCTTGGGCCCCACCTGGGCAGCCTTGGCCCTATTGCGCCTAACATAGGCTTGGCCATACATAACAGTTGTTATGCCATCTGATCAGTTTGCTAAAGGATGAGACAACAACATTGACATGGACATTATGCATGTAGTCCAAAAGGGAGCCCAACATTAAAATCCACCCTATCAAGTTTGTCATGTCTGATGAATCTGACCAGAACACCATCAATATTGTGCATATTTCTAGTGAATAACCTATCCCCTTGATGTAGACTTCCTAGCTAAAAAATGACGATGTCAAATGGATGTCTAGATGCACTTTTAACTTGATACTTAAGCTCATCCTGGATGTAGTCACTTATTTGTTCAGTGAACATACCATAGTCATCTGGGTTCAAGATACCCTCACATCCTCACCAATCACGAACGACTCTGAAAGATGGACTTTGGCTCTTGCTCTTGTCTGTAGACCGCCGTCTTCCACTATCATCTCCGGGGGTTGGAACGAGCGAGGATTAGCGGCGAAGTTCGTCATTGGAGTGCACTGGCTAACCCTTCTTCGCTGATCTGCTTGGCGATTGCCAGCATTGTTTTGTGGACGAAGTGACGACATTGGGAACCCGAACGACACTTAAATCCAGCTTTGTGGACTTCCCCTTGTGCTCCACACCGATGCCATTGGCGGCCCTTTGTTTGCGGCAAATTTTTTCATCGTGGCCTGGAAAATAACAGAAGCGACATCTAATAACTCCAGTGCAATATTGTAATCTTTGATGAGGTGGTTGAGAGAGGTATCTAAAGCAGGATTTGGCATTAATATCACTATGCCCCATGTGTCTTTGCTGCTTATTGGCCCCTGACACACCAGTAGAAGCAATATTTGGTCTTTTCGTGCTTGGAGTCGAATCATGAGAATCCAAGGATGAAAAATTCAAATTTTGATTGAGCCTAGCAAAAACTCGAGCAACTGGAATGGCAAGAAATCCTGCAGCTTGATGCGAAATTGAATCAATCGATTAGCTATGAACAACCGGAGGCTGTGGCAGCTCACAGGAAATAAAAAACTCAGCCTAAGAGGGAAAGACCGCCCTCCCGGTATTATATTAAGAAGAGACCGAAACATGATCCCGGCCGAGAAAATCCCCGAACTCTGGCCCCCCATCACTAGCGGGCCGTCACCGCCCACTCTGCAACGGCCCAGTCGGAGGGTGGCGCGCAGGACGTAACCCGGAAGCGGGCGGGGCACAACGAGGGGATTTTTTTAACTAAGCCAGAAATTCGCTCCCGATGGGGATCGAACCCAGGACCTAGAGGTGCTACTCGGAAGCCTTAACCATTACGCTAGAGGCCCTTTCGCAGCTCACAGGAAATAGAACCAACTTTGACCATATAGGTGCAGAGGCTGTGGAATCTGAAAAGGAAGAACACTTTTTCAATACAGATTTAGGATGCACATCTGGCTGGAAAGAGAGCCTAGATTTCCTGATAGGAGTAGATTGAATGAGCTGGTTAGAAAATACAACCGAGTTTCTACGCCCAACCGAGGATTTCTTATGCTTCTTACGAGTGACCTGCACCCATTCATCCCCCTCTTCCTTGGACCTGATACTATACTCCTCCCAATCAGCTCCACCATCACACCATAGGATAGGAAGAAGTAAACATCAAACTTCTTAGTAATCACTCTTCGAAGAGAAACCACAAACAGACCAACAACTTTGGAGGCGACATCAAAACGAAGTGTCTATCAGACTCTTCTTTAACAAGAAAACCAGCAGGAGCTCCATGAAGAATCGAATGAAGAGCGAGTCCCACTGATCGCTCAGTGAGCTTGAAAGTGTAGCGTCGAAAATCCGCCAGCAAAAGAAAAAAACCTTTGAGCAAAGAAGAGACGTGATGAACCAGCGAGCAGAACCTTCGGAGGACTTCCTTCTGGAAGATCTTGCCACGAGGCACATCTAGATCTTCTATGTTGATGAATCCACGGTCTCCATCCATGGTTGCGGTGGTGGCTGAAAGCACGGTTGCTTGAGTTGAGGACGGCGAGGTGGGGGTGGAAAGTGGCGGGGGAGGGTGGCGAGAAGAGACAACGGAGAAAGGAGGTAACAGGAGGAGTGAGAGGTGCGAGTAGCGAGGTTGAGGGCATCAGAGCTTAGGGACTCCGATCACTGGCGACGGGTGAGGCACATGCTAGCGGCGACGACGGGGAAGGGGAGGATGGAGCGAGGCGGAGAGCATGTTACACATTCTTCTATTTGATTAACTGTTATGTGTCAAATTGCAAAACACCGGAACTTGAGACATGCGGTGTTTCCCCTTTAATGGATGAAACGCGTTTTCTCAGAACCAAGACTTCTCAATGTGCCAAAAATGTGAATACATCAACCAACTATAACTATGGGAAAACCCTAACCCCTGAGTGGGGTTGAGAGTTGTATTAATAGACTCGGTAGTTGGGCTAGGCCTATTACAGTAGGGGCGAGAGGGTAAATGCACAAGAGATAACCAAAACCCTAACGGGTACTCTAACAATAACTATTGTGAGAAATATGTTTTTCAGTTTCCCCCGTTTTTTGTTGAAATACATGCAGCAGCATTGACATTAGACAAAATGTTGTGAAAGCTTTGTGACTATGTATTTTCTTCCCCTGTTAATGCATCTTTGGTAATCAAATATTTTTTTCTACACGCAGAGGGTTCCCAAGAGAAGTCCTTCTGTCCCTTTTGAGTCATATTATGTTCCTACTGATGGAACAGCATCACTGGAAGATAGTCACTTCTACTTGGAACAATTTTTAAGCAATTCATCCCATGAACAGTTTGCATGGACTTATTTCTTTTTGGATGTTCCTCAAGGTTCAGCCGGTGCCCTTATCCATGTCCAGCTTAAGTCAGATAAAGACTTGAACTACGAGTTGTACTCGAAATATGGTGGCTTACCATCTAATGATACTTGGGATTATTATGCCAGTAGGACAAGCAGCAGTAATGGTTCAGTATTTTTTTCATTACAGAATTCCACGGATTCGGACATGGATCTATCGATTTTTTATGCTAAAGAGGGAACTTGGTGCTTTGGGGTGAAGCATCCAAGTGATACGGCAAATTCTCAAACATACATGTCTATATCTCTTCAGGGATGCCATAGGAACTGCAATCAGAAAGGTGTGTGTCATTCCTCAGTTGATGAAAGTGGGCTGACTTTCTACAGGTGATTTCTAAAGATGTTTTGTTGTGAAAATGTTCCTATTTTTTTAGTGCTTCTACTCTTCAATACTTGATTTTCAAGATAAGATTAGACAAAAGGTATATCTTGTAGCTCGTGTGATAACCTTTTCCTTCCTTTCAGCTTCTGCACATGTGATCGCGATCATGGTGGCTTTGATTGCAGCGATGAGCTAGTTTCCCCTAATGGTAATTACTTTCATGTCTTGTTTTTAAAATATTATTATGGGACAATGTGTATTAATGTCTTTCCCACTGAAATAGTTTTTGGATGTTACAAATGTTAAACTTTTAATATATACTCCCTCTGTTTCAAATTATAAGTCATTTTGTCTTTTCTATGTACATATTTTTTGCTATATACCTAGATATACGGTATATCAATATTTATGTACATAGGAAAGCCAAAACGACTTAATTTGTGGTGAAGAGGTCAAGAGGATACTTTCTACTATGGAAAATATTAAGATTTTCTACTTTGTGACATTTTAAGGTCATGGTTTACTGTGAAGTTTGCTTTAGTTAGTTGGTATGCACAAGAAGCATGTAGATTCATAATTGCGACTACCAGCAAACCAGGCGCACAAATCATGGCAGACAACACGTAGAGCAGCAACTTTATCGCTTGGGCTGGTTGCCTAGGGATAAATTAAAAAAAATCTAAACCCTTGAGGTCATGTTGTGTCTCCACCATTGGCTACCTTGTTGAGATTTCATTACTCACTCTTAGCGTCATAGCTGTTAAGGCGGTAAGGCGACTGACCCCCTTTGTACCTTTTAAGCGGTAAAGCATAAGGCGAAGCGACGCCTTAAATATAGAAAAATATGGATGTTTGAGAAAATATGCGGGACAAAAACATTAATAAAGAAGATAAAAAAGATAAAAAAGAAAAATAATAGCCCACCTGGCTCATTAAAACTAGGTTACCCACTTAGTTCACCCCCTCCTTCTCACCACTCCTAGCCGCACCCCTCCCCCACCCCTCTCCCTCTCCCAGCCGCACCCCTCTCCCAGCGTGCGCTCTCTCAGCCGCAGCGCCTCCCTCTCTCAACCCCCTCTCTCTCCACGCTTCTCCCTCTTTCTCCTAGCCATCGTGGCCGTGCCACCATCAGTCGCGCCACCCTCCGCTGCCTGCTGCGCCGCAGGTCCCACTCGCCTTAGGCTCCAGAGTAAGGCGAGGAGGACGCCTTACGTCCTCGGCTCACCTTACCGCCTAGGCGACACCTTAACAAGTATGCTTAGCGTCCTCCACCTAGTGTCGTTCTACTTGAAAGCTCGACCTCCCTTCAACTGCTTAACCTTGTTGTTTACTTACGCGAAGAATCGCAGTGTAATGCTACTGAAATGCCTTTTATGTAAGGTATGAATCTAAGTTTGTGCCTAACTTGGGGACTTTTATAGTTCTAGGAGCCACCAAATTTTCAATGTAGATGAACTATTGAGAACTAAATGCAAAATTGATTTTTTATAAGCAAATGTTCAATTGAAAGTATAAGTATATAAGATGCATCCTGTGAAGATACCCATGCTGACGCCCATGCTACGTCCAGCGGCCACCATACTCGCCCCCATCCCTAAGGCTCCGTCCACCCCACTCGCATCACCCTCGCCTGTGGCCCATCCCATCTCCCCGACGGGCAGGACCAAGTCCCAGCGTTGGGAGGACGCCAGCCCGCTGGTTCCCAGCACAGAGCCACGTGACGAAGAAGGTCCTTCTCATTGCTGCCCCACCAATGAAGAGTTCATTGTTTTTCCCTTTCAAGGTGTGTCCTCCCCACATGAAGATGTGGGTCAAGAAACACCTGTCTAAGACTCAACACCGGATTCCTCCACGTCTCTCCATCCGCTATGCGACCTGGTCTGTATGCAGATGGTTGGCAAGCGGTGGAGAAATGCCGTCGCAAATTTTCGATCAGACCTCCTTGGTGGCTAGTTCCTACGGACCCGATTGAGAAGTATTTCAATTTTCTTTCTATAGATCATCGTGCGGTAGATTTTCGACGCCAAACTCGTTGCTTCGTTGCCTCGGTAGGGGACACCGTGCAATTTCGTGCCCTTACCACGACGGCTTCGACGTGGTGTCACGACCCTGGTCGAGGATGACGTCTTCCAACCCCATGCACCAACCCCATGCACGAGGTCCACGTGTTTTAGTTTGGCAAAGGTTGTGTCCGTGCCCCTCAGTCCTGGTCACCAGTGCAAGTTCGAAGATTGCCAATGGCTAGGCAGCGGCGTATGGGGGTGGCATAATGGTCGTAATTGTCGTCGTGCACGTCGGAATCACACCTTCCGGAGGATGGCCAACTATGTCCTTTAATGCCCCATATGTCGACGCTTCATCCGTCTCTCGGGTTGTGGAGTGTATCGATGAGGAGCAAGCATCATCGATTATTCATCCAAGGCAGAGCAAGCTAACATGAATCTACATCATGTTGTCCTGGTTACAGTGATCAGTAACATGCCTATGGATCTAGACATGGAAGTTCTGGAGGCGATTGCGAATAATCACAATCTTGAAGCTGGGGCGTTGCATCTGGTCAAGGCAACTTCGGGTGACTTCCTCTACCTCCTGGATGAACAAACGACAAAGAGAGAGAGAGAGAGAGAGAGAGAGAGTCTGATGTTGGAAGGCCAATTCGGACAAGCACATTCATCATCCACATTAAGAGATGGTCTAGGCAAGCTCGTGCGTCTAGGGAGGCACTCCCATTCTTCGTGGAGATGGAGTTGAGGGGTATGCCAGAGCATGTCCACGACAGAACATCTGCTTGATCGACATTGTTGGATTTAGAATCTCAAGTAGGAGACGATTGATCACTTAGACCTTTTTGTCTTCCGTCTTAGTCTAATGCGCGCATCCTAAGCGCATTCCATCTTCATTGAAACTCTAGGTGACAGAGCTATCGGTCATGGAAGAACCCACACAACCGTTAAAGAGAGCCCTATCCTATCCAATTGATGTGACTGTTAGTGTCATTCTTGGTTTAGCAAATGATCCTCCTAATCCACCACCACCACCTACTGCGAATGGAGATGATACTTATGAAGATAGTGATCGTCCTAGCCAGCGCCGCCGGGGGAACTCCTCGCCGCGTTCTGGGACTGCTTCAAGTCTCGTGGGACAGTGCCCTGTGTGACCGGCTCGAGGCTCGATTAAGAGACACCTTGGCCCACATGTTTTTCATGCACCCATGGCCAGTGTTGTAGTCGACTCCAGCGCCAGCGTCGACCGTTCACCGGTGCATGTTGCATGCTCCAGCTCAACCGTCGGGCCATACCTGCTTGGTGATTCCTAGTGTGAGAGACTAGTTCAAGGTTATTAAAATGATAAAACGTTGAAACACTAATGGGTGAATTTTTTTACTTTTAAACGTTTAAACAAATTTTAAACGTAGTTGTAAACAACATAGGAAAAATACCAATATATCATAATTTCAGACAATAACATGAAGTTAAATACCAAAAAAGAGAGGTTAGTGGCTTACCAAAACTTCACCCATGAGTCGGATTAGACCCCAAAAGTAACTAACAGACTAGGCCCAAAAGTAGCTAATGGTCTAAAATGCATGAAACACTGCGTTTTACAGTCGCCAAGACGCTAAAACACGGTTTCAACCTCTAATTAGAGTTTTAACGTTTAAACGTAGTTTTAATAACACTGGACTAGCTTGGGTGAAAGTCTAAGTAGCACTACTCATGTCCTGAGTTCGATTTTTCGTGAGAGCGAATTTCAGGCTGGGGTAAAAAAATCTCCTTGGCTGTCCCATGCCAAAGCACAAGTCTAAGGCTCGGTCTCACTCGCGGTCGCATGGGCTACGGTGCTACTGTGTATGGGTGAGCAGGGGTTCGCGGGTTTTCTCGATCTGCGTGAGATCTTCTTAATACAATGCTTGGGGCTGTCTTACCCCGCAGGTTGAGTTGTTTTAGGAGACCAGCTTGGTAGCGGCATTGATGATATGCGTGTTCACGAGGCGGCCTCGTTGACAGCAGGGGCAGTACATGTGGCGGTGGTCGTCCCCAAAAAGATCTCTCTGGCTAGATCCTTAGGGTTCCTAGGAACGACATGCCTAGTTGGGTGTGCACGATGAGTCCCATTCTGTCTGCTCCTCAGTGCTGGAACGTTTGGAGGACCCAACAGGACTAGTTGGAAGCCTAGAGACCCCCCCCCCCCCCCCCCCCGAGTCCTTTGTGGCCTAGACCCATGTGGATGATGCTAGGTCAATATCAACGGGCCTTTCACCAGATTGGGTGGAGCTAGGAGTTGTGGAAGGGCCATCCACAAGATCGAGACCAGTTGATGAATCTGTTCCAGTCAATGGTCTCAGTCCAGACCTGCTGCTATTCCAATCTCTGGATGAGTTACCCACTTATATCACACCTCTGGAGGATCCAAAGATGGCAGATCCCAGAAGCTCCAATGACGGTACCTGGGGAGGGGGAATTCTTACCAATCTGGTCCCCCCCTCGGACCTTCAGGGCTAGTTTGATGACCAGGAAAATGGAGGGGATCCATGGGGGAGGAATCCCCCTCCTATTCAATTTTGAATAAGAGGGGAGGAATTGAATAGGAGGGGGATTCCTCCCCCATGGACCCCCTCCATTTCCCTGGTCACCAAATCAGCCCTCAAGAATGTCTATACAAGAAGCCGTCAGCGCCAAAAGATGAATCAAGATCAAGCACAACTGGCTGACTCTGTCCTTTCAACTCCGGCAAAGACCATATCTGAAACTACTCAGGATGCTGATGGACTGTTAAAAGCTCCAACAATTACCAAATGACGGGTGAAGCAATTGCCACCAAATTTTGTGCTGCGACGGAGCAATAGGTTGAGGAAAACGGAAGGGCCATCTGCCTTGGCCACCTCACAAACCTAGGCTAACCTGATGCACCGACCGGGGTTTGTAGAAGAGGCTGTCATTGTTGAGCAAGAGTTAGAAAAATATTGTGACATCTTTGAGAAGACCCTCTTCGAAGCTCACATTGCAGCACTTACGGCGCTATTTGGTTGGAGAGCCCTGTGTCCAGGAGAAGTATCTTGGGAGGTGGCCACCTTCCCTTGTGCAGTCACGGGGGACTTGTGACCTGACCTGTGACCATTAATGGTTGTTAATAAATTTGTTCAAATGATTAAGAAACCCCCCTGCCTTTGGCTCCAGAAATAACAGATGTAGTTTTCCAAGATTGGTGGAGGAAGGCTGAGCAGAAAGTTCCAAATAGTCAGAGGAAGGGGTTTAATTCCCTAGTTATCTTGGTGTCTTGGTGGTTGTGGAAACAAAGGAATGCTTGCATGTTTGATGGGGTACCCCCGAGTATCCGCAACATTTTGCAAGAGATTCATGAGGATGCTAAGCTTTGGGGAATGGCAGGAGCAAAAGATATTAGACAGTTGTGGCCTTAATTTAGATGGTGTGGGGTTGTTGCCCCCCTTTTTTTTCTCTTGTTTCTAGTTTTTTTTCTTTTATTCTTCTTCTTCTCTTTTATTCTTTTCTTTTTTTCTTTTTCTGTCCCCTCATCTCGTTTGCTGCCTTCTCGGGCACTTTGTTTTTTGGTCCACTTGAGACCTTTCTTTCCTCTTAATATAATGACGCGCAGTTCTTCTGCGTGTTCGAGATTTTTTTTTAAGAAAACCCTAACATGGAACGTGAGAGGCCTTAATCGCAAGGAAAAACACAATAGCATGAAAAATATGGCCCTTGGGCAGTTGGATGAGATTTCAATCTCATTTACATGGCTGAAGACAAAAATAGCGCAAATTTGAATAGAGCTATGATGGGCTGCTTCCGGAAGTTTTTAGAGGAGATGGAGCTGAAAGAGATTCCTCTAATCGGGTGCAAGTTCACTTGGTCTAACGTACGCGAAGCACCCACCTTGGTCCGCTTGGACCGGGTTTTCATGACAAGAGACTGGGAGCTTCTTCAACCAGATTGTATCATCCAAAGCACAATATCTATGATTTCAGGCCATTGCCCCCTAATCCTGGGTTTGAAGGACAACATACAGGCAAACGATGCTTTCACTTTGAAAGCTACTAGACTAAGATGGACGGATTCTTGCAGGCAGTTGAGTGCTCCTGGTGCAAACCAGTTGCATCATCATCATGTCCTCTCCAAATCCTTTGTGAAAAGCTGGGTTGGACGACCACAAGACGCCCAGCTCGGTTCAGTACTGGAGCTTTCCATCCGGGAAGTTTCTGGGCTACCTTATCTACTAGAGGTAGAAGAGCAGACCTGGTGGGCTTGCTGATGGTGAGAGGGAGACCAAGATAAGTGTTTGGAAAATATGAGACAGTGTTAGACTACCCGTCTAGGATTCTAGGGTTTGGGGTGTTCCCCATGTAATTACCGTCTCACCCCTCACTGTAATGGGCCTGGCCCAGTTACGAAGTCTATTAACACTACTCCCCATCCCTGGTTAGGGTGAGGGGTTCGTATTCCAACATGGTATCAGAGTTGGTTTAGGTTTAGGTCCTATCAGCTACAGCCGCCAGGGGCTTCTCCCTGCCCAGCCGCCGCCGGCCCCCTGCCCAGCCGCCGTCGGCCCCCTGCCCCCAGCCGCCGCCAGGGGCTTCTTCCCCAGCCGCCGGAGCTCCCCTGCGCTGGCCTCTCCTCCCCCTCCCTCCCTGCTGCGCCCCCCCATCTCCGGCGTGCACCAGCCTGCGCGCCCTCTTCCCCCTGCGCAAGATCCGCGCGCGCCCGCCTCTCCTCCCTTCGCTGCAGCCCCCTGCTGCCCGCCGCCGGCCTGCGCGCCCGCCTCTCCCCCTTCGCCGCAGCCCCCTGCTGCCCGCCGCCGCGCTCCCTGCCCATGGCGGACCTCCCCCCGGACGCGCCCACCGCCGGCCTGGCGCACCCGCCCCTGACCGCGGGCCTGGGCGCGGCCCCCGCTTCCCTGGCCGCCGGCGTCGCCTCCCTGGGCCTCCCTGCTGCCGGCCAGACCCACCCCATGGGCCCCGGCCGCTCCGTGGCAGATGCCGAGGCTCCCTACATCGTCGGCCTCCGGCCCCTCCGCGACGTCTCTTCCCCGGCCCACCGTCGTGGCTCTCCACCGGGGTTTCCTGCCCTCGCGGCACCCCCCGGTACCGACTCCACACTCGGCGACACCTTCGCTACGATCCAGGCGGCTGTGATGGCCTCGCGGGAGCGTGAGCGCGCCGCCTCCCTCGCCCTGGAGCGTGAGCGTGCCCTGGGTGCCGCTCTGACCACCCAGATGGTCACCACGCAGCGTCTCCTCGGCCGCCCACCGGTCGCCCCTGTGGAACACCCGGAGGACCCCCGCGACTCTGACCTCGACGCCGACCTCATCGCTGCTCTCCATGCTCAAGCCGCTGGTCTGCACAACATCCGGGCCCTCGTGTCCGTGGTGCTGGATCCGACGTCTTCCCACTACCCCCGCTGGCGAGGACAGGTCCTTCTCACGCTGCGGCGGTTCGTCCTCGACGATCACGTCCTCGTCGACCACGACGCTCCACCGCCTCGCTCCTGGTGCCTCATGGACAGCGTTGTCCTCTCGTGGCTCCACGGCACCATCACCGTTGAGCTGCAGGACATCATCCGCGATCAGGCGGACACTGCACGCCAGGCGTGGCTCGCTCTCGAGGACCAGTTCCTCGGGAATCGGGATGCGCGGGCGCTCCACCTCGACGCCCAGTTCCACCTGTTCTCTCAGGGGGACCTCTCCGTGGGAGAATACTGCCGCCAGATGAAGGGCCTGGCTGACTCTCTCCGTGATCTCGGCGAGCCAGTTGCCGATCGTACCCTGGTGCTGAACCTCCTGCGTGGCCTCAGCCCCCGCTACGGCCACCTGAAGGCTCTCATCAAGAGGAGCGTGCCCTTCCCCACCTTCCACGCTGTGCGGAACGAGCTTCTCCTCGAGGAGCTCACCATGGCGAATGAGGCACCCACTCCTGCCTCGGCCCTCTACAGCGCTCCTACCAGTGGTCAGCAGCCTTCAGGGGGCCAGGCCACCCGTCCTCCGTCGACCGGGGCTCCCACCCGCCCTCCACCTGCCGTCCCGGCGGCCCCTCGTCCGACTTCCACGACCGACGGGGGTCGTCGCTCCCGCAAGGGCGGCCGTGGGAGCGGCGGCTCCTCTCGTGGTGGTCCCTCCGGCCGGGGTGGCGGCCACGCGTGGCCGTCATTCTACAACCCCTGGACCGGGACCATCGCCATGTGGCCGGGCCAGGCACCGAGTACCTCCCGTCCTCCGGCGCCAGCCCTCCTGACTGCACCTCACTACGGCGCACCTCCTTACGGTGTCCCCGTCGTGCCCCAGGCTCCGCCCGCGCTCCTGCCCCCGGGGACCCACACCTCGACGCCTTGGTCCCCGCCGGCCGGTGGTTGGGATAGCGCCTCCCTCGCTGCTGCTTTCAGCACCATGGCGATGCCCCCACCCCCCTCCGACTGGGTGATCGACTCCGGTGCCTCGTACCACACCACTCCCACGACAGGCACGCTCTCTCGCTCTCATCCCCCCTCCCCTCTCACCCATCCTCGATCGTCGTTGGAAACGGTTCCACTCTGCCAGTCACCTCAGTAGGTGCCTCGGTTCTCCCTGGGCCGTTTTACCTCAACGATGTTCTCGTAGCTCCCCACATCACTCACAACCTTCTTTCTGTTCGTCGATTCACCACTGACAACTCCTGTTCCATTGAGTTTGACCCCTCTGGTTTTTCTGTGAAGGATCTGGCCACCAGGACCCTTCTCGCCCGCTGTGACAGCTCGGGGCCACTCTACACGCTCCAGCCCTCCACCGCCGGCGTGTCTCCACCTCCTGCCCTGGTCTCCACCACCTCCTCCACCACATGGCATCGACGTCTCGGCCATCCTGGACCCGACGTCATGACCAAGATTACCAGTAGTCTAGATCCTTCATGTAGTAGGGGACATTTTGAGGGTCTCTGTCATGCTTGTCAGTTAGACCGACATACTCGTCTCCCATTTACTACTTCTTCTCGGGCTGAGCAGGCTTTTGACCTGGTTCACTGTGATCTTTGGACCTCCCCTGTACTCAGTCTTTCTGGCTATAAATATTATTTGGTGATTTTGGATGATTTTTCCCATTTTCTCTGGACCTTCCCGCTTCGGTTGAAGTCGGACACATTCACCACCCTCACACACTTCTTCACCTGGGTATCCACTCAGTTTCGTCGCCCGGTCCGTGCTCTGCAGTGTGACAATGGCCGCGAGTTCGATAATAACGCCTCTCGCTCTTTCTTCCTCACTCATGGCGTCCAGTTGCGTCTCTCGTGCCCCTACACCTCTGCACAGAACGGCCGAGCCGAACGCATGATCCGCACCACCACTAATATGCTCCGCTGCCTCCTCTTCCAGGCGTCTCTCCCTGCCAGCTACTGGGCAGAGGCCCTGCACACTGCCACCCACCTCCTGAACCGTCTTCCCTCGAAGGCGGTACGCCACCCTACCCCTCACTTCGCCCTATACGGCACAACCCCTTCCTGTGACCACCTTCGCGTGTTCGGCTGTGCCTGCTACCCTAACACTTCCGCTACCGCTCCACATAAGCTTTCTCCTCGCTCCACCCGCTGTCTATTCCTTGGCTACTCCCCTGACCACAAGGGGTACCGGTGTCTGGACCTCACCTCCCACCGCATCATCATCTCTCGTCATGTCATCTTTGACGAAGATGTGTTTCCCCTTGCTGGCTCCACCCCACCCACCGATCTTGACTCCCTCCTCGAGTCCGATCCGATTCCTCCCCCACCTTCGGCTCCCCATCTTGCGCCGTTACCTGCTCCTCGTGCGGCCACTACGACCTCTTCCGTGCCACGCGCGGCCCCGTCGACCCCGCCTGCGCCACGCGCGGCCCCGTCGACCCCGCCTGCGCCACGCGCGGCCCCGTCGATCCTGCCTGCGCCACGCGCGGCCCCGTCGACCCCGCCTGCGCCACGCGCGGCCCCGTCGACTCCGGCTCGATTCGCCAACCCCGCCCTTGTCTACCATCGCCGCGGCCACGCCACTACCTCGGCGCCCCCCGACTCGGGCCCGTCGACGAGCGCGGCCCGATTCGCCGACCCCGCCGTCGTCTATCACTGCCGCGAGCCGGCCCCACCAGCCGCTCCCGACGTTCCGGCGGTTCACTCCGAGTCGTCCGTATACCACCCGGTCGCCATCCACCGCGACCCCGGGCACGTCCACCCGATGGTGACTCGGCGCGCTGCTGGCGTTCTCCGCCCCGTCGACCGGCTAATCCTGGCAGCTGCTACGACTAACACTCCACCCGACGCTTCCCCGGTACCCTCCTCCGTTCGCACTGCCCTCGCCGACCCACATTGGTGTCGTGCTATGGAGGAGGAGTACGCGGCCCTCTTGGCCAACCACACCTGGGACCTGGTGCCGCGTCCACCAGGCACCAACGTGGTCACCGGCAAGTGGCTATTTCGCCACAAGCTGACCTCGGACGGCTCCCTCGACCGCTACAAGGCCCGTTGGGTCTTTCGGGGCTTCACCCAGCGCCCCGGAGTGGACTACGACGAGACCTTCAGCCCTGTCGTCAAGTTCGCCACTGTTCTGGGCGATCCATCAGCTCGATGTCAAGAATGTCTTCCTCCATGGCACTCTAACGGAGACTGTCTACTGCAGCCAGCCCACCGGCTTCGTCGACGCTGAACGTCCGGATCTGGTTTGCCGGCTGAACAGGTCCCTGTACGGCCTCAAGCAGGCGCCACGGGCTTGGTACAGTCGCTTCGCCTCCTACCTGGCCTCCATCGGCTTCGTCGAGGCCAAGTCGGACACGTCCCTTTTCATCTACCGGCGCGGCGACGACACCGTCTACCTCCTGCTCTACGTCGACGACATTGTGCTCACGGCATCCACCGCCGACCTTCTACACCGCACGATCGTCGCCCTTCAGCGGGAGTTCGCGATGAAGGACCTGAGGCCCCTCCACCACTTCCTCGACATCACCGCCGAACGTCGGCCTCAGGGTCTCTTCCTCCACCAGCGCCAGTACGCCATCGACATCCTGGAGCGGGCTGGCATGTCCGACTGCAAGCCCTGCTCCACGCCTGTCGACACTCAGGCGAAGCTCTCTGAGGACGACGGGCCTCCGGTCGCCAACGCGACGTCATACCGGAGCCTCACCGGCGCGCTCCAGTACCTCACGTTCTCCAGGCCCGACATCGCTTACGCCGTCCAGCAGGTGTGCCTGCATATGCACACTCCGCGGGAGCCCCATCTCACTGCGCTCAAGCGGATTCTACGCTACCTCCGCGGCTCCCTCGACTACGACCTCCTACTCCGCCCATCCCCGACGTCGGAGCTCGTGGTCTACACCGAAGCTGACTGGGCTGGCTGTCCCGACACGCGCCGGTCCACCTCCGGCTACGCCGTGTTCCTGGGCGCCAACCTCGTCTCTTGGGCCGCCAAGAGGCAGCCCGTCGTTTCTCGCTCCAGCTCTGAGGCCGAGTACCGTGCCGTGGCCAACGGTGTGGCAGAGGCCTCCTGGCTGCGCCAGCTCCTCCACGAGCTCCACAGTCCTCTTCAGCGCGCCACACTCGTCTACTGCGACAACGTCAGTGCGGTCTACCTCTCCACCAACCCCGTGCAGCATCAGCGCACGAAGCACGTCGAGATCGACCTACACTTCGTCCGCGAGCGTGTCGCTGCCGGTGACGTTCGGGTTCTCAGCGTCCCCACCACGCTGCAGTTCGCCGACATCTTCACCAAGGGACTACCGTCGAGTGTATTTTTAGACTTTCGATCCAGTCTCAACATCTGTACAGGATAGAGTTGTGACTGCGGGGGGGTGTTAGACTACCCGTCTAGGATTCTAGGGTTTGGGGTGTTCCCCATGTAATTACCGTCTCACCCCTCATTGTAATGGGCCTGGCCCAGTTACGAAGTCTATTAATACTACTCCCCATCCCTGGTTAGGGTGAGGGGTTCGTATTCCAACAGACAGCACAAGAGAGCAACTCAGTAACTAATATCACTATCCGAACATTGAACTGGTGTTGCTGCACTTTTTGATAGGTTGCACCTGAGACTAGTTGCATGCCCAAAACAGTCAAGACGTGTGGAGTATAAAGGATGAGAGTAGGCTTTGGTGTTTGGCTAGAGCCAAAGGGCTCCGTAGCATTTGACCGTGATAACCCCTCTTGGTCGCTGGTTTTATGAGTCTTCTAGACTCTTTTCCTTCTTAATATAATGATACACAGTTCTCCTACGTGTTTAAGAGAAAAAACTGATTTTTCAGACTGCATTGTTTTTTATTGACATGTAATTATTCAATTATTAAAGTGATTCAACAATGCAGCTAAAAAGAAAACCTTACTTGCGGGAGAAAGACTGTCCCCACGACATTGCACTAAGAAAAAGGGGGTGTTTCTTAATCTAGGCCTGTTTAAATTCTCTCCCACGAGGACTTGAAGTCTTGAACCTAGGACCAGAGGTGCTGTACCCGCTAGGTTACGTACCCTTTCACAGCAGTGCAAACCAAGATGAGGCAAACTGTGCCACATACATGTACTCAAAAGATGTTAAATGAAAGAAATAAACTAGTGCACACCAAAGCTTTGTCAAATGTTGCTGTAATCTCATGTCCAAATTCTGTTTATTTAGGTTGCAGATATTTTCAATGAGAATGCAGTTCCTTCTTTGTGCAATAACAGTTCTGAACCAGTTGCTAGTTGTGATGCATACTTTTGCAACCCTGTAGTAAAATTATAGTCTAACATGGTCACATCTATATGTAGGGCACATTTGGCAGTCTGTTTTTCTAATCGCATCAAATGGTGCAGCTATTTTACCTGCCTTCTGGGCCCTCCGACAAAAGGTATGTTTTTCATCTACTGTCATTGTGGCCTGACATGCCTCTTTGACATTCAGTTATCACCAGTATTTTTGCTTGTGTTTGCATCATAGGTGGCTACCATCTATAATGCACGGTGGTTTATGTATGTCGATAAACTTTAAAACTAGACATTTAGGTTCCCAAGTTTGTAGAAGTTGCTCAACTGTGGCCCAAAAACTTTTTTTTTCTTCATGACATAAATTTTTATGTGGGCACAGGGTGTTGATTGTGTTACTAACCTAGTAACCTTGGATTAGAGAGAGAGAGAGAGTGAGAGGGAGGGTAATTAGTCTTCAGGACTTGGTAGAATATATAGGCACATATGATATGAGTGTCATGGGCCTTAACACCCCCTTCAAACTCAAGGTGGAAGGGAGGGATCTGAAGCATTGAGTTTGATCAAGTTGAGTCGATGTTGTTCTCTAGTTTGTGCTTTTGTGAAGAAGTCTGCAACTTGCATTTCTGATGGCGCATGTTGAAGAGCAATAGTTTTCTGTTGACAATGAGACCTAGCAAAGAAAATATCAACACCAATGTGTTTTGTAAGTTCATGCTTCATAGGGTCATTTGCAATTTGTATGGCTCCAGTGTTGTCGCACAGAAGAGGTGTAAGAGTATCCCAAGAGACACCAAGATCGGCTAATAACCAATGTAGCCATATAATCTCAGTTGTAGTAGCAGCAAGAGCTCAAAGTTCTGCTTCTGTATTAGACCGAGATACAACAACCTGCTTCTTAGATTTCCATGCAATAGGAGAGAAACCTAGGAAAATACAATAACCTGTAATAGGGCGGCAATCAATGCGACCACTCGACCAAGTGGCATCTGAGTAAGCGTGAAGCCGAAGAGAACTGACACAAGCATAAAATAAACCTTGAGATGTGGTTCCTCTTAAGGCTACATTTGGGAGCAAGGGGATTAGATGGGCTAGAATCATAGTTGTTAAAGCGTCGCCTAAGTGGTAAGGCGCCCCAGCGACGTAAGGCGTCATGCTCGCCTTCACCTAAGGCGAGTGGGAGAGGCCACTGGTGGCTCCAACAGCGGCACGACGGCTCCTCCAACAGCGGCTTCGTGGCTACTCTAGCAGTGGCACCGTGGCTTCTCCTCCAGCATCGGTGCGGCGGCGGCTCCAGAGGCTCCTCCAGCAGCGGCTGGCACAGGAGAGAGGGAGCCAGCGGGAGAGAGAGAGAGAGAGAGAGAGAGAGAGAGAGAGAGAGAGAGAGAGAGAGAGAGAGAGAGAGAGAGAGAGAGGAAGAGGGAGAGACTCTAGTGGGGAGAGAGGGGGAGGCGGCTGGGTCGCTGGGAGTCAGGAGTGAGGCAGCTAGGTTAGTGCCTCGCTGGGAGGGGAGGGGAGGAGTCGGGAGTGGCGGCTGGGACTGGAAGAAGATAGAGAGGGAGAGATCTAGGAGAGAAAATGGTCTTAACCTAGTTTTATTGGGCTAGTGGGCTTTTGGGCTGATTTGTAGACTGGGGGCTAAGTTTATCTTTTTCTTTTATCTTTTCCTCATTTTTACTTTCTCAAATATCAATATTTTTTCTATTTAACTATATTTAAGGCGTCGCCTCGCCTTACGCCTTATCGCTTAAAGGTAAAAAGGGGGTCAGTCACCTTACCTCGCCTTGCTGCCTTAACAACTATGGCTAGAATCCCCTTGCTATTCAATTTTGAGTAGCAAGGGGATTCTAGCCCCTCCAATCCCCTTCATTCCCCTGACTTCCAAACAAGTCCTAATTATCTTAGTGCATGAAGCAAGTGACCTTAATGAATTGAAGTAGGTGCGGAGAAAAAATGACTTAGAATATGGACTGTTGTGCAATATCTGGTCGAGTGATAGTGAGTTAAACTAGACTGCCTACTATATGCCGATATCGAGATGGATCCTGTAGAGGCGAACCATCACTCGAACAAAGTTGTAAGTGAATATCCATGGGTGTTACAGCTGTGCGATTATCACTAAGGCTAGAGCGAGCAATAAGGTCTTGGATGTATTTTGGACCGTGAGAGATAATATCCCTTTGTAGATTGTAATACCTCATACCCAGGAAATATCCTAGAGGGCCTAAATAAGACATCTTAAATTGCTCACTAAGATGTTGTTTTACTTGAGAAATATGTTCTAGATCATTGCTCATAATCAACATGTCATCAATATATAAAAGTAGCAAAGTGCGCCCTTGTGAAGAAGAATGAAGAAATAAAGCGGGATCATGATCACTAGGGGAAAAAATCAGCAGTCCGTATTACAGTGACAAGCCGTTGAAACCAAGCACGAGGAGACTTTTTCAAACCATATAAAGCTTTACGAAGACGACAAACATGTCCGAAAGGAATATCAACACCTGGAGGCGGATGCATATTAACTTCATGTAAAACACTATGAAGAAAAACATTTTTGACATCCATATGAGAGATAGTCCAAAAAGAAGAAGCTGCAACAACAATCAATGTACGAACAACCGTCATATGTGCAATCGATGTAAATGTTTCATCACAATCTAGCCCTTGAGTCTGCTGAAAACCTCTGGCCACAAAACGAGCTTTATAACCCTTACATTATTTAAAGTTTGTTTTTAGGATCAACTTTGTATTGAGAGAAATTAATAGGAAAGGAGAAGGCAAATGTCTTAATTGACTTGAGCGTGAAGACTAAAGTGAACATCGAAGTCATTTGGTCACCTTCGCCTTGCATTCAAAGGACGAAGTATGCTAAATCACTTCCACAAAGACCGGAGATGAGACATCAAATCACTCCATTCCTATTCTGTGAAGGACAAACGAAGCCTCAAGACTTACAAGACCTCCTTAGCAAGACTCCCTTTAGTAAGTCAAGCGAAGCCACCAGATGAGTTTCGCTAAGAAGCAAAGAGAAAACTCATCCACAATTGATACGAAGCTTCCTCCACAAGGACTGACTCTTGATAAGAACTATAGCCTAAGCTTCTGCTTAATATATAATGGGGCGCAGTTCTCCTGCGCGTTCGAGAAAAAAAACTATAGCCTAAGAGAGAGGACAAATGACCAAATTTCCCTTGCACGAGCAAACAATCGCAATCTAACAAGTCTGGGGTAATTTAGACTTTGTATAGGCGACAACGAAGGTAGAGGTCTCTATAAATACTCTTGATATGTACTGTTCACGGGTATGAAATTGATATGTAATTGAGCCTATCGATACGATTCCGCCGTTTGAGCGAACTCATTGTAATTAAGAAGAAAAGGATTATAAAAAACCCCAAACCCAACATCTGCAGTGCAGTTTTTCTTGCTGTGGCCTCTGATTTATCAGCTCTGGTTCTCAGCTCTAGTGGAGACTGCAGTATTACTGCAGGGCAGATTGTGTGTGGGTGTGTTTGCCTTCTTAGGCTTTGTACCTTGGTCCATTTTGGACCTTTTTCTTCTCTAATTAAATGATGTGCAGCTCTACTGCGCGTTCGAGGAAAAAAACCAAACCTAAACACCACCACCACCATCACACACACACCACACTCAAATAAACATTCCTTGCCTACAGAAAAGACTTGATCTTGACCAAGGAAGATCCCTAGTTTGCACTTTGCATTAGAGCGAGGAGATGAGAAATTCCTTTATCCGCAGCCAGATTCTATAGAAATAACTTCTCTTTAATGAGCAGAAAGACACCATTGAGGTTGGGGTAATCCCATCAAACACTGGTGATTGAAGATTGACCAAGACACCAAAATTACGATAGAATTGATACCTCTGACATTCACTCTAGAAACTGAACTTGCCCACCGGTTATTAGAGGAGATGTTGTCAGGATGAGGGGATAGGGGCTGCAATCCAAACCTCTGTAGGATGTGGAACCACACTTCCCGCGTGAAAACACAAGAAACTAGCAAGTGGTCAATTGTCTCTTCAACTTGGTCACAGAGTGGACAGCATTCAAGGTGTGCCAGCCCCCTCCTGGTGAGGCAATGAGTTGTCCAACATTTGTTATTGGCAACCAACCACATAAAGAATTTACACTTACCAGGTGCCCAATTCTTCCATATTCTTTCCCATGGCTGGAACTGAATTGCACCAATAAACAACCCTTCATGCAGATTTTGCAGAGTTCTTTTTTCTGAAGATGATAGTTGCCAAGTATGTGAGTCCTCGACCTCTGGCTGCAATACAAAATCTGAAAGACGGTTCCATAGGTTGAGGTATTCAGTCAAAACAACTGCCGTATGTGTCCCTGTATATTAGAGATCCATCTTATTTCAGTAAGGGCTTCAAACACAGTGCTTTCCTTTCTTTTTTGGACACTGCCTTGAGTAGGTGTGGTACAAGTAGAACCAAACTTTGGACCATGCAACCATTTATCGGTCCAGAAAAAAGGTGTTCCTCCCATTCCCAACTTCTGAGATGATGGTCATAGAGAAGAAAGGCTTGACCGAGGTGTGTACTTGGATGGGGAAGGCTGCCCATGGTCGATCTGGTTCTGTTTTTTTGTAGCCAAAGCTAACACATCCGTAATGCCCATCCCAAATTCTGAAGATGAAAGATACCAAACCCTACAAGTTCAATTGGCTGAATAACTTTAGGCCAAACCACCAAACAATTACCACCATTAGCTTCTTTTCTTCCTTTTCAGAGAATTCCCCTTCAAATTTTATCAATAGCTTTGGGAGGCCCAAGGTGGGAGGTCTATGGCCATTGCGAAATAAACTAACATGGATATGAGCTCAAACCACATTTTAATTTAATTTATTATAGAATGCATGAGCTTTGTTTGATCAGATGCTAACTTTTTTCCCTTGCCACCAAGGCATTTGCAGAATGGATTCTTTACACATCTAGTGGAATTTCCAGTGCATTATACCATTCATGTGATGTTGGCACTTGGTGCATTCTGTCTTTTCGTGTATTGCAGGTAAGCTACTTAGCACCCACTTGTTGAATGCTAGTGTAAAGATTGTTGGGCATGGTACTGGTATTCATCAGTACTAGTCATGTCTATCCAAATCAAGGTAGGCTAAATATATTTGTTTTACCAATTCTGTTGATTGTGTATCCCATTTGCTGGACTTTCTAATCATTCACAATTCTTCTATTCCACATTATATTGTATCTGAGTCCAGTTTTTGGACTTCTGGCTTTCCTTCATGGCTGTCGTGGGTACGTTCATATATATGGCTACAATTGATGAAGTTTCAAAGAGAGCAATGCATACTGCTGTATTTATCCTCACTGCTCTTTTAGCCGCAACTGGTGCAACAAGGTGCACAGATCACATGTTACATACTTTTTTTTTCAAAATACTAAGTGAACTTAAGGTGTCTGATTGAGTTATTGTCTCAGATCTGCAAATATTGGAATTGTTATTGCCATTGGTTCTGTTGGCCTGCTTATGGGGTGGCTATTGGAGTTCTCTACAGCACGAAGGTTTATATGCTGGCCCTCACGAATTAACCTTAATATGCCTCAAAGGTAATTTGCTTGTATTGGACACATGGTGTCATGAAATATCACCTGCTCTGTGTATCGTGTTTTTAATTGTCTTTAAATGGAAGTTTTCTTCGCATGCGTATATTTTTGTTTTTGGAACATATTCTATCATCTTTTGTGCTTAATAAGCTTGTGATGTCCAGCATTCCTTGATTTGGATGACTCAGTTGTTCTCTTGTTATTCTTTTGCGTAGTTGGCCAAGCCTCAGAACTTTGTTCCAGATTACTCTGGAGATGGTGAACAAACGGTTCCGTTGGATATTCTTACTTTTGGGTTTCATGACACTGTCTTTTGCGGCTATCAGCTGGAAGCTGGAATCAAATAACAACTACTGGATTTGGCACAGGTGCGGAATCATCACCTTCCCTCGTTACACATAACATCAAGTCGGAAAGCTTGTGGTGGCTCTGACTTTATCACCATGTTTTTTTTATCGCTGTTTGTTTCACTGCTGTATATTCTAGCTTATCAATTATTTGTATTACAACTAATTGACAGAATTTCCCCCTCTTGTGCAGCATATGGCACATAACCATTTATACTTCTTCATTCTTCTTCCTGTGCTCAATGCGTGTCAGCACAAGGAACAGCAGTCCAGAGTCAAACTATGAGCTAACGAGGCAAGACTCTATGCCGAGATCCGAGCCAAGGGAAACCTAGGTAAGGAACGGGAGTGGTCGGAATGAAGTATTGTCTCTACTTCCTGCTCCTGGTAGCTAGTTGGAAGTTTATGTTTGATGGTTCCATGCAGGAACTGGCTGAGTTGGGCTATATATGTGCAGGTTTGTTTGTGTAGGTACATGATTATCTGTTGCAGTCCGGAGCGTAATAACATATGACCAATCACACAAGAGGGATTTGGGAACCACGTGTGGTCAGTCTCCGCAGCTGCATCGCATGAGAACTGTAAATAGCACGGGGCAGGTAAAACATCTATTTGTGGGATGTTCATCGAGAACATTGATAATCATGTAAATGTGTTGTAAAAGTAAATCCAAAATGGACCGTCTCTTGAGGTTAGCTCATGCATCATGAGTTTGGCACTTGTCGTAGTACGAGTCTCATACAAGCTTTGATGTGGGGAACGTATCCGGTGAAAATCAACCTCTCCGTGCAACCATGTAAACTTCTAATCTGAACCACATGATGTTGATCCAAATAGACGTGCGGAGGAGTGAGAGAGGGGATTTGAAAAAATGTGATTAGCAAAGGACGGTTAAGTGTAAAATTATCTACGCTCTTGCGTCCCTTGATCAACATCATTGATCAACATCATGTAGTTCAGATTAGAAGTTTGCACCGATGAGCAGGGCCGTTCCTGACTTTTTGGGGGCCTGGGGCGAAATCCAATATAGAGGCCCCATCCACCATGTATATACACTATATATATATAATTATAAACATAAATTATTGAACAGGCGCCAGCCGTCCAAGCGGCAGGCGAATAGGCGCCAGGCGGGCGGCGGGCAGACGAACAGCCGAACAGGGCAGCCAAACATGTTTTCTGGCGGAGTAGGGCTGCAGGTATCTCACAATCTGTGGAATAATTTTTATGGGATGGGGGCCCACTACCTTTGTGGGGCCCGGTGCGGTGGCACCAGGGCCGGCCCTGCCGATGAGTTGATTTGCACTAGATACGTTCCCTTTGATGTGTACCTTGCGAATGTGGGGGTGGCTTGATAAGCCAAACTGCTGACTCTCCTGACTACTGGCTCGGCTGCGATAGTGCTGTGCACTGCGACATGGGTGTAACCTGTGAGGACACGTGTTCCTGATTGTAATAAGTCGGGCCCACATGTCGGTTGGGACAGGGGATAAGCAGGGTTACCCCAATCTGTGAACTCAGGGTTATTCTTCATAATCGAAACAGTGAGCTGGGGTCTTCCCCTTTCACAAGTATTCTCTAGTGCACTCAAGTATTCTCGAGTGCACTTCTCATGTCATGACGATACACTGATGGCTAAGGGTCATGACAACTGGTATCGAAGCCTCCAATTCTTTGCGGCGATGCTGCACTTCATTGGTGATGAGGTGTGTTCTCTTCAACCGTGCTGATCCGACCCTTCTTCTGGGGTGGGGCATGGTCGACGGGTCGGGTATTTGACTTTTGACGGCGGTGGTGGCGGGGATTTGGTTTGAGAGGCGTGTGGCGGCGGTAGACAACGATGCTATTGGTGGTGATCTGCACTTGGTGGCGAGTGGTGGTGGTAGAAGTTGTGGCAAGATGTTGGAGTGGGACGACGAGCGGAGCGTGGCAAACACATGGGATCAAACCTGTGGTGAAGATGGGGTAATTTTTGTTGGTCACGTGGAATAGTCAATGAAACTACTAACATCGTCATCTTAGGAAAAATACTGACTGAAATGAGTAATTTCATCGACATCTTCGGTACATGTAATGGTAATTATTTATTTTTTATGACTATGTAGAAAGTGGTATAAATAAAACAAATTTTGTTGGATGTGTAGTTCTGACTAAAATATTGTTCAATTTTTGTAATAGAAATTGCTTTATTTTTGTTGGCTAGAACTTTACCAACAAATATTGTTCAATTTTTGTATGTTAAGCCCCAAAAATTATTATGACTGACATAAATCATTTATTCTCATGCTTGTTGCGGCTGGAATAGTTACAACCATTTGCATTAACTGAAAGCATTGTTCCTTCTTCTAACTCGCTACTTTTAGTTAGAACTTGCTCATGTTATATTAACTAATCCTAAGCACTTTACCCTCCCAATATTATCAAGAAACTACCCTATATCTTTGAGCGAAAAAATTGGATTATTTATATAGAAAACAAAAACAAATAGATTGCTCTTGAGAAAATAAAAGAAGTAGATGGCCTAGTAAACATATAAACAAATAGGTAAAACCAAACTAGAAGAATAACTAAACAAGCCATATGAGCCAACAGAAAACGTTTTGAATTCAAATACCGCATCCTGTCGTCTTTGGTTTTTCACTGAAAACCGCTAAAAACCGGAAAAACCGACCAGTTTGACATTCTAAATTAAAAAATCCAAAACTTTTAAATAAAAATAAAAACCAATTTCGTGACAAAAACCAGCGATAAACGGTGAAACCGTCCGGGAAACCACCAAATTTCAGCGGAAACAGGTTTCGTAGGTTTTTAATTTTTTGACCTATTTGTATTTTCAAATTTAAATAAAACGAGGTTCATAGATTTCTTGACAAGAAATGGGTTTTCATTGTTTTTAACAAAAATACTAATTGCTTTTAAAAACAAAAATAAGATATACCAAAAAAAACATTTAGTATTTTATCATAATTGTTTTCTGATTTATACATTTTTATTTTTTGTGAATTTAAAACGAAATTTGAAAGAAAACATGGTGGGAAACCGTTTCCAAAGGCTGGTGATAAACTGGACCGTAGGTTTAACGTCGATTTTTTTTCAACCCTGGTTCTATCCCAGACGCCGTTTGATCCACAAAATGTAACGTAAATAGTAATGGTAATGATTCACTCTTAACGATCGGCGGTAACAAGTTTGAATAAGCCGATATCCATTTCTAGTGTGGTATCCAATTACGGTTGAACTTAAACAAATATGATTTAACGTTATTGGTTGTCCATTACGTTACCAATATGTGAACCAAACGGCACCCCAGTTCTCATCCCGTCTTATTGCATATAATCTCCTTGGAGAAGTCAGCTCTCCAGTTTTGGTATATCTTCATATTGATTTGTCTAAAGATATAGCCATTTCTCTAGTTCCAGATGGTCCAACGTACAATACTTTATGGTTGCATCACTAATGGTTTTGCCCGGCCATTAGTTCCCGTTTTGCATCACTAATGCTTGCATCAGTGGCTCTAAAACACGTTGTATCTCCATTGGGCCATGCTGGTCTAAGTCATCCCATATATTTGAACCATATAAAATTCAAATATTACAATCAAATAAAGTTTATCGCTTACTAAATTAAAAATATTAAACAATATGAGTAGCATTTGACCACATAAGTTCTAAATGTTACAACAACATTAAGTCTATGTATTACTAAATTAAAGAAACTACACAATATATGATTTATTAGGACGTATCGGCGCAAGCAAGACCCATACGTATGTGCCATGCTGGGGCCCAACAGGCCAAAATTTAAGACTTGACTTTAGACTCATGTTTTTAGCTCAGTCCATATTATTTCGTGTCAGAGCATACTTACTCATGTTTTTAAACCGTGCTCCTGCTGCCTAAAAAATACCACCCATATTCTCAGCACTAACCACCACCGCTGCCGAACCAAAACAGGCACCGGTTTAGGTTTTGCCCGGCCCAGTCCAAGTGTCCAACCCTACAGTAGTTAGCGAGAGGAAAACAGACGCAAATTAACCGTTTATTTACAAACCACCACCACCCGGCCCTACCTCCAGTTCGACACGCAGAGCAAAAATTCAGAAAGGCCCAATTAGGACAGTTAGAATAAAGGCGCCATAGGATCACGGATCACCGGAGGCGTTTTGCGTGATTGATTGCGTTTCGTAAGACTCATTTCTCATTTGTTTTGCTACGTTCGCTTTGTCCCTTTCCTCCTCGCCCTGTGCTTGTCTCGCACGTTCTCTCTCGCCTTCCACAGGCCCCCCTCCCCTCGCTCTCCCATCTCATCATCTCGGCGGCTGCAATAAAATAAATCTCGTGCAGGGGGGAGGGCGTACGACGACGTGGACGCACCGTCAAAGGCACCAGGCTGAGCAACCCCTCTCTCTCTCCCTCTTATCCCCAAGGCGAGGAGCGGAGCGGAGAGGAGGGCCCTTCTGCT
Source organism: Zea mays (assembly GCF_902167145.1). Classification (NCBI taxonomy): domain Eukaryota; kingdom Viridiplantae; phylum Streptophyta; class Magnoliopsida; order Poales; family Poaceae; genus Zea; species Zea mays. The sequence goes on along the minus strand of NC_050100.1, from coordinate 33,037,399 downwards.
TGTTTCTCCGCTTTGCAAGATGTCGTCCCCGAGCAAGCGCCGCGAGATGGACCTTATGAAGCTGTAAGGATACTGGACCTCTTGGTCTGTCTTCCAATTTCCCTCGGCATGTTCTGCTTGTTTTTTTTTTCTTGATCTGGCCTTCCTTGCCGGCTTTCTTGGCATCGCAGGATGATGAGCGACTACAAGGTGGAGATGGTGAACGACGGGATGCAGGAATTCTTCGTCGAATTCAAGGGCCCGGCCGAAAGTAATAACCCTCGCGCCGAATCCCAGCCTCCCCCCTCTCGCGCCGAATCCCGGTTTCTCCCCTCCCTCTGCCTCCCGGCGGGCTGATGATCCACGTGGGCTGGGGGGAGATGGGTTTCCGGAGAACTGCCAATCTACCCTGTCGATCGTGTTCAGATATTCTTGTTCGTTTAGCTTCATCCTCGATTGGTTGCTCAGTTGACCTGAAGCGTCCTTTCTTTTTCAGTCATACTTTTTTTTTTCTCTCACACGAACTCGTACTCCATTTGGTAGGTATCTACCAAGGTGGTGTCTGGAAGGTTCGGGTAGAACTGCCTGATGCATACCCTTACAAATCCCCGTCCATCGGCTTCATCAACAAGATTTATCACCCGAATGTCGATGAGATGTGAGCGTTATGGTCTTCAACTACTTTTCTTATTGCAGTTGAAGCTCAAGGAATTAACATTTCCTTACCTACTCTTGTTTGGTCGCAAAATGCAGGTCTGGCTCTGTCTGTTTGGATGTCATAAACCAGACATGGAGCCCAATGTTTGGTGAGAATACTCTCTTCCTTTCTATTGTTGCTATGAGCACTTTATCTTATACAATCTATAGTCTGAGCAAGATCTTTTTCTACATTTCTCTTTTGCAGATCTAGTAAATGTTTTTGAAGTATTCCTTCCACAGCTGTTGCTGTACCCAAATCCTTCTGATCCATTAAATGGGGAGGCTGCAGCACTGATGATGCGTGATCGGCCTGTTTATGAACAGAAAGTGAAAGGTACAGTGCTGCAGTAAAATCTTATGGTTGTTTTCAGTACATAGTCTATAGTTCTAAGATATTGTTTGGTTGAAGCATCACCTCCAGGTCTACCTGGCCATAATGTTCTACTACAGATTCATTCTTTTTTTTGTCATATGCATTGCAACCTTGAAATACTTGCTTATCGAGTGTAACCCACACTAGAATGTTCTCTTGCAACCAGGCTCTTTGTGCACCAAATCATAGAGAGAAGTTCTGGTCTTTTTTCCCATAACTTCGCTTTTTTACATTAGTTAACAGCAAACTGAGTTATCTTAATCCTATCGTGTTCAAGTTACACTACAACACAATCTACCAAGGTCTCCAAAATCTACATTGCTGACTAATATTGTTAAGAGAAGGTACTACCGATTACTAAGTTTGAGGAAATATAAGACCACCCGCAGTGTGCTACCAAAATGATGTCCGGAGAGGAAAGAGAGTATTCGAACATCAACATTGCATTCCGGTGCCTGGTTTTTCGTGTTGCAGTCATGATAACAGAGTTCAGTCATCGATGTCCTACACTGCGGCTCAAACCAGAGATGAAGCATCGATGCAGGAACAGCAAAGAAAATATATTTCAAGCCTGGCACACTGTGGGTGCTCTAGAGCACAATATTTAGTTACCTGACTTGAACATAAGAGGGCAAGCGTTGCACTGTCTGAAGAATATGTGCTTGCAACTTCAAATATTCTACTAAAACCGTGTCCCTTAATATAGCGCAAATCTCCAACTTATATTATCCTATTATTCGTCTGCTACCAGTTCTACATTTCTACTAAACCCTAGTCAAATTGCTTTGCTCTCAAGTCTGTGTGTGCCCGATTTCCATCTTTTCCTCTCAACTATTTGTTCTGGCATTGAAGTGATTTGACCAAAGTGACTAAGAGGTATCACAGAACGCGAGGTCCTTTGTTGCAGATGAAACCTCCTAAAACTTGGATGTACTTGTACAGGCGCCTGGAATTAGAGAATCTGCTTAAACCTGGCTCTAGTTTGAACTGGCATGGCATTATATATTTCTGAGGATTGAAAACCACCTTTACAGATACCTGGAATTGAGTGGTTCTGCTTTAACCTGGCATGCCATGATAATGATTGTGAAGATAAAAAAAACGTCAAACAATTTGTGGGGTGGTGGAATCTCCACAAGACGAGTGGAATCAAAGATATGAGATGCGTGTGTTTCTTATTTGACATCCCAGATACTGGTATATCTAGGTTTATATGCCCCATTTGAGATTTAGCCTCCATTAGTCTTTTGAAGAATGTCTATGCAAGATAAATATGTGGATCCACGCCTTATGCCACCGCCGAAGCCACGCTGCAACAGATCCACACTGAGGGACACTGGATCCATGCAGAACCCAGCCCACGGGTGTCGGATCAGGTGGCATAGCTGCCCGTGGCCAGAAAGCGCCTCACGGGCGCCGCCCTTGTGACCACCGGACTTCAGTGGCGTGCTCCAGTGGTAGCGAGGGGAAAGGAGTGGGGAGAAGGCTTGGCGACGCAGGGGTCGTGGGATGATTTATTTAATTGTTGCCAGTTTGCATGGCACTATAATAATTGTTGTTCAATATAAAGTTCACCTGCTAAGATAATTACTGAACTTGAAATTGTACACTTGCTTGAATTAGTTAATACTTGCACTATGTATCTGTTGACATCTATTGGGTTATTAGTAGGTTATTGATTTTTGTATTCCTGATGTTAGACCTTAATCTGTATATTGACAGAGACTTTTAGTGATAGGGTGGTTTGGTGCCATCAACTCAGTGTTTCTTTAGTTTGATTGCACCATGCACCCAGTTTCACAACACCAATGAGGCAATAAAGCAAAATCTCTTTCTATTGCATTTTAATAAGCCATATCTTCGAGCACTACTTTGTTCATCATTGGTCAAATATGTTTGTGCAATATTGACACCAAGGTGACAACTTGCTCTCACATGCTTCTGCAGAATATTGTGAAAAGTATGCTAAACCAGAGGACGCTGGCATCACCCCGGAAGACAAGTCCAGTGACGAAGAGCTTAGCGATGACGACGACGACGACAACGACTCCGGGGACGAAGCTATACTTGGCAATCCTGATCCTTAGTCTGAGTAGGAAACAGCGCAGTCAGCTCATCAATACATTGTCCAATTGCAGAAACTGCAAGTAAACAAAAACTGAAAAACTAAAAAAAAAACCTCTGGATGTCATGTAAATAAGTGTACTTTGTATGTTCTCCAATGTTGTTTCCTTCATTTGTCTGATTGAATTTCTAGTTGCTGTTGCATGCCTGTGCTTTGGTTTCAAGGAAAGGCAAAAACAAGGTTGTGGCTTCGTCCATTGGATGTGGATTGCTTGCCTGTTTAAGCAACGTAAGGGTATTTTGGGAATATCTGTTAGGCCTCAAGCCAACCGCTGTTTGGTTCGCAAATTCTTTTGTGGGCACCACTTGATTAGCACTGATGCTGATGTGGGTTGATGGCTACCAACAGATTGGCAGAGATTCCGTTCAAACTGGTGCCACTCGTTTTCGTAGTCTGGCCGGACAGCTCCAGGCGTGTTTGTTTCGCTTGCACTTGCACTAGGCGAGTCGCGAGAAAAGAAAGCCGCAGCTCAGGCACGGTGAATGAAGCACAGCCCTCAACACCGCCGGCAGGCTTGCGTGGGGCGTGGGGGTGGTAAAGCCTAGGGTTATTGGCCCATACAGAAGCGTCATTGCTCCTACCGTCAAGCTTCTTCCTCTGCAACCCGGCAGGGCGCAGCGAATCTGTCCTGCTTTCCCTTGACTGTTTCGTGCTCGACTTTGTTTTCCATGTTAAGCATCACAAAAAAGGAAGCTGAAATCACAATTGTGATAAAGTTGCGATTTGATGGGTGTATTATGGGTGGGTGGTTGCAGGTAGGGCTAGGAGTTGAGCTAGGTCGGTCCGAGACCATCGTGCTTCGAGTCAAACAGTCTCGGGCCACGATGTGACAGTCCAAAAAGAGTATAAACTATGACCTAGCCTAGCCCTAAAGCACGTCAGGCCTTCATCGGGCCATGCCGAACTAAACCCAGTCCACATATTTGAACCACATAAAGTCTAAATACTATAACCATATAAAGTTCATAGCTTACTAATTACAAAAATTAAATATTGTGTGCTTCATTGGTCCAGTTCGACCCAAGCCTTTTCCATGCATGCGCCGAAATTTGAGGTCCGGTGAAGCTCACCTTTGGACCGTGCTAGCTCAGCCCATATCATTTCGTGTTTGGTTGTACTTTGGGTTCTTATTTTCGGATCGTGCTCGTGCTAGCCCAAAAGCCTCTCGACCCATATTCCCAAAACTAGTTGCAAGATCACAAACAGATTGCTGTGGCCCTTTCAATGGACCGAGCATACAATTTTAGGGTTGACTTAACATTTCGAGCTAAGATTAATGGCAGTGGCAGACTTACCGCCCAGGCACCACAGGCGGTGGCCTGGGCTGTCTCGGCTGCGACAATGGACAGAAGCAAGCAAACATCATACCCACAAGCAAGCAAGCAGAGAAGCAAAGGGTCTAGGCACAGGCGTAGAGTATAGCAGTGTAATTTCGCCTAGGCTGTCTTCAAATCCTGGGTCCGTCATTGATTAATGGTGCATTTGTTGTAATGACCGATCATGGTTTATAGGTTGAACGACTAAAAGGACTAGACTTCTCAGTAGTAGTTGTTGTGGCAGGGAAGGTAGGTCCAAGTGAAATGGTGATGGTATTGTTGATGTCTTGCCTCATTTGGATGGATGCAGAAGTACTTTTGGAGCAGCTCGTTGGAAGGAAAAAAATATACTAGTATACAGTTTTACAAAATATATATACTTTGGATTTCAGTGTTTGCCTACATGCATGGTGTGTTTCCAAGCAAATGGCTCACATTCCACACACACGCATCACTTGTCAGACGTCGTATTCTCCCCAAAACAACTCGCCAATGATAAATAATACGTTGTAGATTGTTTTCAGGTTTAATGAAAAGGAATCTCGGCCCATGCTGAGACTCATGTTGGCCTGGCCCAAACTCCTTCCGTGCGAGAGCTGCTGCTACCTGCGGACTGCGGTGTGGCGGTATAATCTGTAGCGTGGAACTGAAGCTGCGACTGCATGCATCATCACAGACCAGGTGTGTGCCCGTGCATTACCACGGAAGTTAAAAATCAATATAAAATATAGATACGGAACGATAAACATCACTATGATATACCAAATTCGTGTGGTAAGACCATTTTAAATTATTAAATCTTTATTTTTTCTAATGACATTGGTTCTTAAGAACATTCAATTCAACCAGCTTGGAATATGCAACAAAAGTTTCATAAACCAGAACGATTCATCTATCCTACAGATAATAAACATCCAAGGTAGGCACCAAATTGACTTTATCTATTCTCTGACACACATATAGTCTTTCCATGCCTTTCGGTAGTCTTGGTGTGCTGGCCACGGACAAGCAGACCCCCAGTAGTGACAGACCATGGTGGTTCCTAGAAAACTCAAGCCATAAGGGGTTTGTGTCATATAATGAGTGCATACAACAAAATACAGATGACAGTTCCTAACACAAATGAGCAAGTTTCATCACCGATTGAACAACTATTAAAAGTTGTGTACAATTATGAAAACCATGAACGATAACAGTAATGAAGAGAAAAAATGCAACTAATATTTCAACAAATTCGTGACAGTAACTATGTGGGCATGTTGGCATGTATATATAGCCGCAAAACATCAGTAGCCTTGTCACAGAAATATGTTAACGGTAATAGACTAACCTGGTCTTCTTCAGCCTCTCAAGGTCATCCATAAGCTGAGCTTCTTGTCAAGGGCGTTGGAAACAATCTGAGAGAATCTACCATCCTTGTAGTCCTTTTTTCTGTTGAGGAACCAGGTAGGGACCTTGAACTGTGGGGGGGGGGGGTTGGCAATCAACCAACCATGGTCATGAGGCGCTCAAGCTCATCAGGGGATAGCTCATCAGCCCTACACAAAAGATGTAATCAACAGAGCTAAACCTAGATAGGTGCAGGCAAATACATGTGAGCAAAGGAACCTCATATATATCATATATAAATCTAAACATAACTCAAAGCTGTAGAGCAGGTGTGCTGCTTGGCAATACCATCCTAGGGGACACCAAAAGGCCAGGTGTTTAACCAGGGTGAATTATCAGCACATTATCCTACCATGAACTCTCTTAATTTTCACCAAGGACTTATCAATGTGGTTTAAGGACATATGTAAATCACTAAACCATGAAATGCTTAACTGTGAAAAGAGATACAGTGTGGTTTATCGATGTACACTCATAGACAAAACCATTCTGGTTCCTTCTTAAAGAGTTTTTTGTTGAACCTGAATGGAAGAGTAGTGAAACCTGAGGTGAGATATTTCATATAAGAGCTATTGACTTCGATAATATGAAAGTTATCATGAACCCATGTCAACATGACTACATCAATGATACAAGGGTAAATGAAGGTTATAATTCGCACACTAACAGTTGTTGCATATTAATCCACAGTAGATGTGTTCGCATATGGCAAAGAGCTACCTATACATATGGCGAAGAGAGGGGTTTCATCCTCTTGTGGAGCTCATATCCAAGAAGAAATGAAATTGCAGTTATCATAATCCTGTGTGTAATGACAATCTTTTTAGGTTGGGAGTAGTGAATAGATTTCTTAAAAAATGATCTGCAACATATACCTAGAGGAAGGGTGGAAACAAGCATCACATATTGCATTTGTTGTGTGTTCATCAAACCATACCTTCCAACGGTGAAGATCGCAAAGGATAGTAAATGCCCTCTTTGCTCGTGACCCTTCTTCAACCTGACAAACAGGTGTACAAAATGAGCTAGGGGGGAAAATATGTATACATTTTTCAATATGTTAAAGCCTGGTACCACACTGACTAATGCATTCATGATATGTCGCAAATCTATAAGAATTTAAAAGGGTGTTTTGTAGTTTAATTTTATTTTTAACCTGTTGGGAATATGCTTAGAGGCACATTGGTCGGGCTGTAGAAAAACAAAACAGTTCACCTTACATACAAGTGATAGACGAGGGGCTGAACTGTGCTCTCTTATACTCAAAGTTGGGTAAACTTGTAACAACGATACTAATTTAAATTTTCAATGGTCCTACTATTTTTTGCTTTTATCAAGACATTTTCGGATTTTTGTAGCCTAATACTTTTAACACATGGCACATAGACATAGCTAACCCTTGACCACGCTACAACACTTAATATCATGTCGCTAGCTAATTGACCAAATGAAAAACATTTTTTCTGACTAAAAAACAACAATATAAATTTATTGTTATAAAACAACATTAATTATGATTCCTATAATACAGATTACATAAATAACTAAAAGACTCTAAGAAGGCATGTAAGTAATATGTCATGTGGCTTCCAGCAAAGCTATGACACTGAACAATTGAGTTTAAGTAGATGTAGTGTAGAATAAAATGGGCAACACAGTTCGTAGGGTAAAAAACAGTAGAGGAGAAATAGTTATAGCATAGTAGAATGAGAAGACAAACAATATACCTTTGGCATCTTTAGTCCCTGACGGGTTCAAACCTTTCCGAGGTCATAAGGTATTGAGTCAAAGATAAGCGATTGCCAAATTCTATAAAGTGAACAATTCTGTTTCTCAGTAAAATTGACAGTATTTTTTCATGTCAAATACTCAAATATGAATACCAGATTTCAGATATTTGATAAAATATTCTTCCAAATATATATCACCAAACTGACTAAGATGTTGAATTCAATTTATTATTTTTGGAGAATATAATAACCAGTTATTGAAATAAGTGATATAAAACATTAAACCAGTTATTGAAATCTCTACTACTTATTAAGACAGCAAAAGTAGCCTGCCGTTCTGCCGTTATGTAATCTCAATCGTCTGTTTTCTCATTATGTTTTTCAATCGTCCGATCTCACCAGTCGTCCGATCCCGCGACCCACCCGCACGGCTGTACCCAAACCCTAACCTCGCAATGCTCCCAACCGCTAGCACGCCGACGCCTCCTCTTTCTCCCTCACAAGTCTCCAACCCTCCGCGGCTCCGATCCGCCTCCGCGCCGCCCCCGCTTCCCACCCGCGCTAAGTCCGATGACGAGGAGTCGAGGACGTCGACGAGGCCCGCGTGACGATGGCCTTCGCGGCTCCAATCCACCTTCGTGCCGCCCTCGCTCCCTGCTTGTGTCGAGCCCGAGGAGGACAAGGACGAGGATGAGGAGGGCAGCGACGCCAAGGTGGAAGGGATAGGCAGCGCTCGCGGTTGCTGTGAAATCTCTGAGCAGGGAGGCAATCGCCGCGGTGTGTAGTCCGGCTTGGGTGCGGCGGTGTGGACTGTTGCAGGTCCATCGGTGTTGGTGCGGGAGCGCGTGCCAGGGTCGGAGGGCGTCCTGGATCGGCTCTGTCGTCGAAAGGTTGCATGCGGTGATGCGCACATTCATGGAGCGGGTCTGCGTCGAGAACCGAAGGCCTTCGCCGAGGAGAGTGTGGTCGCCGGTAGCTACAAGGTGCGGTGGGTCAGAGGCGGCGCACGAGGACATCCACAGCCTGCGGCGTCATGGGCGTGTGATCGTTGTTGTTTCCCCCAGAAGCAGCCATGCATCTTTGAAAGGTTGAACAACTGAATCACATTTCTCTCCCCATGCCTAGACCTACGATTTTGCATTGGGAGATTAGGGATTTGGTCAACTAATATCCATGGTTTCTAGAATTTTGTAATTTATGCATACATCAGGTGCATGGATATGGGTACAGGTATTGTTTTTCTCATGGGCAACTGGAGTCAGCATTTGCCAAATTTGTTAGTTATTTATACTTTGTTTCATAGTATCTTTCAGAGTTGTAATGACTGTTGTACACAGAAGTTTGGCAGTCACACAAGGTCTCAGCTGTTCACTAAGATGGAATGCTTTTCAGATTTGGATGTTAAGTAAGTTGGGGTTTCAACGCATAGCTTTACCCTTTGTATGAAGATACAGTTTGCAGTGTTTCATAGTTTGTATAAGCTTTGGCATTTATACTTGAATAACTACATTTCACAGTATACTTACTGCTTATTCAGTGTTCACTTAGTTGAAGTCTATGCTGGACTCCTGAGGTCAGTCCATGATACTTTGCAATGGTCATAAGTAGACTAACTTGTAATTGCATAGACCCGAGCTCATATATGTCAACATTTTCAAATTGAGGAATGGTGGATCTGATTATTTTGGCAAGGGTGTTCTTAAGGTTAGTTAACCAACCAATGTTTATATTTCAGTCTGAGGGTATTATACTAGCTTTATTTGCCATGCACTCGTATTCACCATAGTCATTCATGCATCCAATATTCCAATGGTTATGGTTAACTTTATATAATAGAAACCAACATTTCTATCCTCCACCTTTTATGTGCAATAAAATTTATTTTGAGAAGCTTTTGAAGTATATGCTCTAAACTTCAGTTAACTAAGTGTAGTTTTTGGCTTAGATTTTGAATCCACAGCTAACATGTTTTAGTGGTTACAACCATTCTGTTTTTATGGGTTTTTTCTCTTTTCATATTGGACTAATAAGTCATATTGTCCTTTTCTAGGTTGTGAACAATGTAAATAATATTATTGGACCAGCAATTGTTGGAAAGATTTGTATCTCAATTATAAAGTTACACTGAACTCGTGATGTCCTGATAGCCCTATCTTGAATGGGCAACTGCCTTCAGTAATATTTCATTATTTTCCTTTCACCTATTTACCATGTGTTCTTATCTGGTCATTTTAAATAGGATCTATGTGAACAGAATTTGCTATCCTTAGTTGTTGTGATCGTTTTTGTGCTGACTTAAGCAAATTTTGCAATGATATTGGTAGGATCACCATCCCCAATTTTGGATTAGCGAGCTCAAAGTTCCATGTATAGCTAAGAACATATGTTTGGGACGTCATGTCTGCCCCGATGGCATGTCCATAGTGCCTGATATTTAGCTGATCTTACGAATGGGAAATGTTTACAGGTACAATTTTCTTGCTACATTGTATACATGCTTGAGCACATCTTGTTTGAAATATCATGTGTTTGGGATCTATCAGATAATTATCTTCCACACGCATGTCAGCCCTGTTAATGCACTAGGAGCTGCCATTACCATCCTTGGTTATGCTTTTCTTCGATATAATAAAACGATTACTTTCTTTAGAATCGAGTCAAGAGCGGCTGCTGGCGTGACAGATACTCTTCACTGCTCGTCGTGAGGCCGCACTGGCCTGGATCGCAGCTGCCAACGAAGGCCTTTTCTGTGCGCCAGAACGGTGGTGCCTGTTTTGATCTCCTCCCCTTCTCCTCCTTCCTTACCCTTCAGCCGTGAGTTTACCCCCTCTCTTGTGAATGACATTCTGGTTTTATCTGTATATATTTCGTTGCTCAGTGGTTCTTTGACTTCGGCCTTACCGATCTTTCATTATATTGCTTGCAGCATTATATGTCGATTCTGAAGCCATGCACCGTTTGATGACCTGGCAAAGGGTTATCAAACCATAGTAAAAGGATATGAAGATCAACATCAGCATGATGACCTATTTAGTTCAAGCAAAGCTAAATAGAAAGTATGCATATTTATTTCTTTTCAAAGCTCTATGAAAATTTATGATAGATGGGCTATAGAAAGCCACCAGAAACTGACACATCATATCATTTAAATTGATATTTCAGTTTGCAGCAATTAGTATTTAGTTCTCTCATTCATCAAGCTAATTTTTATTTTACAGAAGAGGAAAATTCTAGATTTAGAAAAGGAAAATTCAAGACAGTAGAGGAATCTTAATTGGACAGATTGTAAGTCCATGTGCCTGGTGTTTCATTCTATGCCTATTCGTCTTCTCAAGTATAAGGCTATTGATTAGTTATAATCTATTTGACCGCTACTTATGTCTACAAATTTTAGCTAATTTAATTCCAACCAACTATTTTGAAACGAAATCCATGTAATGACCATTACTGCTACTATGTCATGTTTTGAGGGTTTTTTATTGGCAAAATGAATTCGCCTCATCCCTGGTTAGCATTAGAAAGTTGAAGAAAACATCAAGTTTGTGCTTGTTTGACACAGTTCACAAGTTCTGAACCTTTTTGCAATTTTTCTTTAATATTCTACTCCATGCGTCCCAATTTATAAATTGTTTTAGCTTGTTTATTTTCCCCTAAATGGTGAGCAAGTTTCAGTTTTGTTCACAAATTCAGCAGCGTTTGATTTTAGCCACAGCTGGAGAACCCCAGAATCTTGGATCTGTTTTTGCACTGTTTTCACCGATACAATCCTGCTACCTTTTAGTTGCATAAATTATAGTTTACAGAGGTTTATTTTCATAAATCCTGCTAACGAAACTTCTTTCTTTCGATAGGAGTAGGATCATATCCATTCCAGCATGGTTTATTAGACACAATGAATTAGCTATTTAGTATTTATTAGTTTCAAGTGTTCAAGTGATGTAACTTAAAACTTCACTTGAAGCCAAAAGATGCAAGAGGCCAATAAAAAATGTTCTGATAACAGTGACAGAACAATATGGACTAAAATATAGAGATTTATAAACTACTGGTAATTTGTGGTCTTCTTAACTTTTAGCTTTATCTATTGTTCTTTCTTTTAGTTCTTCCACCTAACTAATCGGTGTTGTTGTTCTCACCTATTGGGTAATTCTGTAACCTGTGGATTTATACATCCCTTTAATCACAAGTATATATTCATCACTTTCTGTCTTTCTAAATTGGTTATTCTGTAAGTTGACCATGTTTTATCTCAAAAGAAAAAGACATACTTAGTATAGTACCTCATCATATTAGTAATATATTCATCACTTTTTGCCTCCCACTATGACTGTCTAGAGGTACCTAATGCTTATGTATTGAAGAAATGGTATTTCAAAAACCTATTGGGTTCCTTTTTTCCCTCTCCTTTAACAGTTCAATAATGTACATATTAGTGACCTGCAAGCAGTAAAAATCACAATATTAGAAGATAGCGGTACGGATACTGGCATCACATATTACAGCTACAGTTTAGGTTTTTTCAACATTATAGCCACATCTACCGAAGACAAGCAGCTTTTATATTAATCACTTTTTGCCTCCCACTATGCTGTCCAGAGGTACCTAATGCTTATGTATTGAAGAAATGGTATTTCAAAAACCTATTGGGTTCCTTTTTCCCTCTCCTTTAACAGTTCAATGTATAGATTAGTGACCTGCAAGGAGTAAAAATCACAATATTAGAAGATAGCAGTAGGGATCCTGGCATCACATATTACTGCTACAATTTAGGTTTTTTGCAACATTATAGCCACATCTACCGAAGACAAGCAGCTCTTATTGCTTAATTACTTTTCTGGGATGTATCCACAATTATGAACCTTCCAGCTTTTCGGTAGATGTCTACTTAGAATTTAAGTTTTGAGGATCTTATTTACTAGATTAAACTTCAGCAATAGACATTAATCTAGAATACCCAATTTATTGCAATCTAATTATCCGTCGCATAACTCTTTTTCAATGTCTAGCTTATATACCTCTGCTCGCGCGGACAAGATATTGCTAAAGGAGGTGCTCGCAGGGAGGAGGACCTCAACGTGGTGGGCATACTTTGCAGGTTGAATTCTTTCTAACCTTATTAAAATCTCATTCTTGTAACATGAAAGTCATATATAGTTTTCTGAATGGGACATATTTTAACTAAACGAAACAATGTTTAACACACAAATTACTGTTCATAAAGATTGTCCACGTTTCTAAGCAAACTACTCTAATTTCATATATTTTGTTCTAGGTCAAATAGAATTTCAGGTATTCCTTAATTCTTTACACAGTTCAATTTAAAACTATGTCTCAGGCTCTCAGCTGCATATGTCGGGTCAACTTCCACACTCTCACTTATCTTGTGCTATTCAAGCTTGCATCTTTCTATGCCCTTTGATTTTGACTGCTCCATAAGGACAAATGATTATCATTGGATCAACATTTTCCAGACGTCTACTCCATGGAATTCTTTAGTTATTCCAAGATTTCGTCCACTCGTTTTAAAGGTTTTAGGTGAATTCATTGAATTTATAGGCTCTGATTTCGATGTCCAGTTCACCGATTGGATTTCAAATTGGTTGTAAATCTCAGCCTAGCTGATGAGGAGATGCAGCTGCACGCGTTGGATTCCGAGAGTTGATTTATCAGACTTTTGTTTTTTTAAATGCGATCTCGGTTCGCCTTCCTTTGCATTTTTGTTAGTCGTTAAACTGATCTACATGGTTGTCTGTTCAAAAACTATAATTTTGATTTTTGTCCTAAGAGGGATATTTATGTGACAGATGGTTTTAGTAGTGCTCATGTCACTTGTCTGTCTTAATTTTTCATCATAGTGGGTTGTTATTTTGGTGCATTCTCATGCTAAGTTTGCTTCAGGCTGCAGAGATAATGTCCAAGGAAGGAATCAGTGCTAAGGTAATTCCTTTTGTAGACGTTATAGTTTCACTGATCAGTGCACGCGCCCAGGTACAAGTCGGATTCCACGCGCCCGCGCCGTCCGCGCAAGTTTGCATCAAAGCGCTGGGGAGGATGGAATGGCAGATTTGCATTAAACCAGCGACACCACTTCATAACCAGCAGGCAGACAGCACACTCCTTCAGATCGGTGGGATGTTCGAAAAAGATAAGCCCTTGTAAGTTGTAACCTTTGTATGCATAGTAGGCAATCCTTGTGTAGTAGAACCCAGGGATGAACATTACAATGCCCAACATCAGATTTGTATGTTGTGCTTATGCATGAATATTTTTACTCCCTTTACCTGAACTTATGGCCCTTTATGTTGTATCGGGAATTTTCTTCATGATGTTGGGCATTGTAATGTTCATCCCTGGGTTCTACTACACAAGGATTGCCTACTATGCATACAAAGGTTACAACTTACAAGGGCTTATCTTTTTCGAACATCCCACCGATCTGAAGGAGTGTGCTGTCTGCCTGCTGGTTATGAAGTGGTGTCGCTGGTTTAATGCAAATCTGCCATTCCATCCTCCCCAGCGCTTTGATGCAAACTTGCGCGGACGGCGCGGGCGCGTGGAATCCAACTTGTACCTGGGCGCGTGCACTGATCAGTGAAACTATAACGTCTACAAAAGGAATTACCTTAGCACTGATTCCTTCCTTGGACATTATCTCTGCAGCCTGAAGCAAACTTAGCATGAGAATGCACCAAAATAACAACCCACTATGATGAAAAATTAAGACAGACAAGTGACATGAGCACTACTAAAACCATCTGTCACATAAATATCCCTCTTAGGACAAAAATCAAAATTATAGTTTTTGAACAGACAACCTTGTAGATCAGTTTAACGACTAACAAAAGTGCAAAGGAAGGCGAACCGAGATCGCATTTAAAAAAAACAAAAGTCTGATAAATCAACTCTCGGAATCCAACGCCTGCAGCTGCATCTCCTCATCAGCTAGGCTGAGATTTACAACCAATTTGAAATCCAATCGGTGAACTGGACATCGAAATCAGAGCCTATAAATTCAATGAATTCACCTAAAACCTTTAAAACGAGTGGACGAAATCTTGGAATAACTAAAGAATTCCATGGAGTAGACGTCTGGAAAATGTTGATCCAATGATAATCATTTGTCCTTATGGAGCAGTCAAAATCAAAGGGCATAGAAAGATGCAAGCTTGAATAGCACAAGATAAGTGAGAGTGTGGAAGTTGACCCGACATATGCAGCTGAGAGCCTGAGACATAGTTTTAAATTGAACTGTGTAAAGAATTAAGGAATACCTGAAATTCTATTTGACCTAGAACAAAATATATGAAATTAGAGTAGTTTGCTTAGAAACGTGGACAATCTTTATGAACAGTAATTTGTGTGTTAAACATTGTTTCGTTTAGTTAAAATATGTCCCATTCAGAAAACTATATATGACTTTCATGTTACAAGAATGAGATTTTAATAAGGTTAGAAAGAATTCAACCTGCAAAGTATGCCCACCACGTTGAGGTCCTCCTCCCTGCGAGCACCTCCTTTAGCAATATCTTGTCCGCGCGAGCAGAGGTATATAAGCTAGACATTGAAAAAGAGTTATGCGACGGATAATTAGATTGCAATAAATTGGGTATTCTAGATTAATGTCTATTGCTGAAGTTTAATCTAGTAAATAAGATCCTCAAAACTTAAATTCTAAGTAGACATCTACCGAAAAGCTGGAAGGTTCATAATTGTGGATACATCCCAGAAAAGTAATTAAGCAATAAGAGCTGCTTGTCTTCGGTAGATGTGGCTATAATGTTGCAAAAAACCTAAATTGTAGCAGTAATATGTGATGCCAGGATCCCTACTGCTATCTTCTAATATTGTGATTTTTACTCCTTGCAGGTCACTAATCTATACATTGAACTGTTAAAGGAGAGGGAAAAAGGAACCCAATAGGTTTTTGAAATACCATTTCTTCAATACATAAGCATTAGGTACCTCTGGACAGCATAGTGGGAGGCAAAAAGTGATTAATATAAAAGCTGCTTGTCTTCGGTAGATGTGGCTATAATGTTGAAAAAACCTAAACTGTAGCTGTAATATGTGATGCCAGTATCCGTACCGCTATCTTCTAATATTGTGATTTTTACTGCTTGCAGGTCACTAATATGTACATTATTGAACTGTTAAAGGAGAGGGAAAAAGGAACCCAATAGGTTTTTGAAATACCATTTCTTCAATACATAAGCATTAGGTACCTCTAGACAGTCATAGTGGGAGGCAAAAAGTGATGAATATATTACTAATATGATGAGGTACTATACTAAGTATGTCTTTTTCTTTTGAGATAAAACATGGTCAACTTACAGAATAACCAATTTAGAAAGACAGAAAGTGATGAATATATACTTGTGATTAAAGGGATGTATAAATCCACAGGTTACAGAATTACCCAATAGGTGAGAACAACAACACCGATTAGTTAGGTGGAAGAACTAAAAGAAAGAACAATAGATAAAGCTAAAAGTTAAGAAGACCACAAATTACCAGTAGTTTATAAATCTCTATATTTTAGTCCATATTGTTCTGTCACTGTTATCAGAACATTTTTTATTGGCCTCTTGCATCTTTTGGCTTCAAGTGAAGTTTTAAGTTACATCACTTGAACACTTGAAACTAATAAATACTAAATAGCTAATTCATTGTGTCTAATAAACCATGCTAGAATGGATATGATCCTACTCCTATCGAAAGAAAGAAGTTTCGTTAGCAGGATTTATGAAAATAAACCTCTGTAAACTATAATTTATGCAACTAAAAGGTAGCAGGATTGTATCGGTGAAAACAGTGCAAAAACAGATCCAAGATTCTGGGGTTCTCCAGCTGTGGCTAAAATCAAACGCTGCTGAATTTGTGAACAAAACTGAAACTTGCTCACCATTTAGGGGAAAATAAACAAGCTAAAACAATTTATAAATTGGGACGCATGGAGTAGAATATTAAAGAAAAATTGCAAAAAGGTTCAGAACTTGTGAACTGTGTCAAACAAGCACAAACTTGATGTTTTCTTCAACTTTCTAATGCTAACCAGGGATGAGGCGAATTCATTTTGCCAATAAAAAACCCTCAAAACATGACATAGTAGCAGTAATGGTCATTACATGGATTTCGTTTCACAATAGTTGGTTGGAATTAAATTAGCTAAAATTTGTAGACATAAGTAGCGGTCAAATAGATTATAACTAATCAATAGCCTTATACTTGAGAAGACGAATAGGCATAGAATGAAACACCAGGCACATGGACTTACAATCTGTCCAATTAAGATTCCTCTACTGTCTTGAATTTTCCTTTTCTAAATCTAGAATTTTCCTCTTCTGTAAAATAAAAATTAGCTTGATGAATGAGAGAACTAAATACTAATTGCTGCAAACTGAAATATCAATTTAAATGATATGATGTGTCAGTTTCTGGTGGCTTTCTATAGCCCATCTATCATAAATTTTCATAGAGCTTTGAAAAGAAATAAATATGCATACTTTCTATTTAGCTTTGCTTGAAATAAATAGGTCATCATGCTGATGTTGATCTTCATATCCTTTTACTATGGTTTGATAACCCTTTGCCAGGTCATCAAACGGTGCATGGCTTTAGAATCGACATATAATGCTGCAAGCAATATAATGAAAGATCGGTAAGGCCGAAGTCAAAGAACCACTGAGCAACGAAATATATACAGATAAAACCAGAATGTCATTCACAAGAGAGGGGGTAAACTCACGGCTGAAGGGTAAGGAAGGAGGAGAAGGGGAGGAGATCAAAACAGGCACCACCGTTCTGGCGCACAGAAAAGGCCTTCGTTGGCAGCTGCGATCCAGGCCAGTGCGGCCTCACGACGAGCAGTGAAGAGTATCTGTCACGCCAGCAGCCGCTCTTGACTCGATTCTAAAGAAAGTAATCGTTTTATTATATCGAAGAAAAGCATAACCAAGGATGGTAATGGCAGCTCCTAGTGCATTAACAGGGCGGACATGCGTGTGGAAGATAATTATCTGATAGATCCCAAACACATGATATTTCAAACAAGATGTGCTCAAGCATGTATACAATGTAGCAAGAAAATTGTACCTGTAAACATTTCCCATTCGTAAGATCAGCTAAATATCAGGCACTATGGACATGCCATCGGGGCAGACATGACGTCCCAAACATATGTTCTTAGCTATACATGGAACTTTGAGCTCGCTAATCCAAAATTGGGGATGGTGATCCTACCAATATCATTGCAAAATTTGCTTAAGTCAGCACAAAAACGATCACAACAACTAAGGATAGCAAATTCTATTCACATAGATCCTATTTAAAATGACCAGATAAGAACACATGGTAAATAGGTGAAAGGAAAATAATGAAATATTACTGAAGGCAGTTGCCCATTCAAGATAGGGCTATCAGGACATCACGAGTTCAATGTAACTTTATAATTGAGATACAAATCTTTCCAACAATTGCTGGTCCAATAATATTATTTACATTGTTCACAACCTAGAAAAGGACAATATGACTTATTAGTCCAATATGAAAAGAGAAAAAACCCATAAAAACAGAATGGTTGTAATCACTAAAACATGTTAGCTGTGGATTCAAAATCTAAGCCAAAAACTACACTTAGTTAACTGAAGTTTAGAGCATATACTTCAAAAGCTTCTCAAAATAAATTTTATTGCACATAAAAGGTGGAGGATAGAAATGTTGGTTTCTATTATATAAAGTTAACCATAACCATTGGAATATTGGATGCATGAATGACTATGGTGAATACGAGTGCATGGCAAATAAAGCTAGTATAATACCCTCAGAATGAAATATAAACATTGGTTGGTTAACTAACCTTAAGAACACCCTTGCCAAAATAATCACATCCACCATTCCTCAATTTGAAAATGTTGACATATATGAGCTCGGGTCTATGCAATTACAAGTTAGTCTACTTATGACCATTGCAAAGTATCATGGACTGACCTCAGGAGTCCAGCATAGACTTCAACTAAGTGAACACTGAATAAGCAGTAAGTATACTGTGAAATGTAGTTATTCAAGTATAAATGCCAAAGCTTATACAAACTATGAAACACTGCAAACTGTATCTTCATACAAAGGGTAAAGCTATGCGTTGAAACCCCAACTTACTTAACATCCAAATCTGAAAAGCATTCCATCTTAGTGAACAGCTGAGACCTTGTGTGACTGCCAAACTTCTGTGTACAACAGTCATTACAACTCTGAAAGATACTATGAAACAAAGTATAAATAACTAACAAATTTGGCAAATGCTGACTCCAGTTGCCCATGAGAAAAACAATACCTGTACCCATATCCATGCACCTGATGTATGCATAAATTACAAAATTCTAGAAACCATGGATATTAGTTGACCAAATCCCTAATCTCCCAATGCAAAATCGTAGGTCTAGGCATGGGGAGAGAAATGTGATTCAGTTGTTCAACCTTTCAAAGATGCATGGCTGCTTCTGGGGGAAACATCAACGAGCACACGCCCATGACGCCGTAGGCTGTGGATGTCCTCGTGCGCCGCCTCTGACCCACCGCACCTTGTAGCTACCGGCGACCACACCCTCCTCGGCGAAGGCCTTCGGTTCTCGACGCAGACCCGCTCCATGAATGTGCGCATCACCGCCTGCAACCTTTCGACGAAAGAGCCGATCCAGGACGCCCTCCGACCCTGGTACGCGCTCCCGCACCAACACCGATGGACCTGCAACAGTCCACACCGCCGCACCCAAGCCGGACTACACACCGCGGCGATTGCCTCCCTGCTCAGAGATTTCACAGCAACCGCGAGCGCTGCCTATCCCTTCCACCTTAGCGTCGCTGCCCTCCTCATCCTCGTCCTTGTCCTCCTCGGGCTCGACACAAGCAGGGAGCGAGGGCGGCACGAAGGTGGATTGGAGCCGCGAAGGCCATCGTCACGCGGGCCTCGTCGACGTCCTCGACTCCTCGTCATCGGACTTAGCGCGGGTGGGAAGCGGGGGCCGCGCGGAGGCGGATCGGAGCCGCGGAGGGTTGGAGACTTGTGAGGGAGAAAGAGGAGGCGTCGGCGTGCTAGCGGTTGGGAGCATTGCGATGTTAGGGTTTGGGTACAGCTGTGCGGGTGGGTCGCGGGATCGGACGACTGGTGAGATCGGACGATTGAAAAACATAATGAGAAAACGGACGATTGAGATTACATAACGGCAGAACGGCATGCTACTTTTGCTGTCTTAATAAGTAATAGAGATTCACAGAACCGAAACAGACAGCCGACCGGCTGCATGTGCATCGCGTCCATCCGAGAGCGCCCAAAGTGAACTGCGGCGACATGTACTCTGCCAGCTAGGGCCGGCCCTGAGCCCATGCAGCAGATGCGATGGCCGGGGGCCCAAAACTAATAGGGGCCCAATATTTAGTATCTATATCACAATATAATACACTAATTTATACTTTACAAAACTCATCCAACCAAATAATCCAGACACTCATAATCTTTACTAA
This sequence comes from Zea mays, assembly GCF_902167145.1. NCBI lineage: Eukaryota > Viridiplantae > Streptophyta > Magnoliopsida > Poales > Poaceae > Zea > Zea mays. The sequence continues at coordinate 33,017,272 of NC_050100.1, read as the reverse complement.
ATCCACCAAACAAATTGTACTCATACTTAACACAACATCAAAATCAATGGTTCAGATCGTTGAATAACATCATCTCTCTTGCGCACTCAAATCTAATGAACAATATTATTTGGATTATCCTTCAGCCCTCCCGTCCTCACATCCACACCGTCGTCAACCCCTCCCCTCGCGCCATCACCGTCGTCGTTCACCCCACTCTACCCCTTCTTAGGAACGTAGTGTTAGCATGGACTATATATTAGTAGTAAAATAGTATAGGTAGCTAACAAATCGGTAGAGCTGGGCACACGGACCACGCGACACGTGTTGCCCACTGCCTAGTCATGACACTCATGTCGTCGCGCGTCTGTACGACCATACCCTCCGCGTGATCATCATTCACCATCTCGCCAATCTAGCCCTCTAGGATTCCAGGGCACTGGGCGTCACTGCTCCAGCCTCCAGGCACGCACGGTCGAGCAATCAGGATTCATGTTATTCTGTGACTGTCGTTCTTATTTCTTAACTTGTGAAGTGCTAATCTGCACCGATGTATATTATCTAGCGTCTTAGATATTTTAAAAACTAATTTCAATACACATCATCATTTACATACGAAATACTAATTTGCTCCATTACATATCATAATTTTTTATATAGTCTAGATGGTTCACTATAATCAGTTCGCCCGGGGGCCCTCAAAATCATAGGACCGGGGCTGCTAGCGAGCGTACGTCACTCCCCCCGGTGCCGTAATTTCCTGGTCCGCGCGCGGTCAGCAGCGACGACCGCCGCCCACCTCTCGCGTCTGTCTGAGGTCTGAGCAGGCAGGCGCCAAACCCTGTCCTTGTTAAGATAACGGGATCCGACGTCGACGACGGACGACCGATGAGCTCTCTGTACTGGTCTCCATCTCCCACCGCCCCTCGCCGTCGTCCAGGAAAAACGTGCGTGCTTTTGTGTTTCTGAATGCTCGAGGCTGTGTTCGTTTTTCTGCCGTCAAATGCTGGCTGACGCTGATGCCGAAAGGGTTGTTTGCTATAGAGGTCTGTACGTGTTCCTGACCAGTAGTAGTAGTTTGGTCAATCTGCACACCTAAACCATGCTTGCTTTTTACGCTGGATGCGCGAGATATAGTCGCGTAAACAACAGTTACGTTTAATTTACGGACACATTAGTGGCTCAGAGCATGAGAGGCTCCCAGAGACTTGGACTCATGTGAGCGCGCGGCATGGACTGACACATGGATATGGGAGCAGTGGTTCCAGTGGTCATCACCTCTTATTTCAGGATCTTTGAATATGTCGGCGACATTCATATGCATGTATGGCCTTCTCCAGACGTTTACACAGAACTAATTCATCTTATGTGTATGATACATACTTAATTATATCATAGATATATGACATTGTTTTGTCATCATTTATATTCGGATTTAATCATGAAAATGCAACATGGATAGCTCCTCCAATTAGTGGTCGGAGGTTGTCCCACCACGCCAAAAAAACTACGAGATGCGTGCTCCTCAGGAAAAAAAAAACTAATTTCCCTTCACAAAATGGAAATTCGTTTGAAAAATAGAGTTGGCAAACTATCCCGTCTTATTGTTCGAGAAGCCAAATATAATAGTCTTTAAACAAATATATATATAATAAAAAAACCAATATTTATGGTACATAATTATTATTATCATTGGATGTAACGCTGAATATATTTCATAACAAATTTATTCATAGACACAAATATTGCTAAGATTTTGATAAATCTAGTCAAATGTAAAAAAAATTATCGACATACATCTAAAACTGTCACATTTTTTTTGGGACGAAGACAGCAGTCTAATCTGATTTGAATTGCGAATAATTGCATGAGTCGCTGCCAACATCTATTATTCAGAAATGAAGGTAGTACTTACTGTCTCAGTCGGGCGCCAGGGATTAGGAAACAGGAACAGCCGAACAGGTCGGCCACACCGCACCTCCCCGGCTCCCCCCGCGGAATTCGCCGGCGCCCATGTCCAGACGCGCGGGTTTGGACAAAACCCCGATCCCGACGGTACAGCGGGCGGCTCGCCGGCTCCCCGAGTCGACCCGCCGGACCCTTCCCGTCCCGTCCAGTCCAGCCGGTCGCATTGGACGGCAACGGCTTCCTTGTCACGTGTGTTCGTCCGTCCATCGGCAGGGTCGCTCGACTGATGGGGAGACGCCGAGCGTGGCTCGTGTGGTGAAAACGCGCAGTGCTGCTGGGGAACGGGGACACGGCCGGACGGGACGGGCGCTCTCTCTAGGCTGGGCGGTTTGTTTGCTAGTATAGTACTACTCGGCTTGTTCGCTGCGGCTTGCTGCGGCTGCAATCCGGCTGCGGCTGCGGCTTCTACAGTATTTTTCTCTCTATGGATTGCAGCTGCAGCAGTCCAAACAGCTGCAACAGTGATGGGAAGGGAGGAGTACTTTTTGGCGGTCGTGCTATCAATTTCCTCGGAAGAGCGAGGCAGGCGCAGGACAGCTCGCCATCCCAGCATTTGATGACACAGCCCGCGCGTGTCAGCAGATTGGAGTTCTCCGCGCCCGTCTCCGGACGAGACGCCGGTGGAGCGTCCCCCGTCGTGTCCGTGTCCGGCGTCCCGTACACGACGACGGCGACGCCCTGTTACCCCGCGCGCGGCCCGCACAGGCGGACGGGCGAGCATACACCCGGACCCTACGGGGTAGTTTGGAGCACAAAACCAGAGAAATTGAGCTGGAAATGAACTACTTAGAGTCACAATTTTAAATAAGAATGAGATTTTAGCTCCTTCAATCCCCTTCAGCATTTGGACTCTCAAACTAGCCCGTAAAGGCGCCTTTCGCCCATGAGAGAGAAAGGGGAATGTCACGTTTTGCTTGGGGTAGCCAGCGCAATTTGCGACCTCGACTTAGGCCTGACATGGCATGGCATGGCCTTCTGGTTGGACTCGACGACAAACCCTACCAACACATCGCTGCTCTATCCTTTTATTTTACTGGCACACGAACGCGAACGAAACCAATAGCTATTGTAGTTGGACCCTCCCCGTGTACGATGGCAATGGATCACCATTTAAATGTTTTTTCACGACTCGTTTGAGTTTTTACCTAATTTTAGTTTAAAGATGAATATAAATAGATCTAGATCCTAAAATTTTACTGTGTAAATTTTAGAGCCCATTACCACCCATATCCCTGTGTCACTGTTGTATATGAAAGTTTTAATTGATATAAGCAGCAAGCACAGGTCACTGATCAGAATCACATGCATAATATATAAAAGGCATAAGATCGATTTGTAGAAGGATGATGAAAGAAACATGATCGGAGGTTGATTCATGGAAGAACTCTCATAAATTGGTAGGAATGAGAAACTTCTTGTAATCCTTGGAGGGGATTTCAATCTCATAAGGGATGTGAGTGAGAATAATTCTTCCCACTACGATCGGAGGTTGATGGACATTTTAAATTGCTTTATAGTGATGCTTAATTTGAGAGAGGTTCCCATGGGTGGCCTCCAATAGACTTGGACGAAAAAACAAGAACATCCTATCTTGGTTAAGCTAGATAGATTTTTGGAATCGACTGAATGGGAAGAAAATTCCCCTTATGTTTTTCCTAGGGGCTTACCAAAGTGGGTTTTGATTATTGAAAGGGAAATGTGCCCTTGGGCCATTTCTAAATATTTTGGTGATTAAGTGCCCAACACAAATGGTTTAAGTGTTAAATTGTGCCAAAGACTCAAGAAGTGAAAATCAAGATACAAGGTATGATTTTAGACTTATTACATTGGTTTTTGTGTACTAACATATTTGTCTAAGTGCTAGTATCAGAGAAAATACAAAAGGAAAAAGACTTGGCTGGAGCAGCCAAGACTCTGCGCAGTCTGGGTACACCGGACAGTGTCCGGTGCGCCAGGCTGGAGTCTGGTCAACTGGCCGCTCTCGGGAATTCGTCGGCGGCGTACGGCTAAAATTCACCGGACTGTCCGGTGAGCTAACGGTCGGCCGTGCAATCCGTGCGTGACGCGTGGCCGAGCCAACGGTCAGATGGGGGCACCGGACTGTCCGGTGCGCCAACGGCTCCAAATCTTCAACGGTCGGCTGCGTCAATTTAGAAAAGCAAACTGCACCGGACACTGAACAGTGTCTGTCCGGTGGTGCACCGGATTGTCCGGTGCGCCACCCGACAGAAGGCAAGAATTGCCTTCCTGGATTGCTTCCAACGGCTCCTAGCTGCCTTGGGGCTATAAAAGGGACCCCTAGGCGCATGGAGGAGAACACCAAGCATTCTTTGATCATCTCTAAGCACCAAGACTTCATTCTAGCGCATTTGATTCGTTGTGATAGCAATTTGAGCTCCTCTTGAGTTGAGAACTCCGTGTGTGAACTTAGAGCTCAAGTTGTGACTAGTGTGCATGTTTGTCTCTTGCTTTGAGTCTTGTGTGTGTTACTTTTCCTCCCTTACATCCGTGCTTCTTTGTGATCATCAAATTGTAAGGGCGAGAGGCTCCAAGTTGTGGAGATTCCTCGCAACCGGGATATAGTGAAAGAAAGAAAAACACCGTGGTATTCAAGTGGATCTTTGGATCACTTGAAAGGGGTTGAGTGCAACCCTCGTCCATTGGGACGCCACAACGTGGAGTAGGCAAGTGTTGTACTTGGCCGAACCACGGGATAACTCGCGTGTCTTTTGTGATTGCTTTTCTGTGATACTTGTGTTCACAAGAGCTCGCTATTTAGCCTACTAACACTTAACCAAGTTTTGTGGCTATAAGTTTCAAGTTTTTACAGGATCACCTATTCACCCCTCTAGGTGCTCTCATTCATACCTATATTATTATTGACTCTAGAGATCAGGACCACACCAGACTAAGGTATTTCTTCTTTGAGAACAACTGGTTTTTTGCAATCCGGCTTTGAAGATTTGGTTAGTATGAAATGGATTGAGAAGACAAGGAATATGCCTGAGAACCACTACTCTATTGATGGTTGGCATGGAAGCCTAACAACAACGTAGAGATTGTTAGAAGGGTGGCATAAGAAAATGATCGGGCCTCAAAAAAGAGGAAAATGACCTTCTACAACAATTGGTCTAGCTTGATATTTTGATAGAAGATCAAGTAAATCCTTGGGAGGATTGGATGAAAGATATGAAGTAGAGAAGAAATTGGAACATATTTACCACCTGGAAGATGTGTATTGGTAGCAAAGGACTAGCATGAAATGGACTATTAAAGGATATTCCAATTTGAGGTTTTATTCTAATGGTCGTAGAAGGAAGAGTACAATCTCTCATTTGGAAACAGATGTGGGGTGTGTATGGCACGAAGGACCTGATACCTCACATTATAGATTTTTACCAAAGCCTTTTTGGTCCAAACACAACATGCATCATGAAGTTGACTTGGAACTTTTGGAGTAAGAGGCCAAAAAATACCAAAGAGGGAATGGATTCCCAAGTCAAGCATTTTGAAGATCATGAAATTAAACAGGCAATCGATCAGATACACGAGGATTCTGCCCCTGGTCCAGATGGTTCTAGAGCTTCCTTTTTCAAAAAAATTCTGGCACCTAATTAAAGGGCATATGATTAGGATGTTTAGAGACTTTCATGAGAGGAATTTAGATATTCAATGACTTAATTTTGGAGTTATCATGTTAGTTCCTAAGACTAAAGAAGTCAGTAACATTAAACAATACCGACCCATCTGTTTTCTTAATGTAGATTTAAAACTTTCACTAAAGTCCTAACAAATAGGTTGTCTTTGATAGCCAAGGAGGCTATTGGGGAAGCCTGATGGGTTTCATAAAGGGCATGAATATATATGAGGGCTGATCATCTTACATGAAACTATTCACGAGTTGAAAAGAAAAAACAAGAGCCTCTATGTTTGGCGGGTGCACTTCACCCTCTAAATTTTACTGGAGCTTTCAAAGAAGCTTGCTGGACGTATAAAGTAGCGCAAGAACCACTATATATAACGTACAGAACGCTTTACTGAACGTTGCTAAAGACAGCCTAACTAACCAATTAATCAAGGTCGTCGCGGTCCAAATCCGGCTGCAGCCCAACCAACGAGTAGCTTCTCGATCTGGATGAGAACCCATTTTCCCTCTCTCCAACAAATGTTTCGTTGTCAGACACCGAACTGCCTGGCCGGCCGGGTCGCTAGAACTCCAACACACCACACACACAGGCGTGGAAAATTACAAGCGGAAGTTAAGAGAGAGAACCTCCAAGCCGCACAGCTGGCACCTCCCGGCCGCACCAGGTCAACCAGTTAAGAGAGAGACCTGGTAGCTGCTGCTGCCACGTCAAGCTAAGCTAGCTCCATACAAATAGTTAATCAAGCAACACCGATCGATTAGCATGCAGCAGCAGTAGACTACTTTCTCCGGTTCTCTCGACACACAAATCCATATAGGAATCCTCATCCCAAGATACTGCTGCTACTGTTCTGTAGTGCACCGCTGCTGCTTCTTCTTCAACGCATGCATGTATGATGAGCTGATCACCTTCCATGATGATCTTCGATCGATCTCCACAAGACGGTAGCAGGTGAGCACTATCGAAATCCGACTCTTTACCGAGTGCTCGACGCTTTGTCGAGTTCTTTTTTTAGCACTTAACAAATAAGTCTTTATCGGCAAAGTTCTACTCTTGGTAACGACCATGTTTACCGAGAGCAGGACGCTCGGCACGAGAAGACACTCGGCAAAGACCGTTTTGCCGAGTACTTTTTTTGACACTTGACAAATAAGTCTTTGTTGGCAAAGTCCTACTCTCGGTAACGACCATTTTTATCGAGAGCAGGACGCTCGACACGAGAAGACACTAGACAAAGACCGCTTTGCCGAGTGCCAATCACTCGGCGAACGACGACGCTCGGTAAAGTGTCGTCAGCAGCCGTCTATAGATGACGACCGTTACCTTTGACGAGCGCCGGACTTTGGCACTCGGCAAAGTATATTTTATTTTATTTTTCTTTTCACAACCAAACATTTTGTGGTTTGTTACTACACTATGTAGACTTACATGTTCTATTTTGGTACAATTATAAAAGTGTTTGCTATAACTATTAGATTTTATTCGTTTAATTGAATTTCCTCGGATAATTCAGATTTGAACTGCAAGTGACTCGAAAAATGTAAAACCGTAAATGCAAAAATGATATTCACGTTGTTTAGCACAAGTTACAGCCGATTTAAGGAGCGGACCGGAATTTTTGAGCACTATGTTCACTAAACATGATCATGAACCTGGCATCCAGTTGTTTAAAAATTATATAAATCTTTGCCGAGTGTTTTTCAGGCTTTACCGAGTGCTTCAGACACTCGACAAAAAAGTTGTTTCTGATAGTGGAGAGGCGTGTGCCGTTCGGTTGGTCTAAGACCGACTACAAAATGTAGAGTTCTCTTCCAGATTCCCTGTATACTCTCTCCTACTGATTTCGCAAGTTGTGTACTTTTCTTCGGTGTACTATTAGTTGTCGTTTAGGAAAAGATTCGAGTCAAACTTATAAAATTTTGACTACAAATAACTATATTATTATTTAGTTTTGAATCCTAATATTTATATACACCGATTTATCATAAAAAATACTTTTATAATAGTATAAATATATTAAGAGTTTACTTGTTGTCGGCGTTTCGACCCCGGGGGGTCCCTGGACCGACGAGTAAATTGTCGCCGCGTGTCCCAGCCCAGATGGGTCGGCGCGAGACGGAGCTCGAAGGGGGGAAAGAACGGAGGAGACATGCGAAAGGGGAAACCCGCGGCCTTCGTGTTGTCCTGCGCCCAGGTCGGGTGCGCTTGCAGTAGGGGTTTACAAGCGTCCACGTGGGAGAGAGCAAGGGACCTTACGCGTCGTCCCGTCCTCCCGCGCGGCCAACCTCCTCGTAAGAGAGCCCTGGACCTTCCTTTTATAGGCGTAAGGAGGGGGTCCAGGTGTAAAATGGGGGGTGTAGCAGTGTGCTAACGTGTCTAGCAGAGAGGAGCTAGCGCCCTAAGTACATGCCATCGTGGCAGCCGGAGAGGTTTTGGCACCCTGTTCATGTGATATCGTGGCCGTCGAAGGAGCGCTGGAGCCTTGCGGAAGGACAGCTGTCGGGGCTGTCGAGTCCTTGCTGACGTCTCCTTGCTTCCGTAAGGGGCTGAGAGCCGTCGTCGTCATGGAGCACACGGGGCGCCATCATTATTTGTTTACCGGGGCGAGCCAGATGGGACGCCGGTCTTGTTCCCCGTAGCCTGAGCTAGCTAGGGGTAGGGTAATGATGGCCCCCCCTGTGACGTGGTCGGTCCGAGCCCTGGGTCAGGCGGGGCGGAGGCTCCTCCGAGGTCGAGGTTGAGTCTGTCTTTCGAGGTCGAGGTCGAGTCCGAGCCCCGGGTCGGGCGAGGCAGAGACCATCGTCTGAGACCAAGGCTGAGTCCGAGCCCTCGGGTCAGGCGAGGCGGAGTTCGTCGTCTTCCGGAGCCGAGGCCGAGTCCGAGCCCCGGGTCGGGCGAGGCGGAGACCATCGTCTGAGACCAAGGCTGAGTCCGAGCCCTGGGGTCGGGCGAGGCAGAGTTCGTCGTCTTCCGGAGCCAAGGCCGAGTCCGAGCCCTAGGGTCGGGCGAGGCGGAGTTCGTCGTCTTCCGGAGCCGAGGCCGAGTCCGAGCCCTGGGGTCGGGTGAGGCGGAGTTCGTCGTCTTCCGGAGCCGAGACGGGGGCCGAGCCCTGGGGTCGGGCGAGGCGGAGCTTCCTATGGCGCCCAAGGCCAGACTTGGCTGCTGTCAGCCTCACTCTGTCGAGTGGCACAGCAGTCGGAGCGACGCAGGCGGCGCTGTCTTCTTGTCAGGCCGGTCAGTGGAGCGGCGAAGTGACTGCTGTCACTTCGGCTCTGTCGACTGAAGGGCGCGCGTCAGGATAAGGTGTCAGGCCATCCTTGCATTAAATGCTCCTGCGATACGGTCGGTCGGTGTGGCGACCTGGCCAAGGTTGCTTCTCGGCGAAGACTGGGCCTCGGGCGAGCCGAAGGTGTATCTGTTGCTTGAGAGGGCCCTCGGGCGAGACGTGAATCCTCCGGGGTCGGCTGCCCTTGCCCGAGGCGGGGCTCGGGCGAGGCGAGATTGTGTCCCTTGAGTGGACCGAGCCTTGACTTAATCGCACCCATCAGGCCTTTTCAGCTTTGTGCAGATGGGGGTTACCAGCTGAGATTAGGAGTCTTGGGGGTACCCCTAATTATGGTCCTCGACAGTAGCCCCCAAGCCTCGAAGGGAGTGTTGATACTCGCTTGGAGGCTTTTGTCGCACTTTTTTGCAAGGGGACCGGCCTTTCTCGGTTGCGCTTCGTTCCGGTGGGTGCGCGCGAGCGCACCCGCCGGGTGTAGCCCCCGAGGCCTCGGAGGAGTGGTTTGACTCCTTCGAGGTCTTAGTGTGTTCCGTGATGCTTCGGCCGGTGTGGTTGTTCCCTCATGCGAACTGGCCGTAGCCCGGGTGCACAGTCGAGTCCCAAGTTCTCGGGCTGGTATGTTGACGCTGTCAACGGTTTGGCCGGAGCCGGGTTTGCGAGAGCAGCCCCCGAGCCTCCGCACAGAGCGAGAGGACGGTCAAGGACAGACTCGGCTTTTTACATACACCCCTGCGTCGCCTTTCCGCAAGGAGGAGGGGGGAAAGCGCCATGTTGCCCTCGGAGGGCGCCGAACATGGTGTCTCCAGCGAGTTGCTAACGGGTAATCCGAGTGGACGCCCGTGCCCCATTTGTTAGGGGTCGGCTAGTGGCCCGGAGGCGCGCTCCAAAAGTACCTACGGGTGATTTGCCGGACCCGGTCCCCTTTTGACGGGGTCTGAGGGCTCGATGCCTCCCTCTGGTGGGATTCCGTTACAAAATCGTTCCCGTTGGTCTCGGACCTCGGGAGCGTACCTCGGGAGCGTAGCCCGAGCCTCGGTTATGTATCGAACGTACCCAGGGTCATCCCTCGCTCTGCGTCTGAGGCGGCTGTCGAGCCCTTCGGGGGCCAGCCTACGAACCCCTGATCAGTAGTGGGCGCGGAGCCCGAGTGGCCTGAGGCGGCCGTTGAACCCTTCCGAGGGGCCAGCCTTCGAACCTCTGATCAGTAGGGGGGCTCGGGGCCCGCTTCCTTCGCGGAGAAGGATCCCTTTCGGAGTATCCCCTTTCCCGGTCCCTGTGGCAAGAGAGAGAAAGAGGAAGTGGAAAAGGATACGAAATCGAATGACGTGGCGCACCTTTTTTGACGCGGTCATTATGGCGGAGGTGAAGCGTCGCCTGCTTCGCCTGCCAAAGGTGCCGCTGTTGGGGGCCTTCGGCTTCCGAAGGTCCTCAAAAACATGATTTAACAATGTTTCTGGAGTAAAGTACATTAACAGGTATCTTCGGACTTGGATCAGAGCCACAGTATGAAGAAGCACAAGGAACACGAAGGTTGGTGCAGAGCCGAAGCTGTGTGAAGAAGAGCTTCGGGACAACGACGGAAAAGGAAACCGACATAAAGATGAAAAACCAGATTAGACCTCGAAGAATTATCATAGAGTTATTGATAAATGTAAAGGGCATTAATGTAATTTTGCATGGGCTGCGACCCGTGCCTATAAATAGGTGAACAGTATCCCCGTACTGTTCACGCTGATTTGGCATTGACTTTTGCGTCATACTTGTACTGTTACCTTCTCACAAGCTGAAGGTACATTTGTAATTTGATATCATTTCTATTTTTCCATCATAATAAAATAGAAATGAGTTGTCAATAATACATAACCGTTCATGTTAACTTATATGTTTCATATGATTCCTTCTTTATTATTATATTTTATGCTGATGAAGGTATGTCCTTCACAACCTTCGTCCGAGAATCATTATATCCATAGAGAAATAATGCTTCGAAGGGCGAAGGATATTTACATTTAACATTTTGTGTTGCCTTGTTCTTAATTCATAGCATTTGAGAACAAGTCCCCAACAGCCGCCTGTCCTGCCGCAGAGTTAATGCGACGGGACGAGTGGTTCACGGGGCGGCCGTTGTGCGTGCGCGAGCCGTTCGAGGAACGGAACACGGACGCTTCGTCTTCATGCCGTGGGAGAGGGTTCTCTCGCTGTCCCAGGAGGGGACGTGAGCTTGCTGACGACTTGACCGCTGCTTCCGCCCGCCTGCCACCGCAATTACTGTCGGCCCATTTCTGGCCGTATCGACCGTCGCGCCTTCTCCCGCGGCTGACTGACCCGTGACCGATGTGCTCGGTTGGCACTGTTGGGCCGTGCGCAGGGTCGCCTCGAGTCGCGGCACTGGTTCCGCAGTCGAGGAGGCGCGGTAGTGGCGCGAGTGGCGGTGCAGTTTCTTGTACATAGTAACCGGCGCGCTGGTTACATGACGTGTGGGCCTGGGCCCTCATGCTGGGCGCATCGAAGTCGAAAGGGTGCGCCCCCTTGGTGCGTTTGCATGCCGCCTGCATGGCGGTCCGCCCTTTCGCTCGCTGGCCTGGGGGAAAGTGGAGGAATGCTCGTAACCGCTGGGCAGTTGCGCGCACCACGCGCGACAGTTTTGGCTCCTTCTGTCCTGGGCCAGTTTGCATGACGCATGGGACCCAGCCTCGTGTCTTAGGGGGAAGACCTTGTAGCGTGTTGGAGAAGACTTAGTCCGCGACGGCTGAGGACGCAAGTGGGGAGAGTTGCCTTTAAAAGGAGGGTGACCCCCTTGGAAGGCAACCATGTCTTCGCGCTCCCCTCATGCATCGCGTCTTTCCACCTTCCGTGCCCCCGGATGGGGAACACTCGCGTCGCTTTCGTCTTGCTGTCGTTGGAGGAACGCAACTTCGCGGAAGTTGGTACCTTTCAGCCATCGTTCGGCTTCAAGGATTTTCATCAGGCAGCCCGGCTGCATCCCCTCGCCGGTGGTCACCCAAGACGGTAACCACCAGTTCGATGGTGGGGAGAAGCGAGCCGGGCTGCGATCTTGGTCCCGCCCTCAGCTTCAAGGATCTTCATCATCCTGGCTGGGGCGGAGGCCGGGCTGAGCCGGAGCTCTATCTCCCGCGCGGGTTCGTGGGTCACCTTCTCCCTCAGCATTCAAGGGAGAGGGCGCTCACCAGCCTAGCGGGAGGGTCGGACTTCGACAACGCAGGGCTGGTTGGCGGCGAGCGTCGTCAGCTTCAGCGTGTTGGGCTCACTGGCTCAGCTGGCTCTGGCTCGGCTCCCGGTGCCCCCTCCCGCCGCGAGAGCGGTTGTCGCGCCACGCGCACCGGAGGACCGCCCAAGACGTCGCGCGCTGCTAGGGCGGCGTTCGTGTTCTGGGGCTGTCCTGCCTTTGCCCCAGTATGGCGCCTCTGCGCGAAGGTCGGTGCTTCGCTCGTCCGGGAGGATCCGAGTGGGGATCTGCCGGTGGGCAGACGGCTTCCGCCGTCGGCGCTGAGGTGGTGGCGGCTGAAGAAGTCCTCGTCGCCGACGGGATCACCGCCACCATCCGTGCTCCGGGCCTCCGGCTCTTTGGCTTTGATAGCTTGTCCTCGCCCCTCGAGTGGGGATGTGGGCGAGGGCGTTGTTGCAGCGGCGTCCGCCCTGAGGCCAACGTCGCTGCAGTTTGGCCACCTGGAGCGGAGGTCGTTGTCGCTGCTGCCGGAGCGGGCGGCGGTGAGCCACCTGGAGCCTTGTCGCCCCGCGGGCCCTCCAATGTGGGGGGTTGTTCGTACCCGCGGGGCAGAACCGGAGTTCCCTTGTAATGGCACCTTGAGTGCCGGTGTCTGTTCATTATGGCTGTTGGGGCCTGAACATGTATGTATTTTTGGCACGGAGCCGTGTTTCTTTCCTCATTTCGAGCACTAGGACTCGCCTGTCGGCTAACTGAACCGCTTCACCAAGCGTGAGTTGCCTCGTGCGAAGGTGACGAGTGAGGTATCCATATCCCAGAGGCGTAGGAGTCCCTCGGCTCGGTCGGCCTTGCCGCCCAAGGCTTCTCTTGCTTTGTTAAAGGAACCCTCGGCCGCTCTTCGATGAGCCGGAGCCGGAGGCAACTGTGTCAGTGTGGACAGAGGCAGAGTTGGCTCGAAAAGAAGACTTCGTCGGCCGGAGCCTGACCGGGCCGTCCACTAGCGGAACCAACGCTGGAGTCGAGTTGCCGAGGCCATGAGCCGGGCTGATGTCCTCGGGGGACAGCTGGCTGAGGCTTCGGGGCGGCCGGCCGAGCCGTCTGCTCGGGCTAGATTCCTGGAGGAGACCCTGGCGGCGACGGCCCGGGCGCGGTGCTGATGTCGTCCTTTAGAGCAGAGATCCTCCGATCGCGTTGCCGTCCGAGGCTCGGTCGGACTTCGCCGAAGGTGTAGTTGACGCCGAGGGTGCTGCTGCTCCCCCTCCGTCGAGGTCCGAGCCTATAGGATCGGTTTATCTTGTAGTGTGCATATGTTTTCTGCGGCCGCCGAGGCCCAAACATACTGTCGTTGTGTTGTAAAGCTGCGTTTTTTCCCTCTTGTTTCAGATATCAAGACTTATCTGTCGGTGACAGAATTGTTTGTCCAAGCGAGAGTTCCTTTTCACGGAAGGTGATGAGTGAGGTATCCGTATCCCGGAGGCGTAGGAGTCCCTCGGCTCGGTCAGCCTTGCCGCTTACGTGTACTCTTACTCGTCCGTAGGATTCTGTTAACGATGTAATCGAGAAGGCCTGAAAAATCGTTTTGGTAGAAAGGTTTCCGAGCATTAAGACTTGTTCGGTCAGCGGAATCGCTTATCCGAGCGTGAGTTACTTATCACAGAAGGTGATGAGTGAGGTATCCGTATCCCGGAGGCGTAGGAGTCCCTCGGCTCGGTCGGCCTTGGCTGCTTATGTGTACTCCGTCGTTTTCAGGATCCCACTTTTGAAGTAGTCAAAAAGCACGAAAGACATTCTGGCAGAAAGACTTTTTCCGAGGAAAATTTTGACGCAGAGGGGGTGCCCCCCTTTTAGCCCCCGAGGGAGGGTCGGGCTTTGCCGAGGCAAGGCTAACCCTTCCTTGATGGTTAGACTTTTGTATGTAAACGAGGTGTACGAACGACTTGAAAGCATCTTAAGGGTAGAAGCGACGTAGCTGTCGGATGTTCCAAGCGTTGCTGTAGACTTCGCCTTGACTGCTGGCCAGCTTGTATGTCCCGGGCTTCAGAACCTTGGCGATGACGAACGACCCTTCCCAGGGAGGCGTGAGCTTGTGCTACCCTCGGGTGTCTTGTCGCAGCCGAAGCACCAAGTCGCCCACCTGGAGGTCTCAGGACCGAACCCCTCGGGCGTGGTAGCGTCGCAGGGACTGCTGATACCGCGCCGAGTGTAGTAAGGCCAAGTATCAAGCCTCTTCCAGCTGGTCTAGTGAATCTTCTCGGTCGGTCTGGTTGCTTCGGTTGTCGTACGCCCTCGTCCTCGGGGAACCGTATTCTAAGTCCGTGGGCAAGACGACCTCGGCCCCATAGACTAGAAAGAACGGTGTGAAGCCCGTGGCTCGGCTCGGCGTCGTCCTCAGACTCCATACCACCGAGGGGAGCTCCTTCATCCATCGCTTGTCGAACTTGTTGAGGTCGTTGTAGATCCTCGGCTTGAGTCCTTGCAGAATCATGTCGTTGGCACGTTCTACTTGCCCGTTCGTCATGGGGTGAGCCACGGTGGCCCAGTCCACCCGGATGTGGTGATCCTCGCAGAAGTCCAGGGACTTTCTGCCAGTGAACTGGGTGCCGTTGTCGGTGATGATGGAGTTCGGGACCCCGAAGCGATGGATGATGTTGGTGAAGAACGCCACCGCCTGTTCGGACCTGATGCTGTTTAGGGGTCGGACTTCGATCCACTTGGAGAATTTGTCGATGGCGACCAGCAGGTGCGTGTAGCCCCCGGGTGCCTTCTGCAAGGGACCGACGAGGTCCAGACCCCACACAGCAAACGGCCAGGTGATGGGTATTGTCTGCAGAGCCTGAGCGGGCAGGTGGGTCTGCCTTGCATAGAATTGACACCCTTGGCAGGTGCAGACAATTCTAGTGGCGTCGGTCACCGCGGTCGGCCAGTAGAAACCTTGTCGGAAGGCGTTTCCAACGAGGGCTCGAGGCGCTGCGTGATGACCGCAAGCCCCCGAGTGTATTTCTTGTAATAACTCTTGGTCTTCGGCGATGGATATGCATCGCTGGAGGATGCCGGAGGGGCTGCGGTGGTAGAGCTCCTTCCCGTCCCCCAGCAAGACGAACGACTTGGCGCGCCGCGCCAGTTGCCGAGCTTCGGCTCGGTCGAGGGGCAGCTCTCCTCGGTGGAGATATTGCAGGTATGGGGTCTGCCAACCTCGATTAGGCGGGACCCCATTCTACTCTTCCTCGACACGCAGTGCCTCACCTTCGGGGGCCAAGGGTGCCTCAGGCTGAGCCGAGGGCGTCTCGGGCAGAGCCGAGGGCGCCTTGGGCTGAGCCGAGGGTGCCTCGGGCAGGGCCGAGGCCTTCTCGGGCTCGGGCATGTCGTTTGTCTTGACTGAGGGTTGATGTAGGTCTCGGGAGAAGACGTCCGGGGGAACCGTTGTCCGCCCCGAGGCTATCTTAGCCAGCTCGTCCGCAGTCTCGTTATATCGTCGGGCGATGTGGTTGAGCTCGAGCCCGTAGAACTTGTCCTCCAGGCGCCGAACCTCATCGCAGTAGGCTTCCATCTTCGGGTCGCGACAGTGGGAGTTCTTCATGACTTGGTCGATGACGAGTTGCGAGTCACCGCGAGCGTTGAGGCGTCGGACCCCTAGCTCGATGGCGATGCGCAACCCGTTGACCAGAGCTTCGTACTCAGCCACGTTGTTGGACGCCGGGAAATGGAGGCGCAGCACGTAGCGTAGGTGCTTCCCGAGGGGCGAGATGAAGAGTAGGCCCGCGCCTGCCCCTGTTTTCATCAGCGACCCGTCGAAAAACATGGTCCAGAGTTCCGGTTGGATCGGAGCCGCGGGGAGCTGGGTGTCGACCCATTTAGCCACAAAGTTCGCCAAGACTTGGGACTTGATGGCCTTCCGAGGGGCGGACGAGATTGTCTCGCCCATGATTTCCACCGCCCACTTTGCAATCCTACCCGAGGCCTCTCGGCACTAGATGATCTCCCCCAGGGGGAAGGATGACACCACAGTCACCGGATGAGACTCGAAGTAGTGTCGCAACTTTCGCGGCGTCAGAATCACCGCGTACAGCAGCTTCTGAATTTGCGGGTAGCGGATCTTGGTCTCGGACAGTACCTCACTGATGAAGTAGACCGGCCTCTGGACGGGCAATGCATGCCCTTCTTCTCGTCTCTCAACCACGATCGCGGCGCTGACCACCTGAGTGGTAGCGGCGACGTAGATCAAGAGGGCTTCTCCGGCAGCGAGGGGCACCAGGATGGGTGCGTTCGTAAAGAGCGCCTTCAGGTTCCCGAGGGCTTCCTCGGCCTCAGGGGTCCAAGTGAAGCACTCGGCCTTTCTTAAGAGGCGGTACAGAGGTAGGCCTCTTTCGCCGAGGCGCGAGATGAAGCGGCTCAGAGCCGCGAGGCATCCCATGACCCTCTGTACGCCTTTCAAGTCCTTGATGGGCCCCATGTTGGTGATGGCCGCGATTTTCTCCGGGTTGGCCTCGATGCCCCGCTCGGAGACGATGAACCCCAAGAGCATGCCTCGGGGGACTCCGAAGACGCACTTCTCGGGATTGAGTTTTACGCCTTTCGCCTTGAGACAACGGAATGTCGTTTCAAGGTCGGAAAGGAGGTCGGAGTCTTTCCTCGTCTTGACTACGATGTCATCGACGTAAGCCTCGACCGTTCGACCAATGTGTTCGTCGAACACGTGGTTCATGCACCTTTGGTACGTCGCACCCGCATTCCTCAAACCAAATGGCATAGTAACGTAGCAGTACATGCCAAAAGGTGTGATGAAAGAAGTCGCGAGCTGGTCGGACTCTTTCATCCTGATTTGGTGATACCCTGAGTAGGCATCGAGGAAAGACAGGGTTTTGCACCCAGCAGTGGAATCCACGATTTGGTCGATGCGAGGCAGAGGATAGGGAACTTTTGGACATGCTTTGTTTAGACCAGTGTAGTCTACACACATCTGCCATTTCCCTCCTTTCTTTCTCACAAGCACAGGGTTGGCAAGCCATTCGGGATGGAATACCTCTTTGATGAACCCTGCGGCCATCAGCTTGTGGATCTCCTCGCCTATGGCTCTGCGCTTTTCTTCGTCGAATCGGCGTAGAGGCTGCTTCACGGGTCGGGCTCCAGCTCGGATATCTAGCGAGTGCTCGGCGACATCCCTCGGTATGCCGGGCATGTCCGAGGGACTCCACGCGAAAACTTTGGCGTTTGCGCGGGAAAGTCGACGAGCACTGCTTCCTATTTGGGGTCGAGCTCGGAGCCGATCCGGACCTGCTTGGAGGCGTCGTTGCTGGGGTCGAGAGGGACGGACTTAACCGTCTCCGCTGGCTCGAAGTTGCCGGCATGGCGCTTCACGTTTGGC
Source organism: Zea mays (assembly GCF_902167145.1). Classification (NCBI taxonomy): domain Eukaryota; kingdom Viridiplantae; phylum Streptophyta; class Magnoliopsida; order Poales; family Poaceae; genus Zea; species Zea mays. Next base: position 32,999,846 of record NC_050100.1, on the reverse strand, counting down.
GCCTCCTTGGAGAGGCTCTCCAGGTCGGCGATGAGGGCCTCAGATTCGACGATGGCCTCGGCGTACTCCACACACTCCACGTCGCATTCGTACGCGTGTCGGTACGTGGGGCCGACGGTGATGACCCCGTTGGGGCCCAGCATCTTGAGCTTGAGGTAGGTGTAGTTGGGGACGACCATGAACTTGGCGTAGCATGGCCTCCCAGCACTGCGTGGTAGGTCCCTCGAAATCCGACCACCTCGAACGTGAGGGTTTCCCTTCAGAAGTTAGAGGGAGTCCCGAAGCAGACGAGCAGATCGAGTTGTCCGAGGGGCTAGACGCGCTTCCCGGGGATGATCCCGTGAAAAGGCGACGCGCCTGCCCGGACCGAGGACAGATCGATCCGCAGGAGCCCGAGGGTCTCGGCGTAGATGATGTTGAGGCTGCTGCCTCCGTCCATGAGGACCTTGGTGAGCCTGACGTTGCCGATGACGGGGTCAACAACGAGCGGATGCTTCCCCGGGCTCGACACGCGATTGGGGTGGTCGCCCTGGTCGAAGGTGATGGGCTTGTCAGACCAGTCTAGGTAGACTGGCGCCGCCACCTTTACCGAGCAGACCTCCCGACGCTCTTGCTTGCGGTGCCGAGCCGAGGCGTTCGCCACTTGCCCACCGTAGATCATGAAGCAGTCGTAGACCTCGGGGAACCCCTCTGCCTCGTGATCCTTCTTCTTGTCGTCGTTGTGGGCCCTGCCACCCTCCGCAGGTGGCCCAGCCTTGTGAAAGTGGCGCCGAAGCATGGCGCACTCCTCAAGGGTGTGCTTGATGGGCCCCTGATGATAAGGGCACGGCTCCTTGAGCATTTTGTCGAAGAGATTGGCTCCTCCGGGAGGTTTCCGAGGGTTCTTGTACTCAGCGGCGGCGACAAGGTCCGCGTCGGCGGCGTCGCGTTTCGCTTGCGACTTCTTCTTGCCTCTCTTCTTGGTGCCGCGCTGAGTGGACGCCTCGGGGACATCTTCCGGCTGGCGGCCCTGGGGCTGCTTGTCCTTCCGGAAGATGGCCTCAACCGCCTCCTGGCCAGAGGCGAACTTGGTGGCGATGTCCATCAGCTCGCTCGCGCTGGTGGGGGTCTTGCGACCCAGCTTGCTCACCAGGTCGTGGCAGGTGGTGCCGGCGAGGAACGCGCCGATGACATCCGAATCGGTGACGTTGGGCAGCTCGGTGCGCTGCTTCGAGAATCGCCGGATGTAGTCCCGGAGAGACTCTCCCGGCTGCTGGCGGCAGCTTCGGAGATCCCAGGAGTTCCCAGGGTGCACGTACGTGCCCTGGAAGTTACCGGCGAAGGCTTGGACCAGGTCATCCCAGTTGGAGATCTGCCCCGGAGGCAGATGCTCCAGCCAGGCTCGAGCGGTGTCGGAGAGGAACAGGGGGAGGTTGCGGATGATGAGGTTGTCATCGTCCGTTCCACCCAGTTGGCAGGCCAGCCGGTAGTCCGCGAGCCATAGTTCCGGCCTCGTCTCCCCCGAGTACTTTGTGATGGTAGTCGGGGTTCAGAACCGGGTCGGGAACGACGCCCGTCGTATGGCCCGGCTGAAAGCCTGCGGACCGGGTGGTTCGGGCGAGGGACTCCGATCCTCCCCGCTATCGTAGCGTCCCCCACGCCTGGGGTGGTAGCCTCGGTGCACCCTCTCGTCGATGTGGGTTCAACGGTTGCGATGGTGGTGCTCGTTGCCGAGGTGACCCGGGGCCGCAGGCGCTGTGTTGCGCGTGCGCCCGGTGTGGACCGAGGCTTCCCGCATGAATCGGGAAGTCGCGGCGCGATGCTCCGAAGGGTATCCCTGCCTTCAGGAGGCAGAGCTTTCGGCCCATCGGACCGCGGCATCCTCTAGGAGATTCTTGAGCTCTCCCTGGATACGCCGCCCTTCGGTGGTCGATGGTTCCGGCATCGCGCGGAGTAGTATCGCTGCCACAGCCAGGTTCTGGCCGACCCCACTAGAAGCCGACGGCGGCCTTGCCCTGACGTCATCAGCAATGCGGAGCTGGATGCCCTGGGGCAGATGACGCGCTTCTCCGGCCGGAGCTTGGTCTGCCCATTCCTGCCCATTCCTGCCGGAGCGGCTCAAGTGTTCCTGCTCCCTCGTCGAGCCTGGCCTGCATCTCACGGATTTGCTCGAGCTGTGCGTCCTGACCCCCCGCAGGGACTGGGACCACAGCTAGCTCCCGAAGGATGTCAACGCGAGGCGCAGGCCTAGGGGGATCACCGTTTTCCGGTATACCAAGATGGTTGCCTTCGCCGGGACCCCCTAGATCGATGTGGAAGCATTCACGACTTGGGCCGCAGTCCTCGTCGCCGAAGCTGCGGCTACCGTCGGAACAATCGGAAAGGCAGTAGTCGCATGCGGTCATGAAGTCCCGCATGGCACTGGGGTTACCGAGTCCAGAGAAATCCCAACAAAAGTCGGGCTCGTCGTCTTCCTCGGAACTCGAGGGTCCGTAGGTCGAGACGGTCGTCAGCCGGTCCCAGGGTGACCGCATATTGTACCCCGGAGGGTTTGGACATGCCTCTATGAAGGCTCCCACCGAAGCGAAGTCGCTTGGTGGGTCGAGGCTGAATCCAAAAGGCACGAGATGGGAATCAGTTGGTACCTCTTGGTCGACGGGCGGTGACGAAGTCGCGTCAGGGGCGGACTGCACCGTCGTCTCAGGTACGAGGGTGACGCCCAGCAAGTCCCTCGCGAGCGTGCTGGCGTCGTTCGTCCGCTTGGAGTTGGCGTGTTGCGGGGAAATGGCGCTCGTCTTCGTCTCAGACGCGAGGTCGACGCCTGACGTGTCCCCCGTTGGGGCGCCGGCGCCGTCGACTCGCTCAACAGCTGACGAGGTGCCGCCTCCTGCTTGGCCTTCGTTGCCCCGCCTCCTCCTCCATCAGCGGGGGAGGCGACGGGACAAACCCGAATGTTGTTCTTCCGCCACGTGGGGAAGACGTCGTTGATTCCGCCGCCGGAGGGCGGGTTGTCGGCCGCCATTGTCGCTGTCGCGCGGCGGAGGATGGAGTATCATGTCGTAGCTGCCGTCGAGGGACATGAACTCAAGACTCCCGAAACGGAGCACCGTCCCGGGTTGGAAAGGTTGCTAGAGACTACCCATCTGGAGCTTGACGGGAAGCTGTTCGTCAACACGCAGCAGGCCCCTACCTGGCGCGCCAACTGTCGGCGTTTCGACCCCGGGGGGTCCCTGGACCGACGAGTAAATTGTCGCCGCGTGTCCCAGCCCAGATGGGTTGGCGCGAGACGGAGCACAAAGGGGGGAAAGAACGGAGGAGACAGGCGAAAGGGGAAACCCGCGGCCTTCGTGTTGTCCTGCGCCTAGGTCGGGTGCGCTTGCAGTAGGGGGTTACAAGCGTCCGCGTGGGAGAGAGCGAGGGACCTTACGCGTCGTCCCGTCCTCCCGCGCGGCCAACATCCTCGTAAGAGAGCCCTGGACCTTCCTTTTATAGGCGTAAGGAGGGGGTCCAGGTGTACAATGGGGGTGTAGCAGTGTGCTAACGTGTCTAGCAGAGAGGAGCTAGCGCCCTAAGTACATGTCGTCGTGGCAGCCGGAGAGGTTTTGGCACCCTGTTCATGTGATATCGTGGCCGTCGGAGGAGCGCTGGAGCCTTGCGGAAGGACAGCTGTCGGGGCTGTCGAGTCCTTGCTAACGTCTCCTTGCTTTCGTAAGGGGCTGAGAGCCACCGTCGTCATGGAGCACGCGGGGCGCCATCATTATTTGTTTACCGGGGCGAGCCAGATGGGACGTCGGTCTTGTTCCCCGAAGCCTGAGCTAGCTAGGGGTAGGGTAATATGGCCCCCCTGTGACGTGGTCGGTCCGAGCCCTGGGTCGGGCGGGGCGGAGGCTCCTTCGAGGTCGAGGTTGAGTCTGTCTTCCGAGGTCGAGGTCGAGTCCGAGCCCCGGGTCGGGCGAGGCGGAGACCATCGTCTGAGACCAAGGCTGAGTCCGAGCCCTGGGGTCGGGCGAGGCGGAGTTCGTCGTCTTCCGGAGCCGAGGCCGAGTCCGAGCCCCGGGTCGGGCGAGGCGGAGACCATCGTCTGAGACCAAGGCTGAGTCCGAGCCCTGGGGTCGGGCGAGGCGGAGTTCGTCGTCTTCCGGAGCCGAGGCCGAGTCCGAGCCCTGGGATCGGGCGAGGCGGAGTTCGTCGTCTTCCGGAGCCGAGACGGGGGCCGAGCCCTGGGGTCGGGCGAGGCGGAGCTTCCTATGGCGCCCGAGGCCGGACTTGGCTGCTGTCAGCCTCACTCTGTCGAGTGGCACAGCAGTCGGAGCGACGCAGGCGGCGCTGTCTTCTTGTCAGGCCGGTCAGTGGAGCAGCGAAGTGACTGCGGTCACTTCGGCTCTGTCGACTGAAGGGCGCACGTCAGGATAAGGTGTCAGGCCATCCTTGCATTAAATGCTCCCGCGATACGGTCGGTCGGTGTGGCGATCTGGCCAAGGTTGATTCTCGGCGAAGACTGGGCCTCGGGCGAGCCGAAGGTGTATCCGTTGCTTGAGGGGGCCCTCGGGCGAGACGTGAATCCTCCGAGGTCGGCTGCCCTTGCCCGAGGCGGGGCTCGGGCGAGGCGAGATCGTGTCCCTTGAGTGGACCGAGCCTTGACTTAATCGCACCCATCAGGCCTTTTCAGCTTTGTGCAGATGGGGGTTACCAGCTGAGATTAGGAGTCTTGGAGGTACCACTAATTATGGTCCCCGACACTTGTATTTTAACATAAAAATATTAGTCAAAGTTATAATTTAGAGACCGTCTCGTTGTTCTAAACAACAACTAATAAAAACCGGAGGAATTACCGCACAGCATATAGATGTGCATGAGTGCATCTTCCTTTTATTACTTTATCATGCATGCCATCTTTCCCGATTTGAAACTAGTTTTTTACTTGCACTACGTACGCATGTCCGGGCGCATGCGTCTCGATTGACAGTAACATGTTTTGCATGCACGTGTATACGTCGTAGGATGTGCATGCATTTAGCACGAATACTACGTGTACTATCTGGTTTAGTACGTAGTACATACAGGTCGTCCTTTGGGACCGGATCGATTAATTCTTAGCGGGTTTTTTGGGGTACCACGTGGTAGTCGTACATGTGTGCGTCGCAATTTCGCTGTCGACCACGTATGATCCCGTGAGACCTGTGGACCCGAGACCGAGAGGACTGGTCAGAGAGTATAGTAGCCAATGAATTCAACTGCTAGCTATGCCGAACACAGTTGCTGAGATTTCAGTGACCTGAGCGAAAATTTATAAATAGGTCCTTTTAACCCATGTATATATATATAAAATACCTATATATACATATATATAATTATAAACAGATATGTTGAAAGGTTAAAAAATACTATTAACTAAAATAATAAAAACTTACTTGGCACATTAAATTATTTTATAAAGTTTCTTCGAACATTCTTTGATGCAAAGACATTGATTATGCTATTAATATCAATGGATACTTTTTCAATCTTGATGACATGCATATAACCGTATACGTAGACGAAATCGTAGAGTGGCTCTCATATAACCGTAATTACTTGGCAGGAATTAGGGCACTTTGAAAATAGGAAACGACGTATACCGTATACTAGCAAAGGGTCTGTACATTGCTACGGTTTATATTTATGACTAAGTATAGAATATAAAACATAGAGACATGCGTGTTGTATTGGCTAAGTGAAAGCTTGGGCCATTTCTATTTAGTTTTGGTGATTAAATGCTCAACGCATTGTATTTGGACTAACATCATCTTGTATGAGCAATGAGCACAGATAGTAAAAGCAAATTGAGAGAAAGGCAATTTTAGGCTTGAAAGTGGGTATACCACAAATCCATATGGTACCAAGTGAAAAAGGTAAGCTCCAAACACTTACGCTCCATTTGGATCATTGGAATTGAATTCCATTCTAATAATAATAATTTAGGCATATATCAATTAAGCTAATTCAGTTTTATGTAAAATATATTTGTATACTATTATTAGCAAGATGTCGGAAATATTTATGTGCTACATTTTTAATATAGAGAAGTGAGATGAAGAGTGTCATGTAAGTTACAGAGTAGAAACAGATTCTACTAATGCATAAAATCATTTACCATCCTTTACCCCATGAATTTGACATAGGCTTATATCTGAACTTTGGAAAGTGGTGGAATGTCAAATTCCAAACTAAATAAGTTACTTTATTGAGTGAATTCCAATTCCTCTAAAATGAAGGGATCCAAACGCCCCGTTAGTCAATTGTTTTAAGTACTAATCATATTTGTCTAAGTGTTAGGGACTATGTGAAGTCAAGTCAAAAAGAGTAAAAGAGAATTGAAATGAAAAAAGAGCATCTGGGCTGTTCTGTGTAGCACCAGACGACCCGGTGCACTGTCCAGCCGAAGAGGCCACTATTGGGAAAAACCCTGCACTGTCCATCCGAACAGGCCACTCTTGGGAAAAACAGACTTCACCGGCTACAATTCATCAGACAGTACGCACAGAACACCGGACAGTATGGTGTGCCAGCCGACCAATGGCTAGTTAACACGTCAGCCCGAGCCAACGGTCAACAAGTGCACCGGACGGTCCGATGCCCCCCCAGAAGTGGAAAGCAGCCAATCAAGCCATCTGTAGCCGTTGCACTGTGCAGTGTCCGGTGCACCCGCGGACAGAAAGCAACCACAACGTTCCAAATGGAGCTCCAACGGCTCCTAGGTCCCTTGGGGCTATAAAAGGACCCCTAGGCGCCATGGAGCACAACACAAGCATTCTTTGAGTAACTCCAAGACTCTGCGACCACGTTGTTGTTCCATTAGATAGAGATTTGAGCGCGTCCTTGAGCTGTGACTGAAAGGGAAATAGGGTTAACCTTTTCCTATAATTAATTTTGGTGGTTGATCGTCAACACAAACAAATGGACTAACTTGTTTGCTCTAGAACTCATGTATTACAGGTGCATAAGGTTCAACACAAACCAATAAATATTCAAGTTAGGGACCCAATTCAAAAGGAGCAAAAAGGACTTGAGTGTGCTGTGGTCTAGCGCACCGGACTGTCTGGTGTGCCACCGGACAGTGTCCGTTGCACCAGGATCGTACAGGGTCCAACCAGCCACTCTCGGGAAAACTCGGGCGCGCTCCGCTATAATTGACCGGACTGTCCGGTGTGCCAGCAGGCAACAGCTATCCAGTGCGCAACGGTCGACTCTGACAGGAGCTACAGTGAGCAAAAGTGTCGCGCAGAGGTCAGAGTAGCGAAGTCAGAGGGGCACCGGACTGTCCGATGTTGTAAGAGGAAAAAGTTCCAACGGTCGCCTGAGCTCCGAACCCTAATGGTTGGGTGACGTGGCGGCGCACCGTATAGCCTACAGTGCCTATCCGGTGGCGCACCGGACTGTCCGGTGCGCCCATCGACAGCAGCCTCCCCAACTGCTACTTTGGTGGTTGAGTGCTATAAATACCCCCAACCACCACAACTCCAAGCATCCAAGAATTCTGAAGATCACATTCAATACAAGAGCTCTAGCATTCGCTCCTAGACACAACTCAAAAGATCAAAGCCTCTCCAAGTACCAAATTCATCTCAAACACTTAGTGACTTGTGTGAGAGAGATTTTGTGTTCTTTTGAGCTCTTGCTTCTTGGATTGCCTTTCTTCTTTTTCCCATTCTTACTCTCAAGTGCTTTGCAAGCGAGGCAAGAGACACCAAGTATGTGGTGGTCCTTGCGGGGTCTTAGTGACCCGTGAGATTAAGGAAGAAGGCTCACTCGGTCTAAGTGATCGTTTGAGAGAGGGAAAGGGTCGAAATAGACCCGGTCTTTGTGACCTCCTCAATGGGGACTAGGTTCTTTGGAACCGAACCTCGGTAAAACAAATCACCGTGTTCACTCGCCTTATTTCTTGGTTGATTTGTTTTCCCTCTCTTTGCAACTTGAGTTTAACTCTAACGCTAACCCCCGACCTTAGTGCGTGTTTAAGTTTATAAATTTCAGGTTTCGCCTATTCCCCCTCTAGGCGACTTTCAGTTGGTATCAAAGTCGGTGTTTCATTAGAGTCTAACAACTCGAAGTGATGTTGGGAGATTACGCCAAGAGAGAGTTCATGACCGGCGAAAAGGCCGCAAGCTCGACGAGGACTCTTTCAAGAGAGTCTGGCAACAAGAACAAGGAGGAATCCGGCCTCTTCCTCCATCAAGTTGCTTCGGAGAGATGACAAGAAGAAGATGATGAAAAAGGTCGTCTACTACGAGACCGACTCTTCGTCACCCTCCACATCAAGCTCCGAGTCGTCCGTCGCTTCTAAGCGCCATGAGCGCAAGAATTATAGTAAGATGCCTCTTCGCTATCCCCATATTTCTAAACGAGCTCCATTACTTTTCGTTCCCCTAGGCAAACCACAATATTTTGATGGTGAAGATTATTGTATGTGGAGTGATAAAATGAGGCATCACCTAACCTCACTCCACGAAAGCATATGTGACATAGTTGAATTTGGAGCGCAGGTACCACAGGTGGGGGACAAGGACTACGACTCGGACGAGGCCGCCCAAATATGGCACTTTAACTCCCAAGAAACTTCTATATTCCTCGCCTCTCTATGTCGAGAGGAGTATAATAAGGTGCAAGGATTGAAGACCGCCAAGGAAATTTGGGACATCCTCAAAACGGCGCACGAAGGGGACGAGTTGACCAAGATCACCAAACGGGAGATGATCGAGGGGGAGCTCGGTCGGTTCGTCCTCAACAAAGGAGAAGAGCCGCAAGCAATGTACAACCGGTTAAAAACCATGGTGAACCAAGTGCGCAACCTCGGGAGCGCCAAATGGGATGACCATGAAATGGTCAAGGTTATTCTAAGATCCCTTGTTTTTTGCAATCCTACTCAAGTGCAATTAATTCGTGGGGATCCTAGATATAAGCTAATGTCTCCCGAGGAAGTGATAGGCAAGTTTGTGAGCTTTGAACTTATGATCAAAGACTCCAAACACATTATCAACTTGGAGCAAGGCGCCACCTCCACACCCAAGGTGCAACCCGTCGCATTCAAAGCGACGGAAGAAGAAAAGAGGGAGTCTACACCAAGTAGGCTTCCAATCGATGCCTCCAAGCTCGACAACAAGGAGATGACGCTCATCATCAAGAGCTTCCACCAAATCCTCAAACAAAGGAGGGGGGAAGGACTATAAACCCCGCTCAAAAATGGTGTGCTACAAATGTGGTAAGCCCGGTCATTTTATTGCAAAATTTCCAATGTCAAGTGAAAGTGACAGGGACGACGACAAGAAGGGGAAGAAGAAGGAGAAGAAGAGGTACTACAAAAAGAAGGGCGGCGATGCCCACATGTGTCGGGAATGGGACTCCGGCGAGATCTCCACCGACTCCTCCTCCGACGAGGATGCCGCCAACATCACCGTCAACAAGGGCATCCTCTTCCCCAACGTCGGCCACAAATGTTTCATGGCTAAGGACGGCAAGAAAAAGAAGGTACACTCTAGAGCCACTACCAAATATACAACATCTAGTGATGAGGGTAGCTCTAATGAAAATGAAGATGATTTACTTACTCTTTTTGCCAACCTCAACATGGAACAAAAGAAAAAGTTAAATGAATTAATAGAAGCTATTCATGAGAAGTATGAACTCTTGGATAGCCAAGAGGACTTCCTTATTAAAGAAAAAACATGTTAAATTGAAAAAAGCTTATGCTCAGGAAATAGAGAAATGTGAAAACTTATCTAAGGAGCTTAGCATTTGCCATGATTCAATTTCTAGCCTTAGAAATGAAAATGCTAGCTTAATTTCTAAGGTTAAAGAATTAAATGTTTGCAATGATTATATTTTCTGTCTTAGAGATGAGAATGCTAGATTAACTACTAAGATAGAAGAATTAAATGTTTGCAAACCCTCTACATCCACTATTGATCATGTTTCTATTTGCACTAGATGTAGAGATATTAATGTTGAAGCTATAGATGATCACCTTGCCATGATTAAGAAACAAAATGATCACATAGCTTAATTAAGTGCTAAAATTGCCGAGCATGAACTTGACAATGAAAAATTAAATTTGCTCGTAGCATGCTCTATAATGGGAGACGGCCTGGCATTAAGGATGACATTGGTTTCCAACAGGGGAGCAATGTCAAGCTTAATGCTCCTAAAAGATTATCTAATTTTGTTAAGGGCAAAGCTCCCATGGTTCAGGATAGTGAAGGCTACATTTTATATCCTACTAACTATCCTGAGCACAAAATTAGGAGAATTCATGCTAGGAAACCTCACACTATTTCTCATCATGCATTTATGTATAAAAATGAGGCTTCTAGCTCTAGGCATTCTACACATGTTAAAATGCCTAAAAAGAAAACTCTTGCTGCATCAAATGAGCATAATATTTCATTTAAGACTTTTGATGCATCATATGTGCTTACTAACAAATCAGGCAAAGTAATTGCCAAATATGTTGGGGGCAAACATAAGAATTCAAAGACTTGTGTTTGGGTACCCAAGGTGCTTGTTTCTAACGTCAAAGGACCCAAGATTGTTTGGGTACCTAAGAACAAGGCCTAAAATTGTTTTGTAGGTTTATGCATCCGGTGGTTCAAGTTGGATAATCGATAGTGGGTGCACAAACCACATGACAGGGGAGAAAAGAATGTTCTCCTCCTATGAGAAAAATAAAGATCCCCAAAGAGCTATCACATTCAGGGATGGAAATCAAGGTTTGGTCAAAGGTTTGGGTAAAATTGTTATATCTCCTAACCATTCTATTTGCAATGTTTTTCTTGTAGATTCTTTAGATTACAATTTGCTTTCTGTTTCTCAATTATGCAAAATGGGCTACAACTGTCTATTTACAGATGTAGGTGTTACTGTCTTTAGAAGAAGTGATGATTCAATAGCTTTTAAGGGAGTGCTAGAGGGTCAGCTATACTTAGTTGATTCCAATCAAGCTGAACTAGACACTTGCTTAATTGCTAAGACTAATATGGGTTGGCTCTGGCATCGCCGACTTGCCCATGTTGGAATGAAGAATCTTCACAAACTTCTAAAGGGAGAGCACATTTTGGGACTAACAAATGTTCATTTTGAGAAAGACAGAGTTTGTAGCGCATGCCAAGCAGGAAAGCAAGTTGGCGCTCATCATCCACACAAGAACATCATGATGACTGACAGGCCGCTCGAGCTACTCCACATGGATCTATTCGGCTCGATAGCTTACATAAGCATCGGCGGGAGTAAGTACTGTCTAGTTATTGTGGATGATTATTCTCGTTTCACTTGGGTGTTCTTTTTGTAGGAAAAATCACAAACCCAAGAGACTTTAAAAGGATTCTTAAGACGGGCTCAAAACGAGTTCGGATTAAGGATCAAAAAGATAAGAAGTGATAATGGGATGGAGTTCAAGAATTCACAAATTGAAGGTTTTCTTGAGGAGGAGGGCATCAAGAATGAGTTCTCCTCTCCCTACACACCTCAACAAAATGGTGTAGTAGAGAGGAAGAATAGAACTCTATTAGATATGGCAAGGACCATGTTTGATGAGTACAAGACACCGGACCGGTTTTGGACCGAGGCGATTAACACCGTCTGCTACTCCATCAACCGGTTATATCTTCACCAAATCCTCAAGAAGACATCATACGAACTCCTCACTTGTAAAAAGCCCAATGTTTCATATTTTAGAGTCTTTGGAAGCAAATGTTTTATTATTATTAAAAGAGGTAGAAAATCTAAATTTGCTCCTAAGGCTGTAGAAGGCTTTTTACTAGGTTATGACTCAAACACAAGGGCAGATAGAGTCTTCAACAAATCCACTGTGTTGGTTGAGGTTTCTTGTGACATTGTGTTTGATGAGACCAATGGCTCCCAAGTGGAGCAAGTTGATCTTGATTAACTAGATGATGAAGAGGCTCCGTGCGTCGCGCTAAGGAACATGTCCATTGGGGATGTGTGTCCTAAGGAATCCAAAGGGCCCACACAAGCACAAGATCAACCATCACCTTCCATGCAAGGATCTCCTCCCACTCAAGATGAGGATCAAGCTCAAGACAATAATGATGAAGATTGAGAGGATGAGCCACCTCAAGAGGAGGACAATGATCAAGGGGGGATAAAGAGAATGAAGATAAGGAAGATGATCAAGAAATACAGGGTCAAAGACCGCCACACCCAAGAGTCCACCAAGCAATTCAACGAGATCACTCCGTCAACTCCATACTTGGTGACATTCATAAGGGGGTAACTACTAGATCTCGAGTTGCTCACTTCTGTGAACATTACTCTTTTGTTTCCTCTATTGAGCCATACAGGGTAGAGGATGCACTAAAAGACCGGATTGGGTGCTGGCAATGCAAGAGGAACTCAACAACTTCACGAGGAATGATGTATCGCATTTAGTTCCATGTCCTAATCAAAATGTTGTAGGTACCAAGTGGGTATTCCGCAACAAGCAAGACGAGCATGGTGTGGTGACAAGAAACAAAGCCCGACTTGTGGCCAAAGGTTATTCACAAGTCGAAGGTTTGGATTTTGATGAAACTTATGCACCCGTAGCTAGGCTTGAGTCAATTCGTATATTACTTGTCTATGCTACTTACCATGGCTTTAAGCTCTATCAAATGGACGTGAAAAGTGCCTTCGTCAATGGACCAATCAAGGAAGAGGTCTATGTTGAGCAACCTCCCGACTTTGAAGATAGTAAGTATCCTAACTGAAAGGGAATTAGGCTTACACCCAGTTCCTATATAATTTTGATGGTTGAATTGCCCAACACAAATCTTTGGACTAACTAGTTTGCCCAAGTGTATAGATTATACAGGTGTAAAAGGTTCACACTCAGCCAATAAAAAGACCAAGTTTTGGATTCAACAAAGGAGCAAAGGGGCAACCGAAGGCACCCCTGGCCTGGCGCACCGGACTGTCCGGTGTGGCACCGGACATGTCCGGTGCACCAGGGGGACTCAGACTCAAACTCGCTACCTTCGGGAATTTACAGAGGCGACTCGGCTATAATTCACCGGACTGTCCGGTGTACACCGGACAGTGTCCGGTGCGCCAAGGGAGGTCGGCCTCAGGAACTCGCCAGCGTCGGGAAACTCCAACGGCTAGTCCACTATAATTCACCGGACTGTCCGGTGTGCACCGGACTGTCCGGTGCGACTCCAGAGCAACGGCTACTTCGCGCCAACGGCTACCTGCTGCGGCATTTAATGCGCGCACAGCGCGCGCAGGAGTCAGAATCGCCCATGCTGGCACACCGGACAGCCAACAGTACCTGTCCGGTGTGCACCGGACACCCAGGCGGGTCCACAAGTCAGAAGCTCCAACGGTCTGAATCCAACGGCATTGATGACGTGGCAGGGGGCACCGGACTGTCCGGTGTGCACCGGACTGTCCGGTGCGCCATCGAACAGACAGCCTCCCAACGGCCACTTTTGGTGGTTGGGGCTATAAATACCCCAACCACCCCACCATTCATTGCATCCAAGTTTTCCCACTTCTCAACCACTTACAAGAGCTAGGCATTCAATTCTAGACACATACAAAGAGATCAAATCCTCTCCAATTCCACACAAGGCTTTAGTGATTAGCGAGAGAGATTTGCCGTGTTCTTTTGAGCTCTTGCGCTTGGATTGCTTCTTTTCTTTCTCACTTGTTCTTGTGATCAAAACTCCATTGTAATCAAGGCAAGAGGCACCAATTGTGTGGTGGCCCTTGCGGGGAAGTTTTGTTCCCGACTTTGATTTGAGAAGAGAAGCTCACTCGGTCCGAGGGACCGTTTGAGAGAGGGAAGGGTTGAAAGAGACCCGGCCTTTGTGGCCTCCTCAACGGGGAGTAGGTTTGCAAGAACCGAACCTCGGTAAAACAAATCCGTGTGTCTCACTTCATTATCCGCTTGCGATTTGTTTTGCGCCCTCTCTCGCGGACTTGTTTATATTTCTAACGTTAACCCGGCTTGTAGTTGTGTTTATATTCGTAAATTTCAGTTTCGCCCTATTCACCCCCCCTCTAGGCGACTATCAATTGGTATCGGAGCCCGGTGCTTCATTAGAGCCTAACCGCTCAAAGTGATGTCGGGAGATCACGCCAAGAAGGAGATGGAGACCGGCGAAAAGCCCACTACAAGCCACGGGAGCACTTCATCGGAAGAGTCCCGCACCAGAAGGAAGGAGAAGAAGAAGAGCTCCTCCAACAAAGGGAAGGAGAAGAAGTCTTCTTCTCATCACAAGGAGAGGAGGGAGAAATCTTCTTCCCACAAGCCACGTCGGAGTGGGGACAAACACAAGAGGATGAGGAAAGTCGTCTACTACGAGACCGATACTTCATCGACATCTACCTCCGGCTCCGACGCGGCATCCGTCACTTCTAAGCGCCAAGAGCGCAAGAAGTATAGTAAGATCCCCCTACATTACCCTCGCATTTCCAAACATACACCTTTACTTTCCGTCCCATTAGGCAAACCACCAACTTTTGATGGTGAAGATTATGCTAGGTGGAGCGATTTAATGCGATTTCATCTAACCTCGCTCCACAAAAGTATATGGGATGTTGTTGAGTTTGGTGCGCAGGTACCGTCCGTAGGGGATGAGGGCTATGATGAGGATGAGGTGGCCCAAATCGAGCACTTCAACTCCCAAGCCACAACCATACTCCTTGCCTCTCTAAGCAAGGAGGAATACAACAAAGTGCAAGGGTTGAAGAATGCAAAGGAGATTTGGGACCTACTCAAGACGGCGCACGAAGGTGATGAACTTACCAAGATCACCAAGCGGGAAACGATCGAGGGGGAGCTCGGTCGTTTTCGTCTTCGCCAAGGGGAAGAGCCACAAGACATGTACAACCGGCTCAAAACCTTGGTGAACCAAGTGCGCAACCTCGGGAGCGTAAAGTGGGACGACCACGAGGTGGTTAAGGTTATTCTAAGATCTCTCATTTTCCTTAACCCCACTCAAGTTCAATTAATTCGTGGTAATCCTAGATACACTAAAATGACCCCCGAGGAAGTTATCGAGAATTTTGTGAGCTTTGAATGTATGATCAAGGGCTCAAGGAAAATCAACGAGCTTGATGAACCCTCCACGTCCGAGGCGCAACCGGTGGCATTTAAGGCGACGGAGGAAAAGAAGGAGGAGTCTACACCGAGTAGACAACCTATAGACGCCTCCAAGCTCGACAATGAGGAAATGGCGCTCGTCATCAAGAGCTTCCGCCAAATCCTCAAGCAAAGGAGAGGGAAAGACTACAAGTCCCGCTCCAAGAAGGTTTGCTACAAGTGTGGTAAGCCCGGTCACTTTATTGCTAAATGTCCATTATCAAGTGATAGTGACAGGGGCGACGACAAGAAGGGGAGAAGAAAGGAGAAGAAGAGGTACTACAAGAAGAAGGGCGGCGATGCCCATGTTTGTCGGGAGTGGGACTCCGACGAAACCGCAAGCGACTCCTCCGACGACGAGGACGCCGCCAACATCGCCGTCACCAAGGGACTTCTCTTGCCCAACGTCGGCCACAAGTGCCTCATGGCAAAGGACGGCAAACGGAAGAAGGTTAAATCCAACTCCTCCACTAAATATGAATCGTCTAGTGATGATAATGCTAGTGGTGAGGAAGATAATTTGCGTATCCTTTTTGCCAACCTTAACATGGAACAAAAGGAAAAATTAAATGAGCTAATTAGTGCTATCCATGAAAAGGATGATCTCTTGGACTCCCAAGAGGACTTCCTAATCAAGGAAAATAAGAAACATGTTAAGGTTAAAAATGCTTATGCTCTTGAAATTGAGAAATGTCAAAAATTATCTAGTGAGCTAAGTACTTGCCATGAAACAATAGACAACCTTAGAAATGAAAATGCTAATTTGTTAGCTAAGGTTGATTCTCATGTTTGCAATGTTTCAATTCCCAACCCTAGAAATGATAATGATGATTTGCTTGCTAGGATTGAAGAATTGAACATTTCTCTTGCTAGTCTTAGATTAGAAAATGAAAATTTGATTGCTAAGACTAAAGATTTTGATGTTTGCAATGCCACTATTTCCGACCTTAGAAGTAAGAATGAAATATTGCATGCTAAGGTTGTAGAACTAAAATCTTGCAAACCCTCTACATCACCGTTGAGCACACTTCTATTTGTGTTAGATGTAGAGATGTTGATATTAATGCTATTCATGATCACATGTCTTTAATTAAACAACAAAATGATTATATTGCTAAATTAAATGCTAAAATTGCCGAGCATAATTTGGAAAATGAAAAATTTAAATTTGCTAGAAGTATGCTCTATAATGGGAGACGCCCTGGCATTAAGGATGGCATTGGCTACCAAAGGGGAGACAATGTCAAACTTGATGCCCCTCCTAAGAACTTGTCTAATTTTGTTAGGAGCAAGGCTCCCATGCCTCAGGATAACGAGGGTTACATTTTATACCCTGCCGGTTATCCTGAGAACAAAATTAGGAGAATTCATTCTAGGAAGTCTCACTCTGGCCCTAATCATGCTTTTATGTATAAGGGTGAGACATCTAGCTCTAGGCAACCAACCCGTGCTAAGTTGCCTAAGAAAACTCCTATTGCATCAAATGAGCATAACATTTCATTTAAGACTTTTGATGCATCTTATGTGTTGACTAACAAATCCGGCAAGATAGTTGCCAAATATGTTGGGGGCAAGCACAAGGGTTCCAAGACTTGTGTTTGGGTACCCAAAGTTCTTGTGTCTAATGCCAAAGGACCCAAAACCATTTGGGTACCTAAAGTCAAGAACTAAAATTGTTTTGTAGGTTTATGCATCCGGGGGCTCAAGTTGGATACTCGACAGCGGGTGCACGAACCACATGACTGGGGAGAAAAAGATGTTCTCCTCATATGAGAAAAACCAAGATCCCCAACGAGCTATCACATTCGGGGATGGAAATCAAGGTTTGGTCAAAGGTCTTGGTAAAATTGCTATATCTCCTGACCATTCTATTTCCAATGTTTTTCTTGTTGATTCATTAGATTACAATTTGCTTTCCGTATCCCAGTTATGTCAAATGGGCTACAACTGTCTATTCACTGATGTAGGTGTCACTGTCTTTAGAAGAAGTGATGATTCAATAGCATTTAAGGGAGTGTTAGAGGGTCAGCTATACTTGGTAGATTTTGATAGAGCTAAACTCGACACTTGCTTAATTGCTAAGACTAACATGGGTTGGCTCTGGCACCGCCGACTAGCCCATGTTGGGATGAAGAATCTTCACAAGCTTCTAAAGGGAGAACACATTTTAGGATTAACAAATGTTCATTTTGAGAAAGACAGAGTTTGTAGCGCATGCCAGGCGGGAAAGCAAGTTGGAGCCCATCATCCACACAAGAACATCATGACGACCGACAGGCCGCTTGAGCTACTCCACATGGATCTTTTCGGCCCGATTGCTTACATAAGCATCGGCGGGAGTAAGTATTGTCTTGTAATAGTGGATGATTATTCTCGCTTCACTTGGGTATTCTTTTTACAGGAAAAATCTCAAACCCAAGAGACCTTAAAGGGATTCTTGAGACGGGCTCAAAATGAGTTCGGCTTAAGGATCAAGAAAATAAGAAGCGACAACGGGACGGAGTTCAAGAACTCTCAAATTGAAGGTTTCCTTGAGGAGGAGGGCATCAAGCATGAGTTCTCCTCTCCCTACACGCCACAACAAAATGGTGTAGTGGAGAGGAAGAATCGAACTCTATTGGACATGGCAAGAACCATGCTTGATGAGTACAAGACACCGGACCGGTTTTGGGCCGAAGCGGTCAACACCGCCTGCTACGCCATCAACCGGTTATATCTTCACCGAATCCTCAAGAAAACATCCTATGAACTCCTAACTGGTAAAAAGCCCAACATTTCATAATTTAGAGTTTTTGGTAGCAAATGCTTTATTCTTGTTAAAAGAGGTAGAAAATCTAAATTTGCTCCTAAAACTGTAGAAGGCTTTTTACTTGGTTATGACTCAAACACAAGGGCATATAGGGTCTTTAACAAGTCCACTGGACTAGTTGAAGTCTCATGTGACGTTGTGTTTGATGAAACTAACGGCTCTCAAGTAGAGCAAGTTGATCTTGATGAGATAGGTAATGAAGAGGCTCCGTGCATCGCGCTAAGGAACATGTCCATTGGGGATGTGTGTCCTAAGGAATCCAAAGAGCCTCCAAATGCACAAGATCAACCGTCCTCCTCCACGCAAGCATCTCCACCAACTCAAAATGAGGATGAGGCTCAAGTTGATGAAGGACAAAATCAAGAAGATGAGTCACCTCAAGATAATGGCAATGATCAAGGGGGAGATACAAATGATCAAGAAAAGGAGGATGAGGAAGAACCAAGGCCGCCACACCCAAGAGTCCACCAAGCAATCCAACGAGATCACCCCGTCGACACCATCCTCGGCGACATTCATAAGGGGGTAACTACTCGATCTCGGGTTGCACATTTTTGTGAGCATTACTCTTTTGTTTCCTCTATTGAGCCACATAGGGTGGAGGAAGCACTTCAAGATTCGGATTGGGTAATGGCGATGCAAGAGGAGCTCAACAACTTCACAAGGAATGAGGTATGGCATTTGGTTCCACGTCCTAACCAAAATGTTGTAGGAACCAAATGGGTCTTCCGCAACAAGCAAGATGAGCATGGTGTGGTGACAAGGAACAAAGCACGACTTGTGGCCAAGGGATATTCCCAAGTCGAAGGTTTGGATTTTGGTGAAACCTATGCACCCGTAGCTAGGCTTGAGTCAATTCGCATATTATTGGCCTATGCTACTTACCATGGCTTTAAGCTTTATCAAATGGACGTGAAAAGTGCCTTCCTCAACGGACCAATCAAGGAAGAGGTCTATGTTGAGCAACCTCCCGGCTTTGAAGACAGTGAGTATCCTAACCATGTCTATAGGCTCTCTAAGGCGCTTTATGGGCTCAAGCAAGCCCCAAGAGCATGGTATGAATGCCTAAGAGATTTCCTTATTGCTAATGGCTTCAAAGTCGGCAAGGCCGATCCTACTTTATTCACTAAAACTCTTGACAATGATTTGTTTGTATGCCAAATTTATGTTGATGATATTATATTTGGGTCTACTAACGAATCTACATGTGAAGAATTTAGTAGGATCATGACACAGAAATTCGAGATGTCTATGATGGGGGAGTTGAAGTATTTTCTAGGATTTCAAGTGAAGCAACTCCAAGAGGGCACCTTCATTAGCCAAACGAAGTACACTCAAGACATCCTAAGCAAGTTTGGAATGAAGGATGCCAAGCCCATCAAAACACCCATGGGAACAAATGGGCATCTCGACCTCGACACGGGAGGTAAGTCCGTGGATCAAAAGGTATACCGGTCGATGATAGGATCATTACTCTATTTATGTGCATCTCGACCGGACATTATGCTTTCCGTTTGCATGTGTGCAAGATTCCAATCCGACCCTAAGGAATCCCACCTTACGGCCGTAAAACGAATCTTGAGATATTTGGCTTATACACCTAAGTTTGGGCTTTGGTACCCTCGGGGATCCACTTTTGATTTGATTGGTTATTCGGATGCCGATTGGGCGGGGTGTAAGATTAATAGGAAGAGCACATCGGGGACTTGCCAGTTCTTGGGAAGATCCTTGGTGTCATGGGCTTCAAAGAAGCAAAATTCGGTCGCTCTTTCCACCGCCGAAGCCGAGTACATTGTCGCAGGCCATTGTTGCGCGCAATTGCTTTGGATGAGGCAAACCCTGCGGGACTACGGTTACAAATTAACCAAAGTCCCTTTGCTATGTGATAATGAGAGTGCAATCAAAATGGCCGACAATCCCGTCGAGCATAGCCGCACTAAGCACATAGCCATTCGGTATCATTTTCTTAGGGATCACCAACAAAAGGGAGATATCGAGATTTCTTACATTAATACTAAAGATCAATTAGCCGATATCTTTACCAAGCCACTTGATGAACAATCTTTTACCAAACTTAGGCATGAGCTCAATATTCTTGATTCTAGAAATTTCTTTTGCTAACTTGCACACATAGCTCATTTATATACCTTTGATCATATCTCTTTCATATGCTATGACTAATGTATTTTTCAAGTGTATCTCAAACCAAGTCATAGGTGTATTCAAAGGAAATTGGAGTCTTCGGCGAAGACAAAGGCTTCCACTCCGTAACTCATCCTCGCCATCGCTCCAAGAAAAGGACCTTGTCTTTGGGGGAGAGAGTAAGAGCCCAAAGCAAAAGGACCGGACTTCGTCTTTGGTATAATCTTAACTCATTTAATTATGACCAAAGGGGAAGATAGTACTTAATGGGCTCTAATGATTCCGTTTTTGGCAATTCATGCCAAAGGGGGAGAAAGTATGAGCCCAAAGCAAAAGGACCGCACCACCACCAATTTCAAAAACTTAGTTTTTCAAAGAATATTTTCAATTAGTATTCTTTTATGTTCAAGAAGGGGGAGAAAGTAGTATTTCAAAAATGATATATCAAAACCCTCTTGAACACTAAGAGGTGGATCTCAATTTAGGGGGAGTTTTGTTAAGTCAAAGGAAAAGCATTTGAAACAGGGGGAGAAAATTTCAAATCTTGAAAATGCTTTGCAAACTCTTATTCATTTACCTTTGACTATTTGCAAAAGATCTCTGAAATGGATTTACAAAAGAATTTGCAAAAACAAAACATGTGGTGCAAAAGTGGTCCAAAATGTTAAAAATGAAAGAAACAATCCATGCATATCTTGTAAGTATTTACATTGGCTCAATTCCAAGCAACCTTTACACTTACATTATGCAAACTAGTTCAATTATGCACTTCTATATTTGCTTTGGTTTGTGTTGGCATCAATCACCAAAAAGGGGGAGATTGAAAGGGAATTAGGCTTACACCCAGTTCCTATATAATTTTGATGGTTGAATTGCCCAACACAAATCTTTGGACTAACTAGTTTGCCCAAGTGTATAGATTATACATGTGTAAAAGGTTCACACTCAGCCAATAAAAAGACCAAGTTTTGGATTCAACAAAGGAGCAAAGGGGCAACCGAAGGCACCCCTGGCCTGGCGCACCGGACTGTCCGGTGTGGCACCGGACATGTCCGGTGCACCAGGGGGACTCAGACTCAAACTCGCTACCTTCGGGAATTTACAGAGGCGACTCGGCTATAATTCACCGGACTGTCCGGTGTACACCGGACAGTGTCCGGTGCGCCAAGGGAGGTCGGCCTCAGGAACTCGCCAGCGTCGGGAAACTCCAACGGCTAGTCCACTATAATTCACCGGACTGTCCGGTGTGCACCGGACTGTCCGGTGCGACTCCAGAGCAACGGCTACTTCGCGCCAACGGCTACCTGCTGCGGCATTTAATGCGCGCACAGCGCGCGCAGGAGTCAGAATCGCCCATGCTGGCACACCGGACAGCCAACAGTACCTATCCGGTGTGCACCGGACACCCAGGCGGGTCCACAAGTCAGAAGCTCCAACGGTCTGAATCCAACGGCATTGATGACGTGGCAGGGGGCACCGGACTGTCCGGTGTGCACCGGACTGTCCGGTGCGCCATCGAACAGACAGCCTCCCAACGACCACTTTTGGTGGTTGGGGCTATAAATACCCCAACCACCCCACCATTCATTGCATCCAAGTTTTCCCACTTCTCAACCACTTACAAGAGCTAGGCATTCAATTCTAGACACATACAAAGAGATCAAATCCTCTCCAATTCCACACAAGGCTTTAGTGATTAGCGAGAGAGATTTGCCGTGTTCTTTTGAGCTCTTGCGCTTGGATTGCTTCTTTTCTTTCTCACTTGTTCTTGTGATCAAAACTCCATTGTAATCAAGGCAAGAGGCACCAATTGTGTGGTGGCCCTTGCGGGGAAGTTTTGTTCCCGACTTTGATTTGAGAAGAGAAGCTCACTCGGTCCGAGGGACCGTTTGAGAGAGGGAAGGGTTGAAAGAGACCCGGCCTTTGTGGCCTCCTCAACGGGGAGTAGGTTTGCAAGAATCGAACCTCGGTAAAACAAATCCGTGTGTCTCACTTCATTATCCGCTTGCGATTTGTTTTGCGCCCTCTCTCGCGGACTTGTTTATATTTCTAACGTTAACCCGGCTTGTAGTTGTGTTTATATTCGTAAATTTCAGTTTCGCCCTATTCACCCCCCCTCTAGGCGACTATCACTAACCATGTTTATAAACTCTCAAAGGCGCTTTATTGTAATACCCAAAACATATACAGTGAATACTATATTGGATTACCTTATTTTATGTGTCATATTTGCATCATAAAAAGAGCACACATATAATTAAGAGTGATTAATTAAAAAACAAATGATACAAAAATAAAAGAAAGTGCATCTTGTTGGAGTTTATTTGGTTGTGCATTTAATATTAATAAATGGTAATGTCCAAATTGGGATTTATCCTAAGTTATACTTTAGCAAATGGAAATGATATATAAAGGGAAGAGAAAAATATTACACAATACAAAATGAAATCCATACTGGTACGATTAAATTCTACCTTTAACTCGAGTACAAAATTCACAATCATATTTGAAATCCAAATTGAGAATTGAAAATAATGGGAAAAGAAATATATCAATACCCAAATGGGAATCCGACATCTAAAAGAAATTCTAGAAATTGGAAAAGAGAAGTAAACAAATATTTTGTAGATAAAGATAAGGAAATAAAAAAAAATATTTCTACATTAGGGTTTGAACTTGTATAATTAGTTCAAAGGAGAAACTCATATTCAAAATTCAAATTTGATTCCAAATAATTTTGAATAAGATAAAACACAAAATAAAACATAAAAGAAAAAAAAAGAGAAGGAAAGAAAGCTTACCTGGGCCGCGGACCAATGAATTCGGCCCACAACTCTTCACTCTTGCGGCCAACTTCACTCCTGCGCAGGAGGGCACTGGCGACTGGGCCCTGCCCGTTGGACTTGGCACTGCGCTTGAGTCGCTGTGGGCTGGGTCCCACTTGTCATCCCGGTCGTAGCGGCGTTAACAGACGGAGCGAGTCGCATGGTGGATTCCGCCCTTCTTCCGCTGCGGCCGAGGTCATCCACAACTCCGCGTCTCGGGGTGATAAAGGCGGATCCACCTCCTACGACACTGTCCCTCGTACTCACCCCTCACCGTGCCCCGTACCACCGTAGGCAATTCCGCCCCGCCATTAGTCTTGATGAGGAGAGATCGAGCGCCCCTGCTGTCTTCTCGCCGTATCGCGCCTAAGAATCACCGGGGGGGACTCGACCGCAGCCGGGACCCTTCACGGCGGTGCACCGGCGCAACGGGTGTGGTGAAGCGGCCCCAATTTCACGTCGGTGTCCAGCTGAGATCATTGGTTCGCCGCAGCCACGGTACCTCCTCTGCATCGTCGCCCAGTGCGCCAGCTTCGGTTGTGACGTTCGCCAAGTCGTGGTGAAGCTACGGCGGCCACCAATTCAGCGTAGGAGGGCGTAAACCCGTGTTAATTCCTCACCGGAGCTCGGCATCCGCCGCTCACCGTGGGCGGAGCTCTCTGCACTTCGATTCCAGGTAAGGAAACCCTAGACCATTTCGCCTTGATCTCAGTACCGTGTAGCGCTGTTTACATCAAAGCCTGGGTTAGGAAACAGAGGTTTCGTTTTTGTCAGCTATGGCGCCGCCGCGCTTAGCTGTTGCGCCGCCGTGTCGTGCGCAAGGAGGTAGTAGAAGGATGCCGCGACCGTTGGATCTTGATCCTGCGGTCACCGGATCGCGTGGGTGAAGACCTAATCTGTGCCACACGTCTTCAATCCTACGGTCGGCATCGGATGCCGATTCGTTATTATGGCCGATCTAATCGTAGCCCTTGATGTATGATCCAACGGCCCACTGTTGCCGATACCCCTTCGGATCGCCGACTTTGCAAATAGAACCCTCTGTGTTAGGGAAAACAAACCCGCCGTCCCTAGCGACTGTGCTCTGTGTCTTGGAGTTCTTACGCCCGAGACCCCTGCACTTTTCATATTTTAGCGCCCAGTCCAGAGGAGATTAAAAACAGAAAAATAATTATAGAAATTTATTTTTAATACAAAAACAAATCTAGAAACTAGTAAAATGCATAGAAAATTCATTTTAGCTCCAAATTGAGTCATTCCAATTTCTAAAATTTTGTAATAATATTCTCTATCATTTAGTATCTCTGTTTTGACATGAACACAATAAGAAAATTAATTTAACATTTAATCCTATTTTAATCACATTAAACCTTAGGAAATTCATAACTTGAATTCAATAACTCCAAAGTTAGTGATTCCAGTTCCTATGATCTCATTTTAATGTGTAGATTTTTACTGTATATTTTATTTACATGTTTGGTGTGATGTTGATTTTGGCTATACTATGTATGTATTGTGTTGATGCGAATAGACGAGCAAGTCACTGTGGAAACTGAGGTTCAACAAGTAGAGATAGCTGAGCAGGAGCTCATTGAAGGCAAGTTGTGCCCTTGATCACTTACTTTTCCCAGCCATGTTCTTATTAATTTTAATGATCTGCATAGGTTAATTTTGATGGGACCCTTTAGGTTACCCCAGTTTTGATTACCTCTATACCTTGTTCACCCCTGAAATATTTTTGGGTAGTACTTGCTATTGCTTTATGTGGATTGGGTATGGAGATACACTATTCATGATTATTCTGTTATTATCTTGTTATTATTACTATTCATGTTAAGATCATTAAATTAATGGGAACATGGAGCGACCACCCGGGAAAACAGTGCTACCACAAGGGTTTAATGGGACGCCCTTGGCTGATTAACTAGGAAAGCTAGTGGAGGGCTACCTTACCCGAAAGGGGCAAGGGCAGTAGGGGAGTGGTCAGTGTAGGGAGGTCCCTGGTTGATTTTGCTGCGATGGCGGTCAGCCAGGAACCCTGCATTGGAACTTCCTATAAACTGTAGCGGGTAGTCTGAAGCTAGTGGAACTTTGTAAAGGCCTCGTAGTGTTACCCTGCCTCGCCTCCTCGGTAGAGGTGTATGGGATTGGCCATCTCTTGGCAGATGGGTAACATGACTTGTGGGTAAAGATGCGCAACCTCTGCAGAGTGTAAAACTGGTATACTAGCCGTGCTCACGGTCATGAGCGGCTCGGACCCTCACATGATTAATTTATGGAACTTAAACTTAATCTGTCATTTC
The DNA here is from genome assembly GCF_902167145.1 of Zea mays. Classification (NCBI taxonomy): domain Eukaryota; kingdom Viridiplantae; phylum Streptophyta; class Magnoliopsida; order Poales; family Poaceae; genus Zea; species Zea mays. Next base: position 32,974,673 of record NC_050100.1, on the reverse strand, counting down.
ATTGCATTTGGGATTATTTTTTTTACTATTACTTTATTTATTATTATTAAGGTTTGGTATTTACTTACACTTAGTAATTGCTAATAAAATTTTGACCAACTTATAAAAGCAATGCTCAGCCTCAGCCTTTATTTCATTGATCAGCCTTACACTACATGAACTCCCACCTTTGGTGAGTTCATGCCACATTATTCCCCACGACTTGTTGAGCGATGAACGTATGTGAGCTCACTCTTGCTGTCTCACCCCCCCACAGGAGAAGAGCAGGTGGTTCAGGAGGAGCTACAAGGCGAGGAGTTTGATCTGATCTAGGTGGCGTTTCTCAGTCGACATTGGCGCCGACGATCCTTAGTTCGTTTTACATTTATTCCTTTATTTTGTAATAAGTCTTCCGCTTTGTAATAAATACTCTGATGTTTTATGACATTTATCTCTATACACTCTGTTATTATATATGTTGTCTTCTTTGGCGCATGTATGAGATGCACCTGGCTTTGTTCCTTAAAGCCGGGTGTGACATTTATGGGCTCAAGCAAGCCCCAAGAGCATGGTATGAATGCCTGCGAGATTTTCTTATCACTAATGGCTTCAAAGTGGGCAAAGCCGATCCTAATCTTTTTAATAAAATTATTGCAAAAGACTTGTTTGTATGCCAAATTTATGTTGATGATATTATATTTGGGTCTACTAACAAGTCAACTTTTGAAGAGTTTAGTAGGATCATGATAGAGAAATTCGAGATGTCAATGATGGGGGAGTTGAAGTATTTTCTAGGATTTTAAATCAAGCAACTCCAAGATGGCACCTTCATCAGCCAAACAAAATACATTCGAGACATACTCAAGAAGTTTGGGATGAAGGATGGCAAACCCATCAAGACACCCATGGGAACCAATGGCCATCTCGACCTCAACACGGGAGGTAAATCCGTAGATCAAAAGGTTTACCGGTCGATGATAGGATCTTTACTCTACTTATGTGCATCTCGACCGGATATTATGCTTTCTGTATGTATGTGTGCAAGGTTCCAGGCCGATCCTAAGGAAGTTTACCTTAGGGCCGTCAAGAGAATCATGAGATATTTAGTTTACACTCCTAAGTTTGGGCTTTGGTACCCCAAGGGAACCACTTTTGATTTAATAGGATATTCTGATGCCGATTGGGCAGGTGTAAAATTAATAGAAAGAGCACATTAGGGACTTGTCAGTTTCTGGGAAGATCCGTGGTGTCATGGGCTTCAAAGAAACAAAACTCAGTAGCTCTTTCCATCGTCGAAGCCGAGTATATTACCGCAGGTCATTGTTGTGCACAATTACTTTGGATGAGGTAAACCCTCAGGGACTATGGCTACAAATTGAGCAAAGTCCCTCTCCTATGTGACAATGAGAGTGCAATCCGCATGGCGGATAATCCCGTTGAACACAGCCGCACTAAGCACATAGACATTCGGTATCACTTTCTGAGAGATCATCAACAAAGGGGATATCGAAATAGCTTATGTAAACACCAAAAATCAATTAGTCGATATCTTTACCAAGCCATTAGATGAGAAAACCTTTAGCAAACTTAGGAATGAGCTAAATATACTTCATTCTCGGAATTTTGATTGAAACATTGCACACATAGCTCATTTATATACCTTTGATCATGTCTCTTTCATTTGGTGCAAATGCATATTTCTTATTATTCTTGTGCCAAGGCTACGACTAATGTGTTTCCAAGTGTATTTCTATACTAAGTCGGAGATTGAAAGGGAAATGGAGTCTTTGGCAAACACAAAGCTTCCACTCCAACTCTGACGGTATCAACTACCCTTTGACGTTGTTCCTCCACTCTCCAAATTGGTATAACTCTTCACTCATATTTCTTTACCAATGGGGGAGAAAATAAAAAAGGGCTCTCAATGTCTCCGTTTTGGCGATTAATGCCAAAGGGGGAGAGAATATTAAGCCCAAAGCAAAAGGACCGCACCACCATAATTTTCAAAAAAATTCGAAATAAAGCTTTAATTGATATTTGGCAATTTCTCAATTGGTATCCATGCTTCACTTGTCTTGAGAAAGCAAAATTTCAATTGGTATCTAAATAATGGAAATCTCTTCAGTTGGTATCTTTCAAGTTCTTTTTATTAGTATCTATTTCAAAACCCTCTTGAAAGCTAAGAGGAGATTTTCATTCAGGGAGAGTTTTATTTAGTCAAAGGAAAAGCATTTGAAACAGGGGGAGAAATTTCAAAATCGTTAAAATGCTTCTTGCAAACTTATTCGTATACCTTTGACTACTTGCAAAAGACTTTGAAAAGATTTTCCAAAAGAATTTGCAAAGACAAAACAAGTGGTGCAAATGTGGTCCAAAATTTTAAAGAAAAGAAAAGTAATCCATTCATATCTAGTAAGATTATCAATTGGTTTAATTCCAAGTAACCTATGCACTTACCATATGCAAACTAGTTCATTTCTGCACTTTATATTTGCTTTGGTTTGTGTTGGCATCAATCACCAAAAAGGGGGAGATTGAAAGGGAAATAGGGTTAACCTTTTCCTATAATTAATTATGGTGGTTGATCGTCAACACAAACATATGGACTAACTAGTTTGCTCTAAAACTCATGTATTACAGGTGCATAAGGTTCAACACAAACCAATAAATATTCAAGTTAGGGACCCAATTCAAAAGAAGCAAAAAGGACTTGAGTGTGCTGTGGTCTGGCGCACCGGACTGTCCGGTGTGCCACCGGATAGTGTCCGGTGCACCAGGACCATACAGGGTCCAACCAGCCACTCTCGGGAAAACTCGGGCGCGCTCCGCTATAATTCACCAGACTGTCCGGTGTGCTAGCGGGCAACGGCTATCTAGCACGCAACGGTCGACTCTGACAGGAGCTACAGTGAGCAACAGTGCCGCGCAGAAGTCAGAGCAGCGAAGTCAGAGGGGCACCGGACTGTCCGGTGCCGCAAGAGGACAAAGTTCCAACGGTCGCCCGAGCTCCGAACCCTAACGGTTGGGTGACGTGGAGGCGCACCAGACAGGCTACAGTGCCTGTCCGGTGGCGCACCGGACTGTCTGGTGTGCCCATCGACAGCAGCCTCCCCAACGGCTACTTTGGTGGTTGAGGGCTATAAATACCCCCAACCATCACAACTCCAAGCATCCAAGAATTCTGAAGATCACATTCAATACAAGAGCTCTAGCATTCACTCCTAGACATAAGTCAAAAGATCAAAGCCTCTCCAAGTCCCAAATTCATCTCTAACACTTAGTGACTTGTGAGAGAGAGATTTTGTGTTCTTTTGAGCTCTTGCTTCTTGGATTGCCTTTCTTCTTTTCCCATTCTTACTCTCAAGTGCTTTGTAAGCGAGGCAAGAGACACCAAGTGTGTGGTGGTCCTTCCGGGTCTTAGTGACCCGTGAGATTAAGGAAGAAGACTCACTCGGTCTAAGTGACCATTTGAGAGAGGGAAAGGGTTGAAATAGACCCTGTCTTTGTGACCTCCTCAACGGGGACTAGGTTCTTTGCAACCGAACCTCGGTAAAACAAATCACCGTGTTCACTCGCCTTATTTCTTGGTTGATTTGTTTTCCCTCTCTTTGCGACTTGAGTTTAACTCTAACGCTAACCAACAACCTTAGTGCATGTTTAAGTTTATAAATTTCAGGTTTCGCCTATTCCCCCCCCCTCTAGGCGACTTTCAGTGACTTTGTTGTTTTGTTTCGTGCGCTCTCTTCTTGACTTGTGTGTGTATGTGTGTGTTGTTGTTGTTGCGATTGAGTTCTTATGTGTGTTGCTACTCCCCCTTACGCTTGTGCTTTGATTAAGATCATTTGTATAAGGTGTGAGTAACTCCAACTTGTGGAGATTCCTCACAAATGAGATTTGATATAAATAAGAAAATTGTGGTACTCAAATTTGATCTTTGGATTGCTTGAGAGGGGTTGAGTGCAACCCTTGACCGAAGGAGGTCACCACAACGTGGAGTAGGCATTAGCCGAACCACGTGATAAAAATCGTCGTGTCTCTTGTGCATTTACTTTATCGCGATTGTTATCTTCTTGAGTTCTCATATTCACTTGTATTATTGCTCCTAAGTTTGATACACATTTAAAAGGAGCAATCAAGTGAAGAGTTCTCCTCTCTCCATCTCTATTCATAACAACTTGGTTTTATCTTTCACTAACACTCATCATAAGCCAATTTTGTGTTATTTAGAGTTGATTTTCGCAGGATCACCTATTCACCCCCTCTAGTTGCTCTCACTAAGTGAATGTAAATGTGACTTTAAAGCCAACAACCATGGTTTGAATCCTCATTTGTACATAATTTTAGCATTTTTTCATTTAAATATGGAGTGCACGATGACGGTGAAAATCGTGGAACTAGAAAAACTGACACTATAATATAGTAGAGACGTGAACGTGATTGTAGCTTCACTTACGTATTTGGGCCGATCAACTAACAAAGCGAACATTGGTTGTTTAGGATGATTAAATCACCAAGTACTATACTTAAATATATATTTGAGTGGGGGCCAACATTTTGGGGGCCTGGATGGTCGCCCAGCTCGACCACCCCCAGGTTCGCCCCTGGCTGAACAACCCAAGCTTACATGTCATCCTCCTAGACGCATCGCACGACACTCGCCCTGCCGCCCACTCGTCCGCGCCCGATGGTTATCTGTCGTGGCATCGCATGGATGCCGACTTGTCGCCCAGTGGCTCCATGGTGCCGCTTGTCGCCCCTCCATCCCGTGGCCGCCCCTTACTTGTCGTGGCTGCCCCTCGAGGCCTTGTTTGGGAGTATGTGTAGTGGTCGCCCCTGAGACCTTGTTTGGGAGTATGTGTACGTAGTTGCGGAAATTGAATGAGCTAGAATTCTTTACTATTCATTGAATAGTAAGGAATTTTAACTCCTTCAATTCCCTTTATTACAATTACTCGCAAAAAGGCCCAAATGTTATTACTAATTTTACTTTATAATCAATTATGCACTCAATTTAAATTGGTTTTGTTTGATATATCATATACATGCTATAAAAGTATTAATATGTAGTATATTACAATATAACACATAATACATACAATATATTTAGATTCTATATAGTTATTTTTTACCTCTTAATAATTTTGGATATCCATCTTTCAAATCATGTACCTGCCACTAACTGCGTGTACAGGCAGCGGCCAAAGGCTCGGTAACGACGTATGTCTTGTCTCCGCTGGACCGTGAGAGATAGGCAACGTGCCAGCGACTGTGGTCCGGTGGTCCCCAGGCAGCCGCGCGACGTAGATGCATATATCTGGGCTCGTTTGTTACGAAGAACTAAAGATTAGTTCCTCCATTTTAGTCCATTTTAGTCTCTAAATTATTAAATAGTGAGATTAAAATCTTAACTAAATTGTTTTAGTCTCTATTCACTTAAGAGTGACTAAATGGAACTAAATCATATTAATTTTACATTTTGCTCCTCCTTTATTTCAGTTACACTCATGGCGCGAGAATACTAAGGATATTTTGATCCTCTTATAATATATTTAATATTTTTTGAATACTTTTAGTTCCTAGAACCAATCATGATAGGGATTAAACTTTAGTTTCCTAACTAAACTTTAGTCCCTGGACTAAGGAAACCAAACGAGCTCTTAGTTGTCGCACGCGCGAGAGCTTAACTAATTCGATCATGTGTCTCGGTAAAAATCACAATAATATATTATTTGTCCGATCAGCCACCATCAAATGACGTAAACTAAAATCCGAGTGGGGACCCAACTATTGAGTAGAGATCTAAATAGAGACTTACTAACTAATGATATTTATATATGCAGTAAATAAGATAGCAAGTTCATTGAAACCACAAATTTGAGTGGGGCCTATGGCCCCACTAATCATAACGTCAGTCCACCCCTGATCAAATGATTTAATAAAAATCGTGAATGACTTAGCGATCTAACTTGAAATAACTAAGTTAAAAAACACAAAAGACTTATAAAAAATCATAAATAACTTAATAATTTACTAGGTAAATACCCGTGCGTTGCAACAGGAAAAAAATAGTGCAATAATAACATTTGTATAAAGCCTGGACGAGTAAAAATATGATTTAGAAAAAGGTCTAGAACAAGATGGAGCCTACTCCTGGCCACATCTACTCATTTGGGGTGCCCAGCAACCTTTCACCCAAAGAACAAGATGGAGCATTAGACACCCACCAAGAATTCAGAATGCAAACAACGAACTAAAGCACTAGAGGCATTACTTGAAGATGTGGAGGAGCTGCTGTAACTCGGAGTCGCTAGGGAAAAGTGGCTGATTAGTAACCAACTCAGCTGCCATTTACAACCAAATTAGAAATCGTATATGTCGGTTTGAATTCTGAAGCAGTTTGCTTTGACAAGAATATGTGCTCATCGAAATGGTACCAAATATGCAGCCCACATACCAAATGTCAACCGGCGTGGAGTAGTGTGTGGCGCCAAGAAGAACCTCGGGCGCCCTGTACCACAGCGTCAGAATCTGCACAAACAATTCAGACTCCACTATTTAATCAGACGCAAGATGCACGACTGATGATGAAGACCAGTGGCAGTGGGAAGCAGACCTCGTGCGTGTACTTCTTTACAGGGACGGTGATGGCACGACTGAGTCCGAGGTCAGCGATCTTGAGTGCCATGGTCTTGCGGTCCATGAGCAGGTTGTGCGGTTTCATATCACGGTGGAGCACCCCGCGGCCGTGAACAAAACCCACGCCCTTGCACAGCTGGAGTAGCAGCTTGAACACAGAGATACTTCAAGTACTGCTTCGGGGTAGCCATATTAACACACTAAGCGAAGAATAAGGTGACAATGAAAACCATATTTTCATATGAATGAACTGTCATTATTGGTCACACAATGCACAAAAAAACAAAAGGCCATAAACTCCCATTATAATATCTGAATTAGTTGAAAATAGCATCCAATGTTGGACCAACCATATGGTGATTGTAATGTAGCATATATTTTTTTATTGAAACAAACCTTTTTCTGATGTATCCCAGCCTCCTTTTCATCCAGAAACTGTTGAGGCACCCCACTGGCATTCTGCTGCGCACTAAGGAGAAGGCTCCAGAGCTCCTTCATGAACTTCACTGTGTTCTTTTCCATGAACCCTGTCAGCTGGATCTGAATCTTCTTTCCATCCGCTTCCTGCCATTAACAAACCAAAAACATAAACACACCTCATTGCCATAAGCTACCATCTTTGATACAAGTTTGCTGTCCATACCGGGTTTCTCATTATAAATAGATACAAGTTTCTATTTATTGGACCAGTTACTGTAATGGTACAATTTATTCAATGTTGTAGGCATGAAAACCCGGTATGGCTGCTGTGTCGCAATCAACAAGGCCCTATCATCATCCCATCTTCTGCATGAAGCAAGTCTTTCTGAACTCGTTCGGAAGGTAGACTCTGTCAGAGCCAGTCAGTATCTATCACTTTTGTTGCTCGAGTCTAAATCGTTAACCAGCAATACAAAATGTTCTCGGTGCAGTTGAATGATGCGGTGAAACGGGGCCCTTACCTTTCTGATAGGAAGCGTGTGGAGGCACGACCGGTGGTTGATACTGCAGAGAGGTTTTAAGCTGCTCTCGAGTATTCACCCAAAGTAAACGATCAGTCTCACAGCGTAGCTAGGAGGTAACTGGGCGTGCCCTGCATCTCATGCGGTTGGCTTATGAGTAACAGACATAGATATGATGTACCTGGACGATGGGGAGGACAATGTGTACCTAAACTTACAAAGCAAAGATGTTGTTTCTTCTATTTTGCTTTGTGGATGTCTTATGCAGCCCATACCTGCGAAAGAAAATCATCTGTTGCAGGACCGTGCCAAATTTTGATGAAATTGCAGATGCAGCCAGCACTAATTTCTCATGTATCGAATGCTCAATCGAATCAGGTAATTTCTCTGTATTATATCTAAACCTAAACTGTTCCTAGATTTGCAAGAACTAAGTGAACAAACCAAAAAACATCAGCCTCTGGGCACACTGTATTCTGTACAACGTAGTTGCCCACAACTGAACTTTACACCGCGGCAACACAACAGACAGACAGAGTTGAGGCGTGGACGATGGCAATGGAGGCCTCAAAGCGTCAGTGTCCTTCAGGGTCCTCTTGCACTGCGATGAGCAACGAGTACTTGACCTTGAGGGCGACCTTGCCGCCTTCCATGCAGAGCTTGGCGCCGGTGACAACCCAGTAGCCCGGCAGGTCGTCGGGGCCCCTGCTCACCTCGGTGGTGTCGATGTGCGTGGCCATCTTCTGAACCGGGAGTGGCACCGGCGGGCCCTTGGGGAATATGGCGGAGTTGACCTCCACCTTCTCCTCCACCGCCGGCGGCGCCAACACCAGGCCACCGGACAGCGCGGCGCTGATGCGTGCCGACAGCGACCCGGACCTCCGCGGCGCGACCAGGGCCCCGCCCCACTCGGAGCGGCGGATCTTCAAATCCGCGACACCAGAGAAGCCGAGGCGTAGGAAGAGCACCTTCATGAACCGAGAGGATGGAATCGTCTGCCGTCCATGAATGGCAGTGGATGCTCCGAGAGAATGGCGAGAAGGGATATGGGAATTGACGGGGCGCGGTAATGGCGAGAAGAGATCTGGGACCTTTCATTGACGGTGACCGAGAAAGAGTTGAACGCCCGTGGGATTTGAGGGCGCGGCAGATGCACGATTTGGGGAGAGGAGGAGGAGGTGGACCTTCCATCCGTGTGATTTAGTGGCGCAACCTTCCATCCGCGGGCGTTGCGGCGGATGCACGATTTGGCGCAACCTTCCAGTTGTGCTCGTCTGCGTCCTCCTTGTGCGCAACCTTCCATCCGTGTGCGCAACCTTCCATCCACGAGGACGGTGACGGGGAATGCGGGCGCTGGGAGGGGAATCGAGCGGGCGGAGCTGGCGCGGCGGATATGCGGGACCGGGGGCACGACGGATTTACGCGCGGCAGCAGCCGATGCGCGGGGAGGCAGAACAAAGGTCCTGTGCACGCCTACACATGAAACATATAGAGTAGTAGAGATTAAGTCATTTCAAGATGAGTGGTCACCGCAGGAAACTTCATAACTTCCTAGAGCATAAATTCTCAGAAGTTAGGTGAAAATGTCGAAAGTCAGGTGTCCTCTTGGAAGTGAAGCCATACAATCGGAAGTTATTCTCTCAAAAAAATATGGTCGAAGTTAGGTTAACTTTCGATGGCCTATATTGCCTCTTGGAAGTTCTGATGGCGCTTACGTTGTCTCAGAAGTTATCCTCTAAACTTCTAACGGTTTCTATGTGGCCTCTCGGAAGTTATAAAGAACCAACATTAAAAATGTTGTTTATTTTAAATTTTCACCGTATTTCACAATAAAATGCGCACAATGAGGATAACAGCAATAGCATGCATAGTATCCCATCCATGCCATCACAATAACACCTCATCTCATAGAAGTCACAGGTACGGTCGGTCACAACGATAAAATTCAAATCACCTCGTTTCATCAAAACGATTCAAAAGGCACCTCAACCACAGATAGAAAATAATCTCTTTCATCAAGCCGCATATATAGGTAGTGAAGTCCTCAATCTTTAGCTGAAAATCGAACCAAAACTGATCATCCCATGTATGATGGATGCTTCCTGTTGGAAGTCAAAAGGAGCCGCGCGGACGGTCCGGACTGTCCGCGATGGTGGCGCGGACGGTCCGCGCGTGCGCAGAGTCAATTAGGGTTCCTAGTTTCTCGCGGGATTTGTTACCTAAAACCGTGGGATTGACTCGGAAATCAGTTCGAAGCGGATCCAGACCTCCCCCTTTATATAGATGAAGGGCTACGGCCGATTGGACCCCCCAACAATCGAATCAATACCACTTCTATTTCGCATTTATTTCCAGCACAATTAGGAGTAGTTCTAGTCTAGTTCTAGTTTAGCCTCTCGATCCCCAAATTCTTCGCCTCTCTTCGACTCTACGCCGATTAGAGGAGTCTAGGTCGGCCGGCCCGAGCCTAGACAACCCCTAGGATCTCTCCTCCCCGATGGGGTCCCTCCCGGGAGCGAGATCCAGGCGCCGCCGGTGACCTTCGCCACCCCTGCGCACGCGCGGACCGTCCGGTCGTCAGGCAGGGAACGCCAGCCCCTGTACCAGGTCGCTGACTGTCCAGCCCCTGGCCGCGGACCGTCCGCGCCTCTGCAGAGGGCACCGCCATCGGTTCTCACACAGTGTTTGGCGCCCGAAAAAGGTGTCAACATACTTTTGGCGACTCCGCTGGGGACTAGGTGTCTAGACCTGCTAAAAATCGTCCCATAGATGGCCGGTTCGAAGGATCACACCAAGATCTCCACCACCAACATCATCAAGCCGGCCATGGAGGCGCTCCCAGCTGATGACCAAAGACCCTTTGAAGACCTCGTAATGCGCGATGAGAAGGAGGTGATGCGGCAATGGAACGAACAACGCGGCAAGGAAGAGGCGGAACTGCTGCACAAACTCTCCGAACAACGCAAGGAGGCGGCAGAAAAGTACTTGTCACACTTCACGATGGATCGCCACCAGAAGATCATCCGTCAAGGGGAGATCGATATGGAATCTCTCCTACCTCCACTTCAGGGTCCCGCTGTAAGTACTCCAGATCTATCTCTTACGACTTTCATGGATCAACGAGGAGATCAGTTAAAGCAATATGTAGATGAATCTATTAAAATGCATCTACGTTCATATGAGAAATCAGCTGCTCCTATCTTTCCATAGCAAGAGTCTAATACAGAGCCACCCGCGTCAAACACATCGGCTATAAATGGGTCACCCTTGACCAAGCCATCATATGGTATGCCGACGCACGCTTTCGTGCCACCATCACAGCCACAACCACTAGGCACGCGGCAAGTACTGGACGCGGCCGGACCGTCCGAGCATCATCTCAGACAGTCCGGTTATACCACGGACTGTCCGACGTATTTCGCCGGACCGTCCGACCAGATGCAGGCCCGCACACAAACCGCCCAGGTCGCAACATACATGGCCGGACCATCAGGGTACAACCCCGAACAATTCGGCCCCATCACGGACCGTCCGGTGCATCACGCCGGACAGTCCGGATATGTTACGGACCGTCCGCCATCTTACGTCGGACCGTCCGGATATGTCATGAACCGGCCAACGTATTACGCCGGACAATCTGACTCTACACGAGTCCACGCGCAGACTGCCCAAGTCGTGCCATATATGACCGATCCATCCGGGTACAACCCTAGACCATTCGGCCCGATCACGGACCGTCCAGTTCTTTACGATAGACGGTCTGGGTACGAGACTGCCCACGTAGCACCATATACGGCTGGACAATCCGGATATACCTTCGGACCGTTTGGCCCGGTGAAAGGGAAATGTGCCCTTGGGCCATTTCTAAGTATTTTGGTGATTTAGTGTCCAACACAAGTGTCTAATTGTAAAAAGGTGGACAAAGTACAAATCAAGGATAAAGGTATGTTTCTCAGACTTAGTACATTGTTTTATGGACTAATGTATTGTGTCTAAGTGCTGGAAACAGGAAAAATCCAATTGAAAATGTCTTGGCTCGAGCAGCCAAGACTCTGCTCAGTCTGAGTGCACCGGACTGTCCGGTGGTGCACCAGACAGTGTCCGGTGCGCCAGACTGTATCAAGCGAAGTGGCCGCTCTCGGGAATTCAACGGCGACGTACGGCTATAATTCACCGGACTGTCCGGTGTGCACCGGACTGTCCGGTGAGCCAACGGTCGGCCGGGCCAACGGTCGGCCGCGCGATCTGCGCGGGACACGTGGCCGAGCCAACGGCTAGAAGGGGGCACCGGACTGTCCGGTGTGCACCGGACATGTCTGGTGCGCCAATGGCTCTCAGGCTGCCAACGGTCGACTGCGCTGTTTAAGGAAGGAAATCGGGCACCGGACAATGTCCGGTGTGCACCGGACTGTCCGGTGCGCCAGTCGACAGAAGGCAAGATCAACCTTCCCAGATTGCTCTCAACGGCTCCTAGCTGCCTTGGGGCTATAAAAGGGACCCCTAGGCGCATGGAGGAGTACACCAAGCATTCCTACAACATTCCTAAGCACCAAGACATCGGTCTCGCGCATTCGTTTCATTGTGATAGCATATAGAGCTCTAGTGGAGTTGTGAACTCATTGAGTTGTGTTGCGAGCTCTTGTTGCGACTTCTGTGCGTATTGACACTCTGATTCTTGTGTCTTGTGTGCGTTGCTAATCCCTCCCTTGCTCCGTGTTCTTTGTGAATTTCAAGTGTAAGGGCGAGAGGCTCCAAGTTGTGGAGATTCCTCGCAAACGGGATTGAGAAAAAGCAAGCAAAACACCGTGGTATTCAAGTGGGTCTTTGGACCGCTTGAGAGGGGTTGATTGCAACCCTCGTCCGTTGGGACGCCACAACGTGGAGTAGGCAAGCGTTGGTCTTGGCCGAACCACGGGATAACCACCGTGCCATCTCTGTGATTGATTTCTTGTGGTTATTGTGTTTTGACTCCTCTCTAGCCACTTGGCATTTACTGTGCTAACGCTTAACCAAGTTTTTGTGGCTTAAGTTTTCAAGATTTACAGGATCACCTATTCACCCCCCCCTCTAGGTGCTCTCACCCGGTCGTGGACCATCCGGCTTCTTACGCCGGACCGTCCGGATATGCGTACGCAGAGCCGAGAGCTGCGCAATACACACAGTTCCCACATTCATCGCAGCAACATTATGGTGTCCCACCAGCAACACATTATAATCATGCCATACCACCTCATGGACATAGGGCTGAATACTATTCGGCCACAAGAGAGCCTGAGAGGAATAGGGCAGGAGCTGGTGACATTAATAGAACACCTAACACACACTTCAAACACCCCTGGGAGGAAAGCCGACAGAATGATGTCAGGCAACCTGAGATTTCCACCCACAAACCCAATGGATGGTCGCCAGACATGGCGGAGAGGATCAGAGATGAGGTAGCCGGGATGTTCAGAGACAAACTCGGTGTTAGTGTGTCAGGTACAGGACAATCGTATCGGAAGCCTTATAGCCACCGATTCGACACCGTGCCATATCCGCAGGGAACTAGAATACTAGACTTCTCTAAGTTTTCTGGTGAAGGTGGGAAAAGCACACACGAACATATTAGCCAATTCATAACACACTTGGGAGAATTGGCTGATGGGGAAGCCTACCGCGTTCGTTTATTCTCGTTGTCCCTTACCGATACTGCATTTGCATGGTACGCAGCTTTGCCACCAAACTCTATTAACTCTTGGGAAGAATTAGAGCAGAAATTTCATGAACACTTCTTCTCAGGAGAACATGAATTAGAATTGGCTGACTTAGCTTCAGTCCGACAGGGGCCTGAAGAATCGGTTAATGACTATATCCGGAGGTTCCGGGACACTAGAAACCGATGCTTTCAGATTCATGTCGCAGAAAAACAACTAACAAGGCTGGCTTTCAATGGGTTGCGACCCTACTTAAAAGAAAAATTAGATGGCACGCCATTCTTTTCGCTAGTGCACTTGCACCAGCGGGCTATGGCATGTGAAAGCCGAAGTAAGGAAACATCAAAATCGGCTAGCCATAAGATGCATCTAGTGGTATACGATAATTCAGACGATGAATCCATGGATGTATACACCGCCGAACTGGTTTGGCCAGGACAGGCTAAACCTTCCGCATGTTCTGCTTTACAGTCGATTCAAAAGAATCGGCAAGAAGTTAAGTTTACTTTTAATGTTGCCAAATGCGATAAAATATTTGACGAGTTACTAAAAAATGGCAACATTAAATTAACTCATACTATTCCTGCTCCTGATGAATTAAAAAGGCGTGCTTATTGTAAGTGGCATAATTCTTTTTCTCATGCCACCAATGATTGTAATGTTTTTCGTCGACAAATACAATCGGCCATAAATGAGGGTCGATTGGCTTTTCAGGAGATGCATGTAATACCCAAAAAGGAATACAATGAGTATATAGTTGATAGCCTTACTTTGTGTGCCATAACTTCATCATAAAAAAGAGCATAACTAAATTTAAGAGTGATGAATAAAAAAAATTAATACTCAAATGGAATATGCATCCTGCCGAAGTTTTATTTTGTGTGCATTTTATGTGACAATATAAAAATAACATAATGAGGAATATAGTAAAAAGTCTAAAGTGGAATTTAAAACCTAAAAGAGATTCCAAAATTTAGAAAAGAGAAGCAAACAAATATCATGTGAAATAAAAATATAAATAATATATAAATATATTCCCAAATTAGAACTGGTCATGACATAATATAATCTGTGGATAAGATTTGCCACAAAACATTTGAATTTGAATTTGGAGCTTATTTGAATGGGAAATGAAAGGAAAATAAAAATAGAAAATAAAAAGAACAAGTGCTGTTGCGCCTGGGCCTTACTACCTCAATTCGGCCCACAAACAGAAACCTCCCGCGCGGCCCACTTCCTCAGCCAGCGCGCGCCGACTGGTGGGGCCTGCATGTCGGTCTCATGACGTCGCACCCCTCCGCACGCGACTTGCTCTGTCCCTGTCGCATGGGACCCACGCGGTCATCACACAGCTCCGCGCGAACGACGGACGATTCAACCACCTCCGCCGAGTTCGGAGCCACGCCGCCACGGCCGCGTTCGCCGCAATCCAGGGACCCAACAACCTCTCCGCGATTCGCTCGGCGCAATCCGACTGTGCTCCACCTTTTATAGCTCGGTCAACCCCTCTTTCCTTCCCCTTCTTCTCATCCACGCCGTACGCGTAGCCACCATTGCCGCCAACCCTGCGTCTCGGCGCTACCTCGCCACTGCCACCATTGAGCCATCCATTCGGTCCGGAGCGCTTCGGGCCAACTCACTATTGGTGTACCCAGGCTCGTCGGGCGGAATCGACACCAGAGAGCCCACGAATTCGTCGCTGTGGAGGCAGATCCACCGCTCGCCGTGGCCAAGTCTCTCTGCGTCGTATCACGGGGTAAGTTCACGTTCATCGTATTCAGCGCGCTTAGGGCATCGATTGGGGCATCTCTGATTAGTACGTTGCGCGCGGCATAGAGCCTTGGAATGCCTCGGCTATGGCGCCGCCGCGCGCTGAGTGTACCTCGGCGGCCGGAGTTGGGCGGGGGAGCAGCCAGGATTCGCGTGCCGTCGATTTCTCACCGTACGGCTCAGATTAGAAAACGCGTAGCGCTTCGGTCGGATTCGCGATAGCCGTAGATTTAGGATCGGTCGGATCAAAACGAACCAGGTTACTTTAAAATCTGCACCATAGATCTTCCATCCGATGGCGCGCGCTGCGTACCGCTTCGTTTTAACCTAGTTCTAATCTGGGCTCTAGAGTTCAGATCGGACGGCCAGAAACCACTGATACCCCTTCGGCCTGGATATTTTTCTAAAGAGCCCCTCGGGTTTCAGTGAATTAACCCGCCGTCCACTGGGGGTTGTTCACTGAGTCTGGGAAAGTTTGTTGTTTAGTCCCTGACCTTTCTGGTAAATGAGGCCTAGTCCAGAACATTATAAAACCAGAGAAAATGATTTATAAATGGATTTTTAATAGGAAAATAATGGCTAGAACTTCAATAATTCAAAGAAAATGCATATGAACTCCAAATTACTTCATTCCACTTCCTAAAATTTTGTAATTTAATTCTCTATCACTTAGAGCCTCTGTTTTGTCATAAAAACAGTAATAACTTTATTTCTCACTTAATCCTATTTTAAACACATAAAACCTTTGAAAATTCATAACTTAAATTCTATAACTCCAAAAATTATGATTCCGGTTCCTAGAATTTTATTTTAACGTGTAGATTATTACTGTGTATTTTGTTTATATGTTTGGTGTAATGTTAATTTCTCTATATGCACTGTGCTTGTTTGTACTGTGGCGAGTAGAAGAGCCTGTGACCGAGGATCCTGGTGAGCAGCAGGTTGAAGTAGCTGAGCAGGAGCTCATTGAAGGCAAGTTGTGCCCTTGACCACTTTTTACCCAATAACGTTCTTTAATATCACTTATTTATGCATAGGTTAATTTTGATGGGACCCAATAGGTCACCCTAGATTGTTTATCTCATTATCTTGTTTACCCCTGAATCACTTGGGTAGTTTGCTATTGCTTTACATGGTTTTGGGATAATTATTTATTATATCTATGTTCCAATTCTTTTGTTATTTTATTTATGTTCATGTCAAGATCATTAATGTTAATTGGAACATAGAGCTTAACTTGAGTAACATGTGCCACCACAAGGGTTTAATGGGACGCCCTTGCCTGACTAATTAGGAAATCTAGTGGAAGACTACCTTACCCGAAAGGGGCAAGGGTAGTAGGGGAGTTGCATGCAAGGAGGTTCTCGGGTTGATTTAGCTGCGATGGCGGTCGGACGGGGGATTCTTGCAAGTGCTTGTTGGGGCGAAGGCAAAGACGCCACCCTTCGCTCGAGGCCTTCGCTGCAGCCGCTGGTCCGACAGAGACAAAGCGGGCGGGGACACCCTTCGCAGGTCTCGGCACTTTGACGAAGGCCTGCGGCGACGTCCTACCACGGCGCGTCCTCGTTCAGTCCCAAGGCCCACGTGCGATCTGGCCCATTGTAACGGGCCCCGCGTGGCCGCCTCTGTATTACGGGCCTAACTTGTAAAGGAGTACTTGTAATTACGGTCTGTAACCCTGCTTTATGGGAATATTCTGGGGATAAAATAGGTGTCTGAGGGCACATGCGTCCTTAACACAGGACGCTGGGCACTCAGATACCTATAAATACCCCCGCACAGTGCCCGTGAGAGGCTAGATCAACAGAGCTATTGCCCCCGTGCACGTAACCCTGTTGTCACCACCGTTCACCCTTGTTGGCTTTCTTGCTGCTGAGAGCGAGTCCCAACATTTGGCGCCCACCGTTCGTGCTACGACAAAACCACTCGCGATGGCACCCAAGAGAGCTAACCCCAAGGCTGACGAGGCTGCGAAGGCAGCACTGCTGGCCGCAAGAAAGGGCAAGGCCCTCGCCCTCACCCAATCCACCCACCAAGAGCCCACTGAAGACAATGTTCCCCACACCGGCGAAGACGACACCTTCCGCACCTGTGGAACCGAAGGACAGTCACAGCTGCCCTCAGGCTTCGCCCCACTGGAAGGCGCGGACCTCACCGAGGACGGCGAGGTCCTCGGCGTCTCAACAGAAGAACAGCTGCAGCTGCGCGCCCTGCGCCTCAGGAACCGCAATCTCCAGAGGCAGAAAGAGATACTGGAGGCCAAGCGCCAGCGTGTGTCCGCATTAGCCAAAGTGCGGCAAATGATACGCGACGAGGAGCAGAAAGCCCAAGACCTCGAGCGCGAGATCGCGCTGATGCAGCGCGAAGGCCACCTCGGTCTACAGCAAGAGCCACCCCTCCAACAGCGCACACAGCCGGAGGACACGCGCGAAGGCCACCTCGGCCGGCAGCATGGCCCACCCCTGCAACACCGGGCGCAGCCGGAGAACCCGCGTTTCCCCCAGCATGACTACGTCTCCCAGCACGGCGCGCCATTCCAAGGGGTCAACTACCTCGACGAGCGAAGTCCCCTGGCGCCACACCTACAAGTGACGCCTTGGCCGGCTAACTTTCGAGCGGGGGCATACCCCAAGTACAACGGCAGCACCGACCCGGCGCAGTACATCATGAGTTATCAGGTCGCCGTTGCATCAGCCGGAGGAGACGACGCCACAATGGCGAAGTCTTTTATCATCGCACTAGAGGGCCCAGCACTCACCTGGTTCACCAGATTGCCTCCGCTGTCCATTGATTCGTGGAGAAGTCTCAGGGACAAGTTCCTCCTCAACTTCCAAGGCTACCGTCCAGACACCGACGCTTTGGCCGAGCTCTCGCTTTGCAAACAGCTGGAAAAAGAGACTCTGCGTGAGTATTACCGCAAGTTCTTAACACTCAAGTCACAGCTGCCCTCTGTCGACGACCAGATCGCTATCCACTATGCCATCAATGGCCTTCGGGCTGGCGTCCTCTACAGCCATTGTATCAGAGATCCACCAAAGAGCTTGCAGGAGCTATATCAGCTCTTCGAAAAATATGCCAAATCCGAAGAGCTCCACCAGCGCAAGGTTGAGTCACAGCGGAAGCCCAAAGATGCCCCGCAGTCCAGCCGCACCTGGACGAGGACTCCGCAACCAGACTCCGGTCGAGATGGCCGCAGTCAACAGCAAGTGCACAACATCGTCAACCAACAGCCTGCTGCTGATCCCCCTCGCCGCCAGGAATATCCCCCTCAGGGCCGCGGAAACGGAACTCGCGGCAGGGGTCGAGGGCGGGCGCAACAGCCGCCGCGCCGATTCTATTGCCTTTTCCACGGCGAAGACTGCGCCCACCAGACCAAAGACTGCCCCGAGACGAAGGCCACCAGAGACAGAATGGCGCGGGCGCAGCCAGCCGACAATCCCAGAATTGTCGCGCATAATTACCAGCCACCCCCTCCACCATATATCCACGCTCCCGCTCCGCATCCACCGCACCATGCTTACCAACACCATCAGGAAGTACAAATCGTACCTCCTCCACCCCCACCGCCACACCAGCAACACCAAAACATCCCCCACGCCCCAAAACAGGAAGACTTCGCCGATCAACCATATCGCGGAGTCATCCACATGATAACGGGGGGGTCCAGTACTGACTTCGACACCAAGCGGCAAAAGCGGGACCACTACCGCAGCATCAACCACGTCGCCGTCACTGGCCCAGTCGTGCAGACGAAGTGGTCCCACATACCGCTAACCTTCGACGCACGAGACGTCGACCTACGCAGCGCCCCCCACATCGACGCTATGGTCATCAATTGCAGCGTGGCAGGCTGGGACTTACACAAAGTCCTAGTCGACAATGGCAGTCAGGCGGACATCATCTTCCTCCACGCCTTCGACCGCATGGGTATAAGCCACAGCTTGCTGAAGCCTTCGGACAACCCGTTGTATGGTTTCGGCGGCAAGGGCACCTTTCCAGTTGGCAAGATAGAGTTGCCCCTCTCCTTCGGTGTAGCGCCCAATGCCCGGAGTGAGCAAGTAACCTTCGACATTGTCGACATGGTATATCCATACAACGCCATCATGGGCCGGGGATCCATCAACAAGTTCGAAGCCGCCATCCACGGGTTGTACCTATGTATGAAGATACCAGGCCCGCTAGGCGCCATCACAGTCTACGGCAACTAGCAGACGGCGCGCAACATTGAGCGGGACTTCGTGCCCGGTCAGAGAAACGTACACTGTCTCACAACCCAGCGCGAGGTCCCTGCGCCGGCCAGCCCAACTGACAAGCAGCACGACAAGGCACAGTTGCAGTGCCAAGACGGGACCAAGACTGTCCCCCTCGATCAGGCCACGCCCAAGCAGACAGTAACTATCAGCGAAGACCTCACCTCACTTGAAGAAGAGAGACTTCTCTGCTGCCTGGCCAAGAATAAAGATGTCTTCGCCTGGTCTGCCCTCGATCTGGTCGGAGTCAGCCGAGCCATAATTGAGCACAGCTTGGGGATTGACCCTTCGGTGCGACCCAAAAAGCAGAAGCTTCGCAAAATGTCAGACGAAAAGACAGAGGCCGCCAAGGCAGAGGTGCATCGCCTCCTGGAGGCTAAATTCATCGAGCCAGTGGCTTACCCCACATGGCTCTCCAATGTTGTGATGGTGCAGAAAAAAAGCGGAAAATGGCGCATGTGCATAGACTTCACCAGTCTCAATAAGTCCTGCCCAAAAGACAATTTCCCGTTGCCGCGGATCGACAAAATAGTCGATAGCGCGGCCGGATGCGAGGTCATGTCTCTCCTCGACTGCTTCTCCGGCTATCACCAGATATACATGAAGGAGGAAGACAAAGCCAGCACCAGCTTTATAACACCCTTCGGCACCTATTGCTTTGTCAGAATGCCGGAGGGTCTCAAGAATGCCGGATCCACCTTCTCCAGACTCACCAAAACAGTGCTCGAGGGGCAGGTCGGCAGAAATATATTCACATATGTGGACGACATCGTCGTCGCCAGCAAGAATAAGGAGGACCATCTCGCTGACCTGGCAGAAACATTCGCGAACATGCGAGATGCACGACTCCGCCTAAACCCGGAAAAGTGTGTTTTCGGTGTTCGCCAGGGCAAGATATTGGGCTACCTGGTGTCCCATCGGGGCATCGAGGCCAACCCAACCAAGATCCAGGCCATCGTCGATATGTCACCTCCGCAGTCGGCCAGGGACGTCCAGCGCCTGACGGGCAGGATGGCCGCGCTCAACAGATTCATCTCCAGGTCCGCCGAGCGAAGTCTTCCATTCCTCAAAACACTCCGCGGCGCGAAGAACTTCGCCTGGGGACCGGAGCAAGCAGCGGCCTTCGCCTCATTAAAACAGTACCTGGCGGAGCTGGCCATCCTCACAAGCCCAGACTCCTCGCTCCCCTTATTGCTCTATGTCGCGGCTTCGCCGCACGCGGTCAGCGCGGCACTGGTACAGGAGCAGACAGTCGAGGGCGCGGTCAGACAGTGCCCTGTCTATTATGTCTCCGAAGTCCTGACACCGTCCAAATGCAACATGACAGAGCTGGAGAAGATTGCCTACGCAGTTGTTATGTCCTCGCGCAAGTTGCGCCATTATTTTGAAGCATTTAAGGTCTGAGTCACCTCAGACAGGGGGCTCGGCGAATTATTCAGGAACCCGGAGGCATCAGTGAGGATTGCCAAGTGGGCAGCCGAACTCTCCGGCTACCACATCAGCTTCGAGCCCAGGACAGCTATCAAGTCGCAAGTCCTGGCAGACTTCGTCGTCGACTGGACAGGGCCAATAACACAGCCGGACCCATCCACAGAAAAGGTCTGGACTATCCATTGCGACGGTGCATGGTGTCATGCGGGGGCAGGCGTCGCTGCAGTCGTCACCTCACCAGCCGGAGTCAAACACAGATACGCAGCACGCCTCAGCTTTGCTCTGGAATCTGACAAATGTACAAACAACATAGCAGAGTATGAAGCAGTCATCCTCGGTCTCCGCAAGCTAAGGGCCCTCGGAGTCACCACATGTATCATCAAAACAGACTCCAAGATAGTTGCCGGTCAGGTCGAGAAAGACTATGCAGCGAAAGACCCCGCGCTCATGCAATACCTCGCGGCTATCCGAAGTCTCGAGAGACAGTTCAAGGGATTCACCCTACAGCATGTTGATAGAGCCAAGAACGAGGAGGCCGATGCCTTAGCCAAGGCCGCCGCCAGGGGCGAGCCCCTGCCCTCCGACGTGTTTTTCCACACCATCGGCACTCCGGCTGTCCGGAGCCCCGAAGGGCTCCAGATCACTAATGATAGCGAAGGCCACCGTACAGTCAACCTAATCATGACAGAAGACTGGAGGGCACCAATAACCCTGTTCCTACAGGGGTACTATCATCCAGCCGACGTCAGTGAGGCAAAGCGCCTCAGACATCGAAGCCGGGACTTCGCTCTGATCGAAGGCCAGCTGTACAAGAAAGGGGTCAGTCAGCCAATGCTCAAATGCGTCACCGAAACCGAAGGCATGCAGATCCTACGCGAAGTCCACAGCGGCACGTGCGGCTCGCACGCAGGGCCAAGGGCCCTGGCTGCCAAGGTGATCCGTCAAGGGTTTTACTGGCCCGCAATGATCTGCGCCGCAAATCGGGTCACGAAGTCCTGCGAAGCCTGCCAGAAGTTCTCCCCTCGGTCAGGCAACCCCTCGCAATATACAAAGCTGATTGCCCATACATGGCCTCTCCAGCGCTGGGGCCTGGACATCGTCGGGCCCCTGCCCACCGCTCAGGGGAATCTTAAGTTCGCCTTCGTGGCTGTCGAATACTTCACTAAATGGATTGAAGCGAGGGCTGTTTCCACAATCACATCAAAGACTGCCCAAAAATTCTTCTGGCAGAACATCGTTTGCCGCTTCGGAGTACCGTCCGAGCTAACAGTCGACAACGGCAAACAGTTCGACAGCCAAGATTTCAAGGATTTTTGTTTTTCCATCGGCACCAAGCTTGCCTTCGCTTCAGTCTATCATCCGCAGTCCAACGGGGTCGTGGAGCGCGCCAATGGGAAAATATTCACAGCTGTCAAAAAGATGCTCCTCGATGAAAGAAAAGGCAGGTGGACCGATTTATTACCAGAGGCAGTCTGGGCGCTCAACACAACCGAGTGCAGAGCGACCGGGTTCACTCCTTTCCGCCTTCTATACGGATCGGAGGCAATGACCCCGCAAGAAATAAAGCATGGGTCCCCGCGTACAGTTCCGTCAGCCGTCCCCGACGTGGATGAGCCAACTTCAAAAGATCTCATTGACGGAGACCGGGTCTTCGCCTTACAGGCCCTGAACAAATATCAGGCCCAGACCAAAGCATGGCGCGACCGTGCAGTCATCCCGAGGGAGTTCAGCGAGGGGGACCTCGTACTCATCCGAACAGCTCGGACAGAGTCCAAGGGCAAATTGGAGCCCAAGTGGGAGGGCCCCTTCATAGTCAAGTCAAAAGCTTCCCCCAGTGCTTACAGGCTCACAACGCCAAACGGCGAGGACCTAGAGCACTCCTGGAACGTCGACAACCTTCGCAAATTTTTTGTTTGACCCATTTAGGGCCGATTTCGCCCTTGTAATTCGCCGCAAACAATCTTGTACCGGCCCGCACTCTTTTCCTCCCGGGGGGTGAGGTTTTTAACGAGGCGGAGCCATGTAATATATGTGAGAAAAAATCCCCCGCAAAAGCATGTGTCGAAAAAAAGACCGCAACAACGGTCTTCGGCATTCGACCAATTCGAAGTCACCGCGAGGCTAAGCGCTAGCCACCCTCGCGTGCGACCAATCCGCGCAGAAGTCGCCTAAGGGTGCAGCCGGACTTAGCACAACAAGTGCGCAAAAAACGAAGTCTATCGCGAAGACTATCCGCGCAGAAGTCGCCTAAGGGTGCAGCCGGACTTAGCACAACAAGTGCGCAAAAAACGAAGTCTATCGCGAAGACTATCCGCGCAGAAGTCGCCTAAGGGTGCAGCCGGACTTAGCACAACAAGTGCGCAAAAAACGAAGTCTATCGCGAAGACTATCCGCGCAGAAGTCGCCTAAGGGTGCAGCCGGACTTAACACAAGTGCGCAAAAAACGAAGTCTATCGCGAAGACTATCCGCGCAGAAGTCGCCTAAGGGTGCAGCCGGACTCAGCACAAGTGCGCAAAAAACGAAGTCTATCGCGAAGACTATCCGCGCAGAAGTCGCCTAAGGGTGCAGCCGGATTTAGCACAAGTGCGCAAAAAACGAAGTCTATCGCGAAGACTATCCGCGCAGAAGTCGCCTAAAAGGTGCAGCCGGACCAAGCACAAACGCGCAAAAATCCGAAGTCTATCGCAGGAACCGCCTAAGGGCGCAGCCAGCACAGTATAACAAAAAGCAGAAACGACAGCAAGACCAATCAATCAATCACACCAAACAAAGTACACAGCGCCCTCGCAGGCACAGGCACGCGAGGACACACAACTCCATTTTACAAGCCTTTACAAGCGAGGGCACCACGCCCTACATCGGCTCAACCTTAGGAATAATCCCCATCTCCCTATAATTAAATAACATTATCCTAAGCTCCTCACCCGCAAAAAGGCTTCGCAGCTCCCCTTCCCCTACACCCGAGGCGGCTGGCAAAGACAGCAGCTCCTGCCGGCCAGCCCTACTAACGCGAAGCCGAGCCCCTTCCTCCGCACTAATCCTACGCTTTGCAACCGCCCTTCGTCGTCGGTGCCCGGTGCTAGGACCGGGCACGCCTGGCGCGTCCGCAGCATGTGGTGCAGCCTCCGCCGCAGCCACGTCCAAGGCCGCAAAATAATCCAAGTCCTCCTCTGACGACTCCTCAGTCCACTCAACCGAGCTCCCAGAGTCAGTAACATCAAAAAACTCAGAAACAGACCCACCACATTCATTTCCATCTTCCGCGGTCGAAGCCGCCAAAAACTCAGTGGTAGCGGTTGCGTGCGCAGGCCCAAAATCTTGAACCTGCGCAGCAACCAAAATTCAGTACAAAATCCAAAAATCCCTCAACCCTAGACACCACCTATGCCACCTGCGAAGGCCCGGCCGCTGCGGGAGCCTCCGCCGCTGCCTCTGCTGGATCCTCAGCGCTCGGCACAGCAGCTGCGGGGGCATCTGGCGCGCCTTCGGCCACCTTTGGGGGAAGGTCTTCGCCGGCCGCGGCAGACGCAGGAGCGCCCGGTGCATCTTCCGCAGTCTCCGGGGTCGGTCCCGGGGCGACTCCAGTCGCGGCCTCCGCAGGGGTCGTCTCCGGCTCAGGCAGCTCGCTGTTCAGCGCCCCGAAGTCGTCCACCCGCTCGCCGCGCTCCGCCTAAAACAAAACGCACAAAAACTCAGCAAACACACGCACAGACCGCATCCAGCACACGCCGGGTAAACGACAACGTTACCTGAGCCCTCGCAGCCTCGGCCCGCGCCCGGACCACCTCACGACCGTATGAACCCCACATCCGGTCATAGAGGGCCCCGGCGGATTCCTTCACCACGGGGTCTTCGACCTCAAAGATATCACGCCCAAAATCCTCATCCACCTGGTCGAGGGCCTCAAAGTGCCGGCAGCCTTCGCGAGAGAGCGCGTTCATCGCTGCCTCGCAGGTGACCAGGGAGGTGAACGCCATCAACCCCGCCAAGACAGTGGGGAGCTCCTGCAGTTCCTCCTGCACCCATTCCAGACAGCGAAGCCCGGCCTCTCGCTCCGGCACCTCGAAGTCACCCGTCCGCACACCCAGCTCGCGATATGAAGTCATGAGCTGCGTGCGCGTCCGTTCGGCCTCCGCTCGCATCGCGGCCTCGGCCCCCTCCGCGCGGCTCTCCTGGGCAGTAAGCCGCCGCTGCAGCTCTCCGGCGAGCTCCTTGGCGATATTGCCTTCCGCCCGCGCCAGCCTGGCCTCCGCCTGCGCAGCCTGCTCTTTGGCGATGGCTTCGTTGGCCTCCCTCCTCTCCCCCGCCAGCTGGCGCCGGAGGTCAGCCTTCTCCTTCTCAAGGGCGGCCACCTTCTCCGCCAGTTTGCGGCACTTGCTGTCGGAGGCCGACTTCTCACGGACAGCGTCCGCATGTTGCGTCCGAAGTCTCTCGACCTCGGCAGACAACGCTGCCGTAAGGGCCCCCGACGCAGTGCGGCTGGTGAAGTCAGCCACCTGCAGAACACACGTAAGGTCGCTGTGTAAAAAAAATGCATAGCTCGGCGGACCTGACTCAGCGCCTCCGTCGCTCGACTCAGCGCCTCCGTCGCTCCCTTCAGCCGACGGGTCGCCACGCCCGCCTCGTCTCTGACCAGCGCGAGGGCAGACACCTCGCCTCCGGCGCCAAGGGTTTCTCCCCCCGCCTTCGGCGCTGGCGCGGCCGTTGCGATCGCCGCGCCAGGCACAACTAGAGCAAGCGGGCCCTCGTCCGACCCTGCAACGCGTCAACAAATTAAAAAAAAAAGGTATATATATATATTCACATAGACTTACCCCCAAGATAATCATCCACATCAATCTCGGTGCCGAAGTCGGCAACGCGTTTGCCAGGCGGCGGTAGCGATCGGGCCGCCTTCGCAGCCTCCGCCACCCCGCTGACAGACGGCACCACCTTCGACAGCTTGGGGCCTCCGGCGCCCACCGTCGTCTCCGGCGCCTTGCCAGGCGCGGAGGCGCCCACCTTCGTCGGCAGCGGCGGCTTGCCTCCGCCCGAGGCCTCAGCCTTCGCCGTCCCCCGATGCCTTTTCGGCCGGGCTTCGTGAACCCTCACAGTCGCCTGGCGTTTTCGCGCCGCGCCTTGGCGATCCTTGTCCATCACTGCCCACACAACATGACCGATATTTCGCCCATAAGGAAAAACTTTCCACCGATGAACCATACGAGATGTAAAACAGTCCTCCTCAGCCGCGCAGGGGATAGGAATGTTTTTAGGCCAACAACCCCCGGTAACCCTCAGCATCCGAGCCGAAGACTCCCGGAGCTCGGGCGAAGACATCCTCTCCCCCGGGGCCGCACACGTCCTCATTAAATCTCTAGCGAAACTATCAGACACCCCAAGTCTTCCCATCGCAGTACCTAATTTTCTCTTTTTTGAGGAGGCGGCGGCCACCAGCGCAGGATCGCCTCCAGTCTCCACCGCCGGCTTCTTCCCAC
This sequence comes from Zea mays, assembly GCF_902167145.1. Lineage (NCBI taxonomy): Eukaryota > Viridiplantae > Streptophyta > Magnoliopsida > Poales > Poaceae > Zea > Zea mays. The sequence goes on along the minus strand of NC_050100.1, from coordinate 32,948,498 downwards.
GGCGGTCCGCTTCGTCTTGACCAGGGTAACCGTCGTACGGCAGTTGATTTAATTCGAAGACCCTGTTCAAACGTTCATTTGACCCGCGGATGTCAAAGCTGCGCTGGCCTTCCGTCCTCGGCACGTAACGCCCCACGAGCCGTACCGCCAAGTCCTCCGCATCACGCACAAAGGCGGCCGGGTCACGGTTTCGCAAATTCAGTGCGAAGGCAGGACTTCGCACCACCCTTCCTCCGTGAAAGGGCATCTGGCGAGGGCATACTTCGCCCAGCGCCCAGCCGTGCGCCAAGGGCCAGACCCCGTACGCCACGAACTCTTCAACTAAATCTCGACCGCTGCTCTGACCGGCGGCGCACCGAAGGGCCCCTTCGTCTGCATCCTCTTCTGCCACTTCATAAGGTGGATACGCAGAGTAATAGTGAGAGCACATTAAGGACACGGGGAGCCCTTCATGGCCTTCGACAGTAGCCTCAGCAACATAAAACCAAAATTCATTCCAATTGCCCCACTTGTTGCGGGCGCACGGGACCAACTCCACTACTGGCATTGTGGTCTTGCCGGTCTTCGGCGTGAATGTGCATGACCCGAACTGGGCAACCCCGTCATCAACCATCCTTTTCTGCCAATGCAAACAATAATTCTTCGCAAAAACTTCAACTGACGGCTGTCCGCCGTACGAAGTCGTCGCCCAGACATACTTCGCCAGCGCCACTATGGCGTTCGGTGTCAGCTGATGTATTTGAACGCTGAATCTACGCAGGACTTCGCTGACAAAACGGTGCGCAGGCAAGCGGAGTCCGGCGACGAAGAACGCCTCGAAAACAACCAACTCGCCCTCCGGCTCGGGGACTTCCTCCGTCCCCGGGGCACGGGCGACCCCGCCGCCAAAGTAGCCCAACCGCTGCATATCTTCAATACGGGCTGACGTCATCCGTGACACACCAAATTCAACAGAGTCGCCGGCGCGCAACTCCTCCACCTCCACGTTACTCAACGTCTCCTCAGACGAGGCGGCTGCCGGCGACGCGGCATCGGCGGAGGAAGAAGAGGATGGCATTGCTACGTACCGTCGTCGGCGGCGGGCGGTCTGCTTCACTCGAGCCAGAACGCCGGCGAGCTAAGGGAGCAGCGGAGGAAAAGGAGCAGCAAGACGGCGGGCGGCTAGGGTTTTACGGAGCGCGGAAGGCAGAGTTCAAAAAACGCCGCCCCCGCCCCCTTTCATAGGCGGGGCGCGGCTCTTCGGGAAACCCGCAATCCGACAGGCCGCGACGCTTCGGGAAACCCGCAATCCAACAGTACGCCGTCCATCAACGGTCACATCAAAAACCCCCGCGGAACCACTTCGAGCGAGGGCAGCGTCTCCGCCATCTAGCGACGTCTTCGGCACCAGGTGACTTTGTCGAACTGGTCCCTCGGAGGGCAAATGTTGGGGCGAAGGCAAAGACGCCACCCTTCGCTCGAGGCCTTCGCTGCAGCCGCTGGTCCGACAGAGACAAAGCGGGCGGGGACACCCTTCGCAGGTCTCGGCACTTTGACGAAGGCCTGCGGCGACGTCCTACCACGGCGCGTCCTCGTTCAGTCCCAAGGCCCACGTGCGATCTGGCCCATTGTAACAGGCCCCGCGTGGCCGCCTCTGTATTACGGGCCTAACTTGTAAAGGAGTACTTGTAATTACGGTCTGTAACCCTGCTTTATGGGAATATTCTGGGGATAAAATAGGTGTCTGAGGGCACATGTGTCCTTAACACAGGACGCTGGGCACTCAGATACCTATAAATACCCCCGCACAGTGCCCGTGAGAGGCTAGATCAACAGAGCTATTGCCCCCGTGCACGTAACCCTGTTGTCACCACCGTTCACCCTTGTTGGCTTTCTTGCTGCTGAGAGCGAGTCCCAACAGTGCTCTTCCCATAAACTGTAGCGGGTAGTCGGAAGCTAGTGGAACTTTGTAAAGACCTCGTAGTGTTGCCCTGCCTCGCCTCCTAGGTAGAGGTGTATGGGAGTCGCGACCACTTGGCAGATGGGTAACATGACTTGTGGGTAAAGGGTACAACCTCTGCAGAGTGTAAAACTGGTATACTAGCCGAGCTCACGGTCATGAGCAGCTCAGGACTCTCTGATGATTAAATTATGGAACTTAAATTCAATTTTGTCATTTGCATATGCATGGGTTTATTATTAAATTTGTTCTATTATTTATTAAGGTTTGGTATTTACTTACATCTAGTAATTGCTAATAAAAGTTTGACCAACATTAAAAGCAATGCTCAGCTTTAACCATTCTCTTTGATAAGCCTTACACTCCATGAGCTCCCACCTTTGGTGAGTTCATGTCACATTATTCCCCACAACTTGTTGAGCGATGATCATGTGTGAGCTCACCCTTGCTGTCTCACACCCCCCCACAGGAGAAGAACAGGTAGATCAGGAGGAGCCACAAGGCGAGGAGTATGATCTGATCTAGATGGCGTTTCTCAGTTGACATTGGCGCCAACGATCCTTAGTTCGTTTTATGTTTATCCTTTTATTTTGTAATAAGTCTTCCGCTATGTAATAATAAGTACTCTGATGTTTTATGACATTTATCTCTATACACTCTGTTATTATATATGTTGTCTTCTTGGCGCATGTATGAGATGCATCCGGCTTTGTTCCTTAAAGCCGGGTGTGACAATGCAAGTAGACACACAACCTTTTTCCTGTTAATACAATAGAACTCGCATGCAAAAAGGTCTTGGTTCGGCCCGAAATGGCCGATAAAGGCAAAGGCAAGGGCATCGTCATTAAAAATCCTCGCATGTCAATCATATCACAAAAGGAGATTGCTCGAAAGGCTTCGGACGAGAAGGCTAAAAGGTCCGAAGACGCCGGGGGGCAGGCACAATTAATGAACCAAACACATCAGCCTGGCTCGAGCATCACAGATGGTCCCGCACCTACGTGCGGACGGTCCGGTGCTCAGACAAACGGTCTAGCTAACTCAGTCGGACAGTCCATCTATGACCAAAGGCATAGGCCTTTACACGAGACAAGGAAAAAGATGCAAGGGCAAAGCACATATAGTCGGCTGATCAAAGCCGACCCTACTTTTGATCAGTTGCTCTCCAAAAACGCTAGCAAAAAGACTGTTCCACATGATCGGTCAACGAAGAAACCCCGGTCACCTGCTAAATCGAAACGGTCGAACAAAACGGCCCAAAAGGCGACACGACAAGCATCGCCTGTTCATCCTATGAGATCAGGGTACTTTCCACCCGTTTATTCATCGTCGGTATATTGTCCTACTCAAATGTGGAATGGCACAACGATGAATCCATGGTACATGTATAGTCCTTTTGTCTATCCAGGCTGGGGGGCACATCCATTCTATTCATTTTGATCCATTGATCAAATGGTCATGGCCGAGAAAGATACAATCCAAAACGGCCTTTATACATTGGTGCTTTATTGAATGATCTCTATTTTGAAAAGCCGATGACTTACATCAGGTTTAGTTCATATGCTTTTGGTTCGTCAACCTTCACCAAAAGGCAGGGGGCATATGTTGGAAGTCAAAAGGAGCCGCGCGGACGGTCCGGCCCTGAGGCCGGACGGTCCGCGGTCCGGACTGTCCGCGGTGGTGGCGCGGACGGTCCGCGCGTGCGCAGAGTCAGTTAGGGTTCCTAGTTTCTCGCGGGATTTGTTACCTAAAACCGTGGGATTGACTCGGAAATCAGTTCGAAGCGGATCCAGACCTCCCCCTTTATATAGATGAAGGGCTACGGCCGATTGGACCCCCCAACAATCGAATCAATACCACTTCTATTTCGCATTTATTTCCAACACAATTAGGAGTAGTTCTAATCTAGTTCTAGTTTAACCTCTCGATCCCCAAATTCTTCGCCTCTCTTCGACTCTACGCCGATTAGAGGAGTCTAGATCGGCCGGCCCGAGCCTAGACAACCCCTAGGATCTCTCCTCCCCGACGGGGTCCCTCCCGGGAGCGAGATCCAGGCACCGCCGGTGACCTTCGCCGCCCCTGCGCACGCGCGGATCGTCCGGCCTGTAGGCGCGGACCGTCCGACCGTCAGGCAGGGAACGCCAGCCCCTGTACCAGGTCGCGGACTGTCCGGCCCCTGACCGCGGACCGTCCGCGCCTCTGCAGAGGGCACCGCCATCGGTTCTCATGCAGTGTTTGACGCCCGAAAAAGGTGTCAACACTTTCTTAATAGTTATCCCACGCCGATGAAGACTGAAGATGGGACAAATTAAAGGAGACCGGACATATATGGTCCCATTTGCACACAAGGTTGAGTGAGTTCATCATGGGCCATATAGTTGTTGGATCACAATAACTTGCGTTCATGATGAATTTGTAGAAGCAAATAGGGCACATACGACACGTGTGTAACATAACATATAGGGTGTTATATATAGTACTCTCTGGGGTTACAATGAGGTGACATTTATCTATAGCTAAAATAAGTTTTTTTTCAGAGTTGATGCTCTCAGGGAACTTATAATATAATGTAAAGTCCAGACGTATGAATTTCTTCTTGAGTATTTGTTGAAACCATACAATATGAAAATAATAGAAACGGGGGACAACCTTTATAAGAAAAACAATATGATTTAATCAATAGGGTGCACCTGCTGAAGTTTTTAACCAATTGTTAGGTCAGAGCGAGTGATCTTTTCTTCAAGAGGGTATACTTGACTGTGAAAGATGAGTGATAGGTTACTCAGAAGGTACGGTCCGTCACGGCGCTCTCCTCTCTCGTCTAGGGTTGAAATGCAGTAGTGAGCGTCCTTGACGACTTTCATTATATGGTTTAATCTCTTATCAATAGAAACTTTAATTCAAACAAAATTAAATATGTAATCTCTTATCAATATTAAATATTCATATGTTTATTTAGAAAAATTAAATGTGTAATCTCTTATCAAGAGAAACTTTCATTCAAATATTCTTAAAGAGTATTTGTAAGTATATAATTCATGAGAGGCATACTCCACCTTGGCAAATGAATTGTAAGGCTTTCTCTTTTTTCCAAGTGAAAATCTAGTTTTCAAAGTTGAGGTCTAAGTTTTTAACTACAAATATTCTATTATTATTATTATTATTATTATTTATTCATTTTAAGAGGGGAATCCAAAGGAAAAGAAATCCTTATTAAGGACATTTAAATTATTAATCTTTTTGGAAAATTCTTCCTAAATCCCAAAATAAGATATTAGGGTGTTTACATCTTATCTCGTAGGATATATACCCATGTGTATACTAATTTGTGTATAGCAAAAACAATAAATTAATAAAAAAAAGCTTGCACCATATAATTGTATATCAATTAACTCCAACAGAGATCAAAATAATTTGCCTCTACGATGATCAACCAAATTAAAAGCTTCGATTACATCATGAGAGCTGCTCATAGCTGTTGAGGCTATATCAATATAGATGATCAAATAACTTTAGATAAAATCATCGCCTATATTTTATTTCGTAGATGTGTTTTGATAAGTTTTTTATAGCTAAAAGGCTCTCTCAGCGGTTGCAGTTGAGAGTGGAACGGTGAACATTAATCTTAATAATCTGTAGACCATTTGATACATGGTGGAACTTTTACACAATTTGACAAGGTCTTTTTTATCAAACCAGCAAGTGATCGTCGTAATTTATTTGGCTCTAGATGGTTGTATACTCAAGGTGAAGTATCAAATTCGTCGCGCACACAGCAACTATCTACGACAACTTTGAAACGAAATTCATAAATTTTGTTGTTAGTGATGAATTTGATGCTTCAAATATACGACAATTTTGACCAAAGAAAATTTTATATTCTGTATTGTGTGCATATATATATATATATATATATATATATATATATATATATATATATATATAGTAATAGTATGCGACTATGAGAGGGTTAGGGGTAGGGATGGCAACGGGGATTTCCCCGTCGGGGAATGGCTCCCCATCCTCGTCCCAGTGAGGAGAAAAATTTCCCATCCCCGCGAATGCTCACGGGGAGCTTTTTCTCCCATTTCCGTCCCCGTGGACCCCGCGGGGAATCTATCCCCACCAGAAGTACAATATTTAAAGATAAATTAAAATTTATTATATCAAATTAATACAAATTTAACAAACAAGATTGAAAATTACAAGAGACATCTACTTTAGAGTTTAGTTTGCAATTTTATAACACGTCATGCACTGAGTTTTTACTATAATTTTAACAAGTAAATTGACTAACTTGGATAAAAAAGTTCGTGGCACGGATACATGGGGAATAGGGACGAGGATGTTTCTCCATCCCGTCCCCACAAACCCGACGGGGATTAAATTTTCCCCAATTAAATTCCCGCGGAGATTAAATTAGTCCCATACCCGTCCTCTAATAGGGGAATTTCCAATGGGAAATCGGGGACCGGGTCCCATTGCCATTTCTAGTTAGGGGCTCCGCCCCTCCTTATCTCCTTGAGGTTACTCAGAAAGTACTAGGGTTAAAATTCAGTGAGTGCCCTTGACGACTTTCACCACGCCACACCAAAGGAGACGGGTCCAATAAGAAATAAGCAACCTCACCGGTGTAATCGGACCTGACGTCCTCCGTTGACGCTGACCTGATGTCTTAGTATGGCTCAGTGTTGCCCAAGCAATACCTTGGTCCAGCCCAACTAGATATCTGTCAGTACCCTGAAACAGGGGTACCCCTTACTACAGCATGAAGACGCGGTGCCCACGCGACTATCTCTACTCGCGTGGTGAACAGCACCCGACCCCACCACGTGGACAGCTCCAGGGCCGCCACGTGGCCAGAGAAGACGATATCCTCCAAGGTATCAACAGTAGGTCCGGACCCCCATGGGAAGTGTCAGACCTCTGGGTAAGGTCCAGGACCTCCACGGGCACGAACCGGACCCCTGGTATGGGTCCCGGACCCCTCTGTGTGGGGTCCGGGCCACTCACGGCAGGGTCTCGGGATTCTGGGACAAAGAGTACCCGGACCTTAATCAAGACCAGGCGGGGGTCGGGGCCGACACGTGTCCGGACCATGCCATGTAAGCTTCTGCTCCCCGCTCAGGCGGAGACCCGATGCTGCCACGTGGCCCACTGCCCGTGACGTAAGCCTGTGGGCCGAGCCTGACGTAAGGCCTCTGGGCCGCGTGGCCTCTGCGTTTATTGCGGATAAACCGCGCCGCCTGTCCACTCCACTGGCAGGCGATGTGCCGCCTCAGCATTTAATGTGCCCTGTCCACTCCACTGGCACGCGATGTGTCGCCTCAGCATTTAATGTGCCCTGTCCGCTCCGCTGACGGGCGGTGACCAAGTGAGAGCACCTAGAGGGGGGGTGAATAGGTGATCCTATAAACTTCAAAACTTAAGCCACAAAACTTTGATTAAGTGTTAGCACAGTTAATGCCAAGTGGCTAGAGAGAAGATCTTGCACAAAATGATAATCACAAAGAGTTCAACACAGAGAAGACACAATGATTTATCCCGTGGTTCGGCCAAGTACAAAACTTGCCTACTCCACGTTGTGGCGTCCCAACGGACGAGAGTTGCACTCAACTCCTCTCAAGTGATCCAGTGATCAACTTGAATACCACAGTGTTATGCTTTTCCTTTCAATATCCCGTTTGTGAGGAATCTCCACAACTTGGAGTCTCTCACCCTTACACTTGAGATTTACAAATAAATACGGAGTAAGGGAGGGAAGCAACACACACAAATCCACAGCAAAATGCGCACACACACGGCCAAGAATCGAGCTCAAAAGACTATCTCAAAGTTCTCACTAGAACGGAGCTCGAATCACTTAGAATGACAAACGAATGCGCAAAGAATGAGTGTGGATGATCAGGAATGCTCTTAGGTTGCTTGGTGTATCCCTCCATGCGCCTAGGGGTCCCTTTTATAGCCCCAAGGCAGCTAGGAGCCGTTGAGAACAAATCTGGAAGGCCATCTTTGCCTTCTATCGTCGGGCGCACCGGACAGTCCGGTGCACACCGGACACTGTCCGGTGCCCGATTTCCTTCCTTAAACAGCGCTGTCGACCGTTACAGATGCGGGAGCCGTTGGCGCACCGGACATGTCCGGTGCACACCGGACAGTCCGGTGCCCCCTTCCGACCGTTGGCTTGGCCACGTGTCCCGCGCAGATCGCACGGCCGACCGTTGGCCCGGCCGACCGTTGGCTCACCGGACAGTCCGGTGCACACCGGACAGTCCGGTGAATTTTAGCCGTACGCCGTCAGCAAATTCCCGAGAGCGGCCTCTTCGGCCGAGGCAGCCTGGCGCACCGGACACTGTCCGGTGCACCACCGGACACTGTCCGGTGCGCCACCGGACAGTCCGGTGCCCCAGACCGAAACAGCCTCTTGGCTGTACACAGCCAACTTTCTTCTTTTCTTCTTCTTCCTGTTTCTACCACTTAGACAAGTATATTAGTACACAAAACCAATGTACTAAGACTTAGATACATACCTTTGTTCTAGATTTGCACTTTGTTTATCCATGGGCATTGATTCACATTTAAGCACTTGTGTTGACACTCAATCACCAAAATACTTAGAAATGGCCCAAGGGCACATTTCCCTTTCAATCTCCCCCTTTTTGGTGATTTATGCCAACAAAACATAAAGCAACTAGAACAAGTGCAAAATCACTTCAAATAAAACTCAAATTGATTTTGATTCAATTTTGGCATATATGGATCATCCTTTGCCACCACTTGGTTTGTTTTTGCAAATCAAACTCAAATCTCTATTACTATGTCAAACACACATGTTGAGGCATAAAGAGAGTCATTCCAAAAGAGATTGATCAAAGATTTCAAAAACTCCCCCTATTTCCCATAATCAACACTTCTCCCCACAAGAAGCCAACTTTTGACAAGAGAGACAATAAGAGACAATAAAAGCATTTGACAAAACAAAAACTCTATTCTACTATTTTCAAAATCTCTCAAGTGGTAGCTGATCCATTTATCGCTTTGGCCTTTATTTTCTCCCCCTTTGGCATCAAGCACCAAAACGGGATCAATCTTGGCCTTTTAACCCCATTGCCTCACCAAAGTCTTCAATTAAGAGCAAATGGCAATAAGATTTCATGAGATGAACTTGGAATAAGTTACCCTCTCATCGAAGTGCAGTGGAAGTCTTTCATGGTCCAAGTCCACCTTTTCCCTTTCAATCCTCCTTCGAGACTAAATCATCAAACTCAAGCACATGGTTAGTCTCAAAGGGTCAAGTTGTAACACATCTCCCCCTAAACATGTGCATCACTTTGCAACGGACTTGTGAGGTCCAGGGAGTGTTTTTACAACTTGAGCACCATAATAAAGCAACAAAAAAAGCAAAAAGGAACATGATCAAAAGCATAAGTACATGTATGCTACAATTCAATCCAGGTTCCGCGAATCTAAGACATTTAGCTCACTACGCAGCCTGCAAAAGGTCTTCTCATCTAGAGGCTTGGTAAAGATATCGGCTAGCTGGTTCTCGGTGCTAACATGAAATACTTCGATATCTCCCTTTTGCTGGTGGTCTCTCAAAAAGTGATGCCGGATGTCTATGTGCTTTGTCCGGCTGTGCTCAACAGGATTCTCCGCCATGCGGATAGCACTCTCATTGTCACATAGGAGTGGGACTTTGCTCAGATTGTAGCCAAAGTCCCGGAGGGTTTGCCTCATCCAAAGTAGTTGCGCGCAACACTGACCTGCGGCAACGTACTCGGCCTCAGCGGTGGATAGGGCAACGGAGGTTTGTTTCTTAGAGTTCCATGACACCAGGGACCTTCCTAAGAATTGGCACGTCCCCGATGTACTCTTCCTATCGACCTTACATCCAGCATAGTCGGAGTCTGAGTATCCAACTAAGTCAAAGGTAGACCCCTTTGGATACCAGAGCCCGAAGCAAGGCGTAGCAACCAAATATCTAAGAATTCGCTTTACTGCCACTAAGTGACACTCCTTAGGATCGGATTGAAATCTAGCATACATGCACACGCTAAGCATAATATCCGGTCTACTAGCACATAAATAAAGTAAAGACCCTATCATTGACCGGTATGCTTTTTGATCAACGGACTTACCTCCTTTGTTGAGGTCGGTGTGTCCGTCTGTCCCCATCGGAGTCTTTGCGGGCTTGGCGTCCTTCATCCCAAACCGCTTTAGCAGATCTTGCGTGTACTTTGTTTGGGAGATAAAGGTGCCGTCCTTGAGTTGCTTCACTTGGAACCCAAGGAAGTAGTTCAACTCGCCCATCATTGACATCTCGAATTTCTGCGTCATCACCCTGCTAAACTCTTCACAAGACTTTTGGTTAGTTGAACCAAATATTATGTCATCGACATAAATTTGGCACACAAACAAATCACCATTACAAGTCTTAGTGAAAAGAGTTGGATCGGCTTTCCCAACCTTGAAAGCATTAGTAATTAAGAAATCTCTAAGGCATTCATACCATGCTCTTGGGGCTTGCTTAAGTCCATAGAGCGCCTTAGAGAGCTTACACACGTGGTTGGGGTACCGTTCGTCCTCGAAGCCAGGGGGTTGCTCCACGTACACCTCCTCCTTGATTGGTCCGTTGAGGAAAGCGCTCTTCACATCCATTTGGTACAACCTGAAAGAATGGTGAGCGGCATATGCTAGCAAGATTCGAATTGACTCTAGCCTAGCCACAGGAGCAAAAGTCTCCTCGAAATCCAAACCTGCGACTTGGGCATAACCTTTTGCCACAAGTCGAGCCTTGTTTCTCGTCACCACCCCGTGCTCGTCCTGTTTGTTGCGGAACACCCACTTGGTTCCCACAACATTTTGCTTCGGACGAGGCACCAGCGTCCAGACTTCATTTCTCTTGAAGTTGTTGAGCTCTTCCTGCATGGCCAACACCCAGTCCGGATCTAGCAAGGCCTCCTCTACCCTGAAAGGCTCAATAGAAGAGACAAAGGAGTAATGCTCACAAAAATTAACTAATCGAGAACGAGTAGTTACTCCCTTGCTAATGTCACCCAGAATTTGGTCGACGGGATGATCCCTTTGAATCATCACTCGAACTTGGGTTGGAGGTGCCGGTTGCGCATCTTCCTCCATCACATGATCATCTTGTGCTCCCCCTTGATCACACGCCTCCTGTTGATGAACCTGTTCATCGTCTTGAGTTGGGGGTAGCACCATAGTTGAGGAAGATGGTTGATCTCGTTCATCTTGTTCCTGTGGTCGTACTTCTCCAATCGCCATGGTTCGTATAGCGGCCGTTGGAACATCTTCTTCATCTACATCATCACAATCAACAACTTGCTCTCTTGGAGAGCCATTAGTCTCATCAAATACAACATCGCTAGAGACTTCAACCAAACCCGATGATTTGTTGAAGACTCTATACGCCTTTGTATTTGAGTCATAACCTAACAAAAACCCTTCTACAGCTTTGGGAGCAAATTTTGAATTTCTACCCTTCTTCACTAGAATGTAGCACTTGCTCCCAAATACACGAAAGTACGATACATTGGGTTTGTTACCGGTTAGAAGCTCATACGATGTCTTCTTGAGGAGGCGGTGAAGGTAGACCCTGTTGATGGCGTGGCAAGCCGTGTTCACGGCTTCCGACCAAAAACACTCGGGGGTCTTGAATTCTCCAAGCATTGTCCTCGCCATATCGATTAGCGTCCTGTTCTTCCTCTCTACCACACCATTTTGCTGTGGTGTGTAGGGAGCGGAGAACTCGTGCTTGATCCCTTCCTCCTCAAGGAACTCCTCCACTTGAAGGTTCTTGAACTCGGACCCGTTGTCGCTCCTTATCTTCTTCACTTTGAGCTCAAACTCATTTTGAGCTCTCCTGAGGAAGCGCTTGAGGGTCCCTTGGGTTTCAGACTTATCCTGCAAAAAGAACACCCAAGTGAAGCGGGAAAAGTCATCAATAATAACTAAACCATACTTACTCCCTCCTATGCTCAGATAGGCGACGGGTCCGAAGAGGTCCATATGCAGCAGCTCCAGGGGTCTTGAAGTGGTCATTACATTCTTGCTGTGATGCGCTCCTCCCACTTGTTTACCTGCTTGACAAGCTGCACAAGGTCTATCTTTTTCGAATTGCACGTTAGTCAAACCTATCACGTGTTCTCCCTTTAGAAGCTTGTGAAGGTTCTTCATCCCCACATGTGCTAAGCGGCGATGCCACAGCCAGCCCATGCTAGTCTTAGCTATTAAGCATGCATCTAGACCGGCCTCTTCTTTTGCAAAATCAACTAAATAAAGTTTGCCGTCTAATACACCCTTAAAAGCTAGTGAACCATCACTTCTTCTAAAGACAGACACATCTACATTTGTAAATAGACAGTTATACCCCATGTTGCATAATTGACTAACAGATAGCAAATTATATCCAAGAGACTCTACTAAAAACACATTAGAGATAGAGTGCTCATTAGAAATTGCAATTTTACCTAACCCTTTTACCTTGCCTTGATTCCCATCACCGAATATAATTGAATCTTGGGAATCCTTATTCTTGACGTAGGAGGTGAACATCTTCTTCTCCCCCGTCATATGGTTTGTGCATCCGCTATCAATAATCCAGCTTGAACCCCCGGATGCATAAACCTGCAAGGCAAATTTAGGCTTGGGTCTTAGGTACCCAACTCATGTTGGGTCCTGCAAGGTTAGCACAAATATCCTTAGGGACCCAAATGCAAGTTTTATCACCCTTGCATTTTGCCCCTAATTTCCTAGCAATCACCTTTCTATCCTTTCTACAAATTGCAAAGGAAGCATTCAAAGCATGATATATTGTAGAAGGTTCATTAACTTTCCTAGGAACATTAACAACCTTTCTTCTAGGCATATTACGAACAACATTTCTCCTACCAACATTTCTATCATGCATATAGGAAGAACTAGAAGCAAACATGGCATGAGAATCAAAATCATCATTATAACTCCTATAAGCCTTTCTAGTTTGTCTCCTATCATGGTACATAAAAGCATGGTTCTTTTTAGCATTACTTGCCATAGGGGCCTTCCCTTTCTCCTTTGCGGAGATGGGAGCCTTATGGCTTGTTAAGTTCTTGGCTTCCCTTTTGAAGCCAAGTCCATCCTTAATTGAGGGGTGTCTACCAATCGTGTAGGCATCCCTTGCAAATTTTAGTTTATCGAAATCATTCTTGCTAGTCTTAAGTTGGGCATTAAGACTAGCCAATTCCTCAGTTAGTTTGGAAATTGAAGCTAAATGATCACTACAGGCATCAACATCGAAATCCTTACACCTAGTGCAAATCTCAACATGTTCTACACAAGATGTTGTTTTACCATATTTTTCTAGTTTAGCATTTAAATCATCATTTATGCTCTTTAAACTAGCAATTGAATCATGACATGTAGACAACTCACAAGAAAGCATTTTATTTCTATTAATCTCTAATGCAAGTGATTTTTGTGCTTCTACAAATTTGTCATGTTCTTCATACAACAAATCCTCTTGTTTTTCTAAAAGCACATTCTTATCATTCAAGGCATCAATCAATTCATTAATTTTGTCTATCTTAGATCTATCTAAACCCTTGAATAAGCATGAATAGTCTATGTCATCATCATCACTAGACTCATTATCACTAGAAGAAGCATAAGTGGAGTCTCGAGTACTCACCTTCTTCTCCCTTGCCATAAGGCATGTGTGATGCTCGTTGGGGAAGAGGGATGACTTGTTGAAGGCGGTGGCGGCGAGTCCTTCATTGTCGGAGTCGGAGGAGCAATCCGAGTCCCACTCCTTTCCGATGTGTGCCTCGCCCTTGGCCTTCTTGTAATTCTTCTTCTTTTCCCTCTTGTTCCCCTGTTCCTGGTCACTATCGTTATCGGGGCAGTTAGCGATAAAATGACCAATCTTACCGCACTTGAAGCATGAGCGCTTCCCCTTTGTCTTGGTCTTGCTTGGTTGCCCCTTGTGACCTTTTAGCACCGTCTTGAAGCGTTTGATGATGAGAGCCATCTCCTCATCATTAAGTCCGGCCGCCTCAATTTGTGCCACCTTGCTAGGTAGCACTTCCTTGCTTCTTGTTGCCTTGAGAGCAAGGGGTTGATGCTCGTTGATCGGTCCATTCAAGGCGTCGTCCACGTATCTTGCCTCCTTGATCATCATCCGCCCGCTTACGAATTTTCCGAGTACCTCCTCGGGCGTCATCTTCGTGTACCTGGGATTCTCACGAATATTGTTCACGAGATGAGGATCAAGAACGGTAAATGACCTTAGTAATAGTCGGACGACGTCATGGTCCGTCCATCGCGTGCTTCCATAACTCCTTATTTTGTTGATGAGGGTCTTGAGCCGGTTGTATGTTTGAGTTGGCTCCTCGCCCCTTATCATTGCAAACCTTCCAAGCTCGCCCTCCACCAATTCCATTTTAGTGAGCATGGTGATGTCGTTCCCCTCGTGAGAAATCTTGAGGGTGTCCCATATCTGTTTGGCATTGTCCAAGCCGCTCACCTTATTGTACTCGTCCCTGCACAAAGAGGCTAGCAACACAGTAGTAGCTTGTGCATTTTTATGAATTTGTTCGTTAATAAACATAGGGCTATCCGAGCTATCAAATTTCATTCCATTCTCTACAATCTCCCATATGCTTGGATGGAGAGAGAATAAATGACTACGCATTTTGTGACTCCAAAATCCGTAGTCCTCCCCATCAAAGTGTGGAGGTTTGCCGAGAGGAATGGAAAGCAAATGTGAATTCGAACTATGTGGAATACGAGAATAATCAAATGAAAAGTTCGAATTGACCGTCTTCCTGTAGTCGTTGTCATCGTCCTTTGGGAAGAAGAGGATTCGTCGCTGTCGTAGTAGACGATCTCCTTGATGCGCCTTGTCTTCTTCTTCTTCCCATCTTTACGTCTGTGGCCCGAGCCAGAGTCGTTGGATTTATCATCTTTTGGCTCGTTGACGAAGGACTCCTTTTCCTTGTCGTTGATCACGATTCCCTTCCCCTTAGGATCCATCTCTTCGGGCGGTTAGTCCCTTTCTTGAAGAGAACGGCTCCGATACCAATTGAGAGCACCTAGAGGGGGGGGGGTGAATAGGTGATCCTGTAAACTTCAAAACTTAAGCCACAAAACTTTGATTAAGTGTTAGCACAGTTAATGCCAAGTGGCTAGAGAGAAGATCTTGCACAAAATGATAATCACAAAGAGTTCAACACAGAGAAGACACAATGATTTATCCCGTGGTTCGGCCAAGTACAAAACTTGCCTACTCCACGTTGTGGCGTCCCAACGGACGAGAGTTGCACTCAACTCCTCTCAAGTGATCCAGTGATCAACTTGAATACCACAGTGTTATGCTTTTCCTTTCAATATCCCGTTTGTGAGGAATCTCCACAACTTGGAGTCTCTCACCCTTACACTTGAGATTTACAAAGAAATACAGAGTAAGGGAGGGAAGCAACACACACAAATCCACAGCAAAATGCGCACACACACGGCCAAGAATCGAGCTCAAAAGACTATCTCAAAGTTCTCACTAGAACGGAGCTCGAATCACTTAGAATGACAAACGAATGCGCAAAGAATGAGTGTGGATGATCAGGAATGCTCTTAGGTTGCTTGGTGTATCCCTCCATGCGCCTAGGGGTCCCTTTTATAGCCCCAAGGCAGCTAGGAGCCGTTGAGAACAAATCTGGAAGGCCATCTTTGCCTTCTGTCGTCGGGCGCACCGGACAGTCCGGTGCACACCGGACACTGTCCGGTGCCCGATTTCCTTCCTTAAACAGCGCTGTCGACCGTTACAGATGCGGGAGCCGTTGGCGCACCGGACATGTCCGGTGCACACCGGACAGTCCGGTGCCCCCTTCCGACCGTTGGCTTGGCCACGTGTCCCGCGCAGATCGCGCGGCCGACCGTTGGCCCAGCCGACCGTTGGCTCACCGGACAGTCCGGTGCACACCGGACAGTCCGGTGAATTTTAGCTGTACGCCGTCAGCAAATTCCCGAGAGCGGCCTCTTCGGCCGAGGCAGCCTGGCGCACCGGACACTGTCCGGTGCGCCACCGGACAGTCCAGTGCCCCAGACTGAAACAGCCTCTTGGCTGTACACAGCCAACTTTCTTCTTTTCTTCTTCTTCCTGTTTCTACCACTTAGACAAGTATATTAGTACACAAAACCAATGTACTAAGACTTAGATACATACCTTTGTTCTAGATTTGCACTTTGTTTATCCATGGGCATTGATTCACATTTAAGCACTTGTGTTGACACTCAATCACCAAAATACTTAGAAATGGCCCAAGGGCACATTTCCCTTTCACCAAGCCATCCTGCAGGCGGCGTGCCTATCTATTCCGTTGGCAGGCAGTACGCCCGTGCTGCGGCGTACACTGTGCTCATCATCACCCGCGCGGTACCGAGGAAGCAGTGCGGGATATCAATACTATGTGCGCTACGACGCTTAGGGATCTTCTGGACGACACTGGCATTGGATACTTCTATATGTATTCCCTTCGTTTTGCCCCTGGGCCCGTATGTCGGGGCCCAGCACTCTTGTACGTGCCCCCCTTGAGCTATAAAAAGGAGGGCACACGACGTTACAAGGTAGACCCAACTGAGGCTCAAGCTCACTTAGACTCTCAGACTCACAAGTTCATACAAGCTCTCAGACTGTCTCCAGCAACGTCCTCTATATCTATCCTCTATATCCGTCCTTTACAGTCTTCTTTAAAAGATTTCATCCTCTATATCTCCTTCCTCTCCAACAACGTTCTCTAAATCACGTCCTCTATACTCAAATATCTATATTAGAGACATTTTTTATTTTTATTTTTTGTACATACGTATTTGTCATACTCTCAAATATATTGTACACATTTTAGTTTTGCTAAACCGGTTATTTAAAGTATTCAAATGGATAGAGGACCGTTTATAGAAACTCTATATATAGAGAATCCAGCAGTGTTCTCTAAGTTTAGAGTACCGTTTAGAGGATGCTGCTGGAGGGCGTAGAGAACCATTTGATCCTCTATATTTAGGGTACAGAACCCTTTAGGGTACCTTGCTGGAGCTAGCCTCAAGCTCAATACATCACACAATGGAGTAGGGTATTACGCTCCGGCGGCCCGAACCACTCTAAATCCTTGTGTGTTCTTGTGTTCTTTCCGTTTCCACCTAACAGGCAAAACGCTAAGGCCCCTCCTCATCTTAGGATCTAGGACGGGTGCATTCCGCCACCCGGCCGGAGAATTCCTCTCCGACATATACCCGTCCTCTAATAGGGGAATTTGCAATGGGAAATCGGGGACCGAGTCCCATTGCCATTTCTAGTTAGGGGGGCTCTGCCCCTCCTTATCTCCTTGAGGTTACTCAGAAAGTACTAGGGTTAAAATTCAGTGAGTGCACTTGATGACTTTCACCACGCCACACCAAAGGAGACGGGTCCAATAAGAAATAAGCAACCTCACCGGTGTAATCGGACCTGATGTCCTCCGTTGACGCTGACCTGATGTCCCAGTATGGCTCAGTGTTGCTCTAGCAATACCTTGGTCTAGCCCAACTAGATATCCATGGTAAAAAAAATCGTAACCCTAAACACAACTCATCTGTCACGATGTTAGGCCTCCACGTCATCGCTGTGACGTCGAGGCTCGGACCCGCGCCTCCGATCTCCATCGCCCTGGACCGTCGGCGTCGGGCAGCCGCGCCCAGTGCCCCCCTTCCACCTCCGAGCCCCATGTTCTGACCAGCGATCAGACGTACCCGCGGCTCCGCGCCTAGGCCAAGGCGTCGCTGCCCGCCGACTCGAGTTCAAAGCTCCTCCTCGCGGGTGCCAAACAGCCGCAACCAATCTCCTCCCCACGAGCGCGGAGCAGTTGCAAGTCAAGCTCCTCCATGTAGAGGCTCCTAGTGCAGAGCCACAGACCTGCTCCAGGCGGAGGTGTCGAGCTCGACCCCACGTGCCTCGCCACTGTCCAAGTGTAGCCGCCCCGGCTCCTATTCTCTTGCCTCGACTCCTGTTTCGACCATGGCGCTGCCTTCGTCGATGCTCCGCCATCTTAATTTTGGGATTTTAGCAACATATTAATTTTGGAGCGTCCTCCGCCACCAGTTAGTGTCCTTGACGACTTTCACTACGCCACGTACATCAAAGCAGACCGGTCCAATAGGCAATAAGCAACCTCACCGGTGTGATCGGACCTGACGTCCTCCGTTGACGCTGACCGATGTCATGGTGTAGCTAGCTATATATCTCAAGGATGTCCGCAGCGCCGGCCGGACAAGCAATAAATACCCGTCCCAATTCCCAACCTGGAGGAGGAGATTAGTAGGAGTAGTATCGATCGATCAGCGCCAGCAAACACAGTCGAGGCCCCCGCGACACGCGAGGTGTAAAACCGCAGACGGCGGCCGTGAGGTGAGCAAGTGCTGGTTCGCTGCTTCCACTTCCATGCCCTCGTCCGTCGTCACCAACTCGCCGAGAGGTCGAGCGCGGCGCGGTGGCCTATTTTTGGACGGGACCCTCCCTCCCCGGCTGACCCGATCGATTCATCTTCCTATCCTGTTGAACACTGCCTATGCTAGCTGCATGCATGCGCGCGGTGAGGCATGCAACATCACAGCACCGCAGTGTATATCTAGCAGCAGACGTGACAGTTTCCACTGGCCATTGGTTCCCGACCGCGACAAGTATCTGCGGCTCGCATTACACTTAATAGACGTGCTGTTGACGATATGCTTCTTCTCTGTGCTCCGGTTTTGCAGGATCTAGGCAGGAACAAGGCAGGCCCCTCGTCCCGCGGCTGACCACGCAGAGATCGCACGAGTGTGGCATTGGCCGTCGTCGCGACGACACTTGGGTCATCTATCATCCTCCGATCCGTCGCCTCGCCGCCGGCCGGCGAGCCCGAGAGTACGAGGCCATGACGCTTGCGAGCACGGACAAGGTGGTGCTGGGATGCGTCGCGTTCAGCATCTTCTGGGTGCTGGCCGTGTTCCCGTCGGTGCCGTTTATGCCGGTGGGGCGCACCGCGGGGTCCCTCCTGGGCGCCATGCTCATGGTGCTGTTCCGCGTGATGACCCCCGACGAGGCGTACAAGGCGATCGACCTCCCGATCCTGGGCCTCCTCTTCGGCACCATGGTGGTGAGCATCTTCCTGGAGCGCGCCGACATGTTCGAGTACCTCGGCGGCGCGCTGGCGTGGCGGAGCCGGGGCAGCAAGGACCTGCTCCTCCGCGTCTGCCTCGTGTCCGCCGTGGCCAGCGCGCTCTTCACCAACGACACCTGCTGCGTGGTGCTCACCGAGTTCATCCTCAAGCTGGCGCGCCAGAACGGCCTGCCCCCGCAGCCCTTCCTGCTGGCGCTCGCCTCCAGCTCCAACATCGGCTCCGCCGCCACGCCCATCGGCAACCCGCAGAACCTGGTCATCGCCGTGCAGAGCGGCATCACCTTCGGCCAGTTCCTCGTCGGCGTCTTCCCGGCCATGGCCGTCGGCGTCGCCGCCAACACCTGCGTCCTGCTCTGCTACTTCTGGAGGTACCTCGCGGCGCCGGAGAAGGACCAGGAGGCGGGGCCCGACGCGGTCGTGGCCGACGAGGAGGTCACCTCGCACAGGTTCACACCGGCGCGGATGTCGCACGCCTCGTCCATGAACGGCGGCTTCGACGGCGACTGCGTCAGCGAGCCCATGCGCCGGAGCGAGAGCCTGGGCAGGGCCGACGCGCTGAGGAGCCGCAGCTACAACTCGGAGGGCGACATCCAGGTCTCCATCCGGTCCATGCGCGCCTCCAGCCTGTCGCAGGAGATGGTGGATGTGTCCACCGTCGGCGACGGGCCCAGGAAGATCACCAGGAGCACCAGCCAGCAGCGCAGCGTCATCATCGAGGACGCGCCGCCCGAGGCCGACGACGACGCCCACAAGGGCAAGGACGGCGACGACGACGACGTCAAGGTGAAGAGGTGGAAGGTGGTCGTGTGGAAGAGCGCCGTGTACCTCACCACGCTGGGCATGCTCGTCGCGCTTCTCATGGGCCTCAACATGTCCTGGTCCGCCATCACCGCTGCTCTTGTCCTCCTCGCGCTCGACTTCACTGACGCGCAGGCTTGCCTGGAGAAGGTACGGCACTGCACTCCTGCACTCCTGCTCTGATGAATCCATGATGGTTTACGTTACGACACACTGCAGGTGTCCTACTCTTTGCTCATCTTCTTCTGTGGGATGTTCATAACGGTCGACGGCTTCAACAAGACCGGCATACCCAACGCGCTCTGGGAGCTGGTCGAGCCGTATTCGAGAATCGACAGCGCCAGAGGCACGGCGCTCCTCGCGCTTGTCATTCTCGTCCTTTCGAACGTGGCCTCCAATGTCCCAACTGGTTGGTATATATATATTCAGTCTGAACATTCGAAACATCTGACAAAGATCTGAGACTTCGTTTCCGATCCAGTCCTCCTGCTGGGCTCCAGAGTGGCAGCGTCAGCGGCTGCCATCTCCCCGGAGTCGCAGAAGAAAGCCTGGCTCATACTAGCGTGGGTCAGCACGGTGTCCGGCAATCTCACCCTCCTGGGCTCCGCCGCCAACCTGATCGTGTGCGAGCAGGCGCGGCGGGCGCAGTTCTTCGGGTACAACCTCACCTTCTGGAGCCACCTCCGCTTCGGCCTGCCGTCAACCATCATCGTCACCGCCATCGGCCTGCTCATCGTCGTCAGCTACTGAATGGTAGTGTACGTGAGAATTAATTGAAGCAGATGTTGTACCCCGCTCTTTGTTGTAGTTTTTTATGGAAGTTTTGCTTCGCGCAACCGATGCCTCAAAGGCGTCGGGTTGCCCATCTGAATGGCATCG
Source organism: Zea mays (assembly GCF_902167145.1). Classification (NCBI taxonomy): domain Eukaryota; kingdom Viridiplantae; phylum Streptophyta; class Magnoliopsida; order Poales; family Poaceae; genus Zea; species Zea mays. Next base: position 32,927,699 of record NC_050100.1, on the reverse strand, counting down.
ATCGAGCAGTGGCCGGCACAGGTAGCAGGGCTCCTCTCAAGTCTCAATCTGGTTCTGTCGGAGGGGCCTGTGGTCGGAGCCTTTCTCGGTGAAGAAACAAGTTATGCCGAGGTGTGGACTTTGCAACTTTACCCTGCATTTGCAGGACGAAAATCGTTACAGAGGCTTGTGCTCTACCGACCCAGCTAGACGCGCCAACGTGGTTGTGTATTGAGATCTTTCTTTGTGGCAACAGGCCGGTCACTCTAGCACTCATAGCAAATAATATATAGCTGTTGAGTATCATATTTGGCACCTAAGCATGTTCGGACGGTTCGCCCATGTGGCCCGGACGGTCCGCATCTCCACGACCAGATTAACACAGATGAGAGTATTTATCCCATGCATGTGTATCCTAACATATCCGTGCAAATATATTGGTTCACGCCTAAAAATAGGTCCAGATCTCCTCCCTTATAAATATAAACGGGTAGGCTGATTGAGAACACCGAACACATTTCAATCGAATCAATCTATTATTTTCTTTATCATTCATGTCCTATAAGTAGACATAGTGTAGTTCTAGTTGTAGCTTTCCGCATATCCATATCCGCCCCTATTCGACTCTACGTCGTCTAGATTTGTTTTGGGTGGCCTGCAGACCCCAAAACACCCTAGGACCTTAGACGACTCTACGTAGTCTGGAAACGTCCCGGGTAGCCTGCCGACCCCGAAACACCGTAAGGTTTGTTCCCCAGGGGGTGAGATCTAGGTTCCCGCGAGGAGGACGACGACTCTACACTATAGCGGACCATTCAACCCAGAGCGCGAACCGTCTAGAGCAACGCGGAGAAGGAGCCGCTCATGCAGCGAGGTCACGGACCGTCCGACCTAGAGCCACGGATCGTCCATGCCACCATAAAAGGGCACTGCTAGGCAGTACACCTCTAGTGTTTGGTACCAGATCGGCGCCAAACACATTTTTTGGCGACTCCGCTCGGGAATGAATGTTGTAGATCTACAAAAATCAGCTTCTATGACCGATTCTAAAGATCTCAACGATGTTTTCTCTAGACAGCAATACAAGACTGACTAATTTATCGACCGCTGAGCATCAGGAATTAGAAGACTACATGATGAAATGGGACGAGGAGTTCCAGCGACAACAAGCTCAAAAGCGTGAGGTGATTGAGAAGTGGTAGCTCTCGCACTTTAGGATAGATCACCACCAGAAGGTCGTCCGAGAGAGGAAAATAAAGTACGATTCCCTATCAGCTTTGTTGCCGTAGCGCCCCACACTGTAAGTGACACCGCATCATTCGACGATATTCAATCTATTAAAAATTCTTTTTGATGATCAAATTAAAAGTATGACGAAGTGGAGGTCACTCTAGCACTCATAGCAAATAATATATAGCTTGCACCTAGGCATGGCCGACAGTTCGACCATGTGGCCCAAACGGTCCGCATCTCCGTGACGAGATTAAAATGGGCGAGAGTATTTATCTCATGCATGGTTATCCTAACCTATCCGTGGAAATCTGTTGGATCACACCTAGAAAATAGGTTTAGACCCCCTCCCCTACAAATGTAAAGGGGTACGACTTTGGGAGTTGTTGGTCCTTGTTCTCGAATGCTATACATCAAGAACACAGCAACACAATTGTTAATGATTAAAGACCTTCGTCCTTCGAAATATTATCTCCTTTTGGATATAATGATCTTCAGACGAAGGTCATGAAGGACGTACCTTTATCATCTTGATAAGTAAATAATTATAAACGAAGAAACATGAAATACAGAAGTGGAATATAAATAATGACAATAAAACAACACATTATTTATATTCTTATTTCATTTTATAAACATGAGCAAATGTTCATAATGTTTTATAAATACATATATCATTGATACCTTCGGCTTGACAGAAGGTGAAAAAGTGAGTGACGCAAAGATGATTACAATCCAGCGTGAACAGTATGGTGTTACTGTTCATCTATTTATAGGCACGGGACGCAGCCCGGACAAGATTACATTCATGTCCCTGATGTTCACTATTTACTATAAGGCAAGCTGTCGAGGACTAAGCAGTCTTTTCTCCTTTAGGTCGGTTTCGTCTTTCACCATCGTCATCATGCTAAGCCGAAGCTCCTTCGGTCGCAGCTTTGGAGCTAATTTGTCCCTCTTTCAGATCGCACCTTCATATCACGCACACCTTCATCTCAAAGCCGAAGCTTCCTGTAACAGTCTCTTATACTAAAAAACATGTTAGTTAAGTTTTTGAGGACCTTCGGAAGAGGAAGGCCCCCAACAGGAGTAGATATCCCCCAGGTCCTTACAAGCACAAAAACATTGTTCTGTCTCGCCCGAGGCCAACCTCGGATGGGAGATGATGTTCTGTCTCATCCAAGGCCAACCTCCGATGGGAGATGTTGTTCCGTCTCACCCGAGGCCAACCTTAGACGGGAGACGCTGCTCTGTCTCACCCGAGGTCAACCTTGGACGGAAGATGCAGTTCCATCTTGCACGAGGCCAACTGTTGGGGGTCTGCTTCGTCGCCGAAGGTCCCATAAGAAAAAACACCTTCGGAAGATTGACACAAAGCCGAAGCTATCAATCAGAGAGCTTCGGAGTGCATTTCCAAATGCACCAACTTAAAGATGAAATGACCAATCGGCCCATGATAACTTGTATTATGATTGTAAACCTTTGTAAAGGGCATGAATGTAATTTCTCACAGGCTGCGTCCTGTGCCTATAAATAAATGAACAGTACCCCTATACTGTTCACGCTATCATGTATTAGTTCGTGCGCAACATTTGGATTTTTGCCTTCTGTCAAGCCGAAGGTATAAATGTAATTAAATATCATATTTAAATATCCAAGTTTATATAATGAAAACATGTGAATGATATTATATGTTTGTTCATGTTATCTTTCATGTTTCATATGTTTCGTCTTTCATTATCTTATAACCGTGATTATGAAGGTACGTCCTTAATAACCTTCGTCCGAAGATCGTTATATCCTAAGGGAAATAATGCTTCGAAGGACGAAGGACATTAACATTTAATACTTTGTGTTGCCTTGTTCTTGACTCATAGCATTTGAGAACAAGTTCCCAACATTGGCGCCCACCTCCGGTAAACTCACTTCCACTTTTGAGCTGATGGCTTCGTCCAACACCCAAGCCGAAGCTGCTTCGACTACGAAGCTGGTGCTCCCAATAACAGGCGGTTCATTTTCAAAACTAGCCGACAAGAAGCAGAAGAAGGATGCTCAGAGAAGGGTGTAGCATGTTGGGGTGCAGGGACCCTTCATCAAGTCAAAATGGTCCCACATCCCAATCACCTTCTCCCAGGAGAACCTTCAGCTCAAGGATTACCCTCACAATGATGCTATGGTTATATCTTGTGTCATCAAGGGATTTCTGGTTCACAATGTTCTGGTTGATACAGGCAGTGCAGCGGATATCATATTTGCCAAGGTCTTCAGACAGATGCAAGAGCCAGAGGACAAGATTCATGATGCTACACACCCTCTTTGTGGCTTCGGAGGAAGGCAGATTGTAGCACTTGGCAAAATCACAATGCCAGTGACCTTCAGATTTGTCCACAATACAAGGACTGAACAGGTTGTGTTTGATATTGTTGACATGGAATACCCCTACAATGCAATCATTGGTCGTGGGACACTTAATGCTTTCGAAGCAATCCTTCATCCAGAATATCTATGCATGAAGATACCTTCGGAACAAGGGCCTATTGCAATTCATGGAAGCCAGGAAGCTGCCAGAAAGGCTGAGGGAAATTGGACAGACTCAAAAGCCATCCACAATATAGACGGAGCTGAAGCTTGTGAGCAGTACAAGTACAGAAGAGAGAAGGCTGCTTCGGCTGATCAGCCGAAGCCCATGCTTCTATGTGAAGACATAGCAGAGCAGAAGGTATTGCTGGGGTCTCAATAATCTGAAGAGCAGGAGAAAACTTTGATAAGGTTTTTATTCAACAATAAAGATGTTTTTGCATGGTCGGCCAATGATCTCTGTGGTGTTAACAGGGATGTCATTGAACATTCACTCAATGTCGATCCATCCTTCAGGCCCAGAAAACAAAGGTGTTGGGGACTTGTTCTCAAATGCTATGAATTAAGAACAAGGCAACATAAAATGTTAAATGTTAACGTCCTTCGTCCATGAAACATTATTCCCTTAAGGATAATGAGCCTTGGACGAAGGTTGATGAGAATATAATTTACGAAGCTCAAGTCTTCGTAATAAAATTTCAATAAATTGTATAAAATAACATAAGACAAAGGGTATAAAAGGGTAAATAAATCATAGACGAATTATATTATATTCACTTAATATATTGAATCATTGAACACAATAATACCTCTGCCTTGACAAAGGTTGGTTCCCGGGAGATGCGATTGCAATTTTCAAAAAAGCGTGAACAGTAAAGGAACACTGTTCACTATTTATAGGCACAGGACGCAGCCTGTGAGGAATTACAAGTATGCCCCTTATAAAAGCTTACAACATTGACTCAGACCTTTATGGACTAAAAGGTCATTCTATCTTTAAGTCGGTTTGTAATACCGAAGCTTCACGAAGAGGAACCTTCGGCCATCTTATACAAACAGCTTCAGCCGAAGACCGCTTCTTCCTATAAGACCTTCGGCGACGAAGCATAGACCCAACAAAAGGCTTCGGAAAATGTCTGATGATAAAGCCGAAGGTGCTCGAAATGAAGTAAAAAGACTTCTCAGTGCTGGTGTCATTAGAGAGGTAAAATACCCAGAGTGGCTAGCCAATACTGTTATGGTGAAGAAGGCCAATGGCAAATGGAGAATGTGTATTGATTTCACGGATCTCAACAAGGCCTGTCCGAAGGACGAATTTCCATTACCAAGGATAGACTCTCTTGTGGATGCAGCAGGTTCTTCAGAACTTATGAGTATGCTGGATTGCTACTCAGGATATCATCAAATATGGATGAAGAAGGAGGATGAGCCGAAGACTAGCTTCATAACTCCCAGTGGCACCTATTGTTATCTTCGGATGCCTGAGGGGCTCAAGAATGCTGGAGACAGTTTCAGTAGGATGACAGCCAAGGTCCTTCATTCCCAGATAGGCAGAAATGTGCTAACATACGTTGATGATATCATAGTAAAAAGCACTAGGCAAGAAAATCATATCACTGATCTGCAAGAAACATTTGCTCATTTCAGACAAGCTGGCCTGAAATTAAATCCTGAAAAGTGTGTATTTGGAGTGAAGAAGGGTAAGTTCCTTGGTTGTCTGGTTTCAACGAAGGGGGTTGAAGCTAACACAAGCAAGATCGAAGCCATCCTTCGAATGGAACCGCCGAGCACAAAGAAGGGGGCTCAGCGGTTGGCAGGAAGACTGGCTTCATTGAATAGATTTATATCTAGACCAGCAGAAAGAAACTTGTCATTCTTTGAAATACTAAAGTCAGCCAAAGTCTTTCAATGGGGCCTAGCTCAATAGAAAGCCTTCGAAGAGCTGAAGCAATACTTGATTGATATAACAACATTAACTCCACCCGCGCCAGGGGCTCCGTTGCTATTGTATGTGGCAGCTTCGCACTCTGCAGTGAGTGTAGCATTTGTGCAGAAGAAATTGGAAGGACAAATCAAAAAGCAAGCCCCAATATACTTTGTCTCCGAAGTTCTAAGCTTATCAAAGAAAAATTATACAGAATTGGAGAAGGTCTTGCATGCTGTCTTAATGGCCTCCAGGAAGCTTCGGCATTATTTTCAAGCATTCCATATAATTGTTCCTTCATCACAGCCTCTGAAGGATATCATGAGGAACAGAGAAGCTACTGTAAGGATTGGAAAATGGGCTGCGGAACTCAATGAATTCAGCATTGATTATGTGCATAGATCCTCAATCCAGTCCCAGGCTTTAGCAGACTTCATCGCTGACTGGACGCCAGGGGCTCAGGAAGAAGAAGCGAATAAAGATGCCGAAGCTTGGACAATATTCTTTGACGGTTTCTAGGGAACCTTCGGGGCAGGTGCGGCTGTTGTCTTAGTTGCACCTTCTAAAGTCAGAACATGCTATGCAATAAGGCTTGATTTCAGTTGTACAAACAATATTGATGAATACGAAGCTTTACTTTTGGGGCTTCGGAAGTTAAAAGCAATGGGGATAAGAAGGGCGAGCCTTAAAACTGACTCCCAAGTTATTTCTGGTCATATTGACAAGAGTTGTAAGGCAAGAGATCCAAAGCTTGAGAAATACCTGGATACAGTTCGAAGGCTTGAAGCTTCATTCGAAGGGTTTTCTGTTAAGAATATTCCACGAGGAGAAAATGAGCACGCTGATTTGTTAGCCAAGTCAGCGGCACAGGGGCTGCCTCTACCTTCGGAAGTATTTTTTGAGACAATAAGAGCACCTTCGGTGGAACTTCTCGAAAGAGCAGTGCTCACTATATCTCCTGTTCATAGTGAAGATTGGAGGACTAAGATTATATCTTTCCTCCAAGGTAGCTGCCTTTCAGATAATGAAGCTTATAATAAGAGAATGGAGGCAAGAACAAGACCATATGTAATAATAGAAGGGGAGTTATACAAACATGGAGTCTGCTCTCCACTTCTCAAGTGTCTATCCAGAACCGAAGGTACAGAGCTGATGAAGGAAATACATGCAGGCTTGTGTGGATCTCACATTGGATCTAGACCTTTGCTGGGGAAGGTCTTTAGACAAGGATTTTATTGGCCGAAGGCAGCTTCGGATGCAACGGATCTGGTTCAAAAGTGCGAAAATTGTCAAAAATGTGCAAGAGACCAGAAACAACCTTCATCGCTAACCCAGCTAATACAACCAACCTGGCCATTGCAAAGATGGGGCCTGGATTTGTTAGGTCCACTTCCACCAGCACAAGGCAATTTAAGATATGTTGTGGTCGCTGTAGAATATTTTTCCAAATGGATTGAAACGAAACCTTTGGCCACAATAACTTCGGTCACAGTCCAGAAGTTTTTTTTGCAAAACATTGTTCGTCGCTTCGGTGTACCAAAGGCTATAACTGTGGACAACGGAACACAGTTTGATGCCGAAGCTTTCAAGGAATTCTGTGATCAAATCGGCACAAAGATTCATTTTGCGTCAATCAGACATCCAGAGTCAAATGGACTTGTCGAAAGAGCAAATGGTATTATAATGACATGAATAATGAAGTTAATTTTTAATCAACCCAGAGGAAAGTGGCCTGAAGAGTTGATTAAAGTGGTGTGGAGCCACAATACAACCGTATCAAGATCAACAGGTTTTACGCCATTCAAGTTATTATTTGGTGACGAAGCTATAACCCCAGAAGAAGCTAAAACGGGGTCAATAAGAACAACAGCTTCGACTGAAGACGAAGCTGATTATCATGTGGCAAAAGACACTATAGAAGGGGTCAGACTTCAGGCTGTGGAAAATATTAATAAATATCAAGCCAAAACAATAAAATGGCGCGACAGAAAAGTCCGACTGAAAAATATCAAGCCAGGGCATCTGGTGCTTCGGAGAGTGGCTAATCCGGACACAGTAGGCAAATTACAGCTGAAGTGGGAAGGACCTTTTCTGGTGGTATCTTCGTCAAGGCCCTGTTCTTACAGACTAAAGGATATGGATGGCAATGATATTCCTAGGTCTTGGAATGCGGATGAGCTTCGACGGTATTATGTATAGATTCATGTAATCTTTTTCATTTTTCCATGGCACCCTTTTCCTTTCCAAAGGGGGAGAAAGGTTTTTAATGGGGCCATAGTTTGTAATTTTTTCCTTTCTTATTCAGCTCCACGAGAGCAAAATCCCCCAAAATATGTAAATGTAAAATCTGAGCATGCACCATCGAGTGCAGAAAAAAGAGAACACATGGAGAAGCTCGAAAGTCGTCCCTAAGGGGATGCAGAGCACAATGAAGCTACAAAAAGCCGTTCCTAAGGGAGCGCAGCGTAAGTTTAATGCTCAAAAGTCGTTCCTAAGGGAATGCAGAGCCAAATACCGCCGAAATATAAGGCGAAGCGCGAAAAGTCAACGCGAATACCGCCAAAATAGAAGGCGAAGAAGTTCAAAAGACGTTCCTAAGGGGATGCAGAACTTACACCAAAAAATAAGCGGTGCAGCCGAAAAATAAACGACAAAGAGATTTCAGTCATTCCTAAGGGAATGAAGGTTATGGATGAAGCTTCATATGCGTGTGTTTGGGCATTCATTTGCACGATACATTACATCATACAGTGCATTCATAAACATTCATTTAGACATACATAGGATCATCATCATCATCGTACCATACAGATACAGACAATTGTTTCGGCTATAAGGATACAGTTTCAAAAGCAGATTTATGCTTCGTTGTGTACGAAAAGAAGGGAAGGTGTTTTTCGCCTTCTGCTCAAAAAATACAAATTTCGTCCACATCAAAGCACTTCATACATTGATGGAAAGGTAAAAATATATTACAAGGTATGGACAAATTTACAGAGCAGAATCTGATTACAATATTCTTTATAAAGGTTAATACAAGAGTTTTCTTAGAATTTTTTCACAGCTAGGCATTCGAGCTTCTTCATCATCTATTGAGCTTCGGATCGTCTGCTAAGCTTCGGTTCAGTGTTCCTTGGCTTCGTCCTCCTGTACATATTAAAGCATTATAAGGAAAGTTAACGTTTCAAAGAAAAGGTAAGCATAAGGTATGATTTTATTACTGGCTTGAGATGACTCCGAGCTTCGTCACCATCTAGGCTTCGCCCACCCTTCGTCTATATTTGCTTTATAAATCTGTTTCCTATGCTTCGAGAAAGACTGGGGATATCAATCGGATCTGCTGGTGATAAGCTAAAGTTTGGTCTATTAACAATTTTCCCATGCGTGCAACCAGACTTCATGAAGGCAACAGCTGTGCCCCGAGAAGCTAGCAGGGCACAAAAATCACCGTGCCCAGCTATAACCTCATCAAGAGCATCAACTTCGCCCTCAATGTGTTCGAAGGTTCCCGGCAGGTCTTCAATCGAAGGACTGAATCTTTCAGAACTGGCTCCAACCGAGTTGAAGACCTGCATTAGCCGCTGCACGCATCAGTTGCTGAACTCTAGGCATTTATCTTGAAGCTCTTTCAATGATTTTTGCAAATTTGAACTTTTTTCGACCTCAGCTTCAAACTTCGTATCAAATTTCTGCTTTTCTTGTTTGAAGCTTTCTAATTTTGAGAGAAGCTCTTTATCCAATTTTGCAATTTTGGCTTCAGCTTCTGCCAGTAAACCCTCCACTGTCTGAAGTTCGAAATCTTTCTTTTCAAGAGCAGCTGCTTGATCTTTTATTTTGCTTTCTAAACCTTCAATTATAACTTCATGCTTTTTATCTTCAAGGTCCTGTTGCATCCTCAAAGCTTTACTCAATAACATACTCTGTATAGAAGCAACTTTCGTTAGAAAACACCTTCGTTGTTAAAAACAATGAAAAGTCGAAGAGAAGTTTTTACCTTGAAGTTGGAAAAGAATAAACTACCGACGATATGCTGTCGTCGGTAGCGACTGATATCAGTCTCAAGCTTCGGGAAACCAATACTCTTCGACAGAGTACCGATAACCTTCGCTCCGGTTTGGTCTCGGAGACAGCCTAAGCTTTCATCGTCAACACCGCCAAAGAGTTGCGCCCCTGGTTGATACCCGCAGGATATGGCATAGTCTTTCAACTCTTCTTTCTCAGCCTTTGATAATTCTTGTCCAATTAAGTTTTGAAAGTTGAAATTTTCTTCTTCCGAAGCATCTTCGGCTATTTCCTTCTCTTTCTCAGGCACTGTGGTCATGGTCTCTTCGGCAGCTGTAGCAACTTCTTCTGCGGCTATATCCAGAAGTATTCTATCAATATCAGAGAGTGTGCTTTCTAGATTTGCAACTTCGGCCGTTGCAGCTTCGGCAGCTGCAGCTTCAGTAGGTGCAACTTCGGTAGCTATAGCGCTCTCAACATCTGGTGTCTTTGACGCTGAAGCTGACGGTGGTGTTTCTTCAATGGCTTCAGTCACAGTAATAATTCTTCGCTTTTTCAGCCCAGCAGACTTCTTCGTTGACGAAGGCTCCTTCTTCTTCTGTAAAAGCTTCGTCAGATGTGGCCCCAGTGGACTTAGCTTGATAGGCAAAGATTCAGTCATTACCTTTAGAATTTCTTCCACGTTGGCAGCAGAAGGTGTTGAAGGAGTTTCTTCTTCTATATCAGTCGCCTTCTGCTTCGGAGCCGCAACTTTCCTTTTCTTCGGAGCAACTGCCTTCGGCTCAGGGCTCAATTTTCTCTTCTTCAGGTTTTCTTCATCTTCTTTTACCATTCTAGCAGCCTGTCTAACCACAACACTAACAATTCTTTTTCTTTTTTGCCCTTTGGCGCCCTTGTTCAATCGCTCATAGTCTGGATATTCAAAATTCAGGGCATCCATTACCCGATTCAATCTTCGCTTCGGTCGGGCACCGAAGGCTGCAGTCATCAACTGATCTTCTTTTCTCGTATAATTGCCCAAAATCTCGTTGCACATAACTTCAATTGTATCCAACCATTCTTGGCAGGGTTCTTTGAAGTGTTTCTTGAACTTGAAATGATAGGGCAGTCGAACGAGTTCATTCTTCTTCTTCTCTCCTTCAAGCTTCGACATACCCCATTCCCTTAGCGTTGGGAATACTCGGTTGGCCAAGTATTCTTGAACTAAATCCCTAGTTCCAATGTGTTCAGATACAACTTTAAACTCATACATAGCATCTGGGCATGGTGCCCCTGGTGTCATGTTGCACTGAGGCCTAGTCAGTCCGAAGGTTAGCTCCAGCGGGCTCTAAACTAGCTTCTCCTTTTTCTCGTCAATCTTAACATAAAACCATTCAGATTTCCAACCGGTCGGCCATTTAGTGTGATAGATAACACCGGTGTCTTCATGTCTTTGCGATAAGCAAAATTATAGCAGCCGAAGTTCTCATGCAGTCCGTCTTCTCTAGCCTTCGTCTGATAGTGAAGTTCATGTACTCGGCAGAAGGCTTCGGCGAGCGGCTCCACCCCTTGACTTCGGAGAGCCCAGATATACACACTGAGCCTAACAATGGCGTTAGGGGTCAACTGATGAAGGTAAATCTCAAAATTTTCCAAGACATCTGCAATCATCCCGTGCAGAGGAAATCTCAACCCTGCTTTGAAGAAGCTCTTAAAAACCACCGCTTCATCATTTTCTGGTTTCGGGATAGTCTCTTCCCCGCCAAAGCGAATCAACCCCTTATCGGCTTCTCTGAAGTAGCCTAACTTCGTCATCATAGACATATCAGCTTCAGACACAGTCGACTTCCCAAAATCCAAATGGCTGGGCTTCGATGGCATAGTGGTGTTATAATCAATCTCTTCTTCACCAGCATCGCCCTCTTCAATATCTGCCTTCTCGGCTTCAGCAGCGGGTGCATCTTCGTCAGAAGCGCCCTCAGTCACAACCAATCCCGACCGCCTCATGACTTCGGAAATCGGGACAGTTTCAGCAGTTTCGGTTTCCTCTCCGTCGCCAGTAACCCTAGCTGTTGAGCGCACTCTGGCCATTTGATGTTGAATTTCTTGCGTTTTGACGAAGTTGATTATTCTTTACCTTTGCCGAAGCTCCCTCTTGTCACGAAGCTAGAGCAAAGTAATACGGTGAACAAGCTTCGGCTGTGGTCAAATTTTTCGGCAGCACAACAATGCAATAACAGTAAATGCTGTGGTAACTTCACACCTACCCGTCTGTTTATATAGTGCTGCAGGTGGGAAGGTGAATCGTCAAGCCGCTCGCACCCGCTGAATAGTCACCCGCACTCGCTGAACGGTGGACCATAGTGCCCAAGAAGCTAAATCACCAGATCGCGCGTACCCGCTACATGGTGGGACCATCCTTCACTCGGAATATTTAAATCGTTTCTCAGCAACAAGCTCAGGGAAGGTGTTTTTTGGACCTTCGGCATTCCGAAGCCTGAGAGAACTTTTCACGGGTCGAGCTCGTTAAAAAAAACAATCTGGCACCGTGAAGGAGCTACTGTTGGGGGTCTGCTTCGTCGTCGAAGGTCCCATAAGAAGAAACACCTTCAGAAGATTGACACAAAGCCGAAGCTATCAATCAGAGAGCTTCAGAGTGCATTTCCAAATGCACCGACTTAAATATGAAATGACCAATCGACCCGTGATAACTTGTATTATGATTGTAAACCTTTGTAAAGGGCATGAATATAATTTCTCACAGGCTGCGTCCTGTGCCTATAAATAGATGAACAGTACCCCATATACTGTTCACGCTATCATGTATTAGTTCGTGCGCAACATTTGGATTTTTGCCTTCTGTCAAGCCGAAGGTATAAATGTAATTAAATATCGTATTTAAATATCCAAGTTTATATAATGAAAACATGTGAATGATATTATATGTTTGTTCATGTTATCTTTTATGTTTCATATGTTTCGTCTTTCATTATCTTATAACCGTGATGATGAAGGTACGTCCTTCATAACCTTCGTCCGAAGATCGTTATATCCCAAGGGAAATAATGCTTCGAAGGACGAAGGACATTAACATTTAATACTTTGTGTTGCCTTGTTCTTGACTCATAGCATTTGAGAACAAGTCCCCAACACCAACCTCGGGCCTCATGCTACTAGGTGCCACTACCACCATGCGGTGGGCCCCATGCCACTGGTCACCATCCCTGGAGTTCGCCACTGGCCAAACTTAGCCACCTAGCTAGAATCCACCCAGATAAGTGTTGAGACACCACTTGGACAAGTGCTGAGACACCTCGATCGTCCATGCGCCTTCCCTTAAGCCCCACCGACTGCTACTTCGCCATGTACATGGTCTGAGGAGAGCAAATTAGCTATTGAGGGAGGCATTGCGACATTGGGACACAACCCTAACACAACATGACTTCCTAAGAATCCTAAAATGCGAAGAAACTTACATGCTTTAATGTCACCAACGACATTGGTTTTGATTGATGCATATATAAGGATCCTGTTGAAAAAATTGTAAATGCATATTCACATGTTTATAATGAAATAGTTCATTTTTTACTAAGATGAACTCCAAAAGACTTTTCCTCAAGTCATATCACATCAATAACTTCTTGCATTGTTAGTAGACATGTCCACGGCAAGGTACTTCACTAACCATTACATACACTATCATCGCAGATGTTGTGTCTGTCCCTGAGCCTTATACTTCTTAAAATTCAAAGGTTCATGATATCACAAGTACTCCATTTGTGGATTGTCTAGTTTTAGCTAAAGCAAGCTATTCCACTATGCCTTCACAAAGCTAGTCCACTTTGGCTACAAGCTAACCTAACTGTTGTAGACTTGTTCTCAAATGCTATGAATTAAGAACAAGGCAACACAAAAAGAAGTTAATGGTTAATGCCCTTCGTCCTTCAAAGCATTATTTCCCTTAGGATATAACGATCTTCGGACGAAGGTTATGAAGGACGTACCTTCATCATTGCAGTATATGTTAATGAAAGACGAAGCATATGAAACACGAGAAATATAATGGATAATCATATGACATTATTAATATATCTTTGTTATATCATCATGGATGAATAAGAACAATATTGAATTACATTTGTACCTTCGGCTTGACAGAAGGCAAAAAGTCCAAGCGTGACGCACGAGCAAGTACAAGTCAGCGTGAACAGTACGGGGGTACTGTACGCTCATCTATTTATAGGCACATGGGACAGTCTGTATAAAATTACATTCATGCCCTTCATGTTTACAATTGACTTAAGGATGATCTGTCGAGGATTAAATAGCCTTTTCCTCTTTAAGTCGGTTCCTTTTTCTGCTACTGAGCCGAAGCTTCCTTCCGCGTAGGTTCGGAATTGATTCAACCTTCGTCCCGACCGTCCTTCGTCTCGATCATGCTTTCCATATTGTGGACAACTTCGTTCCAAGTCCGAAGGTTCCTGTACATACATTTCACTTGGAAAACATTGTTAAATCATGTTTTTAGGACCTTCGAAAGACGAAGACCCCCAACAGTAGCCCCTCGTAGTATTAATTTGTTATTATAACGAATTTAGACTGCGATGTGAACGAAGGCCTTAAGCCGAAGGTCCGAAAAAACACCTTCCCTTTGCTAGAATAGCAACAGTCAATGATAGACGGGGCCCTTCAAGTTGCAACACACTAGGCGTATAAATATGAGCCCACACCGGCAGCATTCTATACGCCATTTCTGCCATTTGCGTTATTTTCTCAAATTTTTAGCTCTTGCTCACTAGCTCTCGCCTGATTTTCAAGCTTTTCGAGCTTCGATTTAAAGGCGTGTTTCACCATGTCTGGGGAAAAGGTGACTGAGGAAAAGAAAGTGACTATAGAGACGAAGCTATCTGAGGAGACGAAGTTGTTTGAAGAAAAGAAAGTTGCGGATCGTTTTGCCACCGGATTTATTGAGTCCATGGCAAAAACAAATACAGAGAAAATCACTAAGGAGATTCTAGAAGGTTTATCCGAAGATTCTGATGACAATGATAGTTATGACGTGGAAAGTGGGGGTGAAGACTCTGAGGATCGGTCGTGGCGCCCAAGCCATACTATCTTCGGAAAATCAACTATCAAGCAAAGTCACATTGATGTCATGAGGGGGAGATATTTTCGTGACATGTCTATTGTTAGAATTGGAGGATACAATACTGCCCCTGCTCCAGAGGAAAATGAAGTTGTTATATACCGAAGCTTCTTAAAGGAAGGTCTTCGGTTCCCTTTGAGCAAGTTTGTGGTTGAAGTGCTGAAGATATACCAGATCTTTCTTCATCAGATCACCCCCGAAGCCATAATAAGGATGGGAATTTTTGTCTGGGCTGTAAGGAGTCAGGGGCTAGAGCTAAGTGCAAAATGTTTCTGTAGTATGCACAAGCTTTTTTATGAGACGAAGGCTACTGGCAAAGAACAGTACCACAACAACTTCGATTGTTATTGATTTATTGCTCGCCCCAATGCAAGCCACCCGGTGCCAACATTCCGGAAGAGATGACCCGGGGCCTGGATGGAGGAGTGGTTTTATGTTAAGAATGATTTAAAGAAAAGAGAAGATATCAAGGAAGTTATCCAGCGCCCCATCTGGTCCCGCTTCGGCCTCCGAAGGCCGAAGGTGAAAATTGATAGCGGTGTTGAAGAGTGTCAGAAGGCCTTTAGCACTGTGTGCTCCTTTATTGGCACAAGAGATTTAATTCAAGAGCACATAGCCTTCAGGGTATGGCCACTTGCGGAGAGCTAGGAAATGCCGAAGGAGACCACCGTCGATTCCAGTGAGGGTGGTTTAGTCCGATTGAAGTATACCTTCAGATTTGGGGAGAAGTTTGATGAGCCAAACGATGACTGGCTGAAGTATATTGAAGCTACTAGCGACTAGCTACTTGGGGCATACTCCAAGGCCGAGGATAATGCTTTGTCCGCAGCTTTCGGGGGTCAAAACAAGAAAAGATTGAACATGGTATTTGATGCTATTGGCTTCATATACCCTAATTATCACTACCCGCTGCGAGGGCAAGGGAAAAAGAGAAAAATTGCTGCTTCGGTCATTACAATTGAGCCAAAGGGCAAGAAGATGAAGGTTCTGACTCACCGGCTGTTTTATATTGAACCGGCCATGATACCTGAATTTGGCAAAGGGACCTCTTCAGCTGCCGAAGCAAAAGAAGTTGTTCCGATTGTGCAGAGCACTGATGAGCCGATTGTAGTGCCGAAGGTACCTACAGTTGGGCCAGCCGAGGATGAAGATGATAAGGCCAAGGAGCCACAGGTGGAAAGAGTGATAGATTTGCCGAAGATGCATAGAGCTCCTGTTGCAACTCCCAAAAGGAGGAGGATGGCCAATGTGTTGGATGCTATGCTGGAGACTACAAAGTCCTTGAGCCCTGCTCCTACAAAGAAAATTGTTGAAGCTACCTAAGCGCAAGTCGAAGCCGAAACTGGAGAAGCAGAAGCCGAAGCTACAAAAATTCAGGCTGAAGCCGAAGCTAGGCCTCCAGCGCCCTTCGCGGCGAAGACTGTCGCGTCCGAGGAAAAAACGGCAGGGCAAGATATGGCAGAAAGGGCAAGATCTCCTGCCTCCGAAGCGCAAGCCGAAGCTGCTGATTACATTTATCGACATGCTTCGGGGAAGAAATTGTCCGAAGATGAAATCGCGGAAGCAAGGCATTATGCTCAAAAGCTGAAATATTCGAAAGGAGCCTTAGTATTTAACAGAAGTAGTGAAGATGATTTCCTGTACTGTCTCTCGGACAACAAAGAAATATCCGTTTGTCGGGAGATAGATAAGAGCATGGGATTCTCGAAGCTAGAAGATGGTCTTTCGATTTTGTCGAAGGATGATCTTGCTGACAGCCTAGCATACAACAGTATAAAGGTATATAAGTTAGCTTTGAAATTGAGAATGACGAATTTTATTTGTCATGCTCAATTTTTTCTTCTCTTTTGTTACAGGGCCCTGAGGGCACAAAAGAATATTGAAGACGAAGACTATTCAATGGCTCTGAATAACCTTCGTTCAGAGGTGATTGAATTGAGAAACGAGGGTCTTGAAAAAGACAAAATCTTAATTTCATTGGTAAACAAAGTGAAGGAAGACGGAGCTAATTTCAAAGCTCGGGCCGAAGCCCAAAAAACTGAAATTGAAGACCTTTAGAGACAACTGGCCGAAGCTAAGGAAAACTGCGCACTCGCACAAGCTAACCAAGAAATTAGCGAATACTGGAAAAATCATCTAGAGAAAAACGTTGAAGAACTTCGCACATCCAAGGAAAGGTGCTTTGAGAAATCCTTGGATTACGTGAAGAAAATAAAAGCTAGCTTTGCCAAAGTGGGTGCCTACTCTGCTGAAGAAAACTTCATACGAGGCGACCCCGAAGGCGTTGTTGAATGGATAAATGGAGAAGCCGAAACCTTCGAAGAAATTTTGAGTGATCGCGGGGATGTTTGCGCGTTCTCCGGTGCGTGGGGAATTTTAGCCATGTTGGAGAAGGCGGGATGTGATCACATTAAAGTCGTAGCCGAGGCCGAAGCAGCCTTCTTCGTAGATGATACGAAGGATCTTTCAGCTGAAGCAACCTTTATGGGAGGGAAATTTTACAATGATGTCTGGGTGAATGGTGGCCGAGAGATGGCCCATGAAATTATAAAGAAAAGTGAAAAAGACACCAATGACGCCCAAGCAGAAGCAAAACGAGCTGAAGAAGCTGCAGAGCGCGAAAAGCGTATAGGTATTATTTTTTGGTTTTTAGCTTCGACATTTGTTTTTGTGGCTTCGGACTTATTAATTTTTCCTACTTCAGCTGAATTATCTCCGCCGCCGGAACCGTTCGATTCCCTAGTTGATCCAAAAATGAAGGAAGCGCTGGACATCATAAACATGGCCGAATCCATTGTCGACGAAGTCGTCAATAAATTGCTGAACGAAGTTGCAGAGAAAGTCCTTAAAGAGGAATATGTTTTATTGTAATAAACATTTTGAAAAGCTTAATATATATAATAAATGAAGGAAGATTAGGTTTCTACTGTAACCAAACTATGTAATATTTGGAGTGTGTAATGTTGAATTGAATATGTAAATTATTGCAGCTTATTTCTTTGCGATGCATGAAATTTACACACGTACCATTTTTGAGCCTTCGGCAAAAAAACACCTTCCCTTCTTTTCATGCTTCGTAAATAAAAATATCTATGCTTCGTAAAGAAAGATCCCTTCTTGTGATAAGGCTGATAAAACTGTATTTTCGAAACTTACTTCGTGCCTTAGCACCTTTTTATTTTGACGAAGCATTTACCGAAGATCAGCTTCGTATTCAATTCTCGTGTCATTGATGCGATATGATGTATGATGTGATGATATGCGAAATGATATGATGCAAAATGATGAGGATGCCGAAGACCCACACTCCCACACTGGAACACACAAGCTCTACATCTCCTTAGGAACGACTTTTGAGCTTCTTCACCTTCTATTTCGGTGATATAAGTTCCGCATCCCCTTAGGAACGTCTTTTGAATTTCTTCGCCTTCTATTTCGGCGGTATAAGTTCTGCATCCCCTTAGGAACGACTTTTGAACTTCTTCGCCTTATATTTCGGCTGTATTTGGCTCTGCATTCCCTTTGGAACGACTTTTGAGCAGAAAACTTACGCTGCGCTCCCTTAGGAGTGACTTTTTGTAGCTTCGGCAATTTAGGCTCTGCATTCCCTTAGGAACGACTTTTGAGCTAAAAACCTACGCTGCGCTCCCTTAGGAACGACATTTTTGTAGCTTCGGCAAATTTAGCTCTGCATTCCCTTAGGAACGACTTTTGAGCTTTGTAAATCCGTGAAGAACATATATTTCATTCTAATAGAAGCAAAAACATTACAAGAAATTAAAACTAAATTTACATTGCTTGTTCCTTATTAAAAAGAAAAATGGCATAGAACATAAAAGTATTTCAGAAGCAGGATATCGCTCAGTATATGTGCTTCGATTCTGGTACAATACTATTGACTGTACGAGCTTTGGATTCGTCCCTGAATTCACGTTGTTGTTCGGAGTGCTGGCGCCCTTCTGGTTGCTGGCTTTGGGAATAAATAGGTTGCAGTAGTTGTGGCGGTGGGAGCTGGGGCCAAGAAGCCTGTGAATGGCTTGCCGAAGCAACAGAAGCTGCAGGTTGGTTGCCCACATATTTTGGTATGTAGGGAGAGTGGCACGAAGCAGTATGTAGGACTTGCTTCGGCTGATTCTGTCGGGCTTCTGCTTCGGCAATCTCTTTTTGCTTCAGAATAGTGATCTGGCAGGTTCTTGTAGTGTGTCCTTTGTCCTCACCACAGAATAAGCAATAAGTTTTTCTAGGCTGATCCCCATATCTTCCTCCGAAGCCTTGCCGCCTCTGTCCCTAGGAGCTGGTGGCTTGAAGGAGCTTTGCTGCTGTCCCGAAGACTATGAGGTGTGCTATGCCCTCTGAAGCTGGCTTCCTTTGTCATCATTCTGACTGGAGCTGTGGATTGATCTGACATGCCTAGGGTGGATTCTCCCTTCGAAGCCCCTAGTCATCTCAGAAAATCTGTAAGCTTCCTCCCTTCTTCGTCGGAAGTCATTGTCAGCCCGGATGTACTCATCCATTTTCTGAAGTAGCTTCTCCAAAGTTTGGGGAGGTTTCCTGGCGAAGTATTGGGTCGTAGGTCCTGGCCGAAGACCCTTGATCATGGCCTCAATGACAATTTCATTGGGCACTGTGGGCGCTTGTGCTCTCAGTCGTAAGAACCTTCGGACATACGCCTGCAGGTATTCCTCATGGTCTTGTGTGCACTGAAACAAGGCCTGAGCTGTGATTGGCTTCGTTTGAAAGCCTTGAAAACTGGTAACCATCATATCCTTGAGCTTCTGCCATGACGTAATTGTCCCTGACCGAAGAGAAGAGTACCATGTCTGGGCCATGTTTCGGACTGCCATGACGAAGGACTTTGCCATGACAGCTGTGTTGCCTCCATATGAGGATATTGTTGCCTCATAGCTCATCAAGAATTGCTTTGGGTCCGAGTGCCCATCGTACATGGGTAGCTAGGATGGCTTGTAGGATTGTGGCCATGGGATAGCCTGCAATTCTGCTGCCAGGGGAGAAGCATCATCAAAAGTAAAGGTACCATGATTAAAATCATCGTACCATTCATCTTCATTGAATGAGCCCTCTTGACGAAGCTCCTTGTGTTGGGGCCTTCGGTCATGATCATCTTGAGTAAGATGACACACTTACTCAGTAGCTTCATCGATCTTCTTTTAGAGGTCGGCAAGCCGAGCCATCTTCTCCTTTTTCCTTTGTACCTGCTGGTGAATGATTTCCATGTCTCTAATCTCCTGAAGTGTTGGACTGATGGCCTTTCTCTTTTGGCTTCTGGCCTCTCGAAGAGAGAGAGTCTACTGGTTTATGTCCAGTGGCTGTAGTGCAGCCCCTGGCGCTGTTAACTTCTTCGGCGGCATGACGAAGGTTGATGCTTTGCCGAAGATTGTGGAAGTGAGTACACTGGAGGTGGGCGCCAATGTTGGAGACTTGTTCCCAAATGCTATGAATTAAGAACAAGGCAACACAAAAAGAAGTTAATGGTTAATGCCCTTCGTCCTTCGAAGCATTATTTCCCTTAGGATATAACGATCTTCGGACGAAGGTTATGAAGGACGTACCTTCATCATTGCAGTATATGTTAATGAAAGACGAAGCATATGAAACACGAGAAATATAATGGATTATCATATGACATTTTTAATATATCTTTGTTATATCATCATGGATGAATAAGAACAATATTAAATTACATTTGTACCTTCGGCTTGACAGAAGGCAAAAAGTCCAAGCGTGACGCACGAGCGAGTACAAGTCAGCGTGAACAGTACGGGGGTACTGTTCATCTATTTATAGGCACAGGGGACAGTCTGTATAAAATTACATTCATGCCCTTCATGTTTACAATTGACTTAAGGACGATCTGTCGAGGACTAAATAGCCTTTTCCTCTTTAAGTCGGTTCCTTTTTCTGATACTGAGCCGAAGCTTCCTTGCGCGTAGCTTCGGAATTGATTCAACCTTCGTCCCGATCGTCCTTTGTCTCGATCATGCTTTCCCATATTGTGGACAGCTTCGTTCTAAGTCCGAAGGTTCCTGTACATACATTTCACTTGGAAAACATTGTTAAATCATGTTTTTGAGGACCTTCGGAAGACGAAGGCCCCCAACACTAACATAAACGAGCCTACTCATGAGAATTATCTTGGAAATTCTAAGCCATGTAATGAACGTGTGGGTATTAATGGCAAAGTTGCGTACAAAGACCATGGTAAATGTGGACCCGATTCTGAGTCCAATGAAGAGTACTAGGAAGAGGATTGTCAAGTTGAGAAAGATCTTGTGCCACCTACACCAGTTATGAATTGCTACGTTTCTTGGTCAACATTTGAACCAATGCATCTCGACATATTGTATATGGCTAATGACATGTTAGCTATGCTTTAAAATGTTTCTTTAATTTTCCTCTCACTACCGGAATCCGGCCCTTTGCCGAGTGCCGGAGTCTTTGTCGAGTGCTTTTTATCGGACACTCGGCAAAGAAGACTTTGTCGAGCGCCGCACTCGGCAAAGTCCGCCGCTCGGTAAAGAGCTCGTTTACCGAGAGCGGGACACTCGGCACAGCGAAGCACTCGGCAAAGACTCCTTTGCCGAGTGTCAAACACTCGGCAAAGACGGCTCTCGGCAAAGGTCCGTTAGCGGTCGTCTACAGCTGACGTCCGTCAGTCTTTGCCGAGGGCCGCCAGCCGGCACTCGGCAAAGCAGATTCTTTGCCGAGTGCCACATAGCTGGCACTCGGCAAAGAGAGTCTTTGCCGAGTGTTTTCTGTGGACACTCGGCAAAGAAGATTTGTATTTTTTTATTTTGGCCACCAAACTTTTTGTGGTATGTTCCAACACTATATAGACCTACATGTACCATTTTGGGACAATTATAACTGTATTTTCAATAGCTAGTAGATTTAGTTCGTTTATTTGGATTTCTTTGGAAAATTCAGATTTGAACTGCAGGTCACTTGAAACTTGGAAAACAGTCCATGAAAAAATGATATCCATGCTACTTAACACAAGTTACGACCGATTTCAGGAGCGGACCGGAAACTTCGAGCACCATGCTCACTTAACATGGCCGTGAACTTGCCATCCAGGTGCTTATAAATTGTATAAAACACAAACAAAGTCAGAAAATCATGAAACCTGTCCACATGTCATGATATCATATGTAGAGGCTGTGATAAAAATTTGAAAAAATTTCGAGAAAGCTGTGACGCACTATGTGTGCAAACCTAAGAGATCCACATTGAAACTCCATGATTTCATTTGTAGTTCTCTTAGGTTTCTACACATACTGTCTCACAACTTTCTCCAAACATTCTAAATTTTTTATCACAGCCTCTACATATGATATCATGACACGTGGACAAGTTTTTATGATTTTCTGAGTTTGTTTGTGTTTTATAAAATTTTTGAACAGCTGGATGGCAAGTTCACGGCCATGTTGAGTGAGCATGGTGCTCGAAGTTTCCGGTCCGCTCCTGAAATCGGTCGTAACTTGTGCTAAGTAGCATGGATATCATTTTTGCATGCACGGTTTTCCAAGTTTCGAGTGACCTGCAGTTCAAATCTGAATTTTCCGAATAAATTCAAATAAACAAACTAAATCTACTAGCTATTGAAAACACAGTTATAATTATACCAAAATGGTACATGTAGGTCTACATAGTGTAGGAACACACCACAAAAAATTTGGTTGGTAAAATAAAAAAATACAAATATACTTTGTCGAGTGTCAGATGGTTGACACTCGGCAAAGTAGGCTTTGCCGAGTGTCAGCTGGGTGGCACTCGGTAAAGAATAGTAAAAGAATCTTTGCCAAGTGCCACCCAGCTGTTGCCGAGTGCCAGCGATCTGGCACTTGGCAAAGCGTATTTTAAAATTTTAAAAAATCTTTGTCGAGTGCCAGATCACGGGCACTCAGCAAAATACGTGTAAATACGGCTGGTAACCTTCTTTCTCTCTCACTCTCTCACTCTCACTCCGCGTCGCCGCGTCCCCGTCGTGCCCCCGCCGCCCACGCCGCGCCCACGCCCACGCCCGCGCCCGCGCCCACCACGCGCCCGCTCCCACGCCGCCGCCGCAGCTCGCGCCCACGCCCTCACTCCGCCGGCGCCCTCGCTCCCGCCCCCGCCCGCGCCCAAGCCCTAGTCGCGCCGCCGCAGCCGCGCCCAAGCCATGCCCCCGCCGTGCCCCTGTCGTGCACCCGTCGTGCCCCCGTCGTGCCTCCGCCGTGTCCCCGTCGTGCGTGCCCTCGCCGCGCCCCCGCCTTGCCCCCGTCGTGCCCCCGCCGCCGTACGCCGTTCCCCACTAGGTATGAATTTGTTTATGCTTTAGTTTTGTATTTATTACGTGTCAATTTGTATTTATTATTGATTAGATGATAGGATGTAAATAATGTAAATCATTTAAATTTGTGAATGATAGGATGTAAATAATGTAAATTATGTAAATTTGTGAATGATAGGATGTAAATCATGTAAGTTATATTATAGTCTCGTTGAGAATTTGTTGTGTTATCTCTGATAGATTGAATATATATAGATATGATTGCCGGCCATTGTGCCGTTGAATTATACGTGAATGTCAGCCATCGTGCTGATACTTTTATTTATAGGATTTCGAAACCTTCCCGTGCAGGGGAGGTGTTGCCGAAATTTCCTGTTGCCAGAGCCGACTGCAAAGGCGTTCTACGACATGTTCGACGCGGCACAGAAGCCCCTTCACGGCTAGACAAAGGTTTCTCAACTAGATGCCATTGGGCGTGTAATGGTGTTCAAGTCACAGTACAGCATGAGTAGAGACGCATTCGATGGCTTGTTGGCGGTTATTGGGAGCCTGCTTCTGGATGATCACGTTCTGCCAAAGAGCATGTACGAGGCACAGAAACTCCTTCGTGCACTCAAGATGACGTATGAGCAGATTCATGCTTGTCTAAAGGACTGCGTGCTATTTAGGAAAGAATACGCGGAGGCAAAGTACTGTCCCAAGTGTAAATCGTCTAGGTTCATGGAGGTAGACTCTAGTGATGGACAGAAGAGGCTGCTCGACATCCCCTTAACAATCCTACGACACCTTCCGTTCATACCGAGGATCCAACGTCTGTACATGACAGAGGAATCCGTGAAACAGATGACATGGCACAAAAATGGAAAACGATACAATCCTGACAAGATGGTGCACACATCCGATGGTGAAGCATGGAAACACTTTGATGCCATTCACCGTGAGAAAGCCGAAGAGGCTCGTAATGTACGTGTTGCGTTGGCCACAGATGGGTTCAATCCCTATGGAATGAGCGCTGCCCCGTACACATGTTCGCCCGTGTTTGTTATCCCAATCAATCTCCCCCCTGGTGTGTGCTTTCAAAGGCAGAATACATTCGTGTCGTTGTTAATTCTCGGACACCTGGGGAATAAAATGGGCGTGTACATGGAGCCTTTGATTGATGAATTGGTACGTGCCTGGGAGGAAGGGGTATGGACGTATGACCGAGCTACGAAGACAAACTTCAGAATGCATGTTTGGTACCAGTACTCCATGCATGACTTACCGGCGTATGGGCTATTCTGCGCCTGGTGTGTTCACGGTAAGTTCCCATGCCCAGTTTGCAAGGAAGCTCTCAGGTTCATTTGGTTGAAAAAGGGTGGCAAATATTCGTCCTTCGATAAACATCGACAATTTCTCCCTGCTAACCATCCATTCCGCCTAGACATCAAGAACTTTACGAAAGGTGTCGTAGTGACAGACCGCCCACCTGCAATGATGACTGGTGCCGAAATTCGTCAACAGATAGATGGGCTTGTGGCTAATACAGAAGGTGGTTTTGTGGGATATGGTGAGCAACATATGTGGACACATAAGTCTGGCTTGACTCGGCTCCCCTAATATGACGACCTGCGCCTTCCACACAACATTGACGTGATGCACACTGAAAAGAATGTTGCCGAGGCACTGTGGGCAACAATTATGGACATTCCTGATAAGTCAAAGGATAACGTGAAGGCAAGAGTGGATCTGGAAACGTTATGTGATAGACCAAACCTAGAGATGAAGCCGCCAAGTGGCGGAAAGACGTGGAGAAGGCCTAAGGCCGATTTCGTCCTAAGCAGGGCCCATAGGAAGGAAGTACTTCAGTGGATCAAGATGTTGATGTTCCCTGATGGGTATGCAGCTAACCTGAGTAGGGGGTGAACTTATCTACTATGCGAGTCCTAGGGATGAAGAGTCATGACTTCCACATATGGATTGAACGGATTCTTCCTGTGATGGTTCGAGGCTATGTCCCTGAGCATGTTTGGCTAGCGCTTTCAGAGTTGAGCTATTTCTTCCGTCAGCTTTGTGCAAAAGAGTTATCTCGGACCGTGGTTGCAGACTTGGAAAGATTGGCACCCGTGTTACTGTGTAAGCTTGAGAAGATATTTCCACCTGGCTTCTTCAATCCAATGCAGCATTTGATTCTTCATCTCCCCTATGAGGCACGAATGGGGGGGCCCGTGCATAGACGTTGGTGCTATCCAATCGAGAGATGTCTAAAGACTATTCAAAAGAAATGTAGAAATAAATGCAAAATCGAGGCTTCCATTGCAGAGGCATACATTCTAGAGGAGGTCTCAAACTTCGCAACAACTTATTATGGTGACAAACTGCCGAGCGTGCATAATCCACCCCCTCGTTACAATGATGGCGACAATGAATCGAACCTTAGCATATTTCGAGGCCAACTCGGAAGCGCAAGTGGCTCGACCACCAAGACCCTGACACATGAAGAGTGGCGGCATATCATGCTATATGTATTGACCAACCTTGAAGAGGTGATGCCATACATGGAACAATTCCTTCATGAATTCTGGCATCGATCAAGGGACCCCACTCCATAGGAATATGACACTCTTCTTAGAAAGGGTGCGAGAAATGGGTTGCCCGATTTCATTTCCTGGTTCAAACATAAGGTACGTGCTTAGTTTGTAAAAGACATACGTCTTTGAACTCAATTTAACGTCTTTTAACTTGCAAATACTTGCAGGGCCAAAGAGATCCGTCTATGAGTGCCGAGTCGAGACAAGTAGCCAACGACTTTGCTTATAGGGTCAAGAAACATTCTAGGTATGACGTCAATGGATACCGTTTTCGCACAACAAACTACGACAAAAGTCGGCCCAATCGGAAAACAACGTGTTCTGGAGTCTTTACGCCCGACCTTGACAATGTTGATTATTTTGGACGAATCAAAGAAATATATGAGCTCAATTTTTATGGTTCCAAACCTCTTACTCCAGTGATATTCAAATGTCATTGGTTTGACCCTCAAGTGATGAGACGGACACATTCTAATCTTGGGATAGTCGAAATTCGACAAGATTCCACCTTAGCAGGAGACGATGTCTATATCGTGGCCCAACAGGCCACACAAGTGTATTATCTCCCATATGCGTGCCAAACGAAAGAACATCTTAAGGGTTGGATGTTGTGTATAAGGTATCGCCGCACGGGAGGTTACCTGTTCCTAACGATGAAGATTACAACTTAGACCCGGACACATATGATGGAGAGTTCTTCCAAGAAGATGGGCTAGAAGGGCGATTTGAGATAGACTTAACCGAAGCTATCGGAATGGACGTAGATATTGAAATGGTTGTTTATGAGGAGGATGATGAGGTGCAAAATGATAATGACTTAGTAACCCTTGAAGGCAATGACATTAATGACGAGGTTGCGTCTTTCAATGGTGTTGAGATTGAAATGGTTGATAGTGATGATGAGAGTTATGATCCAGCTAACCCCGACACATACGAAGATTATTTTTAATCGATGTAATGCTATATGACTTTTTATTTCACACCTGTTTTTAAATACATCTTTTTATATGTGCTTATTTGTTTACTCTTAATTGCAGGTTTTTGGACAAATATGGTCGGCGGTGATTGGCTGAGTAGGAGGAGGAGGAGGAGTAGGACGGCGGACGAGGCAGGCCGACACCAGGCGGTGCAGCAGGACGACCTTGTCCAGCAGCAGGCGGCGCCTCAGGTCGACGACGACCAGCAGCAGGACGATGACGACCAGCAGCAGGACACCTCAGGTTCTGGTGCCTTAGGTTCGAGGGGCATCTACCTGCGAGGTCCCACGAGTCTTCCTCAGCGTCCCATACTTCGGGACAGGTGGCCGCTGATTTGGCCGGAAGGGGAGAGGTATGTAACTTTATGTTCTTCATTCTTGTTCATAATATGTGTTCAAAATCATAATATAAACTAATACTTTTTATTTATCACTTGGGCAGGTCTTGGACGGTTGTGGATTATGCTGGGGGTCATCGTCGCCCCCCCCAATGGCATCCTTGGCTTGCTGTGTAGGGAACACTTCTCTAGACTTGTGGAGTACGCCGGAGTGACGGGCCCAGCCTTCACCTTCGACCACTACGCCGTCGCCCCCGATGCAGTAGACCGGGACGG
Source organism: Zea mays (assembly GCF_902167145.1). Lineage (NCBI taxonomy): Eukaryota > Viridiplantae > Streptophyta > Magnoliopsida > Poales > Poaceae > Zea > Zea mays. Next base: position 32,900,634 of record NC_050100.1, on the reverse strand, counting down.
CCGGGAATTCAATAACAAGGCGGAGCGGGTGAAGCAAGAGCTATGGGTAAGTCTTAGTATAATGTAAAATATGTCGCATTAGTTGCAAATTCTTGAAATAATGTATGGATACATCGTTTTTGTATGCAGGATTTCTTCAGATGCGAGGCTGGATACGAGGCTAGGGCGGATGTGGTGGCCACCACGAGCTGTAAGATGCTCGTCATGGACATGCACTATGAGGCCCGAATCCAGGCCATCGTCACCTACCACGGCTCCGTCCTTGGGGAGAGGGTGACCAAAACTCAAGCCCGAACCATGTCGTTGACCAGGGACTAGTACCTGCAGGTAAAGTCATGCATGTTTAGTACTAGTACTCCATGCATGAATTTTATTTTATCTTCTGATATGCACTTTACGTGTTTACGTTGTAGATGATTCCACATTGGTGCGCCGCACATCCTCTGTGCTGGGAGCAAATGGTGGATAGGTGGTGTTCGGCTGAGTGGGACGAGGCGCACAACGCTAGCCGGGAACGACGTATGATGATGCAAGGTCCCTCCTGTGGCGGAACCACCCGAATTATTCCAGCTTAAGTGCCCAAGTCGCACCCTTAAGGGCAGCAACGCACTTAAACAGGAATAACCCGTCAGTCCCTCGGATCTAGTCCGATAAAGCCACTTACCAGGATCGAATACCACTAGCTCACACGATGGTGAGGCACAGAGAAATACAATAAAACATAATACCACAAATTTAATAAGTATCATTAGTGATTACATTATCGGAGTTTCAGAAATAATAAACATAAATTTTAATGCAGCGGAAATAACTAACGGAGAAAACCGAGTAACATGGCGAAGCCTGGCCACGCTACTCCTCCCGGTCCTCTCCTGCGGAAGCAATAACCCTCTCGACCGTCTATCCCGGTGGCAGGGATGAAGGCCAAGTCACACCATCAACCAATCATCCTAAGGGTACCTGCAAAAATTATGCCACAAGCAAGGCTGAGTATACTAATACTCAGCTAGACTTACCTGGTGTGAGGAGTCTACTCCTCTACCTCTAGACATGCAGCTGTTTGGCTGAGGGGTTTGGTTTGCCAAAAGCACTAGCTGAGTCTAAAATCAAGTTTTAGCTTTTCAAGTTTTCGTATGATCCTCTTTACTAGATGTGTACCTAGCTAGTCATACATGGTATCAAACATTTTATCAATCAACATCTTTTGCCATCTCATTTCCACTTATTACTCAATGCAGTACAATGGATCAAGCAGTCTCATTAGCTGCGAGAAGCAGACGATTCGAATCGAGTTTTTATCCTTGCAAGGTAAACCTAAACACACGACGTGGCGAGGCACTCCGTCCCCACACACATCAACCGTCCCCATCTATTCCCCGTCAGCAGATCAGGGCTCACCGCCTTGGCGTACAATGCCTCACTGACCCCGAGTGCCGTCGTGCAGTGACCGCACTTGTACCCACCATAACCGGAATGGGAGACCACGTCTCAGGTCGCGTGAGGGGCAAAGTCTACTGCCAGGTTCAATCAGGTACTAGGCTTACCGATTTACCATATTTCTCGGCATGTGCTTAGTATGTTCAAACGCTTGACACAGGTATCCGCACGTTAATCCTTATTCCAATTTCATCTCGTAGACCACGCATCCCCATGGATCCATGTCCACAGACCGACATCAGTATGATATGAAGGTGGATACAACCAATTTCCTGACCTCGCGCGAGTGCTAGAAAAATCACTCGACTTCTACCGAGATCCCTAATTAGCAAAGCAGCTACTTGACCTAGCATACTAGTATCCATCTCAAAAAGGAACCCTGAGTTCATGCAACTAGGGTTTCAGGCAACTCCTACACTTAAGTGCACAGTACAAGCCTACAAACATTAAGTGCAGTAAAATAGCATATATAACGGTTATGCATAAAACCGGGGCTTGCCTTTAATTTAACACTTAGGTAGTGTTTGCTGGGGGAGGTACTCGCTTAGCGAGCATCCACTGGGTAAGTCCACCATTCTTCAGGTCATCCATCAACGACATCTTGTTGTTGGCACCACATCACGTGCACGATCATCACCTCTCGGTCCTAAATGAGATGCAAGATGCATATGTATGAATATAATGAAAGGAGCACAAAAGTAGCACGGATATACAAAGACTCAGTGGCGAACTAAACATTTAAATTGGAAGACACCGTAGACAACCACACGTTAGCATTAGTTATCTACGCTTTATCGTCGATCAACATTAACACCATTAAAAAGATGACAATATTTTATATATTTACGCAACACAAAAATAACATCACAAGTACGCGCATTTTATTTATTTGGATACGGCTTTTCATTAGTTCTCATATGGATCGCGCAAAAGCATCACCGACCACACCAGTCCAACCAAGACAACATAAGCTTGAATACGACATAGGCATCACTAACTACGGAACTTCTATATCACAATCAACTAGAGCAAGAAACATACAAAACGTGACACACGTGCATTATTAAGCTTAGTCATGGCAAGTCTATATGACTTAAGTGTTAACTAAGCATTTTTAGCCAAAAGGGTCAACTCAACAATCAATTAAGCACTTGCAGAATTTTAGGACAGCAGCACAGCAGCTACTTGTTTCAATCATAACTTTTCAAATATTATTCCAAAAATAGCAAACTAAAACTTTTTGAAAAGTTTAGAAAGTTCTCTACAACTTTGGTATTGTCATCACAACATGATTCGACCCTTATCAAGGTCAAAACGAGCCAATACGACAGCTCTGTCCAGATTTGGACAGATTCAGACTTGCAACTTCAAAAATTCATAACTAAAGATTCAGACATCCAAACAATTTGATCCTAGACTTTCTGGAAAGGTAATTAATTTGTCTATACATTATTTATAAACATCCCTGGCTGGTTTAGCATGTATCAAGGGTAAAATATATTATGAAGGCTGTGTTGTCCAAAACTGGACAGATTCAGTCTTCACACTTCAAACACATGTAACTTAATATTCAGACCACAAAAAGAGTGATCTAAGACTTTTTGAAAAGCTTAGCAAAAGTACTACACAACTTTTATAATCACCAAGAAGTGATTCCAGGTTTAACTAAATCAAATATTACAGTTTTCGAAATCTGTTCTGACGGTGGACAGAACACAACAACCAGTCTGTAAAATTCATAACTCTTAAACCGTCAGGCCTATAGTTATGAAATTTTAGCACAAGCAATATAAGAAAAGCCTCTACAACTTTCTTATAATTGACAAGGACTGATTCTAACATTAACTTAAGCAAACAATGCAGTTTCTGAAATCTGTACAGAATTTGGACAGATTCAGTTACTGAATTTGTAAAAAGCACAACTCCTAAACGGTCAGACCTATGGCTGTCAAATTTTAACACCAGCAAGATAATAAAGTTATCTACCACTTTTCTATAGCGCATATCTACAGAAAACACAATTTAGTTCATCAAACATACAGCACACCAAAAACAGTACGTGCAGCCCAAAACAGAAATTAATAAATTTCAGCTCCTATACAATTCAAGAATTGCCATGTTCTAGAGACTTAAATCGTTCTAACACTTTGACAATTGTTAGAGTTAAAATAACTAAGTGAGAACTAACATGTAGACTTACTAATTTTTATACAAGTTATTTTGCGCACTAAAAGTACCATACTCAATTAACAATGCATTATCTATAACAATCAATATCGAAGCGCTTTTCACCAATAGTTTGCATTTTGATTTAGACATCACCTAAGCACTACTACTTTTCATTCGCAACCATAACCATACACATTTAGACCACAACAAGCAATTCATCGCGACTACAAACTTAACCAAAGCCATCTAACAAGTCGGCTAGCCAGAGAAACAATATAGGCCGCTATACATCACACGCGTCGGCTAGTCTATTATTATCGAAATCTGAGACACAACATGTATATGACAATCACTTAACGAAATCGACTCCTACTTAACATGAGTTGGTTAATCGCAGTATTGGACTTAGCGAACCATTTTAGACATCACAACTCAAAAACATGGGTTGGAGCAGATTAATCAGCTTTTCCTAATCATTGCTCAACTTAAAGTTGTTACTACACAGGTCACTTAAAATGGCACATTTTTGGGATCTAACATAGAGGCAATTACACATGGCGTAAAACTCCATAAGACTACATTTGCTACTGAAGGACCTGAAGCACTTATGTGCATATCTTAACGGATTGTTCTTCAATTTTAACAAGGACCGACTTATGAACGCTACTCGCCTCCAATAATTATTGGGCTGCGATAACGCTCGTATAAGACCTCTAATCGATCAACAAGACATTTATTTATCCAACGGACATGGAATGCAATGATTGACAAAACAAAGTACCAATCCACCATACAACAGAAATCATGACGACACCGATGGATGCTATCAACTACCTGTTTAAACATATTAAACTTACTTCTCGCTTCGCCACTACACCACCCTTTAGTCACATGACCATCAGGAGCATCCTTCACACGATTATACAATAGCAACCTACACGTCGGGTTACACAATACATACATCTTTTCTTCGTCGCGGGTATAACCACATTACGGCATATACCCGCACACCTCAATCAATTATCTTACGCCACCACTACTACAATACACTACGGCACACACACATATGTGTACTAATTCAATCCTCACATCACATATATTCCCAAACTTACTCATCACATAAAACAAGCACGACACACGTGTTTACCAAAACGTGAATGCGACCTTGCCACGGCATATAATCCAAACATTTTATGCCCACATCTAATCAAACACCACTATACACCACATCGACCCAAAACGTAATTAGACAAACTACAAATCGCACACCTCAACAATACATCGCATATATTCCTATCGAAATATAAAAACGTTCGAGTTCTTTTCTACTTCTTTTTCTTTCGCCACGAACTTCAATCCACACAAATACATTTTCTTACACATGCACAACATAGACCAAAGCTTAAACAGATTAATCCACAAAATACCAAGTGAACAACCTGGACGAATCGAGGCTAGTCACATGGGCTGTCCACAAGGCTTGGCATTTCGTCGAACGGCCAAGCGCGGAGCGCGACTTTGACGGTGGCTGCGATAATACACGAGTTTAGGGACTTGGCATATCGTCCACACCATGGATACAAAAACAGCAAGGGTAGCGGAATGTCTCACCGAGGGTCGATGACATCGCGAGCGGGTCTGCGCCAAAAACAGCAAACGCCCGGCGAGCGTCACGACGTGCTGTCCACCGGGCTTCACAAAACAGCGAGCCGGCAGCATGCGGCTTGCTGCACATTTTTACGAACAGCCGGCGGGCACCACGGAGAACAGCGAGGAGGGGGCTCGCTGTTTGCAGAGGAGGGCACAGGGAAAAAAATGGAGCAGGGAGGGGAGAAAGTTTCCTGCTGCTGGGCAGCCATGGAGCAGGAAGGTGGAGGTCGGCCGGAGGTGGAAGAAGGACGCCGAGCACAGGGGCTAGAGGTCGCAGTGGCGCTGGCCGTAGGGGGCGGCTCCACGCACGCCATGGGAGGAAGGGGGCGCTGGCCTTGGTGCTCCCTGCGCGCAGGGGGACAGCAGGGGAGAAAAGAAGCTCGGCCATGGCTGCTGGAGGTGCTCGGCTAGGGAGGGAGCATGGAGAGGGAGCCGGCTTCCATGGGGAAGAAGTGGAGGAGGCCATGGCTGCTGGCCGAGCTCCCTGCTGGCCACCGTGAGGAAGAAGACAGGGAGCGTGTGTACGTCGGCTGAAGGAGAAGAGAGGGAGAGATGGCTGTGGCGGCTAGGGGTAGGGAGTGGTAAATTTTTCCAACTTGCAAGGGGAGGCCTCATATTTATAGACATGGGCTAGGGTTAGGGTTCCAATTGGGCCAAATGGGCTGGGTTGGGCTTGGCCCAAAATCCCACTTCGGGTCGCATTAAATTTATTTTTCGGAATAAAAATGTTTATGCGGGTTTCGTCTGTACGCAAAACAGCGTGAAATAGATTTCGGATGAACGGACGGTTGCGCGATTAACTCGGCCGAGAGTCTGTTTTGACTTTGCTCGGAAATAATTCCTCGCGCATGATTCGAAAATAAATCGTCCTGAGATTTGATCGGTTTTGGATTTTTAGTCGGGGAAATCGGATCGTGACATTTTAAAATCGCTGTCGATACGGGATTTTGAATTTGGTTCGGACATGAGATATTTGGCTGAGTCGAGTAAGAATTAATTAGAGGACGACATATTGAGTATTCCGTCTGAGTGTACGGACTCGGATTAAAATAGTCAGACACAGATCAACGTTCGAGGAATTAACTCGGGCTCAGACCAAATAGCAGCCGTCGAGAGTTTGATTTAGAGAGCTTCAGATGAGATTTATAATTCGAGATTGACCATCGAGTTTGCATTCGTTCCGAGAATAAAAGTTTTAACACACTCCAAAATTGGTTGTTTCTCGCGATCGATTAACTCCGAATTCGGTGAACTTCCAACAGAAAGCCTGATAGACAGAGATAGACACGATCGAGAAATAGAAATTTTCACTGAGCATTCACGTTAGGGACAAATCTCCCGACATAACACGAAACTGACACCTGGGGTGTCACACCTCCCACCACCAAGGCAGCCGGAGCCTGGGCCAATATGCTGAAGCATGGGTACGCCCTCTTTTTTATTTAGTTATATAGCACTGGATTAGATATTATTTCTAACTATCTCGTTGGTTTTCTTGCAGTCAGCGTCAAATGGTGGCCGGTCTTGCTCCACCTTCTCGGCCTATGCTATGGCCCATAAGGGCAAGGCGACGTCCGACGTCACCTACAACCCGAATGACGGGTCTGAGGTCTACACCAACCCCGCCGTCTACAGCCGCCTTCATGACTACACCGCCATGGCGCAGGAGGTCCATGGCCCAGAGTATGATCCGAGCACCGAGGCGATCGACCCTGATGTGCTCATGAGGGTTGGAAGAGGCAAGAGACATGGGCAGTACTGGATTGCCGACGGGGCAATCGACTCGTCCTCCACTCCCACTCTGTCTCAGGTGAGAGCAAGGAGCACGGGCTCGAGTCCAGCCATATGACCTCGGCACGACAGCTCACAACAGCGCATACAACAACTCGAGGTTAGTGCTTCTGTAACTCGTTCTTCCTTGAGTTATATACCTTCTCTTTGAATTACTGTAACGCTGGCTTGTAATATTACAGACCCAACTAGAAGAGATGGAGGCAAGGATAATGGCGGAGCGGGCGGTGACTGATCAGAGGATGGCAGATATGTTCCAGTACATGCAGAGCCTTAGCGCGGCACAGGGTTTCGCTCCGCCACCTCCATTGTTCCCTGCAGTTGACCCTGCTATGTTCCATACTCCTGTGAGTATCAAAATTGTAGTTACATTTTGGTAATGAATATGGTATAACACATGCAATCTATTCTCTGTGCAGGGCCAATCTGGGGCGGCATCCAACAACCCACCTGAAGGGTTCAGCCCAACGCAGCACCAGACCAACCGCCCACCTCCATGAGTGCCGAGTTATGTTTTTAGTGTTTCGAACACAAACTTATGTTGAATACTTGTCAGAGCTTGTGAACTTGTGTTGATACTTCTGAACTTTTGAACTTATGTCAGTATTTGTGTTAATACTGTTTGTGTTGAGAACCTCTCAACTTATGTCAGTATTTGTGTTAATACTGTTTGTGTTGGCTATTTATGTTTGTGATGATATCTGTGATGTATATATGTGATATATATGTGATATCTTTTGTTTGTATGGATGGAATATAAAAAAAACAAATAAAAAAGGTGCCTACTAGTCACTTTGCGGAGTGTAACACTCGGCAAAGAGGTTCTTTGCCGAGTGTCCAGGTCATAGCACTCGGCAAAGAACTAAGACCTGGGCACCGGTATAGGTTCTTTGCCGAGTGTAATGTCCCTGACACTCGGCAAAGAACCTGATATGGGGACCCTCTCTGGCAGGATCTTTGCCGAGTGTCATAGGTGGCACTCGGCAAAGACGGATTCTTTGCCGAGTGTTGTCAGCCAGACACTCGGAAAAGGTAACTCCTTTGCCGAGTGTCAGCCGGGACACTCGGCAAAGGTGCCGTCTCCGTCAACCGACGCCGTAACGGTTGATTTTCTTTGCCGAGTGCCCGAGAAAAAGTACTCGGCAAAGAAGGCTTTGCCGATGCACTGTATGTCGAGTCTTCTTTGCCGAGTGTGACACTCGGCAAAGAACCTGACATGGGGACCCTCTCTGGCAGGATCTTTGCCGAGTGTCATAGGTGGCACTCGGCAAAGATAGATTCTTTGCCGAGTGTTGTCAGCCAGGCACTCGGAAAAGGTAACTCCTTTGCCGAGTGTCAGCCGGGACACTCGGCAAAGGCGCCGTCTCCGTCAACCGACGCCGTAACGGCTGCTTTTCTTTGCCGAGTGTTAGGATTTATGGGCTTGGCCCAATTAAGAAATTCAAATAAATCCCAGAAAATCTCAAAAGCCCATACAAGAGGATGGCTAGAGGATAGGTGGAACCATTAGCACCATATTGCTAGTTCTAGTGGAGTAGAGCTAGCTTAAATATGGAAGCCACACTCACTCACCAAGTCATGGATGAGAGGAGAGAGTGTGGAGAGCCACACGCGCGCGCGCTCGCTCGCCTCGCCTGGCCGGGCCGGGCCGGGCCGGGGCGGGGCGAAGGGCGCGGGCGCACGACATGCGATTGAATGGTCCGCCGAAATCCGGCCCCTCGCCTTGCAGGGGCGCGGCTACCTTTTGCCGTTTGATTTTTTGGTTTCTTGGCTGTTACGCTTATCCTAACCGATCGCTATAAAATCTCAACTGATTGCGAGATTTTCGTGGGCGGATAAGCACGGGGGGTCGCGGACTCGGCCCTATAAAAGGAGCCCGGCAGCCAGCCTCCAAATCATCCCCAGATCCCAGTTCGCTTTCGCCTCTCTTCATAGCTGAGCCGCCTTTTAGTTCCCTTCGTCCCGACCGCAGAGGTGCATCTACGATCAGGAGAGCAGGTCTCCGGAACCCTTCGTCTTCTAGATCCTGCACCGGGAGAGGGCGAATAAGGTTTTTGGGAAGCGTCTTCACGCGACTGCTCGTGATCTTCTGACCTCGTCAACCCTGTTGATTCGCTACTTCGACATCGTCGACCCAGCTGATTCTGGCGCGCGCCAACTATAAGTAAGTCTAATCAGTACGCATCATCTAATTTGGCTTTTATTTCAGTTCTTCTGATTTGGTCATGATTTATATTCGGAATTTAATTTGGAATTTGTCTAATTATTCAACAATCCAAAAACCTTATTGTAGACAATTTCCTAGTTTTTCTATGGCTGCTTTTGCCGACGCGCTGAAGCCAGAAAAGTTTAATGGTATGCACTTTAAGAGATGGCAAGTCAAGGGCACGCTCTGGCTTACTGCTATGAATGTCTTCCATGTTAGTAAAGGCAGACCTGAGGGTCCACTGACTCCTGAACAAGAGAAAGAGTACGACCATGCCAATATTATGTTCACGGGAGCCGTTCTTAGCGCCCTTGTTGACCGTCTGGTTGATGCGAATATGCAGTACACAGACGAGAAAGAGTTGTGGGATGCACTTACTACTAAGTATGGTGCATCAGATGCTGGCAGTGACCTGTATATCATGGAGAGCTTTCATGATTATAAGATGGTTGATAATCGCTCTATTGTAGAGCAAGCTCATGAAATACAGTGTATAGCCAAGGAGCTTGACCACCTTAAGATAGTCCTTCCTGACCGATTTGTGGCTGGGTGCATTATTGCAAAGTTGCCTTCTACATGGAGGAACTTTGCCACAGCTCTGAAACATAAGAGACAGGAGATATCAGTTGAAAATCTGATAGCGTCTCTGGATGCTGAGGAGAAAGCTCGGGCTAAGGACACGGGATCTAAAGGAGGCGAGGGCAACTCCAGCGCCAACATGGTTCAAAGGAACCACAACAAGGGGAAAGGAAAGCCAAAATCTAACAAGCCCAACAAAACTACCAACTTTAAGAAGAAGAAGAACAAGGCTGAATTGACATGTTTCGCATGTGGCGAGGCGGGTCATTTTGCCAAGGATTGTCCCGATCGAGCGGATCGCCGTGGCAAAAAGGGCAATGTCAACACAGTGGTCGCTAGCAATGAGGAAGACAAAGGGTATGATAATTTACCTTTCATCTTCTCAGTATTTCAATCACCTAGCTGGTGGCTTGATACTGGTGCTAATGTTCATGTGTGTTCTGACATCAACTTGTTCTCTTCTGATCAGGGCGCCCGGGATTCTTCCGTGCTAATGGGGAATGGGTCACATGCTTCTGTTCATGGCACTGGCACGGTGGATCTGAAGTTTACTTCGGGAAAGATCGTGCAGCTGAAGAACGTGCATCATGTCCCTTCTATACACAAGAATCTCGTTAGCGGAACCCTTCTATGTAGAGATGGGTTCAAGGTAGTTTTGGAGTCCAATAAATTAGTTGTGTCCAAGTCTGGACAATTTATTGGTAAAGGCTATGATTGCGGAGGCTTGTTCCGCTTTTCTTTGTTAGATTTCAATAATAAGTCTGTGAACCATATTTGTGCTAATGTTGATGATCTTGCGAGTATTTGGCATTCTCGTTTGTGTCATATTAATTTTGGCTCTATGTCTCGGCTTGCAACCATGAGTTTAATTCTGAATATCACCATAGTCAAAGGTTCTAAGTGCCATAGTTGTGTGCAGTCGAAGCAACCTCGAAAGCCTCATAAGGCTGCTGAGGAGAGACACCTGGCACCACTAGAACTCATACATTCTGATCTTTGTGAGATGAATGGTGTGTTGACAAAAGGTGGTAAGAGATACTTCATGACATTGATTGATGATGCGTCTAGATTTTGCTATGTATACTTGCTAAAAACTAAAGATGAGGCTTTAGACTACTTTAAAATCTATAAGGCTGAGGTTGAAAATCAACTAGAGAGAAAGATCAAACGTCTTAGATCAGATCGTGGTGGCGAGTTCTTTCCCAAAGTCTTTGATGATTTCTGTGCAGAACATGGCATTATTCATGAGAGGACTCCTCCCTATTCACCCGAGTCAAACGGGATTGCTGAAAGGAAAAACCGTACGTTGACTGACCTGGTGAATGCCATGTTAGACACTTGTGGTTTATCTAAGGCATGGTGGGGGGAGGCAGTCCTGACTTCATGTCATGTTCTGAATAGAATTCCTATGAGCAAAGAAGAGAAAACCCCTTATGAGAAGTGGGTTGGGAGAAAACCATCACTTTCATACTTGCGCACTTGGGGGTGCATGGCGAAAGTCAATGTACCAATTAATAAAAAGCGCAAGCTTGGTCCAAGGACAGTGGATTGTGTCTTTCTTGGATATGCTTCGTGTAGCATAGCTTATAGATTTTTAGTAGTTAAATCTGAAGTTCCTGATGTGTATGTTGATACTATTATGGAATCACGTGATGCTACTTTCTTTGAACATATATTTCCAATGAAAGACATTCATAGCAATTCTAGATACTCTTCTGAGATAACTCCTGATCATAGTACACCTATTGAGAGTTTTGAACAGCCACATGAAATTGTCCTAGAGGAGGATGACAATGATGCTCCTAAAAGGAGCAAAAGACAAAGGGTTGAAAAATCCTTTGGTAATGATTTCATTGTGTACCTTGTGGACGATACTCCTACTACCATTGCAGAAGCATTTGCATCTCCAGATGCAGATGATTGGAAAGAAGCAGTTCATAATGAGATGGACTCTATTCTTTCAAATGGTACGTGGGAAGTCACTGATCGACCCTATGGATGCAAACCTGTGGGTTGCAAGTGGGTGTTTAAAAAGAAGCTCAAGCCTGATGGTACAATTGAAAAGTACAAGGCTAGGCTTGTGGCTAAAGGCTATACTCAGAAAGAAGGAGAAGACTTCTTTGATACTTACTCACCTGTTGCTAGAATGACCACTATTCGAGTACTACTTTCTTTGGCTGCCTCGTATGGTCTTCTTGTTCATCAGATGGATGTAAAGACAGCTTTTCTTAATGAAGAGATGGACGAGGAAATCTATATGGAACAGCATGATGGATTTGTAGTAAAGGGTCAAGAAAGCAAGGTGTGCAAGTTATTGAAATCTTTGTATGGTCTAAAGCAAGCACCAAAGCAGTGGCATGAGAAGTTTGACACGACTCTAACATCTACAGGCTTTGCCATTAATGAGGCAGACAGGTGTATATATTATCGCTGTGGTGGGGGCGAAGGAGTTATATTGTGCTTATATGTTGATGATATATTGATATTTGGCACAAACATTGATGTGATCAATGAAGTCAAGTCTTTTCTATCAAAGAGTTTTGATATGAAAGATCTGGGAGAAGCTGATGTGATTCTAAACATCAAGCTGATTAAGGCAGATGGTGGGATTACTCTCTCGCAATCTCACTATGTTGAAAAGGTTTTGAAGCGATTTGGCTTCTCTGAGTGCAAACCTTCTCCAACACCTTATGATCCCAGTGTGACACTGCGAAAGAACAAGAAGATTGGTTTAGACCAATTGAGATACTCTCAGATTGTCGGTTCACTCATGTATCTTGCTGGTGCAACAAGACCCGATATCTCGTTTGCTGTGAGCAAATTGAGTAGGTTCATGTCAAACCCCGGGACTGATCATTGGCATGCACTTGAGCGGGTTATGCGCTACCTGCAAGGTACAATGAGTTATGGAATTCACTATTCTGGTCAGCATGCAGTACTTGAAGGATATAGTGATTCGAACTGGATATCTGATGCAGACGAGCTTTATGCCACCAGTGGTTATGTCTTTACTATTGGTGGAGGTGCGGTATCATGGAGGTCATGCAAGCAGACCATTTTGACGAGGTCAACCATGGAAGCCGAGCTAGCTGCACTTGACACAGCAACCGTTGAGGCAGAATGGTTGCGTGAACTCTTGATGGACTTGCCGGTGGTTGAGAAACCAATACCAGCTATCCTTATGAACTGTGACAATCAGACAGTGATTGCTAAAGTGACGAGTTCTAAGGATAATGGAAAGTCATCAAGACATGTCAAAAGACGATTGAAGTCTGTCAGAAAGTTGAGAAACTTCGGAGTTATAAGTGTGACTTATATTTCAACAGATAAAAATCTGGTAGATCCTTTTACCAAGGGACTACCACGTAATGTGATAGAAATCGCATCGAGAGAGATGGGTATGAGACCCGAATAAAGTTGCCATGGTGGAAACCCAGTCTATGTGATCGGAGATCCCGTGAATTAGGTCCTGGGAAGAACAAGCCATTGGTGAACTGAGGAGAGTAACCTTTGACCCTCTCTAAGTAAAGATGCAATACTCTCAAATGCTGTAAGGCAGGTTGGCTTTGTGCCTTAATGTGTTCTGTTGGCTTGTATTAGCGAAGATGTTGTCCTGCAGAACATTCTTTGAAAGAACACACCTATATGAGTTAGACTGTCTAACGTCGCAGTCTATGAGATTTGGGTGATCTATAGTAAACTCATGAAGAGACCTTGGAGTACGACGTATATGCTCCACCCGAGAAGGGGACTACTGGTAGCCAAGTACTGGTCATGACTTCAAGTGAAACCCATTCACGCAAAACTTGCAATTCAAGGCATAGTCCATTGTCCAAGTTGTGGGTTGGTGTAGCTTGGAGTTCTAGGCGGAAGTTCAACTTAACAGTCTCTGCTGAAAAACTAGTATATTAAACAGTAGTGAACAGTGGCGAAAACTGCAGATGGGCATTTGAGATCTGGTGGGGGATTGTTAGGATTTATGGGCTTGGCCCAATTAAGAAATTCAAATAAATCCCAGAAAATCTCAAAAGCCCATACAAGAGGATGGCTAGAGGATAGGTGGAACCATTAGCACCATATTGCTAGTTCTAGTGGAGTAGAGCTAGCTTAAATATGGAAGCCACACTCACTCACCAAGTTATGGATGAGAGGAGAGAGTGTGGAGAGCCACACGCGCGCGCTCGCTCGCCTCGCCTCGTCTGGCCTGGCCTGGCCTGGCCTGGCCTGGCCGGGGCGGGGCGGGGCGGGGCGAAGGGCGCGGGCGCACGACATGCGCGTGAATGGTCCGCCGAAATCCGGCCCCTCGCCTTGCGGGAGCGCGGCTACCTTTTGCCGTTTGATTTTTTGGTTTCTTGGCTGTTACGCTTATCCTAACCGATCGCTATAAAATCTCAACTGATTGCAAGATTTTCATGGGCGGATAAGCACGGGGGTCGCGGACTCGGCCCTATAAAAGGAGCCCGGCAGCCAGCCTCCAAATCATCCCCAGATCCCAGTTCGCTTTCGCCTCTCTTCATAGCTGAGCCGCCTTTTAGTTCCCTTCGTCCCGACCGCAGAGGTGCATCTGCGATCAGGAGAGCAGGTCTCCGGAACCCTTCGTCTTCTAGATCCTGCACCGGGAGAGGGCGAATAAGGTTTTTGGGAAGCGTCTTCACGCGACTGCTCGTGATCTTCTGACCTCGTCGACCCTGTTGATTCGCTACTTCGACATCGTCGACCCAGCTGATTCTGGCGTGCGCCAACTATAAGTAAGTCTAATCAGTACGCATCATCTGATTTGGCTTTTATTTCAGTTCTTCTGATTTGGTCATGATTTATATTCGGAATTTAATTTGGAATTTGTCTAATTATTCAACACCGAGTGTCCGAGAAAAAGTACTCGACAAAGAAGGCTTTGCCGATGCACTGTATGCCGAGTGTTCTTTGCCGAGTGTGACACTCGGTAAAGTCTTTGCCGAGTGGTAATATCTCATGTTCCTGTCATCCGTCATGTATTCTCCTATGAATATATGCTTCTGCTATGGAGATTAGTGGCATGCAAGGAATTGTTGGAGAAAATTCAAGAAAAGGGTAAAACTATCTATTCTCATTTTCGGCGGTTGAATGTAACATGATGCATGAGCCCTCACGTCCATAGATAATTATTGCAACACTCTTGTGTACGTTATCACAGATTGATGTTTCAAACAAACAAGATCAGATGACTACTAAATTGAAGAAAACTGAAATATTCTCTCAAGCGGTTTATTGAAACCAATACATAATTTATAACGCCTGGAGGAAATGATAAAAAAAGTGGGTTTTATTGAGCGATCGATAGCATCTTAATTTACTTAGCCTTGTCCACCTTGGCCAGAGCTAGAGCCTGATGCACCTCCGTATCCACCGGCATACCCACCGTCATGCCCACCGCCTTCACCGCCACCGCTTCCCCCGCCATTGGCAGAACTTCCACCGTTTGGACCAGCAACGTAGCTAGAAGAGATCCCTCTTCCAGAACCAGAGCCGGAACCACTCCCGTTTTGTGGACCTCCTCCACGGCCACCACCACCACCACTGCCTTGTGCATCTGAGTACCCTCCACCATAGAAGCCAACAGTGTAGCTACGACTTGCCGAAGACCCGGAACCAGCTCCAGACCCACCATTATCGCCGCCGCCGCTCCCGCCACCGTCTACACTAGCCATGGAGCTACCGGTCCCATATGGCCCACCAGGAGTGTTGGTAGCTCCAGCGGATCCGTAGCCGGAGCCAGATCCTGAACCATAGCCATTCATGGAACCTCCACCTTCCCCTCCTCCCCCTCCCTGACCAGCAGCGTCGGTCATTGGGTGCTCCCAAGGGAACTCCCTAGCTTTGGATACACCAATGGTCAACAGGGCTACAAGGCTAAAGGATAGGAGCCTCTTACTCTCCATTATTGTGACTTGGTGTTGTGTGGGAGATGAGCTGAATGAAGGCAACATGTACGCGAACGTAGAGATATTTATACTGCTTTAGCCAAGAAAAATGCATTACTTTATATCAGCTGTATATATGCATACAACTGGCGAGGATACGGCACGGTGTACAGACAGAAAAAAAAGTCCAATACACATGCAAACGAAATCTGTCGGTCGCAACAGTTTCGGTGCATCTCTCGCGCGCGTCACGTGGATCGTAGTAGAAGCAAGCCATAGAATACGTTTCGTTATTTTTTTTGTCCCCGATTCCCAAGGTAGATGCTCGATCGTTAGGGCACCTGCTCAGGATAATTAATTGAACCATTGGAGAAGAGAGAGAGATGCTTTTGTAAATAGCTATGTTCTCCCTCCGTTCTAAATTATGTTCATTTCAACCTTTTAGGGGGTGTTTGGTTTGAGGAATCACTTCATCCAAAATGTGGTGGTGCATCATGAGTCAATTCCTCAAATTTGGTGGGATGACCTCATGCCTTATATTAGTACTAACTAAATAACTATAAGGAATGAGGTGATGATGGATCAACTCAATCCATTCCACAAACCAAACAAAAAAGTGAGGAGTGAGAAGACGATGGACTAGATCATTCCTCAAACCAAACAGCTTATTAGATTATCATAACATCTCAAATTTAAACAAGTTTATGTAATAGAATGGAAATATTTATGATACTAAATAAGTATTGTTAGATTTTTACTAATTACATATCTATAGTATATTTATTTGATTCCATAATTTTTGTAACGACAAAGTCTGGAAAATACTCGGAAAACTCTTTGTCGAGTGTGAGGTCTCGGTGAACTGAACATCGACAGCGGTCTCTTTGCCAAGTACTTTTTATCGTACACTCGGCAAAGAAAGTCGTTGTGACGGCGCCAAGTGACGGTGATGGAGGCTTTGCCGAGTGTATTCATTGACACTCCGCAAAGAAGCAGCCTTGTTGAGTGCCTACTGGCCTGACACTCAGCAAAGAAAGGTCCAATGGGCTCCCATGGTAGCCTCTATGTCGAGAGTCACAAGCTGGCACTTGGCAAAGAGAGCTACTTTGTCGAGTGTTAGCTTGCCTGACACTCGACAAAGGGAGTACCAGTGGGCTCCTTTTTCGGTCTCTGTGCCGAGTGCGCTGGCCCTAGGCCCACAGGGGGACACACGACGAAGCCTTACTTTACCGAGTGTCGAGGAAAGACACTCGGTGAAACCTTACTTTGCCAAGTACTCACAGGGGGACACTCGGCAAAGAAGTTAGTTTGCCGAGTGTCAACTCCGAACACTTCACATAATTAACGATTGTCACTAGAAAATAAAGTCTGATGGAGCTATAAGGCATGTTTGGTTAAGTTTTTTCTGGCCAGCTTTTATGAGAATCTAGCTCTATAAAGAATCTTGCTATGGGAAGAATCTAAGTATCGTGGGGATTACATGCGGAGAAAGATGAAATGGTCCAAAGGGTTTAGGATCTAGAAAGTGATGGATTCCTACTATCGTGACAACTCGATCGATTATGTGTTCATGTTGATTTTGGATGATTTTTACCAGAATGATTCTTATAGAAGCGGACTAAAAAGTTGGAACGTTTGGCTGTCCGTGGCAGCTTTTGGTGGCCAGAAGCTGAAAAAATCCAAACAGATAGGACCATAGATTGCCAAGTGAACTGAATTAAATTGTTGGCACTAAGAATGACCTGACTCGTAGTGCCTCGACACGACATGGTGAAAGGGAATTAGGCTTACACCTATTTCCTAAGTAATTTTGGTGATTCAATTGCCCAAACACAAATAATTGGACTAACTACTTTTCTCTAGTCTATAAGTTATACAGGTGCCAAAGGTTCACACTAAGCCAATAAAAAGACCAAGAAAAGGGTTCAACAAAGAGAGCAAGGGATAACCGAAGGCACCCTGGTCTGGCGCACCGGACAGTGTCCGGTGCACCAGGGGACTCCAAGCTAAACTTCGCACCTTCAGGAATTCTCAGAGGCGCTTCACTATAATTCATCGGACTGTCCGGTGCACCACCGGACAGTGTCCGGTGCCCCAAGACCAAGCGACTCTGAACTCGCCAGCTTCGGGAATTCGCTCCGCTATAATTCACCGGACATGTCCGGTGCACACCGGACTGTCCGGTGAGCCAGCGGAGCAACGGCTACTTCGCGCGCAACGGTCGACTGCAACGCATTAAATGCGCGCCAGCGCGCGCAGAGGAGCAGGGCACGCACGGGTGGCACACCGGACAGTCTACAGGACTTGTCCGGTGCGCCACCGGACAGCCAGGCGGGCCCATAAGACAGAGCTCCAACGGTCGGAACCCAACGACCATGTGACGTGGCTGGTGCACCGGACACTGTCCGGTGGCGCACCGGACTGTTCGGTGCGCCATGCGACAGCAGCCTCCACCAAACGGCTAGTTTGGTGGTTGGGGCTATAAATACCCCCAACCACCCCACATTCAAGTCATCCAACAACTACTTACAAGAGCTCTAGCATTCAATTCTAGACACACCCAAGTGATCAAATCCTCTCCCAATTCCACACAAGGCTTTAGCAATTAGTGAGAGAGATTTGTTGTGTTCTTTTGAGCTCTTGCGCTTGGATTGCTTCTTGCTTTCATTCTTTCTTGCGGACAACTCAATTGTAACCGAGGCAAGAGACACCAATTGTGTGGTGGTCCTTGCGGGGAAGTTTGTTCCCGTTTGATTGAGAAGAAGAAGCTCACTCGGTCCGAGGGACCGTTTGAGAGAGGGAAAGGGTTGAAAGAGACCCGGTCTTTGTGACCACCTCAACGGGGAGTAGGTTTGCGAAAACCGAACCTCGGTAAAACAAATCCGCGTGTCATACTCTTTATTCGCTTGCGATTTGTTTTGCACCCTCTCTTTCGGACTCGATTATATTTCTAACGCTAACCCGGCTTGTAGTTATGATTAAGTTTGTAAATTTCAGTTTCGCCCTATTCACCCCCCCTCTAGGCGACTTTCAATTGGTATCGGAGCCTGGTACTTCATTACAGCTTAACCGCTCGAAGTGATGTTGGGAGATCACGCCAAGAAGGAGATGGAGACCGGCGATAAGCCCACTACAAGCCACGGGAAAGCTACATCGGAAGAGTCCCGCAACAAGGGGAAGGGGAAGGAGAAGAAAGCCTCTTCCCACAAGTCGCATCGGAGTGGAGACAAGAAAAAGAAGATGAGGAAGGTGGTCTACTACGAGACCGATACTTCATCACTGTCGGCGTTTCGAGACCGGGGGGTCCCTGGGCCGACGAGTGAAATGTCGCCGCGTGCCCC
The DNA here is from genome assembly GCF_902167145.1 of Zea mays. Classification (NCBI taxonomy): domain Eukaryota; kingdom Viridiplantae; phylum Streptophyta; class Magnoliopsida; order Poales; family Poaceae; genus Zea; species Zea mays. The sequence goes on along the minus strand of NC_050100.1, from coordinate 32,881,561 downwards.
AGCCCAGATGGGTCGGCGCGAGGCCGAGCGCGAAGGGGGGAAGAAGGCGTGAGAGAGGTGGAAATCCCTCGGCCTTCGTGTTCGTCCCGCACCCAAGTCTGGTGCGCTTGCAGTAGGGGGTTACAAGCGTTCCACGCGGGAGGGAGCGAGCGGCCTCACGCGAGCGCCAGTCCCGTCCTCTTCCCCGCGTGGCCAACCCTCTCTAAGGGGGCCCTGGTCCTTCCTTTTATAGGCGCAAGGAGAGGATCCAGGTGTACAATGGGGGTGTAGCAGAGTGCTAACGTGTCTAGCGAAGGAGAGCTAGCGCCCTAAGTACATGCCATCGTGGCAGCCGGAGAGGTTTTGGCACCCGGTTCATGTGGTGTCGTGGCCATCGGAGGAGCGCTGGAGCCTGGCGGAAGGACAGCTGTCGGAGCTGTCGAGTCCTTGCTGACGTCCTCTTGCTTCCGTAAGGGGGCTGAGAGCCGCCATCGTCATAGAGCGTGCGGGGCGCCATCATTGCTTGTCTGGCGGAGCGAGCCAGATGGGACGCCGATCTTGTTTCCCGTATCCTGAGTCAGCTTGGGGTAGGGTAATGATGGCGCCTCCTGTCGACGTGGCCGGTCCGCGCCCTAGGTTGGGCGATGTGGAGGCTCCTCCGAGGTCGAGGTCGAGTCTGTCTTCCGAGGCCGAGGTCGAGTCCGAGCCCCTGGGTCGGGCGAGGCGGAGACCGTCGGCTGAGGCCAGGGCTGAGTCCGAGCCCTGGGGTCGGGCGAAGCGGAGTTCGTCGTCTTCAGGGGCTAAGCCCGAGTCCGAGCCCAGGGTCAGGCGGAGCGGAGTTCGCCGTCTTCTGGGGCTTAGCCCGAGTCTGAGCCCTGGGTCGGGCGGAGCGGAGTTCGCCGTCTTCCGGGGCTTTGCCTGAGTCCGAGCCCTGGGTCGGGCGGAGCGGAGTTCGCCGTCTTCCGGGGCTTAGCCCGAGTCCGAGCCCTGGGTCGGGCGGAGTGAAGTTCGCCGTCTTCTAGGGCTTAGCCCGAGTCCGAGCCCTGGGTCGGGCGAAGCAGAGTTTCCTATGGTGCCTGAGGCCGGGCCTGGCTACCTGTCAGCCTCGCTCTGTCGAGTGGCACAACAGTCGGAGCGGCGCAGGCGGCGCCGTCCTTCTGTCAGGCCGGTCAGTGGAGCGGCGAAGTGACTGCGGTCACTTCGGCTCTGTCGACTGGAGGACGTGCGTCAGAATAAAGGTGTCAGGCCACCTTTGCATTAAATGCTCCTGCGATTTGGTCGGTTGGTGTGGCGATTTTGCCAGGGTTGCTTCTTGGCGAAGACTGGGCCTCGGGCGAGCCGGAAGTATGTTCGTCGCTGGAGGGGGCCTCGGGCGAGACGTAGATCCTCCAGGGTCGGCTGCCCTTGCCCGAGGCTGGGCTCGGGCGAGGCGTGATCGAATCCCTCGAATGGACCGATCCCTGACTTAGTCGCACCCATCAGGCCTTTGCAGCTTCGTGCTGATGGGGGTTACCAGCTGAGAATTAGGAGCCTTGAGGGTACCCCTAATTATGGTCCCCGACAGTAGCCCCCGAGCCTCGAAGGGAGTGTTAATACTCGCTTGGAGGCTTTCGTCGCACTTTTTTGCAAGGGGACCAGCCTTTCTCGGTTGCGTTTTGTTCCGGTGGGTGCGCGCGAGCGCACCCGCCGCGTGTAGCCCCCGAGGCCAAGGAGGAGTGGTTTGACTCCTCCGAGGTCTTAATGCCTCGCGCAATGCTTCGGCTGGTCTGGTTGTTCCCTCATGCGAGCTGGCCGTAGCCCGGGTGCACGGTCGGGTCCCAAGTTCTCGGGCTGGTATGTTGACGCTGTCAACGGTTTGGCCGAAGCCGGGTTTGCGAGAGCAGCCCCTGAGCCTCTGCACAGGGCGAGAGGACGGTCAGGGACAGACTCGACTTTTTTACATACGCCCCTGCGTCGCCTTTCCGCAAGGAGGAGGGGGGAAAGCGCCATGTTGCCCTCGGAGGGCGCCGAACATGGTGTCTCCGGTGAGCTGCTGGCGGGTAATCCGAGCGGACGTTTGTGCCCCATTTGTTAGGGGTCGGCTAGAGGCCCAGAGGCGCGCCCAAAAGTACCTGCGGGTGATCTGCCGGACCCGGTCCCCTGTCGACGGGGTCCGAGGGCTCGATGCCTCCCTCTGATGGGATTCTGTTACAAGATCGTTCCCGCTGGTCTCGGAAATGTCCTAGGGTACCTCGGGAGTGTAGCCCGAGCCTCGGTTATGTATCGAACGTACCCAGGGTCATCCCTCGCTCTATGTCTGAGGCGGCTGTGAACCCTTCGAGGGCCAGCCTTCAAACCCCTGATCAGTAGTGGGCGCGAAGCCCGAGTGGCCTGAGGCAGCCGTTGAACCCTTCCGAGGAGCCGGCCTTCAAACCTCTGACCAGTAGTGGGTGTGGAGCCCACACGCTCTGAGGCGGCTGTTAAACCCCTCCGAGGGGCCAGCCTTCGAACCTCTGATCAGTAGGGAGGCTCGGAGCCTGTTTCCTTCACGGAGAAGGATCCTTTTCGGGGTATCCCCCTTTCTCGGTCCCTGTTGTAAGAGAGAGAAAGAGGAAAAGGAAAAGGATACGAAATCGAATGATGTGGCGTACCTTTTTTGACGCGGTCATTATGGCGAAGGCGAAGCGTCGCTCGCTTCTCCTGCCAGAGGCGCCGCCTGTCGCGCCGCGGAGTTAATGCGACGGAGCGGGCGGTTCGCGAGGTGGCCGTTGCGCGTGCGCGAGTGTAACGCCCTGAATTTGGAGGTAGAATTTTTTCTTCTTTTCTCTCACCAAATTCGGAAGTTACTCTCTTTTCTCTTTCTTGTTTCGCTCCTCCTTCCCAATTTCAAACCAGTATAGCGACAGGTGTCCGTGTCATGTATAAACCAAAACCTAAGTGTCATGGGTGTTGCATCATGCCGAAGCACATTTCTTTGTCTGATGTTGAGTGTTCGTCTTGTTCCGTTCCGGATTTCGATTCGCGATTTAATTCCATTTAGTGGTCCGCGCTCGTCGTGGGTTTTCGATCCGTGAAGTGGCCCGGCCCAGCCTAGCCCAGCCCAGCCCAGCCCTGCCCGGCCCGGTCCGGCCCAGCCCTGCGCGCCCCTAGCGCCCAAACCCCCCATGCGCCCCCCTTCTCCCTCTCTCTCTCATTTGGATCTCCCGCGCAACAACCTCTCCTCTCCCTCTTCCACCTCTCTCTCCCTGTGGTGCCCTAGGATTTGGAGACGGCGATCACCGGATTTTGGACCCCGAGGTGAGCTCCCCTCCCCTCCCCTTCCCTTCTCCCTCTCCCTCTCCCTCCTCTTCTTCCCCCCGCGCGCGCCCTCCCTCTCCCCCTGCCCGCGCGCGCCCCCGCCCTTCCCCCTGCGCGCGGCGGCGCGGCCCCCGCCCCGGCCTCCCCGACGGCGCTCGGCCCCCCCGCCCGGCCTCCCTCCTCTGCGACGCTCGGCCCCTCCCCCTCCCTCCCCGGCGGCGCTCGGCCCCGCCCCGGCCTCCCCGGCGGCGCTCGGCCCCCCGCCCGGCCTCTCTCCCCGGCGGCGCTCGGCCCCGCCCCGGCCTCCCCGGCGGCGCTCGGCCCCCGCCCGGCCTCCCCTCGCGGCGGCGCAGCCCCGCCCCCTGCCCCTCCCCGGCGAGGCGGCGCCCGCCCCCTGCCCCGGCCCCTGCGCGCGGCGGCGCCCGCCCCTGCCCCGGCCCCTGCGCGTGGCGCTCGCCCGCCCCGCCCCTCGGCTCGGCCGGCCGTGGTGGCCCGGCGCCCTCCCGCGGCGCGGCGAGCCCCGCTCGCCCGCGCGCGCCCGCCCCCGGCTCGGCCGCCCGCCTCCCGGCGAGCTCGGCCGCCCCCCCCGGTTCAACCGCCCCGTGCCCCGGCTCGGCCGCCCGTCCCCGCGCTCGGCCTCGTCCGGCCGTATCCTCGCTCGCCCGCGCTCGCTTTCCCCGGCGTGCTTGCCCGCTCGCCCCGCCGTGCCTTGCTCGCGTCGTGTCGGCCCCTGCGTGGCCTCGAGCTTGGCCCAGCGTGCCTATGGCGCGCGGCTTTGAGCTCGGCTAGCGCTCGGCCCCGACGTGCGCACGGCTAGTCCGTGGCGTGTGCGTGCGGCCTCGCGCGCGTGCCCGCGTAGTGCGCGTGCCTTGGCACGACCCGTCGTGCCCCGTCTACCCCCAGACGCCCCGTCTACCCCCCCCCCCCCCCCCCCCCCGTGTCCTATGCGCGCTAATCTCATGTTTATATTAATAAGATAGGAGTCTCAATTTGGAAATTGGTTACGTTAGTTGATTTGTATAACTAATCATCTATCTCGTTCAATGTTAATCTACTAAAAGTGGTCGCGATTAGATTAGTGCATGTAGCTAATTCTTTTGTTAGAACCAATTAAAAACTAGAGCACGTGACGTCTAGTCCTTCGTTTACCCGTAGTGCCCCTCGAGCATAAGCTTTAACCCCTGTGAGACCTTCTCTTGTTTCTTTCTAACCAAGGTAAATTCATTATCGTATGTGGTATTCTATGCATATTTGCTTTACTTGTTCTCTTGTATGGTGTACTGTTGGTTTCCTAATTTCAATGGATGGATGTATGTATGTTTGCACTCGCTTAGAGAACGACCCGGTCGAAGAGCCCGAGGAACCCGCAGGAGAAGCCCCTGAGCAGCAATCGGTTGGTGGAGGCAAGTGTCCTTTGACCTATCTCTGTCCTATTCATTCTTTAATTCACCTCCCGCATTACACATTTATGCCTAAGGATTGACTAGCTTTTGTTATCCATGTCCTTGTTTACCTATGTGGGTCGGATTATTATTGCTTAGCTTTATGCTATTGCTTAACTCTAATCAATGAACATGATGAGATTATCTATGATACGCTGTTTTCCCTTCTCTTATTATGATGTTACTTGTGGCCTTTAAGGGGGCTCGAGCGGTTTCTCGAGTGCCTCTCCGTAAGGACCTGTTCTATGGATGACCGCCCGGGAAAACAGTGCAACCATGAGGGTGGAATGGGATGCCCCTAGCTGAATAATTAGAGGATCCGGGGTGTAGTTCGCTTCGCCGTCGTGCCGTCAATGGGGCTCGGTGTATGCGGCTCGCTCTGCCAAGGTTGATTTGTCCCTTGGGGAGGAGTGCGGTACATTTAGGAAACCTAACGGGCGGCTATAGTCCCGGGGAATCTTTGTAAAGGCTATGTAGTGATGCCCTGCTGGGTCACCTTGGTAGTGATCAATGGAGAGTCATGATCTCCGGGCAGAATGGGAATCACGGCTTGTGGGTAAAGTGCACAACCTCTGCAGAGTGTTTGAAAACTGATATATCAGCCGTCCTCGCGGTTATGAGCGGCCAAGGGAGCTCCAGTGATTAGTGGTACTTGATCAGAGACATTATGGTACAGGTGGTTATGAGATCGATGGTTCTAGTTATGACTATGGTGCTGGTAAGTGGTATTCTTTCGTTTGGAAAGGGTACATCGGGCTAATAACTTGGGTTAATGCTAAAACCTGGCTTTCTATTAGTAAATAATAATCTGACCAACTAAAAGCAACTGCTTGACTTATCCCCACATAAAGCTAGTCCACTACAGCCAAACAGGATACTTGCTGAGTATGTTGATGTGTACTCACCCTTGCTCTACACACCAAACCCCCCCATCCCCAGGTTGTCAGCATTGCAACCACTGCTCAGGAGAAGATGAAGCTGTGGAAGGAGACTTCCAGGAGTTCCAAGATTACGACGAGTTCTAGGCGTGGGTTAGCGGCAACCCCCAGTCGGCTGCCTGTGAAGCCCGCAGTTATCTACGTTTCTTTTCCGCACTTTGATTTATTGTAAGAACTATATGGACGTCTCAGACGTATGATGTAATCGACTATTATTTCCCTTTTAATACTATTTTGAGCACTGTGTGATGATGTCTATGTTATGTAACTGCTGTGTACGTGAATAACTGATCCTGGCACGTACATGGTTCGCATTCGGTTTGCCTTCTAAAACCGGGTGTGACATAAGTGGTATCAAAGCCGTGCTGACTGTAGGACCGCTAACCTAGAATAGAATGGTCGTTCTAAGGACTATAGACCTCTGTCCCTGCCTTGACTTTGATATCTCTTGAAAAGTTGGTCATACCGACCAAACCTATGTTCTACTATATAATATACCTTGCTGAAAATCATGTTTTATTCTAATCCTTCATTTATTTATGATTCATTATTTGCTGGTCATATTAATTCTGTTCTCACCCTTTTGCTTGCGATGTCTTTTGTAAATGGCTCGACTTAGACACACTGCACGAAAGTCCGTCATCCCCTTCTTACCCTCCCGTCTTGCTGAGCGTCCGCTTCGCCGTCCCGTGGCCGGACAGTCCAGCCACTTGGAGAGACTGCACCACCGCCTGCATGAGGAGCAGGAACGTCGACGACAGGAGCAGCAGGGCTCTTCCTTCTCGCTCCAGCAGGAGATAGAGTCTGTGAGGAGCTGCTCCCCTGTGCTTCCTCTAGAGGCGCCCCCTGCACCACCACTGGGCGCCCTAGCTTCTGGAGTAGCTGCTGGAGGAGACCCAGACGACGGAGGTGGCGACGACAGCTCGAGCCACGACACCGACTTCTCTGCTGACCATGAGCCGGAAGGATGGGTTGCTCGACCCATCACTCGCGACGCTGCCCGCGGGTGTCACTTCCACGATGCGCTCGACACCCTGCTACGTCGGGCACTTAACCGGCGTACTTGGTCCATCGAGTATCGCTGTGTGGTCTACCAGCATAGTCGCGGGGTCTACCCGGACCGCTGGGAGGCGACCTGCTTGGTGCGCCGCCCGGAGAACAGTCTCTAGGGTGCGGAGGCCTGCTCAGAGCACTATTCTATCTCTGAGCGGGACTCAGCTGAGGCGGCCATGCAAGATGCCGCACGGCGTGCGCTTTCGCACTACTGCTCGGTTCTCGGTGGAGTAGCTGACGGTCTTGACCTGAAGTATTACCCCCGCCATCCATCTGGCAGCACAGGAGGCGTGATTGTCTCACCTGTCGGTGAGGGCAATCCTAGGTTGAGCAGCACAGTCAACCTAGCTGTCGTGCTAAACACGGAGCTGGACCATGCGCTAGACGAGCTGAGTAGGGCTCGTGCTGAGCTCGCCCTGCTGCAGGCTGAGCGCGCGGAACGTCGTCACCTGGATGGTGGCTCCCCCGCTCCCGTCGGGACTCAGCACCCGTACTGCTCACCTCGGCGTGGACACCAGTCTTATGGCAATCCCGACTGCAAGACCAAGATAAATCTAGAACCATAGATCGTTAGAGTTGGATCTCGTAATTAATACGAAATATATACATAGAAGCTACAGTCTTAGCGATTGTCTCGGTCTTAGTTAATCTTAGTTAGACAGGGTAGTTTGCTATATCCTGTGCATTTATGATTGTCATGATGAACTATGTTTGGTTTGGATCTTTGTAATGATTGTCACCAGAGTGTGGGTATCCCCTGCATTTTGGTTTACCTATTATGTTAATGGAGTTAGTTATATAGTTGGGGAACCTTTTTATTCTACTTTCCTTTTTATCTGAGAAGCTGTGTGGTCTGTGTTGGAGATCAGTGAAGATGCTCATCTGTTCAGTGCTGTTGAAGAATTCTATACTCTTTTCTTATGCTGCAAGATTTGCCAGATCAGTTCTGATGTGTGGTTGCATTCTGCAGATGTCAGAGAACAGGCGCAGAGGAGGAAGGCGTGCTCAGCAGGAGCGAGCCGCTCAGCAGGATGAGGTGCCCCAGCAACAGCACCTGCCGCCCCCGCCCCCGATGTCCATCGAGCAGATGTTTCTGATGCAGACTCAGGCAGTTCAAGCCATCGGTCAGACTCTGGCCGCCATTCAGCAGCAGCAGCAACAGCAGCAGCAGGCCCCACCTCAGCCTCAGATGCCTCAGATGCCCAGAGACAAGCGTGCTGAATTCATGAGAGGTCATCCACCGACGTTTGCTCATTCTTCTGACCCCATGGATGCTGAAGACTGGCTACGCACTGTGGAGCGGGAGTTGCATACCGCTCAGTGCGATGATAGGGAGAATGTCCTGTATGGTCCCCGTCTGTTGAGAGGAGCAGCCCAATCATGGTGGGAGTCTTACCTCGCCACCCATGCCCACCCTGACGCCATCACCTGGGAAGAGTTCAGAGGAAGCTTTCGTCAGTACCATGTGCCTGCAGGTCTGATGACAGTGAAGAAGGAGGAGTTCCTGGCCCTCAAGCAAGGGCCATTGTCTGTCAGTGAGTACCGAGACAGGTTTCTGCAGTTGTCTCGCTATGCTCCTGAGGATGTCAACACTGACGCCAAGCGACAGTACCGTTTCCTGAGAGGCTTGGTTGACCCTCTGCAGTACCAACTGATGAATCACACCTTCCCGACATTCCAGCACCTGATTGACAGAGCAATCATGACAGAAAGGAAGCGTAAAGAGATGGAGGATCGTAAGCGCAAGATCAGTGGACCCCAGCCTGGAAGCAGCAGTCGTCCTCGTTTCTCAGGCAATCAAACTCAGCAGTTCAGGCAGAACCAGTGCCCCACCTCAGCAGCATCAGCAGTTTCAAAGGCAGTACCCTCAGCATCAGTACCAGAACCGTCAGAGCAATCAGTCAGGAGGTTAGTTTCAGAGGCAGAATCAGCAGGCACCTCGTCTTCCTGCCCTAGCAAACCAGCAGAACAGTCAGGCTGCACCAGCTCAGATTGGGAACAGAGCATGTTTCCACTGTGGAGAGCAAGGCCACTGGGTGATGCAGTGTCCGAAGAATGCAGCCCAGCAGCAGTCAGGCCCCAATGCCCCAGAAAGCAGAATGTGTCTTAGCCTGGAGCAGGCAATCGCCCTCAGCCGCGCTATAACCATGGGAGACTGAACCACTTGGAGGCTGAAGCAGTTCAGGAGACCCCCGGCATGATAGTAGGTATGTTCCCAGTCGAATCCCATATTGCAGAAGTGTTATTTGATACTGGAGCAACGCATTCTTTCATTACTGCATCTTGGGTAGAAGCACATAATCTTCCAATTACTACCATGTCAACCCCCATTCAAATTGACTCAGCCGGTGGTAGAATTCGAGCCGATAGCATTTGTTTGAACTTATGTGTGGAAATAAGGGGGATAGCATTTCCCGCCAACCTCATAGTAATGGGTACTCAGGGAATAGATGTCATCCTAGGGATGAATTGGCTAGATAAGTATCAGGCAGTTATCAGTTGTGATAAGAGGACAATCAAGTTGGTGTCCCCACTAGGAGAGGAAGTGGTGACCGAGTTAGTCCCGCCTGAGCCAAAGAAAGGAAGTTGTTATCAGATGGCCGTTGATAGCAGTGAAGCAGATCCAATTGAGAGTATCAAGGTTGTGTCCAAGTTCCCAGATGTGTTTCCAAAGGACTTACCGGGTATGCCACCAGAGCGGAAAGTTGAGTTTGCCATAGAGCTTCTTCCTGGAACCGCCCCCATCTTTAAGAGAGCTTACAGAATATCTGGACCAGAGTTGGTTGAGCTTAAGGAGCAGATTGATGAACTGTCAGAGAAAGGTTACATTCGGCCAAGCACCTCGCCTTGGGCCGCCCCTGTCCTGTTCGTGGAAAAGAAAGATGGCACCAAAAGGATGTGTATCGATTATCGAGCTTTGAATGAAGTCACGATCAAGAACAAGTACCCTTTGCCCAGAATAGAAGATCTGTTCGACCAGTTGAGAGGAGCCAGTGTGTTCTCCAAGATTGATCTGAGGTCAGGTTATCATCAGCTCAGGATCCGACCTTCGGACATTCCGAAGACGGCATTCATTACCAAGTATGGTTTGTATGAGTTCACAGTGATGTCTTTTAGTTTGACCAATGCGCCAGCGTTCTTTATGAACTTGATGACATTCTGATTTACTCTCAAAGCGAAGAAGAGCATGCAGATCATTTGAAGATGGTATTGCAGAGATTGCGAGAGCACCAGTTGTATGCAAAGTTGAGAAAGTGTGAATTCTGGATCAATGAAGTCCTGTTCTTGGGTCACATAATCAACAAAGAAGGATTGGCTGTGGATCCGAAGAAAGTGGCAGACATTCTGAACTGGAAAGCGCCAACAGATACTCGAGGAATTAAGAGTTTCATTGGAATGGCCGGATATTATCGGCGATTCATTGAAGGGTTTTCAAAGATTGCGAAACCAATGACAGCGTTGCTAGGCAACAAGGTTGAGTTCAGGTGGACCCAGAAATGCCAAGAGGCCTTCGAAGCGCTGAGAGAGAAGTTGACAACAGCGCCTGTCCTAGTCTTGCCTGATGTGCACAAGCCCTTCTCGATGTATTGTGATGCTTGTTACACTGGTTTGGGATGCGTGTTGATGCAAGAGGGAAGAGTTGTGGCCTACTCGTCCCGACAGTTGAAGGTTCATGAGAAGAATTACCCAATCCATGATCTAGAGTTGGCAGTAGTGGTTCACGCACTGAAGACATGGAGGCACTACTTGTATGGACAGAAATGTGATGTTTACACAGACCACAAGAGTCTGAAGTACATATTCACTCAGTCAGAGTTGAATATGAGGCAGCGAAGATGGTTAGAGCTGATCAAAGACTATGAGTTGGAGATCCATTACCACCCAGGCAAAGCAAACGTAGTGGCAGATGCTTTGAGCAGGAAGAGTCAAGTCAATCTGATGGTCGCTCATCCGATGCCTTATGAGTTGGCCAAGGAGTTTGACAGGTTGAGTCTCGGATTTTTGAACAATTCACGAGGAGTCACATTCGAGTTGGAACCTACCTTGGAGCGCGAAATCAAAGAAGCGCAGAAGAATGATGAGAAGATCAGTGAGATCCGGCGACTGATTCTAGAAGGCAAGGGCAAAGATTTTCGAGAAGATGCAGAAGGCGTGATATGGTTCAAAGACCGCTTGTGTGTTCCCAATGTCCAATCCATTCGGGAGTTGATTCTCAAGGAAGCTCATGAGACAGCCTATTCGATTCACCCTGGCAGTGAGAAGATGTATCAGGATCTGAAGAAGAAATTCTGGTGGTACGGAATGAAGAGGGAGATCGCGGAGTATGTGGCTATGTGTGATAGTTGTCGAAGGATTAAGGCAGAGCACCAGAGACCAGCTGGATTGTTGCAACCGTTGCAAATTCCTCAGTGGAAATGGGATGAAATCGGTATGGATTTCATAGTCGGATTGCCTCGCACTCGAGCCGGCTACGATTCCATTTGGGTAGTGGTGGACCGTTTGACCAAGTCAGCCCACTTCATACCTGTCAAGACCAACTACAGCAGTGCAGTATTGGCAGAGTTGTACATATCTCGGATCGTTTGTCTTCATGGTGTGCCAAAGAAGATAGTGTCAGACAGAGGAACGCAGTTCACCTCTCATTTCTGGCAGCAGTTGCATGAAGCTTTGGGCACACATCTGAATTTCAGTTCAGCTTATCATCCGCAGACAGATGGCCAGACCGAAAGGACCAATCAAATTCTTGAAGACATGTTGAGAGCCTGTGCGTTACAGGATCAGTCCGGATGGGACAAGAGATTGCCTTATGCAGAGTTTTCCTATAACAACAGTTACCAGGCCAGTTTGAGGATGTCACCATTTCAGGCACTCTATGGAAGGAGTTGTAGAACTCCATTGCAGTGGGATCAGCCTGGAGAGAAGCAAGTGTTTGGGCCAGATATTCTGCTGGAAGCTGAAGAGAACATCAGGATGGTTCGAGAGAATCTGAAAATAGCGCAGTCAAGACAGCGAAGCTATGCAGACACAAGAAGAGAGCTGAGTTTCGAAGTCGGCGACTTTGTCTATCTGAAAGTGTCACCGATCAGAGGAGTTAAGAGGTTCGGAGTCAAAGGCAAGCTAGCACCCCGCTACATTGGTCCGTACCAAATCCTCTCAAGACGTGGCGAAGTGGCCTATCAGCTCAGTCTGCCAGAGAATTTGTCTGTTGTGCATGATGTCTTTCATGTGTCTCAGTTGAAGAAGTGCTTGCGTGTGCCAGAGGAGCAGTTGCTAGTGGAAGGTCTTGAAGTCCAAGAGGACTTGACCTACGTTGAGAAGCCAGTGCAAATCCTTGAGGTTGCAGACCGAGTCACCCGAAGGAAGACCATCAGAATGTGCAAAGTTAGATGGAATCACCACTCTGAGGAAGAAGCAACCTGGGAGCGTGAAGATGATCTGATGGCTAAATACCCTGAGCTCTTTGCTAGCCAACCCTGAATCTCGAGGGCGAGATTCTTTTAAGGGGGATAGGTTTGTAACGCCCTGAATTTGGGGGTAGAATTTTTTCTTCTTTTCTCTCACCAAATTCGGGTGTTACTCTCTTTTCTCTTTCTTGTTTCGCTCCTCCTTCCCAATTTCAAACCAGTATAGCGACAGGTGTCCGTGTCATGTATAAACCAAAACCTAAGTGTCATGGGTGTTGCATCATGCCGAAGCACATTTCTTTGTCTGATGTTGAGTGTTCGTCTCATTCCGTTCCGGATTTCGATTCGCGATTTAATTCCATTTAGTGGTCCGCGCTCGTCGTGGGTTTTCGATCCGCGAAGTGGCCCGGCCCAGCCTAGCCCAGCCCAGCCCAGCCCTGCCCGGCCCGGTCCGGCCCTGCGCTCCCCTGGCGCCCAAACCCCCCATGCGCCCCCCCCCTTCTCCCTCTCTCTCTCATTTGGATCCCCGCGCAACAACCTCTCCTCTCCCTCTTCCACCTCTCTCTCCCCGTGGTGCCCTAGGATTTGGAGACGGCGATCACCGGATTTTGGACCCCGAGGTGAGCTCCCCTCCCCTCCCTTTCCCTTCTCCCTCTCCCTCTCCCTCCTCTTCTTCCCCCCGCACGCGCCCTCCCTCTCCCCCTGCCCGCGCGCGCCCCCGCCCTTCCCCCTGCTCGCGGCGGCGCGGCCCCCGCCCCGGCCTCCCCGGCGGCGCTCGGCCCCCCCGCCCGGCCTCCCTCCCCGGCGGCGCTCGGCCCCCCGCTCGGCCCCTCCCCCTCCCTCCCCGGCGGCGCTCGGCCCCCCGCCCGGCCTCCCTCCCCGGCGGCGCTCGGCCCCGCCCCGGCCTCCCCGGCGGCGCTCGGCTCCCGCCCGGCCTCCCCTCGCGGCGGCGCGGCCCCGCCCCCTGCCCCTCCCCGGCGCGGCGGCGCCCGCCCCCTGCCCCGGCCCCTGCGCGCGGCGGCACCCGCCCCTGCCTCGGCCCCTGCGCATGGCGCTCGCCCGCCCCGCCCCTCGGCTCGGCCGGCCGTGGTGGCCCGGCGCCCTCCCGCGGCGCGGCGAGCCCCGCTCGCCCGCGCGCGCCCGCCCCCGGCTCGGCCGCCCGCCTCCCGGCGAGCTCGGCCGCCCCCCCCCGGTTCAACCGCCCTGTGCCCCGGCTTGGCCGCCCGTCCCCGCGCTCGGCCTCGTCCGGCCGTATCCTCGCTCACCCGCGCTCGCTTTCCCCGGCATGCTTGCCCGCTCGCCCCGCCGTGCCTTGCTCGCGTCGTGTCGGCCCCTGCGTGGCCTCGAGCTTGGCCCAGCGTGCCTATGGCGCGCGGCTTTGAGCTCGGCTAGCGCTCGGCCCCGACGTGCGCACGGCTAGTCCGTGGCGTGTGCGTGTGGCCTCGCGCGCGTGCCCGCGTAGTGCGCATGCCTTGGCACGACCCGTCGTGCCCCGTCTACCCCCAGACGCCCCGTCTACCCCCCCCCCCCGTGTCCTATGCGCGCTAATCTCATGTTTATATTAATAAGATAGGAGTCTCAATTTGGAAATTGGTTACATTAGTTAATTTGTATAACTAATCATCTATCTCGTTCAATGTTAATCTACTAAAAGTGGTCGCGATTACATTAGTGCATGTAGCTAATTCTTTTGTTAGAACCAATTAAAAACTAGAGCACGTGACGTCTAGTCCTTCGTTTACCCGTAGTGCCCCTCGAGCATAAGCTTTAACCCCTGTGAGACCTTCTCTTGTTTCTTTCTAACCAAGGTAAATTCATTATCGTATATGGTATTCTATGCATATTTGCTTTACTTGTTCTCTTGTATGGTGTACTGTTGGTTTCCTAATTTCAATGGATGGATGTATGTATGTTTGCACTCACTTAGAGAACGACCCGGTCGAAGAGCTCGAGGAACCCGCAGGAGAAGCCCCTGAGCAGCAATCGGTTGGTGGAGGCAAGTGTCCTTTGACCTATCTCTGTCCTATTCATTCTTTAATTCACCTCCCGCATTACACATTTATGCCTAAGGATTGACTAGCTTTTGTTATCCATGTCCTTGTTTACCTATGTGGGTCGGATTATTATTGCTTAGCTTTATGCTATTGCTTAACTCTAATCAATGAACATGATGAGATTATCTATGATACGCTGTTTTCCCTTCTCTTATTATGATGTTACTTGTGGCCTTTAAGGGGGCTCGAGCAGTTTCTCGAGTGCCTCTCCGTAAGGACCTGTTCTATGGATGACCGCCCGGGAAAACAGTGCAACCATGAGGGTGGAATGGGATGCCCCTAGCTGAATAATTAGAGGATCCGGGGTGTAGTTCGCTTCGCCGTCGTGCCATCAATGGGGCTCGGTGTATGCGGCTCGCTCTGCCAAGGTTGATTTGTCCCTTGGGGAGGAGTGCGATACATTTAGGAAACCTAACGGGCGGCTACAGTCCCGGGGAATCTTTGTAAAGGCTATGTAGTGATGCCCTGCTGGGTCACCTTGGTAGTGATCAATGGAGAGTCATGATCTCCGGGCAGAATGGGAATCACGGCTTGTGGGTAAAGTGCACAACCTCTGCAGAGTGTTTGAAAACTGATATATCAGCCGTGCTCGCGGTTATGAGCGGCCAAGGGAGCTCCAGTGATTAGTGGTACTTGATCAGACACATTATGGTACAGGTGGTTATGAGATCGATGGTTCTGGTTATGACTATGGTGCTGGTAAGTGGTATTCTTTCGTTTGGAAAGGGTACATCGGGCTAATAACTTGGGTTAATGCTAAAACCTGGCTTTCTATTAGTAAATAATAATCTGACCAACTAAAAGCAACTGCTTGACTTATCCCCACATAAAGCTAGTCCACTACAGCCAAACAGGATACTTGCTGAGTATGTTGATGTGTACTCACCCTTGCTCTACACACCAAACCCCCCCATCCCCAGGTTGTCAGCATTGCAACCACTGCTCAGGAGAAGATGAAGCTGTGGAAGGAGACTTCCATGAGTTCCAAGATTACGACGAGTTCTAGGCGTGGGTTAGCGGCAACCCCCAGTCGACTGCCTGTGAAGGCCGCAGTTATCTACATTTCTTTTCCGCACTTTGATTTATTGTAAGAACTATATGGACGTCTCAGACGTATGATGTAATTGACTATTATTTTCCTTTTAATACTATTTTGAGCACTGTGTGATGATGTCCATGTTATGTAACTGCTGTGTACGTGAATAACTGATCCTGGCACGTACATGGTTCGCATTCGGTTTGCCTTCTAAAACCGGGTGTGACAGCGAGCCGTTCGAGGAACAGAACACGGGCGCGCTGTCTTCACGCCGTGAGAGAGGGTTCTCTTGCTGCCCCTGGATGGGACGTAAGCTTGGCTGACGACGTGACCGCTGCTCCTGCCCGCCTGCCACCGCCATTACTGCCGGCCCATTTTTGCCGTATTGACCGTCGCGCCAGGCTGGCGCTTGCATGACGCGTGGGCGTGTTGGAAGTCGGAGAGGTGCACCCACTTGGCACGGTTGCATGCCGCCTGCATGGCTGCCCGCCCTTTCATCCGCAGGTCTGGGCGAAAGTGGAGGGGCACTTGTAACCACTGGGCGGTTGCATGCACCGCGCGCGGCGGTTTGGCTTCTTCTGCTCTGGGCCAGTTTGCATGACGTGTGGGACCCAGCCCCCACGCCGTAGGGGGAGGACCTTGGAGCGTGTTGGAGAAGACTCAGCCCACGACGGCTGGGGACGCAGGTAGGGAGAGTCGCCTTTTAAAGGAGGGTGACCCCCTTGAAAGGCGACCATGTCTTCGCGCTCCCTTATGCATCGTGTCTTTCCGCCTTCCGAGCCCCCGGATGGGGGACACCCGCAGTCCTTCCGCCTTGTCGTTGGAGGAACGCAACTCCGTGGGAGTTGGTACCTTTCAGCCATCGTTCGGCTTCAAGGATTTTCATCAGTCAGCCCGGCTACATCTCCTCGCCGGTGGTCACCCAAGACGGTGACCACCAGCCCCTGGGTGGGGAGAAGCAAGCCGGGCTGCGGTCTTGGTCCCACCCTCAGCTTCAAGGATGTTCATCATCCTCGCTGGGGTGGAGGCCGGGCTGAGCCGAAGCTCTACCTCCCACGCGGGTTCGTGGGTCAGCCTCTCCTTCAGCGTCCGAGGGAGAGGGCGCTCACTGGCCCTGCGAGAGGGGTGGACTTCGACAATGCGGGGCTGGTCGGCGGCGGGCGTCGTCAGCTTCAGCGTGTTGGGCTCGCCGGCTTGGCTCCCGACGCCCCCTCCTGCCGCAAGGGTGGTTGTCGCGCCGTGCGCACGGGAGGACCGCCCAAGACGTCGCGAGCTACCAGGGCGGCGTTCGTGTTCGGGGCGGTCCTGCCTTTGCACCGGTACGGCGCCCCTGCGCGGAGGTCGGTGCTCCGCTCGTCCGGGAGGATCCGAGTGGGGATCTGCCGGAGGGCTGACGGCCCCTGTCGTCGGTGCCGAGGCGGAGGCGGCTCGAGAAGTCCCCGTCGCCGACGGGATCACCGCCACCATCCGCGCTTCAGGCCTCCGGCTCTTTGTACTTGTCCTCGCCCCTCGAGCGTCGGCGAGGGCGAGGGCAAGGTTGCAGCGGCGTTTGCCCTGAGGCCATCGCTGCTGCAGTTCGGCCACCCGTAGAGGGGTCGTTGTCGCTGCTGCTGGAGCGGGCGACGGTGAGCCGTCCGTCGGTCTTCTGTTGCTCCGCAGGCCCCCCAATCGAGTGGGGTTGTTCGTACCTGCGGAGGTGGAACCAGAGTTCCGTTTGTAATGGCACCTTGAATGCTGGTCTTTTGTTCATTGTGGCTGTTGGGGCCTGAACGTGTATGTATTTTTGGCGCGGAGCCGTGTTTTTTCCTCATTTTCGAGCACTAAGACTCGCCTGTTGGTTGTCTGAACCGCTTCACCAAGCGTGAGTCGCCTCGTACAAAGGTGATGAGTGAGGTATCCGTATCTCGGAGGCGTAGGAGTCCCTCGGCTCGGTCGGCCTTGCTGTCCGAGGCTTCTCTTGCTTAGTTAAAGGAACCTCTCGGCCGCTCTTCGATGAGCCGAAGCTAGGGGTAGCGGTGTCAGCACGGACAGAGGTAGAGTTGGCTCGAAAAGAAGACTTGGTCGGCCGGAGCCTCGTCGGGTCGTCCGTTAGCGGGACCGACGCCGGAGTTGATCTGCCGAGGCCTCGGGCTGGGCTGATGTCTTCGGGGGACAGCTGGCCGAGGCCTCGGGGTGATCAGCCGAGCCGCCTGCTCGAGCCGAATTCTTGGTGGAGACCCTGGCGGCGATGGCCCGGGCGTGATGATGAAGTCGTCCTTCAGAGTGGAGATCCTCGGACCGTGTCGCCGTCCGAGGCTAGGTCGGACCTCGCCGAAGTTGTAGTTGACGCCGAGGGTGCTGCTGCTCCCTTCAACCGTCAAGATCCGAGCCTGCAGGATCGGATTATCTTGTAGCGTGTGTTTTCTGCGGCCGCCGAGGCCCAAACACACCCTCGCCGTGTTGTAAAGCTGCGCTTCTTTTCCTCTTGTTTCGAGTATCTGGACTTTTTCGTCGGTAACAGAATTGTCTGTGCGAGCGAGAGTTACTTTTCACGGAAGGTGATGAGTGAGGTATCCGTATCCCAGAGGCGTAGGAATCCCTCGGCTCGGTCGGCCTTGCCGCTTACGCGCACTCTTGCCCGTCCATAGGGTTCTGCCACCGACGCAGTCGAGAAGGCCCGAAGAATCGCTTCGGCAGAGGAGCTTTCGAGCGTGAAGACTTGTTCGGTCCGCGGAATCGCTTATCCGAACACGAGTTACTTATCGCAGAAGGTGATGAGTGAGGTATCCGTATCCCGAGGGCGTAGGAGTCCCTCGGCTCGGTCAGCCTTGGCTGCTTACATGTACTCCGTCGTTTTCAGGATCCACTTTCGAAGTAGTCGAAAAGCACGAAAGACATTCTGGCAGAAAGGATTTTTTTTTCGAGGAAAAAATTCGACGCAGAGGGGGTTCCCCCTTTTAGCCCCCGAGGGAGGGTCGGGCTTTGCCGAGGCAAAGCTGACCCTTCCTTGATGACTAAACTTTGCGTGGGAGCGAGGTATATGAATAACTTGAAAGCATCTTAAGGGTAGAAGCGACGTAGTTGTTGGATGTTCCAAGCGTTGCTGTAGACCTCGCCTTGACTGTTGGCCAGCTTGTACGTTCCGGGCTTCAGAACTTTGGCGATGACGAACGGCCCTTCCCAGGGAGGCGTGAGCTTGTGCCGCCCTCGGGCGTCCTGTCGCAGCCGAAGCACCAGGTCGCCCACCTGGAGGTCTCGGGACCGGACCCCTCGGGCGTGGTAGCGTCGCAGGGACTGCTGGTACCGCGCCGAGTGTAGTAAGGCCATGTCCCGAGCCTCTTCCAGCTGGTCCAGCGAGTCTTCTCGACTAGCTTGGTTGCTTTGGTTGGCATAGGCCCTCGTCCTCGGGGAACCGTATTCTAAGTCTGTGGGCAAGATGGCCTCGGCCCCATAGACTAGAAAGAACGGCGTGAAGCCCTTGGCTCGGCTCGGCGTTGTCCTCAGGCTCCAGACCACCGAGGGGAGTTCCTTCATCCATCGCTTGCCGAACTTGTTGAGGTCGTTGTAGATCCGAGGCTTGAGTCCTTGTAGAATCATGCCGTTGGCACGCTCTACTTGCCCATTCGCCATGGGGTGAGCCACGACTGCCCAGTCCACCCGGATGTGGTGATCCTCGCAGAAGTCCAGGAACTTTCTGCCGGTGAACTGGGTGCCGTTGTCGGTGATGATGGAGTTCAGGACCCCAAAACGATGGATGATGTTGGTGAAGAACGCCACCGCCTGTTCGGACCTGATGCTGTTTAGGGGTCGGACCTCGATCCACTTGGAGAATTTGTCGATGGCGACCAACAGGTGCGTGTAGCCCCTGGGTGCCTTCTGCAAGGGGCCGACGAGGTCCAGACCCCACACAGCAAAAGGCCAGGTGATGGGTATCGTCTGCAGAGCCTGAGCGGGCAAGTGGGTCTACCTCGCGTAGAACTGACACCCTTCGCAGGTGCGGACAATTCTAGTGGCGTCGGCCACCGCCGTTGGCCAGTAGAAACCTTGTCGAAAGGCGTTTCCAACAAGGGCCCGAGGTGCTGCGTGATGGCCGCAAGCCCCCGAGTGTATCTCTCGTAGGAGCTCCTGGCCTTCGGCGATGGAAATGCATCGCTGGAGGATGCCCGAGGGGCTGCGGTGGTAGAGCTCCTTCCCATCTCCCCGTAAGACGAACGACTTGGCGCGCCGCGCCAACCGCCGAGCTTCGGCTCAGTCGAGGGGTAGCTCTCCTCGGTGGAGATATTGCAGGTACGGGGTCTGCCAGTTTCGATTAGGCGTGACCCCGCTTCGCTCCTCCTCGACGCGCAATGCCTCACCCTCGGGGGCCGAGGGTACCTCGGGCTGAACCGAGGGTGCCTCGGGCCGAGCTGAGGGTGCCTCGGGTTGAGCCGAGGGTGCCTCGGACTGAGCCGAGGGTACCTCGGACTGAGCCGAGGGTACCTCGGGCTCGGACGTGTCGTCGATCTTGACAGAGGGTTGATGCAGGTCTCGGGAGAAGACGTCCGAGGGAACCGTTGTTCGCCCTGAGGCTATTTTAGCCAGCTCGTCCGCAGTCTCGTTGTAGCGCCGGGCGATGTGGTTGAGCTCGAGCCCGTAGAACTTGTCTTCCAGGCGCCAAACCTCATCGCAGTAGGCCTCCATCTTCGGGTCGCGGCAGTGGGAGTTCTTCATGACTTGGTTGATGACGAGCTGCGAGTCACCGTGAGCATCGAGGCGTCGGACCCCTAGCTCGATGGCGATCCACAACCCATTGACCAGAGCCTCGTACTTAGCCACATTGTTGGACGTCGGGAAATGGAGGCGTAGCACGTAGCGTAGGTGCTTCCCGAGGGGCGAGATGAAGAGTAGGCCTGCGCCGGCTCCTGTCTTCATCAGTGACCCATCGAAGAACATGGTCCAGAGTTCCGGCTGGATCGGAACTGTTGGGAGCTGGGTGTCGACCCATTCAGCCACGAAGTCCGCCAAGACCTGGGACTTGATGGCTTTCCGAGGGGCGAACGAGATTGTTTCGCCCATGATTTCCACCGCCCACTTCACGATTCTACCCGAGGCCTCTCGGCAATGGATGATCTCCCCCAGGGGGAAGGATGACACAACAGTTACCGGGTGAGACTCGAAGTAGTGTCGCAACTTCCGCCGCGTCAGGATCACCGCGTACAACAGCTTCTGAACTTGTGGGTAGCGGATTTTGGTTTTGGATAGTACCTCGCTGATGAAGTAAACTGGCCTCTGGACGGGCAATGTATGCCCCTCTTCTCGTCTCTCAACCACAATCGCGGCGCTAACCACCTGAGTGGTCGCGGCGACGTAGATCAAGAGGGCTTCTCCGGCAGCGGGGGGCACCAAGATGGGTGCATTCGTGAGGAGCGCCTTCAGGTTCCCGAGGGCTTCCTCGGCCTCAGGGGTCCAAGTGAAGCACTCGGCCTTCCTTAAGAGGCGGTACAGAGGCAGGCCTCTTTCGCCGAGGCGTGAGATGAAGCGGCTCAGAGCCGCAAGACATCCCATGACTCTCTGTACGCCTTTCAAGTCCTTGATGGGCCCCATGCTGGTGATGGCTGCGATCTTCTCCGGGTTGGCTTCGATGCCCCGCTCGGAGACGATGAACCCCAAGAGCATGCCTCGGGGAACCCCAAAGACACACTTCTCGGGATTAAGCTTCACTCCTTTCGCCTTGAGACATCGGAATGTCACTTCAAGGTTGGAAAGGAGGTCGGAGGCTTTCCTCGTCTTGACTATGATGTCATCGACGTAGGCCTCGACCGTCCGGCCAATGTGTTCGCCGAACACATGGTTCATGCACCGCTGGTACGTCGCACCCGCATTCCTCAAGCCGAACGGCATGGTGACATAGCAGTACATGCCGAAGGGTGTGATGAAAGAAGTCGTGAGCTGGTCGGACTCTTTTCATCCTGATTTGGTGATACCCTGAGTAGGCATCGAGGAAAGACAGGGTTTCGCACCTAGCAGTGGAATCCACGATTTGATCGATGCGAGCTAGAGGGTAGGGAACCTTCAGACATGCTTTGTTTAGACTAGTGTAGTCTACACACATCTGCAATTTCCCTCCTTTCTTTCTCACAAGCATAGGGTTGGCAAGCCATTCGGGATGGAATACCTCTTTGATGAACCCTGCCGCCATTAGCTTGTGGATCTCCTCGCCAATGGCTCTGCGCTTTTCTTTGTCGAATCGGTGTAGAGGCTGCTTCACGGGTCGGGCTCCAGCTCGGATATCCAGCGAGTGCTCGGCGACATCCCTCGGTATGCCGGGCATGTCCGAGGGACTCCACGCGAAAACGTCGGCGTTTGCGCGGAGAAAGTCGACGAGCACTGCTTCCTATTTGGGATCGAGCTCGGAGCCGATCCGGATCTGCTTGGAGGCGTCGCCGCTGGGGTCGAGGGGGACGGACCTAACCGTCTCCGCTGGCTCGAAGTTGCCGGCGTGACGCTTCACGTCTGGCACCTCCTTAGAGAGGCTCTCCAGGTCGGCGATGAGGGCCTCGGACTCGACGAGGGCCTCGGCGTACTCCACGCACTCCACATCGCATTCGAACGCGTGTTTGTACGTGGGGCCGACGGTGATGACCCCGTTGGGGCCCGACATCTTGAGCTTGAGGTAGGTGTAGTTGGGGATGGCCATGAACTTCACGTAGCATGGCCTCCCCAATACTGCGTGGTAGGTTCCTCGAAACCCGACCACCTCGAACGTGAGGGTCTCCCTTCGGAAGTTGGAGGGTGTTCCGAAGCAGACGGGAAGGTCGAGTTGTCCGAGGGGCTGGACGCGCTTCCCTGGGATGATCCCATGGAAAGGCGCAGCGCCTGCCCGGACCGAGGACAGATCGACACGCAGGAGCCCGAGGGTCTCGGCATAGATGATGTTGAGGCTGCTGCCTCCGTCCATGAGGACCTTGGTGAGTCTGACGTCGCCGATGACGGGGTCGACAACGAGCGGGTATTTCCCCGGGCTCGGCACGTGGTCGGGGTGGTCGGCTTGGTCGAAGGTGATGGGCTTGTCGGACCAGTCTAGGTAGACTGGCGCCACCACCTTCACCGAACAGACCTCCCGACGCTCTTGCTTGCGGTGCCGAGCCGAGGCGTTTGCCGCTTGCCCACCGTAGATCATGAAGCAGTCGCGGACCTTGGGGAACTCTCCTGCCTGGTGATCTTCCTTCTTGTCGTCGTCGTGAGCCTTGCCACCCTCCGCGGGTGGCCCGGCCCTGTGAAAGTGGCGCCGAAGCATAGCGCACTCCTCAAGGGTGTGCTTGACGGGCCCTTGATGATAGGGGCACGGCTCCTTGAGCATCTTGTCGAAGAGGTTGGCACCTCCGGGGGGTTTCCGAGGGTTCTTGTACTCGGTGGTGGCGACAAGGTCCGCGTCGGCGGTGTCGCGTTTCGCTTGCGACTTCTTCTTGCCCTTCTTCTTGGCGCCGCGCTGAGTTGACGCCTCGGGGGCGTCCTCCGGTGGGCAGCCCTAGGGCTGCTTGCCCTTCCGGAAGATAGCCTCAACCGCCTCCTGGCCAGAGGCGAACTTGGTGGCAATGTCCATCAGCTCGCTCGCCCTGGTGGGGGTCTTGCGACCCAGCTTGCTCACCAGGTCGCGGCAGGTGGTGTCGGCGAGGAACGCGCCGATGACATCCAAATCGGTGATGTTGGGCAGCTCGGTGCGCTGCTTCGAGAATCGCCGGATGTAGTCCCGGAGAGACTCTCCCGGCTGCTGCCGGCAGCTTCGGAGGTCCCAGGAGTTCCCAGGGCGCACGTACGTGCCCTGGAAATTGTCGGCGAAGGCTTGGACCAGGTCGTCCCAGTTGGAGATCTGCCCCGGAGGCAGGTGCTCCAACCAGGCGCGAGCGGTGTCGGAGAGGAACAGGGGGAGGTTGCGGATGATGAGGTTGTCATCGTTCGTTCCACCCAGTTGGCAGGCCAGCCGGTAGTCCCGAGCCACAGTTCCGGTCTCGTCTCCCCCGAGTACTTTGTGATAGTAGTCGGGGTTCGGAACCGGGTCGGGAACGGCGCCCGTCGTATGGCGCGGCTGAAAGCCTACTGACCGGGTGGTTCGGGCGAGGGACTCCGATCCTCCCCGCTGTCGTAGCGTCCCCCACGCCTGGGGTGGTAGCCTCGGCGCACCCTCTCGTCGAGGTGGGCCCGACGGTCGCGGTGATGGTGCTCGTTGCCGAGGCGTCCCAGGGCCGCAGGCGCTGTGTTGCGCGTGCGCCCGGTGTGGACCGAGGCTTCCTGTTGGAACTCGCTCTCAGCAGCAAGAAGGCCAACAAGGGTGAACAGTGGTGACCACAGGGTTACGTGCACGGGGGCAATAGCTCTGTTGATCTAGCCTCTCACGGGCACTGTGCGGGGGTATTTATAGGTATCTGAGTGCCCAGCGTCTTGTGTTAAGGACGCATGTGCCCTCAAACACCTATTTTATCCCCAGAATATTCCCATAAAGCAGGGTTACAAACCGTAATTACAAGTATTCCTTTACAAGTTAGGCTCGTAATACAGAGGCGGCCACGCGGGGCCCGTTACAATGGGCCAGATCACACGTGGGCCTTGGGACTGAACGAGGACGCGCCGTGGTAGGACGTCGCCGCAGGCCTTCGTCAAAGTGCCGAGTCCTGCGAAGGGTGTCCCTGCCCGCTTTGTCTCTGCCGGACCAGCGGCTGCAGCGAAGGCCTCGAGCGAAGGGTGGCGTCTTTGCCTTCGCCCCAACATTTGCCCTCCGAGGGACCAGTTCGACAAAGTCACCTGGTGCCGAAGACGTCGCTAGATGGCGGAGACGCTGCCCTCGCTCGAAGTGGTTCCGCAGGGGGTTTTTGATGTGACCGTTGATGGACGGCGTACTGTTGGATTGCGGGTTTCCCGAAGCGCCGCGGCCTGTCGGATTGCGGGTTTCCCGAAGAGCCGCGCCCTGCCTATAAAAGGGGGGCAGGGGCGGCGCTGTTTGAACTCTGCCTTCCGCGCTCCGTAAAACCCTAGCCGCCCGCCGTCTTGCTGCTCCTTTTCCTCCGCTGCTCCCTTTGCTCGCCGGCGTTCTGGCTCGAGTGAAGCAGACCGCCCGCCGCCGACGACGGTACGTAGCAATGCCATCCTCTTCTTCTTCCGCCGACGCCACGCCGCCTCGTCTGAGGAGACATTGAGTAACGTGATGGTGGAGGAGTTGCGCGCCGGCGACTCTGTTGAATTTGGTGTGTCACGGATGACGTCAGCCCGTATTGAAGATATGCAGCGGTTGGGCTACTTTGGCGGCAGAGTCGCTCGTGCTCCGGGGACGGAGGAAGTCCCCGAGCCGGAGGGCGAGTTGGTTGTTTTCGAGGCGTTCTTCGTCGCCGGACTCCGCTTGCCTGCGCACCGGTTTGTCGGCGAAGTCCTGCGTAGATTCAGCGTTCAAATACATCAGCTGACACCGAACGCCATAGTGGCGCTGGCGAAGTATGTCTGGGCGACGACTTCGTACGGCGGACAGCCGTCAGTTGAAGTTTTTGCGAAGAATTATTGTTTGCATTGGCAGAAAAGGATGGTTGAGGACAGAGTTGCCCAGTTCGGGTCATGCACATTCACGCCGAAGACCGGCAAGACCACAATGCCAGTAGTGGAGTTGGTCCCGTGCGCCCGCAACAAGTGGGGCAATTGGAATGAATTTTGGTTTTATGTTGCTGAGGCTACTGTCGAAGGCCATAAAGGGCTCCCCGTGTCCGAAATGTGCTCTCACTATTACTCTGCGTATCCGCCTTATGAAGTGGCAGAAGAGGATGCAGACGAAGGGGCCCTTCGGTGCGCCGCCGGTCAGAGCAGCGGTCGAGATTTAGTTGAAGAGTTCGTGGCGTACGGGGTCTGGCCCTTGGCGCACGGCTGGGCGCTGGGCGAAGTATGCCCTCGCTAGATGCCCTTTCACGGAGGAAGGGTGGTGCGAAGTCCTGCCTTCGCACTGAATTTGCGAAACCGTGACCCGGCCGCCTTTGTGCGTGATGCGGAGGACTTGGCGGTGCGGCTCGTGGGGCGTTACGTGCCGAGGACGGAAGGCCAGCGCAGCTTTGACATCCGCGGGTCAAATGAACGTTTGAACATGGTCTTCGAATTAAATCAACTGTCGTACGACGGCTACCCTGGTCAAGACGAAGCGGACCGCCGTGGGAAGAAACCGGCGGTGGAGACTGGAGGCGACCCTGCGCTGGTGGCCGCCGCCTCCTCGAAAAAGAGAAAATTAGGTACTGCGATGGGAAGACTTGGGGTGTCTGATAGTTTCGCTAGAGAGTTAATGAGGACGTGTGCGGCCCCGGGGGAGAGGATGTCTTCGCCCGAGCTCCGGGAGTCTTCGGCTCGGATGCTGAGGGTTACCGGGGGTTGTTGGCCTAAAGACATTCCTATCCCCTGCGCGACTGAGGAGGACTGTTTTACATCTCGTATGGTTCATCGGTGGAGAGTTTTTCCTTATGGGCGAAATATCGGTCATGTTGTGTGGGCAGTGATGGACAAGGATCGCCAAGGGGTGGCGCGAAAACGCCAGGCGACTGTGAGGGTTCACGAAGCTCGGCCGAAAAGGCAGCGGGGAACGGCGAAGGCGGAGGCCTCCGGTGGAGGCAAGCCGCTGCTGCCGGCGAAGGTGGGCGCCTCTGCGCCTGGCAAGGCGCCGGAGGTGACGGTGGGCGCCGGAGGCCCCAAGCTGACGAAGGTGGTGCCGTCTGTCAGCGGAGTGGCGGAGGCGGCGAAGGCGGCCCGAACGTTACCGCCGCCCGGCAAACGCGTTGCCGACTTCGGCACCGAGATTAATGTGGAGGATTATCTTGGGGGTAAGTCTATATAAATATATATACACATTTTTTTTAATTTGTTGACGCGTTGCAGGGTCGGACGAGGGCCCGCTTGCTCTAGTTATGCCTGGCGCGGCGATCGCGATGGCTGCGCCAGCGCCGACGGCGAAGGCGGGGGGAGAGACCCTTGGCGCCGGAGGCGAGGTGTCTGCCCTCGCACTGGTCAGGGACGAGGCGGGCGTGGCGACCCGCCGGCTGAAGGGAGCGACGGAGGCGTTGAGTCGAGCGACGGAGGCGCTGAGTCAGGTCCGCCGAGCTATGCCCTCTCCGCCCCCCCCCCCCCTCTTTTTTTTACGCAACGGCCTTACGTGTGCTCTGCAGGTGGCTGACTTCACCAGCCGCACCGCGTCGGGGGCCCTTACGGCAGCTTTGTCTGCCGAGGTTGAGAGACTTCGGACGCAACATGCTGACGCTGTCCGTGAGAAGTCGGCCTCCGACAGCAAGTGCCGCAAACTGGCGGAGAAGGTGGCCGCCCTGGAGAAGGAGAAGGCTGACCTCCGGCGCCAGCTGGCGGGGGAGAGGAGGGAGGCCAACGAAGCCATCGCCAAAGAGCAGGCTGCTCAGGCGGAGGCCAGGCTGGCGCGGGCGGAAGGCAATATCGCCAAGGAGCTCGCCGGAGAGCTGCAGCGGCGGCTTACTGCCCTGGAGAGCCGCGCGGAGGGGGCCGAGGCCGCGATGCGAGCGGAGGCCGAACGGACGCGCACGCAGCTCATGACTGCATATCGCGAGCTAGGTGTGCGGACGGGTGACTTCGAGGTGCCGGAGCGAGAGGCCGGACTTCGCTGTCTGGAATGGGTGCAGGAGGAACTGCAGGAGCTCCCCACTGTCTTGGCGGGGTTGATGTCGTTCACCTCCCTGGTCACCTGCGAGACAGCGATGAACGCGCTCTCTCGCGAAGGCTGCCGGCACTTTGAGGCCCTCGACCAGGCAGATGAGGATTTTGGGCGAGATATCTTTGAGGTCGAAGACCCCGTGGTGAAGGAGTCCGCTGGGGCCCTCTATGACCGGATGTGGGGTTCATACGGTTGTGAGGTGGTCCGGGCGCGGGCCGAGGCTGCGAGGGCTCAGGTAACGTTGTCGTTTGCTCGGCGTTTGCTGGATGCGGTCTGTGCGTGTGTTTGCTGAATTTTTGTGCGTTTTGTCTTAGGCGGAGCGCGGCGAGCGGGTGGACGACTTCGGGGCGCTGAACAGCGCGCTGCCTGACCCGGAGACGACCCCTGCGGAGGCCGCGACTGGAGTCACCCCGGGACCGACCCCGGAGACTACGGAAGATGCACCAGGCGCCCCTGCACCTGCTGCGGCCGGCGAAGACCTTCCCCCAAAGGTGGCCGAAGGCGCGCCCGATGCCCCCGCAGCGGCTGTGCCGAGCGCTGAAGATCCAGCGGAGGTGGGGGCGGAGGCAGCGGCGGAGGCTCCCGCAGCGGCAGGGCCTTCGCAGGTGGCATAGGAGGTGTTTAGGGTTGAGGAATTTTTGGATGTTGTACTGAATTTTGGTTGCTGCGCAGGTTCAAGATTTTGGGCCTGCGCACGCAACCGCTACTACTGAGTTTTTGGCGGCTTCGACCGCGGAAGATGGAAATGAATATGGTGGGTCTGTTTCTGAGTTTTTTGATTTTACTGACTCTGGGAGCTCGGTTGGGTGGACTGAGGAGTCTTCGGAGGAGGACTTGGATTATTTTGCGGCCTTGGACGTGGCTGCGGCGGAGGCTGCGCCGCACGCTGCGGACGCGCCAGACGTGCCCGGTCCTAGCACCGGGCACCGACGACGAAGGGCGGTTGCAAAGCGTAGGATTAGTGCGGAGGAAGGGGCCCGGCTTCGCGTTAGTAGGGCTGGTCGGCAGGAGCTGCTGTCTTTGCCGGCCGCCGCGGGTGCAGGGGAAGGGGAGCTGCGAAGCCTTTTTGCGGGTGAGGAGCTTAGGATAATGTTGTTTAATTATAGAGAGATGGGGATTATTCCTAAGGTTGAGCCGATGTAAGGCGTGGTGCCCTCGCTTGTGTATGTGTAAGGGCTTGTAAAATGGAGTTGTGTGCCCTCGCGTGCCTGTGCCTGCGAGGGCGCTGTGCACTTTGTCTGGTGTGATTGATTATGCTGTGCCAGTATGATTATAATTGGTCTTGGTGTCGTTTCTGCTTTTGTTGTACTGGGTCGGCTGCGCCCTTAGGCGGCTCTTGCGCGAAGTCTTTGCGATAGGCTTCGGATTTTTGCGTGCTTGTGCTTAGTTCGGCTGCACCTTTAGGCGACTTCTGCGCGGATAGTCTTCGTGATAGACTTCGGATTTTTGCGCACTTGTTGTGCTTAGTCCGGCTGCACCATTAGGCGACTTCTGCGCGGATAGTCTTCGCGATAGACTTCGGATTTTTGCGCACTTGTTGTGCTTAGTCCGGCTGCACCCTTAGGCGACTTCTGCGCGGATAGTCTTCGCGATAGACTTCGGTTTTTTGCGCACTTGTTGTGCTTAGTCCGGCTGCACCCTTAGGCGACTTCTGCGCGGATAGTCTTCGCGATAGACTTCGGATTTTTGCGCACTTGTTGTGCTTAGTCCGGCTGCACCCTTAGGCGACTTCTGCGCGGATTGGTCGCACGCGAGGGTGGCTAGCGCTTAGCCTCGCGGTGACTTCGAATTGGTCGAATGCCGAAGACCGTTGTCGCGGTCTTTTTTCGACACATGCTTTTGCGGGGGATTTTTCTCACATATATTACATGGCTCCGCCTCGTTAAAAACCTCACCCCCCGGGAGGAAAAGAGTGCGGGCCGGTACAGGATTGTTTGTGGTGAATTACAAGGGCGAACTCAGCCCTAAGTATTTAAACAAAAAATTTACGAAGGTTGTCGATGTTCCAGGAGTGCTCCAGGTCCTCGCCATTTGGCGTTGTGAGCCTGTAAGCGCTGGGGGAGGCTTTTGTTTTGACTATGAAGGGGCCCTCCCACTTGGGCTCCAACTTGCCCTTGGACTCCGTCCGAGCTGTTCGGATGAGTACGAGGTCCCCCGCGCTGAACTCCCTTGGGATGACTGCGCGGTCGCGCCATGCTTTGGTCTGGGCTTGGTATTTGTTTAAGGCCTGCAGGGCGAAGACCCGGTCTCCGTCAATGAGATCTTTGGAGGTTGGCTCATCCACGTCAGGGGCGGCTGACGGAGCTGTGCGCGGAGACCCATGCTTTATTTCTTGCGGGGTCATTGCCTCCGATCCGTATAGAAGGCGGAAAGGAGTGAACCCGGTCGCCCTGCATTCGGTTGTGTTTAGCGCCCAGACTGCCTCCAGTAACACAGCCGGACCCATCCACAGAAAAGGTCTGGACTATCCATTGCGACGGTGCATGGTGTCATGCGGGGGCAGGCGTCGCTGCAGTCGTCACCTCGCCAGCCGGAGTCAAACACAGATATGCAGCACGCCTCAGCTTCGCTCTGGAATCCGCCAAATGTGCAAATGTTGGGGCGAAGGCAAAGACGCCACCCTTCGCTCGAGGCCTTCGCTGCAGCCGCTGGTCCGGCAGAGACAAAGCGGGCAGGGACACCCTTTGCAGGACTCGGCACTTTGACGAAGGCCTGCGGCGACGTCCTACCACGGCGCGTCCTCGTTCAGTCCCAAGGCCCACGTGTGATCTGGCCCATTGTAACGGGCCCCGCGTGGCCGCCTCTGTATTACGGGCCTAACTTGTAAAGGAATACTTGTAATTACGGTTTGTAACCCTGCTTTATGGGAATATTCTGGGGATAAAATAGGTGTCTGAGGGCACATGCGTCCTTAACACAAGACGCTGGGCACTCAGATACCTATAAATACCCCCGCACAGTGCCCGTGAGAGGCTAGATCAACAGAGCTATTGCCCCCGTGCACGTAACCCTGTGGTCACCACTGTTCACCCTTGTTGGCCTTCTTGCTGCTGAGAGCGAGTTCCAACACTTCCCACATGAATCGGGAAGTCGCGGTGCGATGTTCCGAGGGGTACCCCTGCCTTCGGGAGGCGGAGCTTTCGGCCCGTCGGACCGCAGCGCCCTCCAGGAGATTCTTGAGCTCTCCCTGGATTCGCCGCCCCTTGGTGGTTGATGGCTCTGGCATCGCACGGAGAAGCATTGCTGCTGCAGCCAGGTTCTGGCCGACCCCACTGGAAGCGGGTGGCGGCCTTACCCCGACATCGTCGGCGATGCGGTGCTGGATACCCTGGGGTAGATGGCGCACTTCTCCGACCGGAGGTTGGCCCGCCCATTCCTACCCAACGTCCCGGCGGATCGGCTCAAGTGCTCCCGCTCCCTCGTCGAGCCTGGCCGGCACCCCGCGGATTTCTCGAGCTGTGGGTCATGACCCCCCGCCGGAACGGGGACCACAGCTAGCTCCCGTAGGATGTCAACACGAGGCACGGGCCTAGGGAGATCACCGTTCTCTGGCATACCAAGATGGTTGCCTTCGGAGGGACCCCCTAGATCGACGTGGAAACATTCGCGACTTGGGCCGCAGTCCTCGTCGCCGAGGCTGCGGCTACCGTCGGAACAGTTGGAAAGGCAGTAGTCGCATGCGGTCAGGAAGTCCCGCATGGCACTGGGGTTACCAAGTCCGGAGAAGTCCTAACAGAAGTCGGGCTCGTCATCTTCCTCGGACCCCGAGGGCCCGTAGGTCGAGACGTCCGTCAGCCGGTCCCAGGGTGACCGCATACGATACCCCAGAGGGTTTGGACTCGCCTCTACGAGAGCGTCCGCCAAAGCGAAGTCGCTTGGCGGGTCGAGGCTGAATCCAAGGGGCGTGAGATGGGAACCGGTGGGTACCTCTTGGTCGACGGGCGGTGACGAAGTCACGTCAGGGACTGACTGCACCGTCGTCTCAGGTACGAGGGTGACGCCCAGCAAGCCTTTCGCGAGCGTGCTGGCATCGTCCGTTTGCTTGTAATTGGCGTGTTGCGGGGAGACGGCGCTCGTCTTCGTCTCAAACGCGAGGTCGATGCCCGACGCGCCCCCCGTTGGGGCGCCGGCGCCGTCGACTCGCTCGACAGCCGACGAGGTGCCGCCTCCTACTTGGCCTTGGTTGCCCCGCCTCCTCCTCCGTCGGCGGGGGAGAGGGCGGGGTGAGCTCGAATGTCGTTCTTCCACCACGCGGGGAAGGCGTCGTCGATTCCACCGTCGGCGGGCGGGCTGTCGGTCGCCATTGTCGCCATCGCACGGCGGGGGAAGGAGTACTATGTCGTAGCTGCCGTCGAGGGACATGAACTCAAGACTCCCGAAACGGAGCACCGTCCCGGGCTGGAAAGGTTGCTGGAGACTGCCCATCTGGAGCTTGACGGGAAGCTGTTCGTCAACACGCAGCAGGCCCCTACCTGGCGCGCCAACTGTCGGTGTTTCGAGACCGGGGGGTCCCTGGGCCGACGAGTGAAATGTCGCCGCGTGCTCCAGCCCAGATGGGTCGGCGCGAGGCCGAGCGCGAAGGGGGGAAGAAGGCGTGAGAGAGGTGGAAATCCCGCGGCCTTTGTGTTCGTCCCGCGCCCAGGTCGGGTGCACTTGCAGTAGGGGGTTACAAGCGTTCCACGCGGGAGGGAGCGAGCGGCCTCACACGAGCGCCAGTCCCGTCCTCTTCCCCGCGCGGCCAACCCTCTCTAAGGGGGCCCTGGTCCTTCCTTTTATAGGCGCAAGGAGAGGATCCAGGTGTACAATGGGGGTGTAGCAGAGTGCTAACGTGTCTAGCGGAGGAGAGCTAGCGCCCTAAGTACATGCCATCGTGGCAGCCGGAGAGGTTTTGGCACCCGGTTCGTGTGGTGTCGTGGTCGTCGGAGGAGCGCTGGAACCTGGCGGAAGGACAGCTGTCGGAGCTGTCGAGTCCTTGCTGACGTCCTCTTGCTTCCGTAAGGGGGCTGAGTGCCGCCATCGTCATAGAGCGTGCGGGGCGCCATCATTGCTTGTCTGACGGAGCGAGCCAGATGGGACGCCGGTCTTGTTTCCCGTAGCCTGAGTCAGCTTGGGGTAGGGTAATGATGGCGCCTCCTGTCGACGTGGCCGGTCCGCGCCCTAGGTTGGGCGATGTGGAGGCTCCTCCGAGGTCGAGGTCGAGTCTGTCTTCCGAGGCCGAGGTCGAGTCTGTCTTCTGAGGCCAGGGCTGAGTCCGAGCCCTGGGGTCGGGCGAAGCGGAGTTCGTCGTCTTCAGGGGCTGAGCCCGAGTCCGAGCCCTGGGTCGGGCGGAGCGGAGTTCACCGTCTTCCGGGGCTTAGCCCGAGTCCGAGCCCTGGGTCGGGCGGAGCGGAGTTCGTCGTCTTCCGGGGCTTAGCCCGAGTGTGAGCCCTAGGTCGGGCGGAGCGGAGTTCGCCGTCTTCCGGGGCTTAGCCCGAGTCCGAGCCCTAGGTCGGGCGGAGCGGAGTTCGCCGTCTTCCGGGGCTTAGCCCGAGTCCGAGCCCTGGGTCGGGCGGAGCGGAGTTCGCCGTCTTCCGGGGCTTAGCCCGAGTCCGAGCCCTGGGTCGAGCGAAGCGGAGTTTCCTATGGTGTCTGAGGCCAGGCCTGGCTGCCTGTCAGCCTCGCTCTATCGAGTGGCACAGTAGTCGGAGCGGCGCAGGCGACGCCGTCCTTCTGTCAGGCCGGTCAGTGGAGCTGCGAAGTGACTGCGGTCACTTCGGCTCTGTCGACTGGAGGACGTGCGTCAGAATAAAGGTGTCAAGCCACCTTTGCATTAAATGCTCCTGCGATTTGGTCGGTTGGTGTGGCGATTTGGCCAGGGTTGCTTCTTGGCGAAGACTGGGCCTCGGGCGAGCCGGAAGTATGTTCGTCGCTGGAGGGGGCCTCGGGCGAGACATAGATCCTCCGGGGTCGGCTGCCCTTGCCCGAGGCTGGGCTCGGGCGAGGCGTGATCGAATCCCTCGAATGGACCGATCCCTGACTTAGTCGCACCCATCAGGCCTTTGCAGCTTCGTGCTGATGGGGGTTACCAGCTGAGAATTAGGAGCCTTGAGGGTACCCCTAATTATGGTCCCCGACAATCACCTTCCACCTCCGGCTCCGACGCGCCGTCCGTCACTTCTAAGCGCCATGAGCGCAAGAAGTTTAGTAAGATACCCTTACGCTATCCTCGCATTCCTAAACATACGCCTTTACTTTCCGTCCCATTATGCAAACCACCAACTTTTGATGGTGAAGATTATGCTAGGTGGAGTGATTTGATGCGATTTCATCTAACCTCACTCCACAAAAGTATATGGGATGTCGTTGAGTTTGGTGTACAGGTACCATCCGTAGGGGATGAAGACTATGATGAGGACGAAGTGGCCCAAATCCAACACTTCAACTCCCAAGCCTCAACTATACTCCTCGCCTCTCTAAGTCGAGAGGAGTATAATAAGGTGCAAGGGTTGAAAAATGCTAAGGAGATTTGGGACACACTAAAGACCGTGCACGAAGGAGACGAGGTGACCAAAATCACCAAGCGGGAAACGATCGAGGGAGAGCTCGGTCGCTTCCGACTTCGCCAAGGGGAGGAGCCACAAGTCATGTACAACCGGCTCAAAACCTTGGTGAACCAAGTGCGCAACCTCGGGAGCAAAAAATGGGATGACCACGAAATGGTTAAGGTTATTTTAAGATCACTCGTTTTCCTTAACCCTACTCAAGTTCAATTAATTCGTGGCAATCCTAGATATACACTAATGACTCCCGAGAAGTAATCGGGAATTTTGTGAGCTTTGAATTGATGATCAAAGGCTCAAAGAAGATCAACGAGCTTGACGGTCCCTCCACGTCCGAAGCACAACCGGTCGCATTTAAGGCGACGGAAGAAAAGAAGGAGGAATCTACTCCAAGTCAAACACCCATCGACGCCTCCAAGCTCGACAACGAGGAAATGACGCTCGTCATCAAGAGCTTCCGCCAAATCCTCAAGCAAAGCAGGGGGAAAGATTACATGCCCCGCTCCAAGAAAGTGTGCTACAAATGTGGTAAGCCCGGTCACTTTATAGCAAAATGTCCTATTTCTAGTGACAGTGACAGGGGCGACGACAAGAAGGGAAGAAGAAAGGAGAAGAAGAAATACTACAAGAAGAAGGGTGGCGACGCCCATATATGCCGCGAGTGGGACTCGGACGAGAGCTCCTCCGACTCCTCCTCCGACGAGGACGCCGCCAACATCGCCATCAACAAGGGCCTTCTCTTCCCCAACGTCGGCCACAAGTGCCTCATGGCAAAGGACGGCAAAAGAAGAAGGTTAAATCCAAACCCTCCACTAAATATGAGTCCTCTAGTGATGATAATGCTAGTGATGAGGAGGATAATTTACGTACCCTTTTTGCCAACCTAAACATACAACAAAAGGAAAAGTTAAATGAATTAATTAGTGTCATCCATGAGAAGGATGACCTCCTGGACACCCAAGAGGACTTCCTAATCAAGGAAAACAAAAAGCATGTTAAGGTTAAAAATGCTTACGCTCTAGAAGTAGAAAAATGTGAAAAACTATCTAGTGAGCTAAGCACTTGCCATGAGACTATTGACAACCTTAGAAATGAGAATGCTAATTTGTTAGCTAAGGTTGATTCAAATGCTTGTGATGTTTCAATTCCCAATCTTAGAAATGATAATAATGATTTGCTTGCTAAGAATGAATAATTAAACATTTCTCTTGCTATCCTTAGGATTGAGAATGAAAAATTGCTTGCTAAGTCTAAAGAACTAGATGTTTGCAATGTTACAATTTCCGATCTTAGAGATAAAAATGATATATTGCGTGCTAAGATTGTTGAACTTAATTCTTGCAAACCCTCTACATCTACCACTAAGCATGTCACTATTTGCACTAGATGTAGAGATGTTGATGTTAATGCTATTCATGATCACATGGCCTTAATTAAACAACAAAATGATCATATAGCAAAATTAGATGCTAAAATTGCCGAGCATGAACTTGAAAATGAAAATTTTAAATTTGCTCGTAGTATGCTTTATAGTGGGAGACGCCCTGGCATCAAGGATGACATTGGCTTCCAAAAGGGGGACAATGTCAAACTTAATGCCCCTCCTAAAAGATTATCTAATTTTGTTAAGGGCAAGGCTCCCATGCCTCAGGATAACGAGGGTTACATTTTGTACCCTGCCGGTTATCCCGAGAGCAAAATTAGGAGAATTCACTCTAGGAAGTCTCACTCTGGCCCTAATCATGCTTTTATGTATAAGGGTGAGACATCTAGCTCTAGGCAACCAACCCGTGCTAAGTTGCCTAAGAAGAAAACTCCAAATGCATCAAATGACCATAGCATTTCATTTAAAACTTTTGATGCTTCTTATGTGTTAACTAACAAATCCGGCAAGGTAGTTGCCAAGTATTTTGGGGGCAAACACAAGGGATCAAAGACTTGTGTTTGGGTACCCAAAGTTCTTGTGTCTAATGCCAAAGGACCCAAAACCATTTGGGTACCTAAAGTCAAGAACTAAAATTGTTTTGTAGGTTTATGCATCCGGTGGCTCAAGTTGGATAATCGACAGCGGGTGCACAAACCATATGACAGGGGAGAAGAAGATGTTCTCCTCCTATGAGAAGAACCAAGATCCCCAAAGAGCGATCACATTCGGGGATGGAAACCAAGGTTTGGTCAAAGGTTTGGGTAAAATAGCTATATCTTCTGACCATTCCATTTCCAATGTTTTTCTTGTTGATTCATTAGATTACAATTTGCTTTCCGTTTCACAATTATGTCAAATGGGCTACAACTGTCTTTTAACTGATGTAGGTGTCACTGTCTTTAGAAGAAGTGATGATTCAATAGCATTTAAGGGAGTGTTAGAGGGTCAGCTATACTTGGTAGATTTTGATAGAGCTGAACTCGACACTTGCTTAATTGCTAAGACTAACATGGGTTGGCTCTGGCACCGCCGACTAGCCCATGTTGGGATGAAGAATCTTCATAAGCTTCTAAAGGGAGAGCACATTTTAGGATTAACAAATGTTCATTTTGAGAAAGACAGGATTTGTAGCGCATGCCAAGCAGGGAAGCAAGTTGGTGTTCATCATCCGCATAAGAACATCATGACGACTGACAGGCCACTGGAGCTCCTACACATGGACCTATTCGGCCCGATAGCTTACATAAGCATCGGTGGGAGTAAGTACTGTCTAGTTATTGTGGATGATTATTCTCGCTTCACTTGGGTGTTCTTTTTGCAGGAAAAATCTCATACCCAAGAAACTTTAAAGGGATTCTTGAGACGGGCTCAAAATGAGTTTGGCTTGAGAATCAAGAAAATTAGAAGCGACAACGGGACGGAGTTCAAGAACTCTCAAATTGAAGGCTTCCTTGAGGAGGAGGGCATCAAGCATGAGTTCTCCTCTCCCTACACCCCACAACAAAATGGTGTAGTGGAGAGGAAGAATAGAACTCTATTGGACATGGCAAGAACCATGCTTGATGAGTACAAGACTTCGGATCGGTTTTGGGCCGAGGCGGTCAACACCGCCTGCTACGCCATCAATCGGTTGTATCTACACCGAATCCTCAAGAAGACATCATACGAACTCCTAACCGGTAAAAAGCCCAATATTTCATATTTTAGAGTCTTTGGTAGCAAATGCTTTATTCTTGTTAAAAGAGGAAGAAAATCTAAATTTGCTCCTAAGACTGTAGAAGGCTTTTTACTAGGATATGACTCAAACACAAGGGCATATAGAGTCTTTAACAAGTCCTCCGGAATAGTTGAAGTTTCTTGTGACGTTGTGTTTGATGAGACTAACGACTCTCAAGTAGAGCAAGTTGATCTTGATGAGATAGGTGATGAAGAGGCTCCGTGCATCGCGCTAAGGAACATGTCCATTGGGGATGTGTGTCCTAAGGAATCCGAAGAGCCTCCAAATGCACAAGATCAACCATCTTCCTCCACGCAAGCATCCCCACCAACTCAAAATGAGGATGAGGCTCAAGTTGATGAAGGAAAAGATCAAAGAGACGAGCCACCTCAAGATGACGGCAATGATCAAGGGGGAGATGCAAATGATCAAGACAAGGAGGATGAAGAACCAAGACCGCCACACCCAAGAGTCCACCAAGCAATCCAACGAGATCACCCCGTCGACACCATCCTCGGCGACATTCATAAGGGGGTAACCACTAGATCTCGTGTTGCACATTTTTGTGAGCATTACTCTTTTGTTTCCTCTATTGAGCCACACAGGGTAGAGGAAACACTACAAGATTCGGATTGGGTGGTGGCGATGCAAGAGGAGCTCAACAACTTCACTAGGAACGAGGTATGGCATTTGGTTCCACGTCCTAATCAAAATGTTGTAGGAACCAAGTGGGTTTTCCGCAACAAGCAAGATGAGCATGGTGTGGTGACAAGGAACAAAGCTCGACTTGTGGCCAAGGGATACTCCCAAGTCGAAGGTTTGGATTTTGGTGAAACCTATGCACCCGTAGCTAGGCTTGAGTCAATTCGTATATTATTGGCCTATGCTACTTACCATGGCTTCAAGCTTTACCAAATGGACGTAAAGAGTGCCTTCCTCAATGGACCAATCAAAGAAGAGGTCTATGTTGAGCAACCTCCCGGCTTTGAAGATAGTGAGTACCCTAACCATGTGTATAAACTCTCTAAGGCGCTTTATGGGCTCAAGCAAGCCCCAAGAGCATGGTATGAATGCCTAAGAGATTTTCTTATCACTAATGGCTTCAAAGTCGGAAAGGCCGATCCTACTTTATTTACTAAAACTCTTGACAATGATTTGTTTGTATGCCAAATTTATGTTGATGATATCATATTTGGGTCTACTAACGAATCTACATGTGAAGAATTTAGTAGGATCATGACACAGAAATTCGAGATGTCTATGATGGGGGAGTTGAAGTACTTTTTGGGATTTCCAGTGAAGCAACTCCAAGAGGGCACCTTCATTAGCCAAACAAAATACACTCAAGATATTCTCAACAAGTTTGGGATGAAGGATGCCAAGCCCATCAAGACACCCATGGGAACCAATGGGCACCTCGACCTCGACACAGAAGGTAAATTCGTAGATCAAAAGGTATACCGGTCGATGATAGGTTCACTACTCTATTTATGTGCATCTCGACCGGACATTATGCTTTCCGTATGCATGTGTGCAAGATTCCAAGCCGACCCTAAGGAAGCTCACCTTACGGCCGTAAAACGAATCTTGAGATATTTAGTTTATACTCCTAAGTTTGGGCTTTGGTATCCTAGGGGATCCACTTTTGATTTAATTGGTTATTCCGATGCCGATTGGGCGGGGTGTAAGATTAATAGAAAGAGCACATCGGGGACTTGCCAGTTCTTGGGAAGATCCTTGGTGTCTTAGGCTTCAAAGAAGCAAAATTCCGTAGCTCTTTCTACCGCCGAAGCTGAGTACATTGCCGTAGGCCATTGTTGCGCGCAATTGCTTTGGATGAGGCAAACCCTTAGGGACTATGGTTACAAATTAACCAAAGTCCCTCTTCTATGTGATAATGAGAGTGCAATCCGCATGGCGGATAATCCCGTTGAGCATAGCCGCACTAAACACATAGCCATTCGGTATCATTTTCTAAGGGATCACCAACAAAAGGGAGATATCGAGATTGCATACATTAATACTAAAGATCAATTAGCCGATATCTTTACCAAGCCCCTTGATGAACAAACTTTTAACAAACTTAGGCATGAGCTAAATATTCTTGATTCTAGGAATTTCTTTTGATGTCTTGCATACATAGCTCATAAATATACCTTTGATCATGTCTCCATTATATGCTATGACTAATGTGTTTTCAAGTGGATTTCAAACCAAGTCATAGGTGTATTGAAAGGGAATTGGAGTCTTCGGCGAAGACAAAGGCTTCCACTCCACTCCATAACTCATCCTTCGCCGTCGCTCCGTGCAATTCTCCAACGTTGGTATA
This sequence comes from Zea mays, assembly GCF_902167145.1. NCBI lineage: Eukaryota > Viridiplantae > Streptophyta > Magnoliopsida > Poales > Poaceae > Zea > Zea mays. The sequence goes on along the minus strand of NC_050100.1, from coordinate 32,842,714 downwards.
ATCTTCACTCATATGTTATTTACCAAAGGGGGATAAAGTAGTTTAAAGGGCTTATATTTCAATCAAAGTATCCGTTTTTGGCGATTTATGCCAAAGGGGGAGAAAGTATTAGCCCAAAGCAAAAGGACCGCACCACCATCTAATTTTAAAATTAATGATTTTCAATTGGTAAATTTCAAATTGGTATCTTATTGTGTTCAAAAGGGGGAGAAAGTAGTATTTTCAAAATCGATATCTTAAAACCCTCTTGAACACTAAGAGGAGAATTTCATTAAGGGGAAGTTTTGTTTAGTCAAAAGAAAAGCATTTGAAACAGGGGGAGAAAATTTCAAATCTTGAAAATGCTTAGCAAAATCTTATTCATTTACCTTTGACTATTTGCAAAAAGGACTTTGAAAAGGATTTACAAAAGAATTTGCAAAAACAAAACAAGTGGTGCAAGCGTGGTCCAAAATGTTAAAATTGAAGAAACAATCCATGCGTATCTTATAAGTAGTTATATTGGCTCAATTCTAAGTAACCTTTGCACTTACATTATGCAAACTAGTTCAAATATGCACTTCTACATTTGCTTTGGCTTGTGTTGGCATCAATCACCAAAAAGGGGGAGATTGAAAGGGAATTAGGCTTACACCTATTTCCTAAGTAATTTTGGTGGTTGAATTGCCCAAACACAAATAATTGGACTAACTAGTTTGCTCTAGTCTATAAGTTATACAGGTGCCAAAGGTTCACACTAAGCCAATAAAAAGACCAAGAAAAGGGTTCAACAAAGAGAGCAAGGGATAACCGAAGGCACCCTGGTCTGGCGCACCGGACTGTCCGGTGTGCCACCGGACAGTGTCCGGTGCACCAGGGGACTCCAAGCTAAACTTCGCACCTTCGGGAATTCTCAGAGGCGCTTCACTATAATTCACTGGACTGTCCGGTGCACCACCGGACAGTGTCCGGTGCCCCAAGACCAAGCGACTCTGAACTCGCCAGCTTCGGGAATTCGCTCCGCTATAATTCACCGGACATGTCTGGTGCACACCGGACTGTCCGGTGAGCCAGCGGAGCAACGGCTACTTCGCGCGCAACGGTCGACTGCAACGCATTAAATGCGCGCCAACGCGCGCAGAGGAGCAGGGCATGCGCGGGTGGCACACCGGACAGTCTACAGGACTTGTCCGGTGCGCCACCGGACAGCCAGGCGGGCCCACAAGACAGAGCTCCAACGGTCGGAACCCAACGACCAGGTGACGTGGCTGGTGCACCGGACTGTCTGGTACGCCATGCGACAGCAGCCTCCACCAAACGGCTAGTTTGGTGGTTGGGGCTATAAATACCCCTAACCACCCCATATTCAAGTCATCCAAGTTTTCCACCTTCCAACTACTTACAAGAGCTCTAGCATTCAATTCTAGACACACCCAAGTGATCAAATCCTCTCCCAATTCCACACAAGGCTTTAGCAATTAGTGAGAGAGATTTGTTGTGTTCTTTTGAGCTCTTGCGCTTGGATTGCTTCTTGTTGGGAAATTGTTCTCAAATGCTATGAATCAAGAACAAGGCAACATAAAATGTTAAATATCGAAGGCCCTTCGTCCTTCAAGTCATTATTTCCCTTCGGACATAATGAATCTAGGACGAAGGTCATGAAGGATGTACCTTCATGATCATGGTAAAAAATGGAAAACATTCAAACAAAATACAGAAAGTAACATAATTTCTGTAAATATTATTATTAATATATTTCTATTTGTATTACTTGTGTAAACAAAGATAAATTACAAATGTACCTTCGACTTGAAGGAAAGAAAATACAGGCGTGGCGTAAAAGTGAGTGCCAAGTCAGCGTGAACAGTACGGGAGTACTGTTCACCTATTTATAGGCACAGGTCGCAGCCCATGCAAGATTACATTAATGTCCTTTACATTTATCAATAACTCTATATTAATTCTTCGAGGTCTAATCTGGTTTTTCATCTTTAAGTCGGTTTCCCTTTCCGCCGTTATGCCGAAGCTCTTCTGCGTATAGCTTCGTGATCGTCTTATCCTTCGTCATGATTGCCGGCTTAGTTAAGCTTCGTCTTAACCATGCTTTTGTATACTTGCAACTTGACTTCGAAGGTACCTGTTCACATATTTCTTTTGGAGAACATAGTCAATTACGTTTTTGAGGACCTTCGGAAGCCGAAGGCCCCCAACAGTAGCCCCTCGCAATATTAATTTGCTGTAAAGATAAATTTATATTGCGAAATGGACGAAGGCTATGAGCCGAAGGTCCGAAAAAACACATTCCTTTTGCTAGAATAGCAACAGTCATTGACAAGCGGGACCCTCCAGTTTCCGACATAATGGGTGTATAAATAGGGGCTCGCCACAATTTATTTGGCACGCTCTCTTGCCATCTGTTTTGCCTGCTCAAATAGCTTTCTGCCCACAAATATTTGGTTGCCTCCCTAGTTTGAAGCTTCAGAAGCGAAAGGCAGGAAATCCGAAGGGATGTCTGAGGAGAAGAAGGTTGCTGCCGAAATGAAGCTGAGTCTTTCTGAAGAGAAAAATCTGGGCTTCATTGAATCAATAGCAAAAACAAATACAGAGAAAATTACTAGGGAGATTTTGGAAGGCTTATCTGAAGATACTGGTGAAAGTGATAGTTATGATGCAGACAGTGGGGGTGAGGATTCCGAAGATCGACCATGGCGACCAAGCCATTCAGTCTTCGGAAAATCAACTATTGGGCAAAGTCACCTTGAAAACATGAGGGGGAGATATTTTCGAGATATATCCATCGTGAGGGCAGATGATGGAGAGAGGACTGTGCCGACTCCCGAAGATAATGAAGTCGTTATCTTCCGAAGCTTTTTAAAAGCTGGGTTACGATTTCCTATAAGCAGGTTCGTGGTAGAAGTTCTGAAAATATATCAGGTTTACCTTCATCAACTTACCCCTGAAGCAATAATAAGAATGGGAATCTTCGTCTGGGCTGTGAAGAGCCAGGGCCTAGAGACAAGTGCGAAAAGCTTTTGCAATATACATGAATTATTATACGAAACGAAGCCCTGGGGTAAAGAGCAATATCATAACAACTTTGGTTGCTACAGCTTCGGTGCTCGCTCTGGATCAAGCTGTCCTGTGCCAACCTTTCGGAAGAGATGGCCCGGAGAATGGATGAAAGAATGGTTCTATGTAAAAAATGATTTGAAGGTTCGAGAAGATATTAAGGATGTTATCATGTGCCCCATCTGGCAGCGCTTCGGACTCCGGAAACCGAAGGTAGAAATGGATGAAGTAGCCGAAGAATGCCAACGGGCCTTCGGCGTAGTCTGCTCTTTTATTGGGACAAGGGATTTAATACAAGAACACATTGCCTTCAGAGTGTGGCCTCTTGCAGATAATTGAGAAATGCCGAAAGAAACTGTTAAAGAAACTGATGAAGGTGGGCTAGTTAGACTGAAGTATACATTCAGGTACGGAGACAAGTTCGTTGAACTAGATGATGATTGGTTAAAGAGCATTGAGACTGTAAGTGATGAATTGCTTGGGGTATACTCGAAGGCCGAAGACACTGCATTGTCAGCGGCCTTCAGAAGCCGAAAAAAGAAAAGACTCAACCGAGTGTTTGATGCAGTCGGGTTTGTCTACCCCGACTATCGCTATCCGGTGCGGGGGCAAAAAATAAAAGGCACAACTTTTGCGAAAGAAACGGCTGCAGCTGCTCCTAGCGAGCCAGCGCCGAAGAGAAAAAGGGTAAAGGTTCTCACACACCGGCCACGCTATATTGAACCAGCCATGGTGCCTGAGTTCGCCGGTGAGACCTCTTCGGCCACCGAAGCTAAAGAGCCAACCCTGCTGCCAGAAGTCAAAGAAATGGCCGAAGTGCCAGCGACAGAAAAGATGGAAGAACCAAAGACGGAAGAAGCGAAAGCATCAGCTGAGGGAGTGAAGATATCAGAAATTTTGAGTCCTTCAGAAGAAATTGAAACAACAAAAATTAAAAAGGGCCCAACAGTGACCCCAAAAAGAAAAAGAATGGTTAATGTGTTAGATGTTCTGGAAACAATTAAACTTCCAAGCACAACCCCAAAGAAGACTGCTGAAACTTCTAAGGCGCTTGCTGAAGTATCCGTTGCTGAAACTCCGAAGCAATAGACTGGAGTTGAAACAGGGCCTTCAGAACCAACCAAGGTAGTGCCTTTGGAAGCAGAAGAAACAAAAATTGCAAAGGCAACCGAAAAAATGAAAATGTCAGAGCCAACTTTGGTTGAAGAAATTGATACTGCTGCCCTCGAAGCATCTTCCAAAATATACGATTATATCGTGCGACATGCTTCGGGGAAAAAGTTATCAGAAAAAGAAGTTTTTGAAGCTAATCACTATGCCAAAGGATTGAAATATCCAAAGGGGCACTAGTGTTCAATGGGACGAACGAAGAAGATTTCCTATACTGCCTCCCAGACAACAAAGAATTATCCGTCTGTCGGGAGATGGCTAGAAGTGTGGGATTTCCGAAGCTTGAAGCTGGATTATGCGCTATGACGAAGGACGATCTTGCGGATAGCCTTGCGTACAATAGCCTGAAGGTACGAGAACTGCGTGTTTGGAAATTTTATGATTTGAAAACCATTCTTTTATTCTTATACCAACGCTTTTACATATAGGGTTTAATACTAAGCAACGCGTTGAGAGCGCAAAAGAATGCCGAAGACGAGAGTTAAGAAATTGCTTTCAACAACCTACAATCAGAGGTTATTAAACTGAGAAACGAAGCTCTGGAAAAGGATAAAATTCTGCTTACATTGGTGGACAAGGTAAAAGAGGACGAAGCTACCTCAAAGGCCTAGGCCGAAGCCCAAAAACGCGAAATTAAAGATCTTCAGAAACAGCTAGCTAGAGCCAAAGAAGAACGTATACTTGAAGAGACAAGACGAGAGCTTAGTGATCAATGGGCCAATCATTTAGAGATAAGTGTTAAGGAGCTTCGTGCATCCCAGAGAAAATGCTATGTTAAATCCATAAAGTGCGTTAAGAAGATAAAATCCAGCTTCGCCAACGTTGGCGCATTCTCTAGTGAAGAGAATTTCTCAAGAGGCAATCCTGAAGGTCCAATGGAATGGATCAGTCACGAAGCAGAGGCCTTCGAGGAAATCCTGAATAGCCGCAGTGACATCTGCACTTTTTCGGGTGCTAGAGGTATTGCTGCTGTTTTGGAGAGGAAAGGTTGTGAGCATGTAAAATCCTTAGCGCAGTCCGAAGCTACCTTGTCCTCTGAAGACATTAAAGACCCCTCACCCGAAGCAAGCATGGTCGGCGGTAAATTCTTCACCGATATCTGGGACAACGGCGGCCGAGAAATGGCGCAAGAAATTATTCAAAAGAGTGAAAAAGGCATCCACGATGCTAGAAAAGTAGCAGAAGCTACCGAGAAAAGTACAGAGCCCGAAAGGCAAATAGGTATTAATTAGTGGTTTTTTATTATGTTGTAATTTTTAATTCCAGACTTTGTTCGTGGTTTGTAATAGTAATATAGCTGTATCTTCTCTTCCCTCAGAACCTGCTGAGGCATCTCAGGGCCCCCACCCGAAGGGGGATGATGAAATTAGAAAAATGGCCGAAGCCATTATGGACAAGGTTGTTGACCAGCTATTGAATGAAGCTGAAGAAATAGTGCTTAAGGAGGATTGAATGCTATTGTAGAAACATTTGGAACGTAACATGTGTAATATATTGTAACTTTGAATGTAATATATAATCTATTTATAGTTTAATTCTTTACGATGCATGAAATTTTGCATACATACCATTTTTTGAGCCTTCGGCGAAAAAACACCTTCCCTTCTTTTCATGCTTCGTGAAGAAAATCCTTTCTATATCACAAGAACTTGCTTACTTCTCTGATGAAGAATATCCAAGCTTCGTGAAATATTCTTCGAAGCTATAAAAAAGTTTTGTGTTGCCTCTTTAATGAGGCTACACTTCGTCTCGGTTTATCTTGTGCCTTAGCACGATTTTCTCTTTTCCAAAATATTCTCCGAAGATCAACACTGTATCCCCTTCTTGTTCCACATGCAATATGTTGTATGATGCTTATGTTATGCAAAATGATGTGATGATGTTATGTTATGCAAAATGATGTTTGTGCCGCAGACACATATCCATGTATTAGAGCACACACACTTTTTATATCAGCGTTGACTTTTCGCTGTAAGCCTCCCTTAGGAGCTTCTTCGCCTTTTACTTTCAGCGGAATCAGTGTTTATTTTTCGCCGTAAGCCTCCATTAGGAGCTTCTTCGCCTTTTACTTTCAGCAGAATCAGCGTTTATTTTTCGCCGTAAGCCTCCCTTAGGAGCTTCTTCGCCTTTTACTTTCAGCGGAATCAGCGTTTATTTTTCGCTGTAAGCCTCCCTTAGGAGCTTCTTCGCCTTTTACTTTCAGCGGAATCAACGCTTATTTTTCGCTGTAGGTTCAGAAGACTTACACTGCGCTCCCTTAAGAACGACTTTTTACTGTTTTGAACAATTTGTACCGTGTCCGTTAGAACAAATGTTTGATAATACAAAGGTCCTTCATGCCACCATAAATTCGTATGCTTCGGCAATTCAAGCCTATGGAAAGGACATATTTTTATTATGGTAAAAAGACGAAAGTGTTACAAGAAATTGAAAAACGATAAAGGACACTTAAACTTCTCATAATTGTTCCTTATTAACAAAAAGGTAATATTGAATGTAAAAATGCAAAAAAATTGCTGTTGAGGTAGGATATTTATCAATAAATGTGCTTTGACTCTAGCACAGTGCTATTGACTGTGCGAGCTTCGGACTCCTCTCTGAAGTCTCTCTGAAGGTGATTGTTCTGACTCCCTTCTGGCTGCTGTCCTCGCTGCGTCGGCGGTGGTGGTGGAGGGTGCTGCCAAGATGCTTGGGGTTGGCTTGCCGAAGCAACAGAAGCTGCGGGGTGGTTGCCTACATATTCTGGAATATAAGGCGAATGATACGAAGCAGTATGCATGACCTGCTTCGGCTGACTTTGTTGCGCAGCTGCTTCTGCTATCTCCTTCTGCTTCTGGATGGTAACATGACACATCCTGGTGGTATGGCCCTTGTCTTCACCACAGAATAGGCAATAATTTTTTTCTTGGCTGATCTCCAAACCTTCCCCCGAAGCCCCTGGCGCCTCTGCCCCTTGGCGCTGGCGGCCGAAAAGAACTTTGCTGCTGGCCCGAAGCTTGTGAAGAGTATTGTGGCCTTTGCTGCTGACTCCCTCGATCATCAGTTTGAGCAGAGTTATGAATTGACCTAACGTGCCTCGGGTGAAATCTTCCTCCGAAGCCCCTGGTCATTTCAGAGAACCTGAATGCTTTCTCCCTTCTTTGGCGGAAGTCATTGTCAGCTCGAATGTATTCGTCCATCTTCTGGAGCAGCTTCTCCAACGTTTGTGGTGGCTTCCTGGCAAAGTACTGCGCTGAAGGTCCCGGCCGAAGCCCCTTAATCATGGCCTCAATGACAATTTCATTGGGCACTGTTGGTGCTTGTGCCCTCAGGCGCAGAAACCTTCGGACGTACGCCTGGAGGTATTCTTCGTGGTCCTGGGTACACTGAAATAAAGCTTGAGCAGTGACTGGCTTCGTCTGAAACCCTTGGAAGCTAGTTATCAGCATATCCTTCAACTTCTGCCAAGAAGTGATTGTCCCTGGCCGAAGAGAAGAGTACCAGGTCTGAGCAACGCTCTTGACGGCCATGACAAAAGATTTTGCTATGACTGCAATATTGCCACCATACGAAGATATGGTTGCTTCATAGCTCATCAAGAATTGCTTCGGGTCTGTATGACCGTCATACATGGGGAGCTGGGGTGGCTTGTAAGACTGGGGCCATGGTGTAGCTTGCAATTCTGTTGAGAGAGGAGAGGCATCATCGAAAGAAAAGTTTCTATGATGGAAATCTTCATACCAGTCGTCCTCATTGTGGAAGCCTTCCTGATGGAGCTCTCTGCGTGGAGGCCTTCGGCTCTGATCATCTTGAACAAGATGACGAACCTCTTCAGAAGCTTCGTCTATCTGCCTCTGAAGGTCGGCTAGACGAGCCATCTTCTCCTTCTTGCGCTGCACCTGTTGCTGAAGGATCTCCAGGTTTTGGATCTCCTGATCCAAGTCATCCTCCGGAGGTGTTGGACTAACAGCCTGCCTCTTCTGGCTTCGGGCCTCTCTAAGAGAAAGGACGTCCTGATTGGGATCCAGCGGCTGTAAAGTACCAGCCCCTGTCGCTGAAGCTTTTTTCGGCGGCATGACGAAGGTGATGCTTGCCGAAAGTGTTCAAGACTCAAAAAATGGACGTGAGTTCACCGGAGGTGGGCGCCAATGTTGGGAACTTGTTCTCAAATGCTATGAATCAAGAACAAGGCAACATAAAATGTTAAATATCGAAGGCCCTTCGTCCTTCAAGTCATTATTTCCCTTCGGACATAATGAATCTAGGACGAAGGTCATGAAGGATGTACCTTCATGATCATGGTAAAAAATGGAAAACATTCAAACAAAATACAGAAAGTAACATAATTTCTGTAAATATTATTATTATTAATATATTTCTATTTGTATTACTTGTGTAAACAAAGATAAATTACAAATGTACCTTCGACTTGAAGGAAAGAAAATACAGGCGTGGCGTAAAAGTGAGTGCCAAGTCAGCGTGAACAGTACGGGAGTACTGTTCACCTATTTATAGGCACAGGTCGCAGCCCATGCAAGATTACATTAATGCTCTTTACATTTATCAATAACTCTATAGTAATTCTTTGAGGTCTAATCTGGCTTTTCATCTTTAAGTCGGTTTCCCTTTCCGCCGTTATGCCGAAGCTCTTCTGCGCATAGCTTCGTGATCGTCTTATCCTTCGTCATGATTGCCGGCTTAGTTAAGCTTCGTCTTAACCATGCTTTTGTATACTTGCAACTTGACTTCGAAGGTACCTGTTCACATATTTCTTTTGGAGAACATAGTCAATTACGTTTTTGAGGACCTTCGGAAGCCGAAGGCCCCCAACACTTCTTTCTTTCATTCTTTCTTGTGAACAACTCAATTGTAACCGAGGCAAGAGACACCAATTGTGTGGTGGTCCTTGCGGGGAAGTTTGTTCCCGTTTGATTGAGAAGAAGAAGCTCACTTGGTCCGAGGGACCGTTTGAGAGAGGGAAAGGGTTGAAAGAGACCCGGTCTTTGTGACCACCTCAACGGGGAGTAGGTTTGCGAAAACCGAACCTCGGTAAAACAAATCCGTGTGTCATACTCTTTATTCGCTTGCGATTTGTTTTGCACCCTCTCTTTCGGACTCGATTATATTTCTAACGCTAACCCGGCTTATAGTTGTGATTAAGTTTGTAAATTTCAGTTTCGCCCTATTCACCCCCCTCTAGGCGACTTTCACATGGCACGATTAATATAGTGCTTGTGTCGGCATGACTCAGATCTAGTGTCGTGCTTGGGTGGCCATCCCAGCACGATGGACTGGCACAAGCACGACACAAGTAAGTGGTCGACAAGATTAGGTACGGCTTAAACCAACTAATTGTCTATATATGTGATTGTGATGTGTGCATGTGAGTATGATTTGTGATTTGTTATAGTTTTAAATATAATAAATCCACTCTATACTAATATGAATGTTCATTCTTAAAATTATATATATAATCTTAAAGATGTTTTAGGTCTTTTGAGCTCTTAAAGTGAAATAGTGTTTGGAGTTGCACGAGCACTATTAGGATGTATCTAGCAGATCGTGTATATGGTCATACAAAATATTGTTTTGTATTCCCTCTGTTCTTTTTTATTTGTCACGTTTTAGTTAAAAAGTGAACTATAGATGACAAATATTCAAGAACGGATGTAATATTATAGATAGCACTGTTTGCAGAGTGAAGTTTGAAATAGGATGTAATATAGGAACTAAGATAGAAAAACTACTAGAGATACCCTCTATATAGTGTCAGGCACGACATGATTAGGCAATATAGTGTCCTGCCTGTACCGATAGCTAGTCAATAATGCTGGTATATCATGACATAATTAATAATAGTGTTATGTTTAATAGTGTTAATGTCAGTGTCGTGCGGTCCAATTTGATCGTATATAACTAGGGATGGAAACGAGCCAATCCGAGCCTGACTTGGCTCGCTCATGCAACGAGCCGAGCTCGGTTCGGCGCGCCCATCTGGTGAGCTTGAAAAGCAGCTCGGCTTGGCTAGCCTAGCTATAAACGTAGATCTGCTCTCTAAATTATAATATAAAATCTTAAAAATATTTTAAATAACATATTTAAATTAGTAAAATAGATATATCACTAATACTAGATTAATTTTGTATAGTAATCTCAAATAACATAAATTAATTGTCTACTCGGTATTAATATTATATGCTAATTAGGATTATATGTAACAAATTGTTGTTAGCTCGAGCCACGAGCTATAGCGAATTGAGCCGAGCTGACTCGCTTTTTTCACGAGCCACAAAAACAGGCTCGGCTCAGGCTCGTTCTAAGCGTCGAGCCAATACGAGGCGAACCGAGCTGCTGCGAGACCCGAGCCAGCTCGTCGAGCTCGAGCTTTTTTTCGGCCCCATTGACAACAATCGTATAAATGCTACTATAGCTAGTCAATAGTCACATTCAACAGTAGCAAGAGACTGCAAGAGTCGTTCCAGTATATTTTGTGTTTTGGAAGATAAAAACCGGTAGCAACGACCTCTAAAGATCGACGAGGAACACAGTAACAACAAGGGGCACAGCAAAAGATGGCGATGCAAGCATATACTCGTAGTAGCCTGTAGAGTGTAGCCATTACATGTCAGTTGCATGCTGGACTACCTACCTACCCGAACTACAATCACGAAGCCCATTATTCCTGACTAATAATTCTTGCAACAAAGAAAGCGAAAACCAGCATCTCCTCAAGGAAAACTCAGGTACACGAACCGACTCCAAAATGGACTGACACTAACGCCGAGCGCTCCATCCAGCTGCATGCCGCAAGGAAACTCAGTGGATTCCACCGCTGCCGGATCCGGACCCAGAGCCACCGCCACCACCAGAGCCGCCTTGCGATCCGCCGCCACCGCCGCCGCCACCGCCGGCACCGATTCCCGCCGCGTAACCTGAACCCCAGGACCCGTCGCTGCCGGCCTCGCCCTTGCCTCCGCCAAGGCCACCTCCAGTCCCGTAGCTTGGAGCTCCGGCTGCGCCACCGCCATGTCCACCGCCAGCGCCGGAACCACCACCGGTAGCATCAGCGGCGCCGCCATTGTAGTAGCCATCGGACGACGGTGCCAATGCGACGCCACTCTCGCCCTGGCCCTTGCCAACGCCTCCACCGGCACCAGAACCGTAGGCGCCGTCGGCACCACCGCCCATGCCCCCACCGGCGCCCTTGCCCTCAGCGTTGGCGTAGTTGCCACTGCTGGGGCCAGAGGCTGCGGTGGAACTGGTGCCAGAACCATAGCCCGACCCACCGCCGGACCCGGATCCACCGTTGGTGCCACCTCCTCCGCCCTGTCCCCCACCACCGCCGCCCGCTACGCTGGAGACGAAATTGTTCCACCAGTCCCCGCCACCCTTGCCTATGCCGTAGCCACCGCCACCGCCAGACCCACCGCCGTACCCAGCAGCCCCGGTCGATCCGGAGCCGCCGCCTCCACCGCCTCCGCCTCCTCCGGCAGACGCATAGCTCCCTAGCCTAACTACCCTCGCTGCATCGGAGAACCCAACGCTCACGAGGACGGCCAAGCCAAGGGCCACGAGCTTGGTGCTGGTGGTAGCCATTGCCAGTGAGCGAGTCCAGGTGGAGTCGATGATGACCCGCTGCATTGCATTGCATGGGTATTTATAGCTGCGGCCTGCGGGGGGGTCGTGCATGAACGCGATGTTTCACGGTGGTTCCCCCGCCCGTGTTGGGTTGGCAGATGGGTGTCCATGTGCGATGAGATCTGATCAGGGCGGGCGAGAGAGCTCTGTTGACCACGTATCGATAAAGAAACCATTAGCATATATCGTCTGATGCCAATTGCATTGATTGTTGCAGCACTGTAGAAATCGATCTCTCTGGAATTAATTAGCTAGCAGTTGCTTTGGTTTCTGTCAAAACTAGAGATTCCCATCGTCGGCAACAGTGATATTACTGCACGGGACATTATTAGATAGTACGCCATATCACTGTTCGACTTCAGATTCACGATACGGACACGGTACCCCACAGCTATAGCTATAGTATATATATGACCGTGCTATACTATACTGACGTAGCGAGTAGAGCTCAGCTATTAATAAAGGCCGGTACGGCATGCAGCTCAGCCTTTGACTCGTACTTATTCTGCGGCGCGCGACCTCGGATTCAACGCCTGCAGCTGACGCCAGGCACTGTAGGCAATTTCTTTGAGCAGAGCGCAGTAAACGCGTGGCCACGTGAAGTCGTCGCAAACAACAAGCTAGAGACCGATGAACTGGTAAAACTACACGGAAGCATCAACCAATGTATAGTTGACCTAGGATTTCGTATAGTCGATTCTCCGACGTTCAAGGCCCGAAAAGATTGCCCATCAAGAACAGGAAGCAAGCGGCAAATCTCGTACCCATCTTGATCGATTATCGTCTGATCTGATGCGTACACTGGTACTCCTTCCGATGCAAGTGCCCGGCTTGATAACTTGGCTAGAATAATAAAGAGCATCCATTCAACACTCCACTCCATATAGTACTAATCTATGGTGTACGTAATATCGATCGGGCGAGCGAGGCGACCCATGAACGTGCAAGCTAGATAATTTGGATCGATGTGAAGTCAAGTGAGTAATCATGGATCCAGCCAGCAGGTTCCGTTAATCGTGGCTGTATTATTTTCCTGAGACAGAGAAGTCAGAATCGATAGGGTATCCATGCGGCCGGCGCTGGAATACACGCGCGGCCCTACATAACCATACGAGCGAGACACCATAACTTATTTCCACTATAAGGGCTACTTTGAAAATCCCAATTTCCCACGGGATTCTCATTTTTCTAAGGGAAATTAGTTCATTTTTCCCTTGGGAAAATGAGAATCCCGTGTGAAATTGGGGTTTCCAAACTAGCCGTAAGAGCTAGTTTGAGAAATCCATTTTTCCAAAGAATTTTATTTTCTCAAGAAAAGTTAGTTTATTTTCTCTTATAAAAATGAAAATCCCTTTGTTAGAAAATAGGGTTTTCAAACTAGACCTAATAGTTAAAAAAAATCATCCGATTCTCAAAACATTTCAATTTTTTCTCTATAGTGGGCGCTGTCGACCCTGGGTTTAATTTCTGTTGTAGACTTGTTCTCAAATGCTATGAATTAAGAACAATGCAACATAAAATGTTAAATATCAAACCCCTTCGTCCTTCAGAACATTATTTCCCTTCGGATATAATGAATTTCGGACGAAGGTTGTGAAGAAAAAGATTTCATGAGAACAATAAACAACGAGGAAAAATTTATATACTAGATAGGAAAAATAATACAAACATTATCATCAACTCCCTTTTATTTATATTATTACATTCACAATAACAAATCACAAATGTACCTTCGGTTTGACAGAAAGTAAAGGTACAGACGTGATGTAAAAAGCGAATGCCAAGTCAGCGTGAACAGTACGGGAGTACTGTTCATCTATTTATAGGCACGAGACGCAGCCCGTGTAAAATTACATTAATGCCCTTTACTTTTATCAATAACTCTATAGTAATTCTTCGAGGTCTAATTTGGCTTTTCATCTTTAAGTCGGTTCCCCTTTTTTGTTGTCATGCCGAAGCTCTTCTGCACATAGCTTCGTGATCGTTTCATCCTTAGTCATGATTGTTTTCCATTTCAGTCAAGCTTCGTCTTGACCATGCTCTTGTATACCCGTAACCTGATTCCGAAGATACCTGCTTGCATACTTGGAAAATATTGTCAAATCATGTTTTTGAGGACCTTCGGAAGCCGAAGGCCCCCAACAGTAGCCCCTCGCAATATTAGTTTGCTGTAATGATAAATTCATATTGCGATATGGACGAAGGCCTTAAGCCGAAGGTCCGAAAAAACACCTTCTCTTTGCTAGAATAGCAACAGCCTTTAACAAGCGGGACCCTCCAGTTTTCAACGCACTCGGTGTATAAATAAGAGCTCATCACGAGTTTATCTGGCACACTCTCTTGCCAACTGCTTTTACTCACCCAACTGTTAGCCTGCGCGCAACAATACTTGCTTGGCTTTTTAGATTTTTAAGCTTCGGTTTCGAGAGCACTTTCTCAGCGTTTGCGAGGATGTCTGAAGATAAAAAAGCTGTTGGTGATTCGAAGCTAAGTCTTTCTGAGGAGATGCATCTGGGCTTTCTTCAATCAATGTCGAAGACTAATACAGAGAAGATTACTAAAGAAATTTTGGAGGGTTTATCTGAAGATACCGGCGACAGTGACAGTTATGATGTGGATAGTGGTGACGAAGATTCCGAAGATCGACCTTGGCGACCAAGCCATGCGGTTTTTGGTAAATCAAGTATTAAAGAAAATCATCTTGTCAATATGAGGGGCAGATATTTCCGGGACTTGTCCGTTGTGAGGGCTGATGAAGGAGAGAAGACTTGTCCGACTCCTGAGGAGAATGAAGTCGTGGTATTCCGAGGCTTCTTGAAAGTTGGGCTACGATTTCCCTTAAGCAGTTTTGTTATAGAAATACTGAAGATATTTGAAATCTACCTTCACCAACTTACCCCCGAAGCAATCATAAGGATGAATATCTTTGTGTGGGCCGTGAGAAGCCAAGGTTTGGAACCTAATGCGAAAAGTTTCTGCAACATACATGAATTGTTGTACGAGACAAAACCCTGGGGTAAAGAACAGTATCACAACAATTTTGGCTGCTACAGCTTCGGCTCCCGGTCTGGGTCAAGCTGCCCCGTGCCTTCCTTTCGAAAGAGGTGGCCCGGCGACTGGATGACGAAATGGTTTTACGTGAAGAATGACTTGGAATAACAGGAAGATATAAAAAGGATCATTATGCGTCCCATCTGGCAATGCTTCGGCCTGCGGAGGCCGAAGGTGGAAATGAATGAAGCAGCCGAAGAATGCCAGAGAGCCTTCGGTGTTGTTTGCTCTTTTATTAGGACAAGGGATTTGGTCCAAGAACACATTGCCTTCAGAGTATGGCCACTTGTGGAAAAATGGGAAATGCCGAAGGAAACCATTAAAGAAACTGACGAAGGTGGACTAGTCAGGCTGAAATACACATTTAAATATGGAGATAAATTCGTTGAGCCGGATGATGACTGGTTAAAAAGTATTGAGGCCATCAGTGATGAATTGCTTGGCGTATACTCAAAGGTCGAAGATACTGCATTATCAGCGGCCTTCGGAGGCCGAAAGAGGAAGAGGCTCAATCGAGTATTTGATGCAATTGGGTTTGTCTACCCCGACTACCGCTATCCAGTGCGGGGTGAAAAAAGAAAGAATACATCTTCGACGAAAGAAACTGCTCCAACCGCTCCTAGCGAGCCGGCGCCGAAGAGGAGAAGGGTAAAAGTTCTCACACACCGGCCACGTTATATTGAACCGGCCATAGTGCCTGCATTTATCGGTGGGACTCCTTCGGCCACTGAAGCTAAAGAGAGAGCTCCCCTGCGAAATACTGAAGTGCTGGCCGAAGTGCCAGTGACTGAAAAAATAGAAGAAATGAAGGCTGAAGAAACGAGGGCTGAAGAAACGAGGGCTGAAGAAGTAAAGACATCAGAAGTCTTGAGTCCTTCGGCAAAAACTGAGGCAACAAAAATCCATAAGGGTCCAGCAGTGACCCCTAAAAGAAAAAGGATGGTTAACGTGCTAGATGTTTTAGAGACAATCAAATCTTCAAGCACAACTCCAAAGAAAATTGCTAAAACTTCCGAAGTGCACACAGAAACCTTTGACGCTGAAGCTTCAAAGCCACAGTCTGAAACTGAAGCCGAGCCTTCAGAGCCCGCCAAGGTGAGATCCTTGGAAGCTGAAAAAACAGAAATGGCGGAACAAATTTTGAGTGAGGAAACTGGCACTGCTGCCCCCGAAGCATCTTCCAAAATACATGATTATATTATACGACATGCTTCGGGGAAGAAATTATCTGAAGAAGAGATTTTTGAAGCTAATCACTATGCCCGAGAACTGAAGTATCCGAAAGGGGCCTTAGTATTCAACGGCACAGATGAAGATGACTTCTTATATTGCCTCCCAGACAACAAAGAAGTATCTGTTTGCCGGGAGATGGCTAGAAGTATGGGGTTCCCGAAGCTTGAAGCTGGGCTCTGCGCTATGACGAAGGACGATCTTGCAGATAGCCTTGCATATAATAGTCTGAAGGTATGAGAATTGTATATTTGGAAATTTGTAATTTTGGAATCATTCTTTTATTCTTATACTAATTCCTTTTTCATATAGGGTTTAATACTGAGCAACGCTTTGAGAGCGCAAAAGAATGCCGAAGACGAGAGCTATAATATTGCTTTCAACAACCTACGAACAGAGGTTATTAAGCTGAGAAATGAAGCTTTGGAAAAAGATAAAATTCTGCTTACACTGGTGGTCAAAATAAAGGAAGACGAAGCTACCTCTAAGGCTCAAGCTGAAGCCCAAAAACGCGAAATTCAGGATCTTCGGAAACAGCTGGCCAGAGCTAAAGAAGAACGCATACTTGAAGAAACAAAACGAGAACTTAGTGAACAATGGGCAAGTCATTTGGAAATAAATGTTGAAGAGCTTCGTGCTTCCAAGAAAAGGTGCTATGATAAATCCATAGAGTGTGTTACGAAGATAAAATCCAGCTTCGCTAGCGTTGGCGCATTCTCTAGCAAAGAAAATTTCACAAGGGGGAATCCAGAAGGCCCGATTGAATGGATCAGTCACGAAGCTGAGGCGTTCGAGGAAATTTTGAATAGCCGCGGAGACATATGTGCTTTTTCAGGCGCCAGGGGGATTGCTACTGTTTTGGAAAGAAAAGGCTGTGATCATGTGAAATCTTTAGCGCAATCCGAAATTGCCTTGTCTTCCGAAGATATAAAGGACCCCTCGGCCGAAGCAAGCCTAGTTGGTTGAAAATTTTTCACCGACATCTGGGACAATGGCGGCCGAGAAATGGCTCAAGAAATCATTCAGAAAAGTGAAAAAGGCATCCATGATGCTAGGAAGGTAGCAGAGGCTACTGAGAAAAGCGCAGAGCCCGAAGGGCAAATAGGTATTAACTAGTGGTTTTTATTCTGTTGTAATTTTTTATTTCAAACTTTGTTCGCGGTTTGTAATAGTAATATAGTCGTATCCTCTCCTCCCTCAGAACCTGCTGAGGCATCTCCGGGCCCCCACCCGAAGGGGGACGACGAAATTAGAAAAATGGTCGAAGCCATCATGGACAAAGTTGTCGATCAGCTACTGAACGAAGCTGCAGAAGTAGTTCTTCGGGAAGATTAAATACTATTGTAAAAACATTTGGAATGTAACATGTGTAATACTTTGTAACTTTGAATGTAATATATAATTTATTTATGGTTCAATTCTTTACGATGCATGAAATTTTGCATACATACTGTTTTTTGAGCCTTCGGCGAAAAAACACCTTCCCTTCTTTTCATGCTTCGTGAAGAAAATCTTTTATATATCACAACAATTTCCATACTCCTCTGATGAAGAATATCCAAGCTTTGTGAAAACATTATCCGAAGCTATAAAAAAGCTTTATGTTGTCTCTCTAATGAAGCTATACTTCTTCTCAATTTATCTTGTGCCTTAGCACGATTTTCTCTTTTCCAAAACATTCTCCGAAGATCAATACTGTATCCCCTTCTTGTTCAATATGCAATATGTTGTATGATGCTTATGTTATGCAAAATGATGTGATGATGTTATGTTATGCAAAATGAAATTTGTGCCGAAGATACACACATCTCCGCAATAGAACACACAATCTTTTTATATCAGCGCTGACTTTTCGCTGTAAGCCTCCCTTAGGAGCTTCTTCACCTTTTACTTCAGCGGAATCAGCGTTTATTTTTCGCTGTAAGCCTCCCTTAGGAGCTTCTTCGCCTTTTACTTTCAGCGGAATCAGCGTTTATTTTTCGCTGTAAGCCTCCCTTAGGAGCTTCTTCGCCTTTTACTTTCAGCGGAATCAACGCTTATTTTTCGTTGTAGGCTCAGAAAACTTACACTGCGCTCCCTTAGGAACGACTTTTTACTGCTTCAAATAAATTGCACTGTGTCCCTTAGAACAAATTTTTGATAATTCAAAGGTCCTTCGTGCCACCATAAATTCTTATGCTTCGGCAACTCAAGCCTATGGAGAAGATATATTTTCATTATGGCAAAAGGCGAAACTGTTACAAGAAATTGAAAAACGATAAAAGACACTTAGACTTCCCATAATTGTTCCTTATTAACAAAAAAGTAATACTGAATGTGAAAATGCGAAAAAACTGTTGTTGAGGTAGGGTATCTGTCAGTAAATGTGCTTCGACTCTGGCACAGTGCTATTGACTGTGCGAGCTTCGGACTCCTCTCTGAAGTCCCTCTGAATGTGAGTGTGTTGACTCCCTTCTGGCTGCTGACCTCGCTGCGTTGGTGGTGGCGGTGGAGGCTGTTGCCAAGATGCTTGGGGTTGACTTGCCGAAGCAACAGAAGCTGTAGAGTGATTGCCTACATATTCTGGAATGTAAGGCGAATGGTACGAAGAAGTGTGCATGACCTGCTTCGGCTGACTCTGTTGTGCTGCAACTTCTGCTATCTCCTTTTGCTTCTGGATGGTGACATGACACATCCTAGTGGTATGGCCCTTGTCTACACCACAGAATAAGCAGTAAATTCTTCTTGGCTGATCCCCAAATCTTCCCCCGAAGCCCCTGGCGCCTCTGCCCCTTGGCGCTGGCGGCCGAACAGAGCTTTGCTGTTGCCCCGAAGCTTGCGAGGAGTGTTGTGGCCTTTGCTGTTGGCTTCCTCTATCATCACTTTGAGTGGAGTTATGAATTGACCTGACGTGCCTCGGATGAAATCTTCCTCCGAAGCCCCTGGTCATTTCAGAGAACCTAAATGCTTCCTCCCTTCTTTGGCGGAAGTCATTATCAGCTCGGATATACTCGTCCATCTTCTGGAGAAGCTTCTCCAAAGTTTGTGGTGGCTTCCTGGCAAAGTATCGCGCTAAAGGTCCCGGCCGAAGTCCCTTAATCATGGCCTCAATGACAATTTCATTGGGCACTGTTGGCGCCTGTGCCCTCAGACGCAGAAACCTTCGGACATACGCCTGAAGGTATTCTTCGTGGTCCTGAGTACACTGGAATAAAGCTTGAGCAGTAACTGGCTTCGTCTGAAACCCTTGGAAGCTGGTTATCAACATATCCTTCAGCTTCTGCCATGAGGTGATTGTCCCTGGCCGAAGAGAGGAGTACCAGGTTTGAGCGACACTCTTGACGGCCATGACAAAAGACTTTGCCATGACTGCAGTATTTCCACCATACGAAGATATGGTTGCTTCATAGCTCATCAAGAATTGCTTCGGGTCTGTATGACCGTCGTACAAGGGGAGCTAGGGTGGCTTGTAAGACTGGGGCCATGGTGTAGCCTGCAATTCTGTTGATAGGGGAGAAGCATCATCAAAAGCAAAATTTCCATGATGGAAATCTTCATACCAGTCATCCTCATTGTAGAAGCCCTCCTGATGAAGCTCTCTGCGCGGAGGCCTTCGGTTCTGGTCATCCTGAGCAAGATGACGAACCTCTTCCGAAGCTTCATCTATCTGCCTCTGGAGATCAGCCAGTCGAGCCATCTTCTCCTTTTTTCGTTGCACCTGTTGATGGAACATCTCCAGGTTTTGGATTTCCTGGTCCAAGTCGTCCTCCGGAGGCATTGGACTGGTGGCCTTCCCCTTCTGTCTTCGGGCCTCCCTAAGAGAAAGGACGTCTTGATTGGGGTCCAGCGGCTGCAGAGTGGCAGCCCCTGTCGCTGAAGCTTTTTTCGGCGGCATGACAAAGGTGATGCTTGCCGAAGGTGTTCAAAGCTCAAGAGATGGAAGTGAGTTCACCGGAGGTGGGCGCCAATGTTGTAGACTTATTCTCAAATGCTATGAATTAAGAACAAGGGAACATAAAATGTTAAATATCAAACCCCTTCGTCCTTCAGAACATTATTTCCCTTCGGATATAATGAATTTCGGACGAAGGTTGTGAAGAAAAAGCTTTCATGAGAACAATAAACAACGAGGAAAAATTTATATACTAGATAGGAAAAATAATACAAACATTATCATCAACTCCCTTTTATTTATATTATTACATTCACAATAACAAATCACAAATGTACCTTCGGTTTGACGGAAAGTAAAGGTACAGACGTGATGTAAAAAGCGAATGCCAAGTCAGCGTGAACAGTACGGGAGTACTGTTCATCTATTTATAGGCACGGGACGCAGCCCGTGTAAAATTACATTAATGCCCTTTACTTTTATCAATAACTCTATAGTAATTCTTCGAGGTCTAATTTGGCTTTTCATCTTTAAGTCGGTTCCCCTTTTTGTTGTCATGCCGAAGCTCTTCTGCACATAGCTTCGTGATCGTTTCATCCTTAGTCATGATTGTTTTCCATTTCAGTCAAGCTTCGTCTTGACTATGCTCTTGTATACCCGCAACCTGATTCCGAAGATACCTGCTTGCATACTTGGAAAACATTGTCAAATCATGTTTTTGAGGACCTTCGGAAGCCGAAGGCCCCCAACAATTTCCTTTTTCCTATTTTTTATAATATATATATATATATATGTTGGCTACCTAAGCTAAAGACACTTTTGCAGATCCATTTCCTATATGGCAAGAGCCTACTTGACATATATCAAAGGGATTGCGGGTTCAAGAGGGAAGTTACTTTCTCATGGAGAAAGACATACCTTATGAAAGCGTGCTTGTCCCTGTTTATTTCATCATTTCATGTCTATTATAAAATTTCCAAAGTGGGCGATACAATTGATTAATTCTCAGATGGGCCACTTTTTTTAATGATTCTGTTTCTAACATAAAATACCATCTTGCAAATTGGTTGTTGATAGGGCAAAAGAAAGAATATGGTGCGATCGATGGGCATTCCTTATTTAAGGTGCTCAGACCTTTGCCTTTTGCCTCCTGGATTTTTCAATACTATTTGAATTCGAACACTATTTGGACTAAGATCATTGATCTAAAGTATTTGAACAATAAACCAAATATGTTTTGGTGCTCAAATATTGGGACTTCCGAAAGGGATCCTTTGGGCAGCCTGAAGCCCATATGAGGGTTAGGTGGAAGATTGGCTACATGGAGCAGATTCGATTCTGGGAGGACCATTGGTTTGAGAATTTGAAATATGGAGTCTTTATATTATTAATAATGAAAGACGAGCTACGATTTTCGAGGTTTGGGATGGTGTTAATCTCTGTGTCTGCGCAGATTATGGAATATGGGATGAGTTGTGTGTTATTGCCACAGGTATTATCATATCGGTAGTTAATAATCAAGTGATTTGGACGTTTGGTTCTAACGGTAATTTCTCGGTTCAATCTCTTTACGATGTGATCAGCTTTAGGCTTTGTTCGTTTCATCCCTAATCCATGGGTTTGATAAAAACGAACACGACCTTAGAGGGGTTCATCCTGTTTTTGTGCCTACTATTTGGAAGCTCAGCATTCCCCCTAGGGTTCAAAATTTTTATGGCGGATTTCTAACAATAGAATTCTCACTCGGGATAATGTTTCAAAGTGAAAACCAGTTAGGGCTAGTATGGAAACTCAAATCCCCTTCGAGATTGAAGGGGATTGGAGAGGAAATTAGTTCATTTCCACCTCAATCCCCTCCAATCCCGAAGGGATTTTGAGGTTCCCAAAGTAGCCCTTAATGACATGTCTTGCCTCTTCTGTACAAAAAATGAATCGGTCTGCCACCTTCTTTTTGACTATTGTGTGGCGTCTTGGTTGTGGAGAGAAATTAATGACATTTTTAATTGGAACATGAATCATGATTTTTGATTCCGTAGCTCGGTTGTGGGTTAGCAATAAGAAAAATATAGTTAAAAATATGGTAAGTGCAACAACGATGTGGTGTATTTGGAAAACATACAACACACTATGTGGTGTACAAGCAGAGTTGGTTGGAGGAGTTGAATTACTGCAGTGGCACTTTGGAGGCAAGCTCGGTGCGACCGACAGAAATTGGTTGGAAGCAGGAGTCCAGTTTGGTGGTGTTGTCAATGGAGGAACATCAACTAGGTTGTGATCTTGTAGCAGGAAGTATGAGGAGCATGGTGAGTTACATTTAGTTCGAAAATCTTTTGTGAGCTAGATGTTATGATTGTATGCGGGCACGCTTTCGAATATGCATAGACCTTAACATTGTGAAACTGTGAACGCTTTATTATGAAATAAATCAGGGGAAACCTTTTCTCTAAAAATAAAATAAACACACTAGCTAGCATGTTACATAGGAGTATATGTTAAGAGCATCTTTTGATCTATTTGGATGATCTACAATTAAAAGTAAAGTGAAGGATCGAATATGCGACTAGAGGGTGAATGGGAGTCTATAGAATTTTTACACTCAGGACAACTTTGTCTTGAATCCTAAAGTCACACCTTGACCTCTAAAACTTCAAACAGTAGGGACAAACATGAGCCTAACAAAATAAATGGATAAAAACGGACACAAAAAGACAAAACGACCTAAAACTGACGTAAGACCCCAAAATCTTATTATGTAAACTTAGTGAAACTCTCCAAAGGTTTTAAATTACAATATCTTTGAATTAGAATCTTCTTTGAAGTTACAACTCCTAAAATAAATATTTTTCTCTAATAAAAGAGTAAATAAAATATTTATATATGAAATAAGTTATTCCTTCGTTGAACTATATAGTTATGAGAACTCTCTAGAGGAGGACTTAAGTTAAAAGCACATATTGATAAAGGTTATACATTGTAATTTATTTTATTACAATAAATATTTCTAGGCGTAGGAATTATTTATCTAAAGGCAATGCTTAAATAAACAAATAAAAATGTGTATTCTTGCATCTCATGTTGGCTATTTTATAATGATGCATCATACTAAACACATAATTGAATTCAAATTTAGACTTGAAAAAAGAAATTAGAAATCAGAAAATAAAAAGAAAAAACAGAATTCCTGCTCCTGGGCCAAGTCCCACGTTTTTGGCCCATCCCAGCCACACTCACCAGCTAGCCCAACACCCTGGCCATTCCCTTGGTTTATTTCGTATGTCTGACGTGTTGGGCTCGTCCCGCATCCACACGTTGTCGCCTGGTTGAGAGTTGAGACTACCGATGGGGCCATCGCGTTAGGTCTCCTTCAACAGTGAGTCCGAGACGAACTTGTGCGCTGAGTTTGATTCCCCAGCCATGATCGCAGCGCAACATCCTGCAACAAAATTGCTCGGTCATTATTTTCTTTTCCGGATTCCCCGCAGTCGATCGCGTGTACTTGTACAACCGAAGGGTGGGGTTGGGGGTTGGTCATCGTTTCCGCCTCGGCGTCATTCACCAAGTCCCCACCGATCGTCTCGCGTCCACAGGCAATATCGGCACCATAGACTTTCCCTGCGCAGGTATAAATACATCCCCAGAGCAACCCCCTCATCCACCAGCCTTAGCTGATCCAGGACAAGAGCAGCTCATAGTCACTAGCACTTCGACGCCAACGATCAGCGTCGCCGCCGTGGACCAATTCTTATGTCGTCGTTCGTAGTTCATCAAGGAGCCTAGGTGGTTCCTTTCTGCAAGAGAAACATGTCTGTGGCCTCGGCGCGTGACAACGGAGTGCAGGGCGCCAGAATTGCTCGTCGATACTCGTACTTCATCGTCAAGCCGTGTCTCACCGGTGGCCGGGAGCGTCGTGGCTCGATTCACCGAAGAACACACTTGTGGCATAATTTTTAATAGAAATACGGCTTCGGGGTGTGATCGGGGCGTGTCGCCGACAAGTGTCTGCCGTTGGCAGAGAGCAGCACCACCTCACTTCGGTCTGAGGTAAGGGAAATGTGTAAGCCGTCGGATCTAAGGCGTTCGGTCGTGATTCAAT
The DNA here is from genome assembly GCF_902167145.1 of Zea mays. NCBI lineage: Eukaryota > Viridiplantae > Streptophyta > Magnoliopsida > Poales > Poaceae > Zea > Zea mays. Next base: position 32,818,634 of record NC_050100.1, on the reverse strand, counting down.
CCCATTTATACCGTTCGACATTTTAATCGCAACCGTTGATCCGGAATCAGGCGATCCTGTGTAGATCAAGCGTACTGGTTTACTTGAGTCTAATATTGGCCCTAGATCCAAGGATGGATGGCCCATAGTGATCCACGAGAGCCAGCTGTGGATATTCTCTAAAGAGACCCCAACAAATTTAGAAATCAACCCGCCGTCTTGAGCTGTGTAAAGAACAAAGCAATTAGGTCCAAAATTTTATAAAATCAACCATGACCTTCTCTGTAATAGTGTCCACGGTTCATCAAGATCGGTTATTTATAGAATTAAATGTAGAGAATGATTTTTAGTAACAAAATTAATCTAAAAAGTTTAGAAAATCCATAACTCCTATGATTTAACTCCGATTTGATCCATTAAAATTGCATTAGCATCGTAATAAAATTACCTACGCTGTGACAACACTATTTGAACCATGTCACTTACTTCTATAATTATATATTTGTTTAATCTATGTTTAGTAGATTAATCTTTCTAATCAAAGTAAATCTACCAATAATTATAATCTTAGTAAATCTATAATCAAGTTACAGCTTAGATTAATGTTGAGTTAGTTATATATTTTCTCACATGATTTATAGTAATCAACATAGAATATAATTTTATTCATTAATCACCTAAAACTTTATAAAATCATATCTTTTAATCATAACTCCGATTTTAGTGATTCTAGAACCAACGATCTCGTAGCGACGCGTAGAATATTATTGTGTGGTTTGTTTTCATATTTGGTGTAATGTTACCATATTCATTATTTGCTTGTTTGTATGTATTGCTACGCATAGAAACGAGGTGACAAGAAATCTGAAGCCCAACTTTTGGGTCAGTATCTGGACAACAAGGTTATCACAAGTATAAGGCAAGTTGTGTTCTTGATCACATTTTCTGATCTAAGAATGTTTACGCTTCGGATAATCACCGTGACACTGTTAGGTTAAGCTGACCTTGCATGCAAATGAATTATTAGGTAGTTTTGCTATTGCTTTACCTAGTTTCAGGTTTAATATTATATCTGAATTATGATCATGCTTTATCATTATTGTTGGCTTAATATTGTTCATGATAAGATCATTTTGTTAATTGGAACATGGAGCGACCACCCGAGAAAACAGTGCTACCACAAGGGTGGAATGGGACTACCTTGGCCAATTAATTAGAAAAGCTAGTGTGGGATAATCCTTTCTCGAAAGAGGCAAGCAGGGAGGCGTCGCTGCAGAGTATAGTGTTGGCTGTAATTACTGCGATGGGGTTACAGACCTTGGAAAAAATCCTATGCTTCCTTTGTTCTGAATCTGTAGCGGGTTTTCTCATGCTAATGGAACTATGTAAAGGCCTCGCAGTGTGCCCTCACCAGTTCACCTTGGAAGTGTTTAAGGGTTCGATCAAGCCGAGACGATAAAGGAAAAATATTTTGTGGGTAAAACTGGTATATCAGCCATGCTCGTGGCCATGAGCTGCTTAGATCCTCACATGAGTAATTTATGGAATTAAACTTAACCTGTCATTTGCATTACATTGTGGGAATTATTATTAATTGTGATCAATTATTTAATTAGGTTGGTATACACTTAGTAATTGCTAATAAAATTTTGACCAACTATTTAAAAGCAATGCTCAGTCTTAACCATTTTCTTTGATAAGCCTTACACTACACATGAGCCCCGACTGTAAGTGAGCTCATGTACATTATTCCCCACACTTGCCGAACGATGATGTATGTGAGATCACTCTTGCTATAGTCACATCAGATCAAGAATAGGTCCCACAAGATGAGGAGCATGAAGGATGCTACGATGAGTTCGGAGAGGTCTAGGCCATCGTCTCCAAGTCAACTTTGGTTGCGGAGGATCATTGTCGTCATATGATGCAATCTATTTAATTATTTTTGTACAGAATCCCCTATTATATAATAAAGTTGTGACATTGATTTATGTACCATGAGTCATCATATGTGTGAGACTTCATCTTAGCTCACACATTTGAGACGCACCCGGATTTGCCCTTAAATCCGGTTGTGACACAAGTGGTATCAGAGCAATGTTGACTATATGATGTAACCTAGATAGACCTGGTCGAACCATTACCTACTTACCTATGCTACTCTGATTCTTTCTAAACTTTCCTTGATCTTTTCTCATCTATTGCTGTTTTACTCTTAATATTCTTACTTATTCTCTTCTAAAGACAAAATAGGATTTCACACTTTGGAATCCTATACCCAAATAATCCCTAAGTAATAGGACTCCTAATTAAAAAAAACTAATTTTGTAGGTATCTATACGCTTGAATGCTTGTTCTTATGATACCTGTCTGATTTTGTTCTTTGATTGAGTGTGATGGGTTGTTGAATAATATCCACGATTGCATCTGCATATACATATATGTGTAAACTGTATCTAGCTTAATAGATCCATCTTATCTTAAAAGACTGTATATTTATCCTAATATATTCATCTTGTCCTAATAAGCATACTTATCCTACCATATAGTAACAACCATGATCTAATCCAAAACTAATTAGATCTTATCTAGTTTAATCTAGTCCTACCAATCTTATCTAGATCCTATCTGATCTAATATGATCTAAACTAATCTAATAGATTAATCTAACCTAACCAAGTTTAACCTTAAGTCGATCTAATCCAATGTGAGTTACTTAACATGTTAGTTAATACTGGTGAAATAGATTGGACCCTACTGCTACAAACATGTTTTAACCTAGATCAATCTAACCCGAATTGGTGTCTTAGACCAACTCGACTATGAACAAACGACCCAACCTACATAGTGGGTTGTATAACCTATCTATTCCAACCTAGAAACAAAGCAACTAAACCTGATTCTACCTATTCTCATTTAGCCTATGCCACCTGCCACCTGCCCTACCTACTAAGTTATCTGGTTTATCTACAAATCTATCTTAACTACATGTCCCTAACTCGGATGATAGGACCAAGCACCAAGGCCGAAGAATATTAACCTCGCCAAGGAAGGATAAGCACCAACCCAAGTCAGAGTCAACCGGATCACCAGACGAATCAAGATCCACCACTCGGAATGGAGTCTTTCATTGCCCTAACCTTTCTTACCCTAACCTATCCTCGCTCTAACCAAATTTGATTTTACCTATTAGGTGGCTAGACATAAAAGGCACTCATGCTTCATTAGTTACCTCTAATCAATTTCAAGGACAAAAATGTTTGATTTTAGAACCAATTGAGAACTACAAGCTAAACTACAAACCAAGACTTTTTGTATCCATTTCTTACTAATCTCGAGGATGAGATTATTTTTAAGGAGGTAGAATTTGTAACACCCCAAAATCTTATTTTGGGAACTTAGTGAAACTCTCCAAAGGTTTTAAATTAGAATATCTTTGAATCAAAATCTTCTTTGAAGTTACATCTCATAAAATAAATATTTTTTATCTAATAAAAGAGTAAATAAAAGATATCTATATGAATTAAGTTATTCCTTTGTTGAACTATATAGTTATGAGAATTCTCTAGAGGACTTAAGCAAAAAGCACATATTGATAAAGGTTATACATTGTGATTTATATCTAAAGGCAATGATTAAATAAACAAATAAAAATATGTGTATTCATGCATCTCATATTGGGTATTTTGTATTGATGCATTATACTTAAGCACAAAAATGAATTCAAATTTAGACTTGAAATAGAAATTAGAAATTAGAAATTAGAAACCAGTAAACGAAGAAAACAAGAGAATTCCTACTCCTCGGCCAAGTCCCGCGTTTTTGGCCCATCCCAGCCGCACTCTCTAGCAAACCCAACATCTCGGTGGTTCCCTTGGTTTATTTTGTATGGCTAACATGCGGGGCCCGCCCTACAGCCCCTAAGTCGCATCTGCACATTACCGCCTAGTTGAGACTGCCGATGGGGCCACCGCGTCAGGTCTCCTTCAACAGTGAGTCTGAGACAAACTTGTGCGTTGAGTTTCATTCCCCAACTGTAATCGCAGCGCAACAACCCAGCAACAACCTACAACAAAACTGCTCGACCGTTATTTCTTTGCCCAGATTCTCCGCAGCCGACCATGTGTACTCATACAACCGATGGGTTGGGTAGGGATGTCGGTCATCGTTTTCGCCTCGATGTCGTTGGTGCTCGGGTTCTACGCAACCAAGTCTCACTGCAAGAAATATTTTATTTGTAAAAAAGTGCATTATTTGTCGGTTGAAATATTGCAAAACAGTTGTTGATGTGGACGTTGTGATTGATCGGAGTATCAAATATGACTAGCCTTGCATTTTCGGTTCCAATAACAAATAAAAAATACGTATTTCTCAACTATACTTAAAGCACCAGTTTCAACGGTCGTCCCACGTCATCTTTTTTACAAAAAGTTCCTACATTTCTTCCAAATCAACTCAGCATAAAATATTAAAAAGCGGTGCAGCAGGTGAGGTATGTTAAAAGGAGGTGCAGGAGGTGAGGTTTGAACCTACACCCTGATGGAAGAAGGGTGGAAGACACTGGCACTACCAGAATCCGGGTCTTTGCCGAGTGCTCGGCGCTTTGCCAAGTGTTTTTTGTCGGACACTCGGCAAAGAAGCCTTTGTCGAGTGCCGCACTCGGCAAAGTCCTGCTCTCGGTAACGACGATGTTTGCCGAGAGCAGGACTCTCGGCACAGGAAAACACTCGGCAAAGATTTCTTTGCCGAGTGTCAAACACTCGGTGAAGTACCACACTCGGCAGACGGCCGTCAACCGCCATGTAAAGCTGACGACCGTTATCTTTGTCGAGAGCCGAGTTCTAGCACTCGGCAAAGAATCTTCTTTGCCGAGTGCCCATCGTTTGACACTCGGCAGATGTAACTTATTTGCCGAGTGTCACCTAGAACACTTGACAAAGGCGTCGTCTCCGTCACCCGGCGCCGTGACAGACGCTTTTCTTTGCCGAGTACCGACTGACACTCGGCAAAGTCTTTGCCGAGTGCCTGACAAGAAGTACTCGGCAAAGAAGCCGTTACCGATGTACTATTCGCCGAACTCTCTTTGCTGAGTGTTACACTCGGCAAAGACTATGCCGAGTGTTTTCAGGCTTTGCCGAGTGCTTCAGGCACTCGGCAAAGCGCTCGATTCCGGTAGTGTGGGCGAAGCTGTCTAACCAGTAGAACATCATGATCAGGTGTTTGTAATATTGAATATAAATTGTACATATGTATATATATGATTTTTTTGTAAAATAAAAAATAATCGTGTCGGGCCAGCACTACGGACCGAGGCTACGACCCAAGCACCGCACGATGCTCGTGCCGGGTTGGCCCGAGACACGATGGCTCGCCACTACTATACTTAAAGAACCAGTTCCAACGGTCTTCCTGTGTCATCTTTTTACAAAAAAAGTCTCTACATTTCTCCCAAATCAACTCAGCGTAAAATATTAAAAAAGCGGTGCAAGAGGTGGGGTATGTTAAAAAGCGGTGTAAGAGGTGGGGTTTGAACCCACACCCTGATGGAAGAAGGGTGGAAGACACTAGGCAAAACTATCTAACTAGTATAACATCATGCCCAATTGTTTATAATATTGAATATAAATTGTACATATGTATATATGATTTTTTTGTAAAATAAAAAAATAATCATGCCGGACCGGGCCAGCACTACGAACCGAGGCTACGGCCCCAGCACCGCACGACGCTCGTGCCGGGTTGGCTCAGGCACTATTAAATGGGTCGTGCCTCGGGCCGGCTCTCTAGACACGGCCCATTTGGCCATCTATACCTCCATAATTATGGTCTTCGCCTCAATTGCCACCTCCTCGTTCGCCATTCTACTTCTTTTCTATCTCCCCTCATGCCTCCACCTTCGCGCTATTCCATTCTCGGCAGAGGGCGTAGGAGCAAGCGCCTCCTCCCCGTATTCGTCCAACACCAGCCCCGACACCGATTCGCGCCGTGGCTATTGCACGTCCACGAGGACGTTTCACATCATGCGCGCACCATCGTCTTTGTCGTCGTCGGACGTCCTATTCATCTTCCCGGCCTTCGCCCTGTTCATCCTCCCCAACCTGCTGCCCCCATCCACGGTCGCCGCCGTGAGCCGACCGACGCTCGTCGACGCGGGTACGGGGCGAGTCGGTCATGCTCCTGGCCTTTTTCTGTGTGTGTCATTGAGGAGGACATGGTGGCGCATGCCACGCTTAGGTTATCTTAGCGATGAGGAGTCCATGTCTGAGATATTGGACAACTAAGGCCTGTAGCGTGGCAGCACTCGGCATATGCTACGGAGTTGGTGGTGGTGTTGTGTCGCTTCGGCGGGTTCAGGACTGGAAAGACACTCGCATTCTCTCGTCCTTCTCGGACTGATGCCTGGTGCGGGTACCTCTTGGTTTGGAGCTGCTCCGGCTGGGCTTCTTTCTCCGCCTGCATGCTCTCCCTATATATCTAGCGGTATACTACCTATGTCGCCTCCAGATGCTCAGGTCTTCGTCGTGTCCTTCTTCGGCAACGAACATATATGTCCGCCTCTTTCTTTTCCCTCCTGCTCTACGAAACCTTAGAAGTGGGGGAGGCAAGGGATGGAGGTCTCTGATTTGCTGCCTATGGTCCTCATGCGTTCATAAAAAATATTATGAGAAGAGTGGAGACAACCAATAAAAAATCTTAAGACCTTTTTGTGGATAATTTATGTGGGTATTGTTGTGAGCCGTTGCAACGTACATGTAACTAGTCGGTTACCTATGTCGCCTCCAGATGCTCAGGTCTTCGTCGTGTCCTTCTTCGGCAACGAACATATATGTCCGCCTCTTTCTTTTCCCTTCTGCTCTACGAAACCTTAGAAGTGGGGGAGGCAAGGGATGGAGGTCTCTGATTTGCTGCCTATGGTCCTCATGCGTTCATAAAAAATATTATGAGAAGAGTTGAGACAACCAATAAAAAATCTTAAGATCTTTTTGTGGATAATTTATGTGAGTATTGTTGTGAGCCGTTGCAACGTACAGGTAACCGACTAGTTATTAATTAAAATTATGGAAATAGGCGTAAGTGGTTATTAATTATGTATGTGATTAAATTAAATAATTAATTACGTGCGTGATCAAAATAATTATTATATGTATAATACCACGACATAATGAAAAGATGAAATAAAAATAAAAATTTAGTTGTATGGAAATATGTATTCTAATGGGGTGGTGGGGTTTAGGGGGATTGTATAGAGGGAGGTGTACAGGGTTAATATATAGAGAGAAGTTGTTGATCTGACAAGAAAGTAACATATAAATGGTAGAATTTTTGTACACAATCTGACAATCTTAGACTGGCTTCAACGCAACGGTTCCTCTTTCGGCTTCCTCGCTCTCGTTTAGCGGCTACAAAGCCACTAAAGGCTAGTTTGAGAATCCTATTTTCTTAAGAAATTTTTATTTTTCATAAGAAGTAGTTAATTTTCCCTTTAGAAAATAGGAATCACTTAAAAAATGATGCTTCCAAACACACCCTAAACGCCGCAACGGCAGACCCTACCGTCCCCTCTATTCGATGGCAAGCTTCTCTCTCCCTCCAATCCTAGAGAGTAGAGGCGCGCTACTTCTCCCCAAGGTGGTTGACAGTGATGTCCGTCCCGCCAGCCCCATCGTCGGTCCCCGCAGCTTCGGCCGCCGTCGGACTCCGCGTCTCCGCCCGGAGTGGATCCAGCGCCGATGAACTGTGGCAAACGGTGTATCTGGCGGCGCTGGACCGACATGAAGAGGCTGCGTGGTTGGCGCTTGGCGTGCTGCACCTGCACGGCCCCGCCAATGGAATCTCCAAGCTCGGTTTGCATGGATTTACATCAATCACAAAAAAAATCACTTTTTATTTGCTCTGTTTGCATGGATCTAAACTTCTTTAATTTAAGGAGATTTTATATATTACATGTTGTTCGAGTTATATGGCACTAATGTACGTTCTTGTGTAATTGAAATTTGTGCTGTGAATTTTTTGTTGACAATTATTAACAGGGATCACGAAAGCTCGTGTTCTGATCTTGTATTCATGTTTTGTGCTGTCTGTATATCAGCTCTTGTTATTTCTATCTGAAGTTCCTCGCACATTGATGCTGATTATGTGAGAATGATTTGTATGTTGATCTTCGGGAAAAGAGTTTTAGGGCAGCCGCTAAAGACAGTCTTAGAGCATCTCCAACAACGTGACCTATAAAAATGCCCTATAATTTGAAAATGAGTATATTTTATAGAATTTAGGGCACCAACAAAACACCCCGCTCCAACAGTAAAGCCCCAAATCTATATTATAGGGCAGCCCACTACGGTGTAGTATATTTGAGTCACTTGAGAGGGTGTCCTATAATTTTTTGACAAAATTTTATGAAATGGGGCACTGTTGGAGTAGTTTTTCCTGTGTAGAGCCCTATATTTCAATTTGAGGCACTAGTTTGAGGCATTGTTGGAGATGCTCTTAGTGCTTAGTGTTGGCCTGCCAATAAAGGCTTGTCTACTGCTGCTCGTATGAATACGGCAAGAAAACAGAAGCTGCGTGTGGGTGTGGGCGCCATTGCAATTGTGTGTGCATTGTTCATCTTCCTTCTCTCGCTTTCTCGCATCTCATCAATGAGCGTTTAAGCTCCTTAGAGTTCCAACATGGAACAAGGACGCGAAGTCGTCGAAGAGCTGCTCCCACTCAATACTGCATCAGTTCATGAGCTTACCTATAGGCACTTCTGTCCCTGAATGCAAATGCACTCGCTTTTTATTTGATAGGAACATGGTTTTCAGATCTCGATTACATGAGCAGCAAGAGGACATAAACAAACGAAGTTCCAAGCAAGCAGACGATAAGACCCGATACAAAAATGGTTTGACAAATATAGTTAAACAGAGTTTGGAGATATAAAAAAGACAAAGGAACCATGCACTGCGCGCACTGACGCACGTCACTGTGGGTCACTGCTTCCTTGAATTATACGATGTATTGATCTTCAGCCACTGACCTCTCACTCCCAGCTTTTTGAACTCGTCCTCGATGGGTTGAGGCACCACAATCTTCAAATCGACCCAAGCGAGGTTGGGTCGGAGCACACGAAGATTGGGTGCAGCGTCATCAGGGAAATAGTATGCATCACGGCCAAGCAGCTTTACGCTCTCCAGATTTTGAAGGCCCCGGTCCTTGAAAATGCATGGAGGAAACTGGTCATGCGGAGCAGAGCTATACAGCTCCAAGTGGCGTAGGAGATGCATCTTGAGGAGAGCAGCCCCCAATTCAGCCCCGTGCGTGTCGCCTTTGATTCCGTGCAGGCACAGTGTGCGGAGCTGGGTCATCTTGTGCAGTGGACAATTCTCTTGATTCCACCCTTTTTCGGCGGCAGGCCTGACACCCTGCAGCGTCTGCAGGCCGTCCCCCCCTTCTTCGGCGGCAGGCCTGACACCCTGCAGCGTCTGCAGGCCGTCCCCCTCTTCTTCGGCGGCAGGCCTCCCCTCTTCTTCGGCGGCAGGCCTGACATCTTGCAGCGTCTGCAGGCCGTCCCCCTCTTCTTCGGCGGCAGGCCTCCCCTCTTCTTCGGCGGCAGGCCTGACACCCTGCAGCGTCTGCAGGCCGTCCAGCTGTTGGACGATGGACGACGACGCTGGAAGCTCGAGGTCCTGGGCAAGGACATGGCGCAGCGTCTTTATGTTCCAGAAGGACGGGTCGATCTTCTTGACTGCAGTGCCCCTTATGTCCAGTGTCTGCAGGTTGATCAGCTTGGCAATGGCGGGTGGGAGCTTCTTGAGGCCCGGGCTGTGAACACCAAGGTACCGCAGGTGGAACATGTCGCAGATCTCAGCCGGCAGCTCCTTGATCCTCAGCCCCTTGATCTCGATGACACGGAGGAACTTGGACCTAAGCAGGAACTTGAGATCATCAAGATTCTTATCCGTATTAATGCTTCCGCCTGCAGTAGCGCTGTAGTCGTCACTGGCCCAGCATAGGAAGGAACGCAGCTTGGAGAACTTGTTGGCGAAAGTGGTGAATCCGCCGTCGGAGATGTAGGACGAGAGGCGGCGCACCGACGATGGAATGAAGTCGTTATCGTCACCATCTGGTCGCTGCTCCTCCACCACCTCCTCCTCCTCCTCCAGCGGTTATCGTCACCATCTGGTCGCTGCTCCCTGCTGCTGCTTCTTCGTCTTCCACTGCTGCAGGTCCTGACGACGACGATGACACCATGAGCTGCTGCACCTGCAGCACAGCTTCCCACTGTCCCGGCCTCTCCTTGAATCGGAGGAGCCCGGCCAGAAGCACGATGGCCAGTGGGTGGCCCCCTGTTATCGCATGCACAGCTCTGCTGTACATTTTCGTCAGTTTCTTCTCCTCGTCGGGATAATCAGGCGACAGTCGCACTTGTTTGGCGAAGGCCCTGGCGCAGAACAACCGCCCGCTCCTTTCTTGGTCCAGGCGTCTCAGCAGATGGATCCCGCTGATGCCACCGGCGTTCATGGTGTTGGCCCGCTGTGCCACCACTTCGCTCTCGATGTCCAGCACCAGGACCACCCGGCTGCCATTACAGGCATCGTCCGGCAAGCACGCCCTCAGGCGGTTGAGCATGGCCTTGGAGGAGACGCCACTGATAACCAATATGTACCTTTTATTTGCCAGGAGGTCACGGATCCTGTCAGGGATATCTTCTGTTGCTATTGCCGCATCTCCTTTGGCTCGCCATTTTAGTAGTTGCTTTTCTACTCTCACGTAGATAATTCGGAGGAGATGTTCTGTGCTGGAACCTGGAGGCATCATGTACCAGACTTTAACAGCAAAGTTATTTCTTTCGCCCACGAAAATTTCTCGTTTTTTTGTGGTGTCGTCTTCTGCCAGATCAAAGAAGATCTTGTCTACAAGGGTGTACTTGCCCACACCACTCTCCCCGAGTATGGAGATGAACATTAAGTTTTGCCAATTGCCATCTTCACGATGCAGCAGCATTTTCTTAAGTGCTTCAACATCCTCTTCAAAACCCACCGCATCATCCCACCTGTTGATTCAGTAATAATAATTAATTGTTGCTATTGCCCAAAAACATATAGTCTAAGGGCCAGTTTGAAAGCGAAACTGGTTTTCCTAGCTAGTTTCTGGTTTATGAAAAAAAAACTAGGTGTACATGTAATAGGATTCCTTGTCCTATCACAGAGTTGGTACAGTGAATAAGGTAAGGGAGTTACTATAAAACTAATTTAGCCCATGTCCCATCGAATGTTTGAACCTCCGTTCCGGGTATTAAATGTAGTCAGATTATAAAACTAATTTGTCAGCCGAAAATTAAAAGACGAGACGAATCTAGTCCAGTTGGTTGGGTCTATATTTCATACTCCTATTTAAAAGTCAAACGCTTGATGTGACCCGGGCTAAACTTTAGCAGGAGCAACCAAACACCCCCTAACCAACTAACTCTCATCTGTTCTTATCCACTCATGGTGGTTATCTCTTATTTAATAATGATCCGGACTTAAGCCTCCTGGACTCTGCGCCTGGTAATGGAGGTCGTACATAACATCTCCCTTGTACGCAAATAGCTCGTCCTCGAGCTGAAAGTCGGGGTAGAGGCTACGGAACTCGTCGGGGACCTCTCACGTTGCATCCTTTCAGGAGACCCCCTAAAACTGCATCAAACCATGCCAGACGCTGCGCTAAAGTTGAGCCCGCAAGGCCCTGTCCAAAACCGATTGGAGGCGCCCATCTAACAACCGAAGGCAGGGGTGGTGGCTCGGTCGGTGGATCGCCCTTATGGCGCTTCAGGAGCCCGACATCGGAGACGTCAAGGAGGTGAGCGCCTGTTGGTAGCTACAGGTGGAAGGCGGCATTACCGATGTGCTCCAGCACGCTGAATGGCCTAGCGTAGCGTGGGTCGAGCTTGCCTTTAGCTCGAGTGTCTAGGGACTATGTCATCCTATGTAGTAGACGCAACCAAACCTAGTCGCCCATCGGCAGCTTGAAGTCGCGATGCAAGGCGTCGTGGTACTTCCTAGCGACTTGTTGAGCTTGGAAGAAGCGTTGGCGGACCTCCACTAGGTTTTCATCGCGGTTGTTCAGGAGGGCGGCAGTGGTCTTCGTCTGAGCCAACCCTGATTTGTAGGGTAGGATGCGCGGGGGCGGGTGGCCATAAACCACCTCAAAGGCGTGGCATGCAGACAATGTGGAAGGAAGTGTTGTAGCAATACTCTGACCAAGGAATCTAGTCTACCCATGCTCGGGGCCTGTCACCTGTCACGCATCATAGAAACGTCGCGATCACCTTATTAACCACTTTGGATTGGTCGTCCATCCGAAGATGGAATGTCGTGCTCATGCGTAGCATGACACCGACCATCTCTAATAGGTCATTCTAGACATGGCCGGTGAACACGGGATCCATGTCACTGATGATGGAGGAGGGGAACCCCTAGAGTCGGACGATGTCATCGAAGAAGGTGCGGGCGACTAAGGCTATTGTGTAGGGGTGGTCGAGCATGATGAATTGTGCATATTTGGAGAAGCGGTCGACCATGGTGAGGATGAAGGACTTGCCCCCCACCTTAGGCGGTCCATGAGCAAACCCAATCCTACACCAGCATGTGGTCGCCCATAATGTACAACTCTGAATGTAGGCGATCCAACATCTTTTAGATTTCCTCATGGTCTGTTGAATGAGCTATGCACAACACTTGGTGGTGTAGGACAATGTGGTTTGACACAAAACTCTAGGCGGCATGCAGGAGCAACTCGTCCTCCATGTGCCAACTATGGTTGCGAAGGATCGTTGTCGTCATATGATGTAATTTACTTAACTATTTTGTACAAAAATTGTATTATGCAATAAAGATGTGACACTGATTTTTGTACCATGAGTCATCATATGTGTGAAACTTGATCCTAGCACATATTTGAGATGCATCTAAATTTTTCCTTAAATCCAGGTGTGACAGTAAGCAAAATGGACCTCGATCCATTTGGCTAAGAGATATTGGTGTTTGATGAACAATAAAATAGTGAACTAAGGTTTCCCAAGTGGTTGTGTTTTGTAGTTCACAGAATGTGAAGTGGATTGGACTTAGGCTCTGAGGATACAACACCTCAAAAGACCTAAAAGACTCCAAGAAGACCTATAAATACTCAGCACAAGTCCAAGACACGACCAAAAGATCCCAAGAAATGAAGATAGAAGACTCGAAACGGGCTATTAGGTGGCACACTAGTGGCTCACTGGACCGGTCCGGTGTGCATCGGACCGCGTGCGCAGAGAGCTCTACAAATGGCTCTCGAGCAGCTGATGGACCAAACGGTCCCATGCCACACCAGACCAAGGTCCAACGGTCGGCAACGGCTAGTCACTAATGGTCAATTTATGTGGCTCGGTCACCGGACGATCTAGTGGCACACTGAACCGGCTGTAGTGCTGACAGCGTGCAATGGCTAGCTGACGTGGAGGCTAGAACGGATGGTCTGGTGGCGCACCGGACTGGTCCGGTGCACACGCAGACAGAAAGTCTGTAGCATTTTCCAATGACTAGAATTGATGGGGATCTCTAAATAAACGCCCTTAGCCAGCCATTTGGAGAGGTGGGAGCTCAAGAAAAATACCAAGCAAGTCCATACACATTTCCAAGTGCTCCAACACCCAAGTGCTTAATAGAATAATGAAAGGGAAATAGGCTTACATCTTTTTCTTAATTGCTTTTGGTGGTTGAATTGCCCAACACAAATAATTGGACTAACTAGTTTGCTCTAGATTATGAGTTCTACAGGTGCCCAAGGTTCACAACAAACCAATAAAAAGATCGAGAAAGGATTCAAATATAGAGAGCTAAAGTCAGCCGAAGTGTGCCCTGGTTTGGCGCACCGGACTGTCCGGTGTGCCACCGGACAGTGTCCGGTGCACCTGGGACTCCAACTCCGAACTGCTCACCTTCGGGAATTCTGGGAGCCTCTCCGCTATAATTCACCGGACAGTGTCCGGTGGCGCACCAGACTGTCCAGTGTGCCAGCGGAGCAACGGCTACTTCGCGCCAACGGTCGTCTGTAGAAGGCATTAAATGCGATACAGTGCGCGCCATGTGGCGGAACTGCCCGAATTATTCCAACTTAAGTGTCCAAGTCCCGCCTTAGAGGCTAGACCACACTTAAATGGGAATAACCCGTCAATCCCTCGGATCTAGTCCGACACGGCCACTGACAGGATCAAGTACCACAATCTCACTCGAAGGTGAGTCACAGAGCAAATACAATAAAGCATAAAACCATACATGTCATAAGGTTAAATTATTACATCACCATCATCATCATCGGAGTTTTTGAAAAAGGATCCATCATTGTTCGAAGTGCAGCGGAATAAAACTAACGGTAATTAACACAGAGAGATGGGGAAGCCTGTCCCATCACTCCTCATGCTCCTCCTCAGTCGAGGCAGGGTCCCACTCGACAGTCCAACCCGGTGGCAGGGTGGTCGGCCAAGTTATCCCAGCAACCATCTCCTCCAGAGAACCTGTAAAAATTATGCCACAAGCAAGGCTGAGTATACTAATACTCAGCTAGACTTACCCGGTGTGAGGAGTCTACTCCTCTACCTCTAGACATGCAGCTGTTTGGCTGTGGGGTTTGGTTGCCAAAAGCACTAGCTGAGTTTCTAAATCAAGATTTTAACTTAGTCAAAGTTAAGTGTGACTCTCTTAAGGCTAAAAGTGAACTATCTACTCATACATGGTAGCAAGCATTATTAACAATCAACATCTTATCTCAACTCATCGTACTTCCACTTATTACTCAATGCAGTACAATGGATCAAGCAGTCTCATTAGCTGCGAGAAGCAGACGATTCGAATCGAGTTTTTATCCTTGCAAGGTAAACCTAAACACACGACATGTAGGGGCACTCCGTCCCCACACACATCAACCGTCCCCATCGATTCCCCGTCAGCAGATTAGGGCTCACCGCCTTGGCGTACAATGCCTCACTGACCCCGACTGGCCATCGTGCAGTGACCGCACTTGTACCCACCATAACCGGAATGGGAGACCTCGTCTTAGGACGCGTGAGGGGATATGTCCACTGCCGGGTTCACTCAGGTACTAGGCTTACCGATTTACCATATTTCTCGGCATGTGCTCAGTACGTTCAAACGCTTGACACAGGTATCCGCACGTTAATCCTTATTCCATTTTCCATCTCGTAAACAACCAATCCCCATGGATTGTTGTCCACCAACTAGTATCATGACAGTGTGAAAGTGGGTACAATCAATTTCCTGATCTCGCGCGAGTGCTCGAAAAATCACTCGTCTTCTACCGAGATCCTATTTAATTAAAGCAACTACTCGACCTGTCATACTAGTATTCATTTCAAAAGGATTCTTGAGATCATGCAACTAGGGTTTTAAACAATTCCTACACCTAAGTGCACAATCAAACCTACAATCATTAAGTGAAGTAAAATAGCATAAATAACAGGTTATGCATAAAACCGGGGCTTGCCTTCCAAAGCAGTGGCAGGCAGGTCCTCTGGTGCTGGCTCTGGTGCTGGATCTGGGGCTACCTCCTGAGCAGCTCCTTGCTCCGGCACGAGGATGTACTCTCCGTCAGCAAGATTACAGTCTATCGAAATGCAATGAACATGTATGTCATGATTATGCATGATTTAAGAACATTAAGTTAAAGAAACTAAGTTAAGAATTAACTTAGGGTTTTCTCAGTTATGCGGGGCTTCTAGTGGTACATAGATAGACTTATTACTCTTTGGACTTAAGTTTTCCTTTAGGATAACATAGTGGATTTGTATTGCCTTGATACATTTGAGTGGACAGCAATAAAGTTTTTAGGGACAACCTTTATTCATATCTTTTATTTCTCTTCCCTTAATTTCCATTTAGGTTTTCTAGGGTAGGTTTGAACTACAACAGGGTTTTAATAATTTCCAAAAATTCTGTAAAAATTACAGTGGGTTGTCACTGGCTATTTTAGCTTGTTTTAAGAATTTGAGGCTTAAGGGATAAAAGTTAGGCCTTAAACAAAAATAACAAAAGTTAGGCAAAAAGGGGCACTTTACACTACACCTCCTAGTTAGGGGTAGGCTCTGTCCTAAAGGTTATTTTTGTTGGCATCCTATGGTAATGATAGGCCTCTGGGCTAAAAATCACAGAAAGCTAAGGGGTGGTTATTTAGTTATGCTTTTCTTAAGTTTCATGTCAAAAAGGCTCTTTCTACTACATTACTATTTGAAAAATGTCAAACAGCAGATTTCATATTTTTCGTAAGTTCTTTCTAATAAAACAATAGTTATCCCAAGGGTGGGGGTGTTTTCACCTTGGGGTTATTTTTGTGGAGTTTTTCTAAGTTATCCTTGTTTTATTAATTTAAAAAAGATCTTAATTCTTTTACACTAAAACAGGGTATGATATATTTTTCTAGTGAACTACATTAACTAAGTATCTTAACAAAAATAGGGGTGCCCTCTGGTTCAATATGTGTGCCACTTTTCCTATTTTTCTTAAACTTTAAGCATATTTGGAATAAGGGGTTAAAACTAACTTAATGTAATGGACAGAGGGGTTTAACATTTTTAAACAGGTTAGTAGGTGAATATAAACTTCTCCAAATTTTCCTAACCTTAGTCAAATAGCCTAACTATTTTTCTTACTATTATTTAGCTTTTGGCCAAAGTTAATATTAAATCAGAACTTTTAAGTTTTCCACAGCACCAAGGGGTTTTATATTTTTCCTAAATAGGTTACATGATTTAGAGTCTGGCAAAATTGATTTGACCAAAATTGGATAAACCAAACAGAAGTTATGGGTTTTTAAAGTTTCTGTTTGAATTTAAATTAGGTTTTAATTAAGTTTTCCTGGAAAAACAGTTTGCGCCGAGGCCCCTGGGTTTAAAACAATTCAAACCTCGCAGATCTACCCTTAAGGCACTATTCACTTGAGTCTCTGACCTTTCACTTAACCCCCTGGGTTTCTCTCCCTCTCACCCGCAGTCCCTCCCTCAACTGAAACAGTAGCCGCGGAAAAAGAAAGGGCGGCGCGGCTTACCGGCGGCGAGGGAGTTCCGGCGAAGTGTAGGGTTGGCTCGGGGAGGGTCTGGCGATCACGTCGAGGTACGGCTCGTCGTCGGGGATGGCCGGAATCGCCCGGTCCACGTGAGCAGGCGGGCGAGCTCGCCGGCGGCGTGTGCTCCGGCCTATCCACGGCGGCATAGATCAATCCAAGGGCATAGGGAGCTTCGTGGAGGTCTAAGGAGTCTAACCGTGCAAGGAATCGAAGAGAGGTGCACGGTGTACCTCGGTCCACGGTTGCCGGCGGTCGGTTGAAGTCCGGTGACCTTGGGCCGGCCTCTCCGGTGAAGCAGAGCCCGATTCCTCGCTCGGGGAGCTTCACGGAGACGTGCACAGTCTTCTCCGGGGGCTGGACGGGGCTGGGAATGGCTGGGCTGGCCGGTCTACGGTGGCAGGGGCTCGGGTGGCCGCGGGCGCGTCGCGTATGGGCAAACGGCGGCGAACTGAGCTCCGGTGAGGCTTGAGTGCGTGCGGAGGGGTACGGCCAAGGCTCCTGGGCGTTTTATAGTCGCGGACGCGGACCAGGGCGCTGGCTCGGCTTGGGCGCGGCGCGGGCGCGCGCGCGGGCGTGCTCTGGCGCGGCAGACGGCGTCGAACACGTGGCGGTTTGTTTCTTCCAGTGTTCAAACGTCGCCAGAGGTCGCATACGTGCGAATCTTTGCAAAAGTCCGCCGCAGACCTCTTCCTGGCACCTAGGGCTGTCACTCAACTGTGAGACGCCGGGGCAGATACGGCCTAGGGAGGAAGATCTTCGGGTGCCAAAACAGGTGTGTCATACTGAGCATAACACGACAAAAGCCATGCCATGGCATGTCAAACGTCCGAGTCTCGAGCTCAACTTTTTCCAGTGGGTGCCCTAAGTGGTATTGCACATTTTTGGTATAGAACCCAAGTGGTTTTGGCGCCATTTTTGAAGTGAACACGGTTGATCTTTGATTTAGGGCTAAAAAGGGACTTAGAGGGAATTAGAGAGCTCTAGCTCTCTCTCCACTTGGAGATTTGAAATGGGGTTTCCCTAGGGGCCTTTCTGCAATAATTCCCCTCCCTAATTGATGGTTATAATGTTGCTTAGGGTTTGGGTAAAGATTACCCATGCTTGCACATTTGCTCACTCTCTTTCCCTTCTTATCCATGGTCATAGTTGCACACAATTAGGGTAATGCCTTTGGTCATTCCCAACTCTTGGTAAAACTTAGTTTCCAAAGCCCCTTATACTTTTGCTCCTTAAGTTCTTCCACATGTGATCATAGTCTTGAGTGCCAAGGTGTGCTCCACTCATGGCAACACCTGGGGTGTTACAGCCCTCCCCCCTTAAAGGAATCTCGTCCCGAGATTTAGGTAGAGTCCCTTGGAGGGTGCTGGAAGGTGTGTTGGTGCTACTCTTTCTTTATACTCAAGTTTCTCTTGTTAACTACTCTTCGAATGTCATTCTCTTTGCAACTTCAGAAGGAAGCCCTTCTTAAGTTAAATCCACAACTTAGACTATCCTTGTTATCTAAGTTTTTCTTATAATTGGATTCAAAGGGCAGGTGGGGGGGGTTTCTGGGGTTACATACCGACTCCTTTGGGTAGAAAGTCGGGGAAGCGAGAGCGTAGAAAATCCTCAGCCTCCCATGTAGCTTCTTCTGCTGAATGGTGACTCCACTGAACCTTATACATTCTGACCGACCTTGCCCGAGTTGATCTCTCCTTTTGATCTAACACCTTGACGGGGTACTCTTGATAGGACAAGTCTGGTTCTATCTCAATGTCTGGTTCTGGCAGTACTTCAGTGGGTAGACGAACACACTTGCGCAACTGAGATACATGGAACACATTATGCACTGCTGACATGTGAGGTGGCAATGCCAATTTGTAAGCTACGGGTCCACAACTTGCCTTGATCTCATAGGGTCCAATGTAGCGAGGAGCTAACTTGCCCTTGATACCAAATCTCTGAACACCCTTGGTGGGTGATACCTTAAGATAGACATGATCTCCCACCTCAAACTGTAGAGGCTTCCGCCTCTTATCATGATAGCTCCTTTGCCTGGCCTGAGCAGCTTCCAAGTTCTTGGTAATGACCCTGACCTTTGCCTCTGCCTCGAGTACTAAGTCTGGCCCAAAAATTTCCCTTTCTCCTGCTTGAGACCAATTCAGTGGGGTCCTACACCTCCTCCCATACAATGCCTCAAAAGGTGCCATCTTTAAACTGGACTGATAGCTATTGTTGTAAGAGAACTCTGCCAAAGACAGACACTTGTCCCAATCCTTTCCATAATGTAGTGCACAGGCTCGCAACATATCTTCCAAAATTTGATTCACCCTTTCGGTCTGGCCATCGGTTTGTGGGTGGTATGCTGAGCTTCGGATGACATGGGTCCCAAGTGATTCTTGCAGTTTCTCCCAAAAGCGTGCCACAAACAGTGCTCCTCTGTCAGATATAATGGTCTTGGGAATACCATGCAATCTCACTATCTGATCAACATAAATTTCAGCATACTTCTCGGTCTTGTGGGTGGTGTGCACTGGCAAGAAATGAGCCGTCTTGGTCAATCTGTCCACGATAACCCAAATAGAATCATGGTGTCTGGAGGTATTGGGTAATCCCACTATAAAGTCCATGCAAATGTCCTCCCATTTCCAAGATGGTATGGGAAGGGGTTGCAGAGGGCCTGCTGCCTTCAAGTGACTAGCCTTTATCCTCTGACAAGTATCACACTCGGATATGTACTTGGCAATTTCCCTTTTCATTCTAGTCCACCAATATAAAGATCTGAGATCATGATACATCTTGTTGCTACCAGGGTGCATGGAGAATTTGGAAAGGTGAGCTTCGTCCAGTATCTTCTTTCTAAGCTCAGGGTCCTTGGGGACAACCAATCGATCTCCAAACCATAGGATTCCCTTGCTGTCCTGTCGGAAACATTTGTATTTTTCTGCCTTTTGCTTGATCATATCCTTGATAATCTGAACACCCTTATCCTCAATCTGTGCCCTGACTATCTGTTCTTGCAATGTGGGCTCCACCGAGATATAGCTTAGGTTACCCGAAGAAATAACTTCCAGGTTCAGTTTGCACAATTCATCACACAGGGTGGTCACTCCCACATCCATGCTCATGCAATAGCACTGGGCCTTTCTGCTTAAGGCATCTGCCACAACATTGGCCTTACCAGGGTGGTAATGCACCTCCAAATCGTAGTCCTTGATCAATTCTAACCATCTCCTTTGCCTCATGTTCAGATCTGCCTGAGTGAAGATGTATTTGAGACTCTTGTGATCAGTGTAGATGTTACAGTGAGCTCCCATCAAGTAGTGCCTCCAAATCTTAAGAGCATGAACTACAGCTGCCAACTCTAGATCATGTGTAGGGTAGTTCTGCTCATGGGGCCTGAGTGCCCGAGAAGCATAAGCAATCACTCTGTTCTCTTGCATCAAGACACATCCCAAACCAGTACCAGAAGCATCACAATAAACTTCAAATGGCTTGGTGTTGTCAGGTTGAGCTAACACTGGGGCTGTTGTCAAATGCTGTCTCAAGGTATGAAAGGCATCTTCACACTTTTGGCTCCACTCAAATTTGACTCCCTTCTTCAACAGTTCCGTCATTGGTTTGGCAATTCTGGAGAAATCCGGAATAAATCGTCGATAATACCCTGCCAAACCTAGAAAACTCCGAATTTGCTTTACTGTGGTCGGGGGTTTCCAATCCATCACTTCTTGCACCTTCTCAGGATCAACTGATACCCCATCTTGAGAAATTGTGTGTCCCAAGAATTTGATCTCCTTCAGCCAGAACTCACACTTAGACAACTTAGCATAAAGATGATGATCGCGCAGCCGTTGAAGCACGATGTGCAGGTGCTCAGTATGTTCATCTTCATTCTTGGAATAGACCAGAATATCATCAATGAAGACAACCACAAACTTATCCAATTCTGGCATGAATACTGAGTTCATCAGGTACATGAAATATGCCGGGGCATTGGTCAGTCCAAAAGACATCACCAGAAACTCATACAATCCATATCTGGTAGAGAAAGCCGTCTTGGGAATATCGCTGGCACGGATCTTGATCTGATGGTATCCTGAGCGAAGGTCTATCTTGGAGAATACCTTGGCTCCAACCAACTGATCAAACAGAACATCAATGCGAGGCAACGGGTATTTGTTCTTTATGGTCACCGCATTGAGAGGGCGGTAGTCAACACACATCCTCAAACTCTCATCCTTTTTCTTCACAAATAAAGCTGGACATCCCCATGGTGAAGTGCTTGGACGAATAAATCCCTTGTCCAACAACTCTTGCAGTTGCTTCTTCAATTCTGCCAATTCCGCGGGAGGCATCCGATAGGGTCTCTTGGAGATCGGAGCAGTCCCGGGTTGCAACTCAATAGCGAACTCAATGTCTCGGTCAGGTGGCATTCCTGGCAATTCATCTGGAAAAACATCTGGATAGTCACAGACCACTGGGATCTTTTCCACTGGGGATTCTATCATAGCAAAAGCACAAGAACGGGTGCATCCCTGGTCAGGCAAATATAATGTGGTCTCACCACAAGTTGGTGAGCGCACCTCAATGGCTCTAGCCGCAATATCCATCACAGCCTGGTTTCTGGTTAACCAGTCAGTTCCCAATATAATATCCACACTCTCCAAACCCAAAATGAGGAGGTTGGCTTTAATTATCAGACTACCAAACTTTATAGTCACATTCTTGTTAATTTGGTAAGTGGCAACCCTGCCTCCTGGGGTTGAAATTGTGATACCTCCATTGGTGTGGTGAAAAGGCAATTGGCACTTGGCACTAAATTTTGCACTGATAAAACTATGCGATGCACCCGAATCAAAAAGAATAATAGCAGGAAAATTTAATACTGTAAAGATACCAGTCATGACGGGTGCTCCCTCTGGAATATCTGCCATGGTGGTGAAGTTCAGCCTGCCCTGCCTCACTTGCACCTTCTGTCTCTTGCCTTGGTTCTGGTTGACATTCTGCCCCTGCCTCTGCTGGTTCCTGGGGCAATTCTTGGCATAATGCCCAGTGTTGCCGCAAGTGAAACATCTGTTGTCATTGGCCTGGCGGTACTGCTGCTGCTGATTATTCCGCTGTGCTGGAAACTGGTTGCGGTTGGGTGCCTGCTGCTGCTGCTGCTGCTGAGGTCGAATTACCCATCGCCCTTGCTGCTGTTGGGGTCCCCTGCCCTGGGTGTCAGACACAATCCGGAAACGCTGTGGCTGAGCTGGGGGTCCTGCCACAGGGGTCTTCCTTTTCTTCTCTGCCTGCCTGGCTGTAATGCAGTCCTCTTGGGAGATAGCCACGTTTACCAACTCATTGTAGCTGTTGGCCCTGACGGTGTTGAGACGATCCCGGAGCTTAGTGCTGAGCCCCCTTCTGAATCTGTCCCTCTTCTTCTCATCTGTATCCGCATGATATCCCGCATACTGGCACAAGTCATTAAAGGCCTGGGCGTACTGCAACACTGTCCTGTTGCCCTGAGTGAGTGCCAAGAACTCATTGAGTTTCCTGTCTATGATCCCGGCTGGTATATGGTGTCCTCTAAAAGCTGCCTTAAACTCCCTCCACTCCACCTCTCGGTCCTCTGGCTGCATAGCAAGAAAGTGATCCCACCAAGTCCTTGCAGGTCCGCGAAGCTGCTGGGTGGCGAACCTGACTTTGGTGGCCTCTGAGCAAACTCCATGGAGCAGTGGAAATTTGGACTCCACCACTTGCAGCCACACATCTGCATCAAGTGGGTCCTCCGCCCTTGTGAATAGTGGAGGCTGGGTGCTGAGGAATTCCTGATAGGTGGCCGCCGCGGGGTGACGCTGGTGGTCTCCACCACCATAATGCTGGGGTGGTGGCTGACGTTGAGCCAGCTGCCTCAGAATCTCATTCTGCTGAGCCATGAGCTCCTGCAGAGTGGGAGGTGGGGGTGGTGGTGGAACGTGCTCGTTCTGGCCACGACGCTGCCTCCCGGCCATCTGAAAAATCACATACTTACTTAACACCACAGCTCCAATTTCAAGATTTCAACACGGGGAAAAAAGTTAAGAAAACATCATGAAAGATCTAATTTCAACAAAAGGGATTCTTTAAGAGGCATAAATTTTTCCTTCCAAGATTAAGCTAATAATAGCATCCATCCATCAAGCTCCCAAGAGAGTTTAATACGATTACATCAATTGTTCCAAAATGACTCAACTCTACCTAGCCTAGTACCCTAAGGGTGCAAAAGCTAAGCTAGCGGCGAGGAGTCCGACTGCCCAACTTCTAAACTTACCCTGGACACCTAGTGAGCGAACGAAGCAACACTTGACTCGGGGGAAGGTGGTCTTCTCGAGCCAGCAGTGTCCACACTGGAGGCAGGCTCATCTCCTCCCTCAATGTCGACGTCCTCGTCGTCCTCCTGGTCCTGGATCTCCTGGTGGTGCATGTCCAGGTGCTCATTTGCTTCTGCCAGCTGCTGCTGAGTGTTGAGGAGCTGATCCTCTAGGACCTCAATGGTGTTCTCCCGGGTGCCCACTAGCTCCTCCAACTCATGAATCTCACCAGACAGCTGCTCCACTTGCAAATCTTTCTCTACCATTTCTTGAGACAAGTCGACCACAAGCTCCTCTCGGTTATCTAACGTGATCTTGGTGGCCTCCAGCAGTGCCATCAGATGGGACATGGCCTCACCGCGCATCACCTGCAGACGGTACAGAGCATTCATGCACCGTACTGTCAAGTGCGCAGTCTGTCCTGGGTAGATGGCCCAGATGTCCTTGGCATGTTCCACCCGATCCTTCCACATTGGGTCGTCCTCCTTTTCAGCGGGGAACAAGCCAATGGGATGAGTAGCCAGCTCCAAGGGATGGAACCCGCAGAAGGTAGTCAATCCATGCAGAGCGATCGCCTCGATCGTGTCCTCTGCCCGGTACCCGAAAGACTCTGAGTCCAAGGAGCGCCAGCCTGGCTGCAGGGGATGAGGCTCCAGAGTCATCCTCACCCTACAGCGGGGCACTCGGTGCTTCTCGAACTGCTGCACTGCGTACTGAGGGGGTGTCATGTATCCAGCCCCCTGAAGTACCTCCCACAAAATGCGGGGAAAACCCTCTCGTGCAAGCCCGTCCGTGTGGGTCAGTGCATTCCCGTCATCGGAGGATCCGTGGGAAGTCATCTGTGTACGGTTAAGCGTAAGTAAAAGAAAAGAATTATAAAAAGAACAAGAAAAATAAAACTCAGTCTTTCTTTAGTTAGTAACAAGGCACTAAGGACCTAGCTGGTTGTTATCTTGTTTTTAAGTCCTTACTTAGTTATCCATTGCTTAATTATGAATGCATGCATGCTCGTCCTGAACGACCTCACAACAAGATAGAAGGAATAGGGAGGAACTCCCATCCTGTAAAAGTGGCCTGTAGGGCCTAGTTACTTAGCCACCTAGCTACCCTTCTATTAACCTAAGGCTTCGCGTCCTAGGTCTATCCTACTCGTCCTACTATCTATCCAACTTGTTTCTATCAAGTTTTATTTAGAAAATTGATGGTATTTACATTTTATTGATTCATCTGTGGTGGTACAAGCTCCGATACCAGCTGTGGCGGAACTGCCCGAATTATTCCAACTTAAGTGTCCAAGTCCCGCCTTAGAGGCTAGACCACACTTAAATGGGAATAACCCGTCAATCCCTCGGATCTAGTCCGACACGGCCACTGACAGGATCAAGTACCACAATCTCACTCGAAGGTGAGTCACAGAGCAAATACAATAAAGCATAAAACCATACATGTCATAAGGTTAAATTATTACATCACCATCATCATCATCGGAGTTTTTGAAAAAGGATCCATCATTGTTCGAAGTGCAGCGGAATAAAACTAACGGTAATTAACACAGAGAGATGGGGAAGCCTGTCCCATCACTCCTCATGCTCCTCCTCAGTCGAGGCAGGGTCCCACTCGACAGTCCAACCCGGTGGCAGGGTGGTCGGCCAAGTTATCCCAGCAACCATCTCCTCCAGAGAACCTGTAAAAATTATGCCACAAGCAAGGCTGAGTATACTAATACTCAGCTAGACTTACCCGGTGTGAGGAGTCTACTCCTCTACCTCTAGACATGCAGCTGTTTGGCTGTGGGGTTTGGTTGCCAAAAGCACTAGCTGAGTTTCTAAATCAAGATTTTAACTTAGTCAAAGTTAAGTGTGACTCTCTTAAGGCTAAAAGTGAACTATCTACTCATACATGGTAGCAAGCATTATTAACAATCAACATCTTATCTCAACTCATCGTACTTCCACTTATTACTCAATGCAGTACAATGGATCAAGCAGTCTCATTAGCTGCGAGAAGCAGACGATTCGAATCGAGTTTTTATCCTTGCAAGGTAAACCTAAACACACGACATGTAGGGGCACTCCGTCCCCACACACATCAACCGTCCCCATCGATTCCCCGTCAGCAGATCAGGGCTCACCGCCTTGGCGTACAATGCCTCACTGACCCCGACTGGCCATCGTGCAGTGACCGCACTTGTACCCACCATAACCGGAATGGGAGACCTCGTCTCAGGACGCGTGAGGGGATATGTCCACTGCCGGGTTCACTCAGGTACTAGGCTTACCGATTTACCATATTTCTCGGCATGTGCTCAGTACGTTCAAACGCTTGACACAGGTATCCGCACGTTAATCCTTATTCCATTTTCCATCTCGTAAACAACCAATCCCCATGGATTGTTGTCCACCAACTAGTATCATGACAGTGTGAAAGTGGGTACAATCAATTTCCTGATCTCGCGCGAGTGCTCGAAAAATCACTCGTCTTCTACCGAGATCCTATTTAATTAAAGCAACTACTCGACCTGTCATACTAGTATTCATTTCAAAAGGATTCCTGAGATCATGCAACTAGGGTTTTAGACAATTCCTACACCTAAGTGCACAATCAAACCTACAATCATTAAGTGAAGTAAAATAGCATAAATAACAGGTTATGCATAAAACCGGGGCTTGCCTTCCAAAGCAGTGGCAGGCAGGTCCTCTGGTGCTGGCTCTGGTGCTGGATCTGGGGCTACCTCCTGAGCAGCTCCTTGCTCCGGCACGAGGATGTACTCTCCGTCAGCAAGATTACAGTCTATCGAAATGCAATGAACATGTATGTCATGATTATGCATGATTTAAGAACATTAAGTTAAAGAAACTAAGTTAAGAATTAACTTAGGGTTTTCTCAGTTATGCGGGGCTTCTAGTGGTACATAGATAGACTTATTACTCTTTGGACTTAAGTTTTCCTTTAGGATAACATAGTGGATTTGTATTGCCTTGATACATTTGAGTGGACAGCAATAAAGTTTTTAGGGACAACCTTTATTCATATCTTTTATTTCTCTTCCCTTAATTTCCATTTAGGTTTTCTAGGGTAGGTTTGAACTACAACAGGGTTTTAATAATTTCCAAAAATTCTGTAAAAATTACAGTGGGTTGTCACTGGCTATTTTAGCTTGTTTTAAGAATTTGAGGCTTAAGGGATAAAAGTTAGGCCTTAAACAAAAATAACAAAAGTTAGGCAAAAAGGGGCACTTTACACTACACCTCCTAGTTAGGGGTAGGCTCTGTCCTAAAGGTTATTTTTGTTGGCATCCTATGGTAATGATAGGCCTCTGGGCTAAAAATCACAGAAAGCTAAGGGGTGGTTATTTAGTTATGCTTTTCTTAAGTTTCATGTCAAAAAGGCTCTTTCTGCTACATTACTATTTGAAAAATGTCAAACAGCAGATTTCATATTTTTCCTAAGTTCTTTCTAATAAAACAATAGTTATCCCAAGGGTGGGGGTGTTTTCACCTTGGGGTTATTTTTGTGGAGTTTTTCTAAGTTATCCTTGTTTTATTAATTTAAAAAAGATCTTAATTCTTTTACACTAAAACAGGGTATGATATATTTTTCTAGTGAACTACATTAACTAAGTATCTTAACAAAAATAGGGGTGCCCTCTGGTTCAATATGTGTGTCACTTTTCCTATTTTTCTTAAACTTTAAGCATATTTGGAATAAGGGGTTAAAACTAACTTAATGTAATGGACAGAGGGGTTTAACATTTTTAAACAGGTTAGTAGGTGAATATAAACTTCTCCAAATTTTCCTAACCTTAGTCAAATAGCCTAACTATTTTTCTTACTATTATTTAGCTTTTGGCCAAAGTTAATATTAAATCAGAACTTTTAAGTTTTCCACAGCACCAAGGGGTTTTATATTTTTCCTAAATAGGTTACATGATTTAGAGTCTGGCAAAATTGATTTGACCAAAATTGGATAAACCAAACAGAAGTTATGGGTTTTTAAAGTTTCTGTTTGAATTTAAATTAGGTTTTAATTAAGTTTTCCTGGAAAAACAGTTTGCGCCGAGGCCCCTGGGTTTAAAACAATTCAAACCTCGCAGATCTACCCTTAAGGCACTATTCACTTGAGTCTCTGACCTTTCACTTAACCCCCTGGGTTTCTCTCCCTCTCACCCGCAGTCCCTCCCTCAACCGAAACAGTAGCCGCGGAAAAAGAAAGGGCGGCGCGGCTTACCGGCGGCGAGGGAGTTCCGGCGAAGTGTAGGGTTGGCTCGGGGAGGGTCTGGCGATCACGTCGAGGTACGGCTCGTCGTCGGGGATGGCCGGAATCGCCCGGTCCACGTGAGCAGGCGGGCGAGCTCGCCGGCGGCGTGTGCTCCGGCCTATCCACGGCGGCATAGATCAATCCAAGGGCATAGGGAGCTTCGTGGAGGTCTAAGGAGTCTAACCGTGCAAGGAATCGAAGAGAGGTGCACGGTGTACCTCGGTCCACGGTTGCCGGCGGTCGGTTGAAGTCCGGTGACCTTGGGCCGGCCTCTCCGGTGAAGCAGAGCCCGATTCCTCGCTCGGGGAGCTTCACGGAGACGTGCACAGTCTTCTCCGGGGGCTGGACGGGGCTGGGAATGGCTGGGCTGGCCGGTCTACGGTGGCAGGGGCTCGGGTGGCCGCGGGCGCGTCGCGTATGGGCAAACGGCGGCGAACTGAGCTCCGGTGAGGCTTGAGTGCGTGCGGAGGGGTACGGCCAAGGCTCCTAGGCGTTTTATAGTCGCGGACGCGGACCAGGGCGCTGGCTCGGCTTGGGCGCGGCGCGGGCGCGGGCGCGGGCGTGCTCTGGCGCGGCAGACGGCGTCGAACACGTGGCGGTTTGTTTCTTCCAGTGTTCAAACGTCGCCAGAGGTCGCATACGTGCGAATCTTTGCAAAAGTCCGCCGCAGACCTCTTCCTGGCACCTAGGGCTGTCACTCAACTGTGAGACGCCGGGGCAGATACGGCCTAGGGAGGAAGATCTTCGGGTGCCAAAACAGGTGTGTCATACTGAGCATAACACGACAAAAGCCATGCCATGGCATGTCAAACGTCCGAGTCTCGAGCTCAACTTTTTCCAGTGGGTGCCCTAAGTGGTATTGCACATTTTTGGTATAGAACCCAAGTGGTTTTGGCGCCATTTTTGAAGTGAACACGGTTGATCTTTGATTTAGGGCTAAAAAGGGACTTAGAGGGAATTAGAGAGCTCTAGCTCTCTCTCCACTTGGAGATTTGAAATGGGGTTTCCCTAGGGGCCTTTCTGCAATAATTCCCCTCCCTAATTGATGGTTATAATGTTGCTTAGGGTTTGGGTAAAGATTACCCATGCTTGCACATTTGCTCACTCTCTTTCCCTTCTTATCCATGGTCATAGTTGCACACAATTAGGGTAATGCCTTTGGTCATTCCCAACTCTTGGTAAAACTTAGTTTCCAAAGCCCCTTATACTTTTGCTCCTTAAGTTCTTCCACATGTGATCATAGTCTTGAGTGCCAAGGTGTGCTCCAGTCATGGCAACACCTGGGGTGTTACACGCCAGAGTCAGAGCAGCGCCAGAAGGCGCACTGGACAGTCTACAGGACCTGTCCGGTGCACCACCGGACTGTCCGGTGGCCCAGAAGACAGAAGCTCCAACGGTCAGAATCCAACGGCTGGGTGACGTGGCAGGCGCACCAGACAGTGTCCGGTGGCGCACCGGACTGACCGGTGCGCCATGCGACAGCAGCCTTCACCAAACAGCTAGTTTGGTGGTTGGGGCTATAAATACCCCCAACCACCCACCATTCATTGCATCCAAGTTTTCAGACTTCCTACACATTACAAGAGCTATAGCATTCAATACAAGACACACCAAAGAGATCAAATCCTCTCCCAAGTCCAAAGATCATTCCCAATCAAATAGTGACTAGTGAGAGAGTGACTTGTGTTCGTTTGAGCTCTTGCGCTTGGATTGCTTCTTTTTCTCATTCTTTCTTGTGATCAACTCAATTGTAACCGAGGCAAGAGACATCAATTGTGTGGTGGTCCTTGCGGGGACTTAGTGTCCCGTTTGATTGAGAAGAGAAGCTCACTCGGTCTAAGTGACCGTTTGAGAGAGGGAAAGGGTTGAAAGAGACCCGGTCTTTGTGACCACCTCAATGGGGAGTAGGTTTGCAAGAACCGAACCTCCGTAAAACAAATCATCGTGTCTCACTCTTTATTTGCTCATGATTTGTTTTTCACCCTCTCTCTCGGACTCGTTCATATTTCTAACGCTAACCCGGCTTGTAGTTGTGCTTAAGTTTGTAAATTTCAGATTCGCCCTATTCACCCCCCTCTAGGCGACTTTCAATTGGTATCAGAGGCAGGTTCTTCATTAGAGCCTAACCGCTCGAAGTGATGTTGGGAGCATCCGCCAAAAGGGAGATCGAGACCAGCGACAAGTCCGCAAGCTCGGGGAGAACACACTCAAGGGAGTCCGCCCACAAGCACAAGGAGGAATCCTCTTCCTCCATCAAGTCCCAACGAAAGGGTGACAAGAAGAAAAAGATGAAGAAGGTGGTCTACTACGAGACCGACTCTTCGTCACCCTCCACCTCCGGCTCGAAATCGGCATCCACCACTTCTAAGCGCCATGAGCGTAAGAAGTATAGTAAGATGCCCCTTCACTATCCTCGCATTTCAAAACGCACTCCATTACTTTCCGTCCCATTAGGCAAACCACCTATGTTTGATGGTGAAGATTATTCTATGTGGAGTGATAAAATGAGGCATCACCTAACCTCACTCCACAAAAGTATATGGGATATTATTGAGTATGGAGCGCAGGTACCAAAGGAAGGAGACAAGGATTATGATTCAGAGGAGGTCGAACAAATCCAACACTTCAACTCCCAAGCCACCACTATACTCCTCGCCTCTCTATGTCGAGAGGAGTATAATAAGGTGCAAGGGTTGAAGAGCGCAAAGGAGATTTGGGATGTGCTCAAGACCGCGCACGAAGGAGACGAGGTGACTAAGATCACCAAGAGGGAGACGATCGAGGGGGAGCTCGGTCGTTTCATGCTTCACCAAGGGGAGGAGCCACAAGCGATGTACAACCGGCTCAAGACCTTGGTGAACCAAGTGCGCAACCTCGGGAGCACCAAATGGGATGACCATGAAATGGTCAAGGTTATTCTTAGATCACTCGTTTTCTTAAACCCTACGCAAGTTCAATTAATTCGTGGTGATCCTAGATACACACTAATGTCTCCCGAGGAAGTTATAGGCAAATTTGTGAGCTTTGAGTTGATGATCAAAGGCTCCAAGAAAATCATCGAGCAAGGCGCCTCCTCCACACCTGATGTGCAACCCGTGGCATTCAAGGCAACGGAGGAGAAGAAAGAAAACTCTACACCAAGTAGAGTCCCCATCGATGCCTCCAAGCTCGACAATGAGGAGATGGCGCTCATCATCAAGAGCTTCCGCCAAATCCTCAAGCAAAGGAGGGGGAAGGACTACAAGCCCCGCTCCAAGAAGGTTTGCTACAAATGTGGTAAGCCCGGTCATTTCATTGCTAAATGTCCATTATCTAGTGATAGTGACAGGGGCGACGACAAGAAGGGAAAGAGAAGAGAAAAGAAGAGATACTGTAAGAAGAAGGGCGGCGATGCCCATGTTTGTCGGGAGTGGGACTCCAACGAGAGCTCCACCGACTCCTCCTCCGATGAGGACGCCGCAAACATTACCGTCACCAAGGGCCTTCTCTTCCCCAACGTCGGCCACAAGTGCCTCATGGCAAAGGACGGCAAGAAGAAGGTAAAATCTAGATCCTCCACTAAGTATGCAACATCTAGTGATGAGGCTAATTCTAGTGATGATGAGGATGATTTATTGACACGTTTTGCCAACCTAAACATGCAACAAAAGGAGAAATTGAATGAATTAATTAGTGCTATTCATGATAAGGATGAACTCTTAGATAGTCAAGAGGACTTCCTAATTAAAGAAAATAAAAAGCATGTTAAAGTTAAAAATGCTTATGCTTTAGAGATAGAAAATGTGAAAATTTATCTAGTGAGCTAAGCACTTGCCATGATGTTATTTCCAACCTTAGAGATGAAAATGCCAAATTAAGTGCTAAGGTTGAGAAATCAAGTGTCCGTGATGATTCAATTGACAATCTTAGAAATAATAATGCTAGTTCGATTGCTAAGATTGAAAAATTGAATGTCTCTCTTGCTAGCCTTAGAAATGAAAATGAAAAATTAATTGCTAAGGCCAAGGAACTAAATGTTTGTAGTGTATCCATTTCTAATCTTAGACATGAAAATGCCATATTACATGCTAAGATTGTTGAATTAAATTCTTGCAAACCCTCTACATCTACCGTTGAGCATGTTACCATTTGCACTAGATGTAGAGACATTAACATTGATGTTATTCATGATCACATTGCTATGATTAAACAACAAAATGATCATATAGCAAAATTAGATGCTAAAATTGCCGAGCATGAACTAGAAAATGAGAAATTTAAATTTGCTCGTAGCATGCTCTATAGTGGGAGACGCCCTGGCATTAAGGATGGCATTGGCTTCCAACAGGGAGACAATGTCAAACTCAATGCCCCTCCTAAAAGATTGTCTAACTTTGTTAAGGGCAAGGCTCCCATGCCTCAGGATAACGAGGGTTACATTTTGTACCCTGCCGGTTATCCCGAGCACAAAATTAGGAGAATTCATTCTAGGAAGTCTCACTCTAGCCCCAATCATGCTTTTATGTATAAGAGTGAGACATCTAGTTCTAGGCAATCTACCCATGGTAAATTGCCTAAGAAGAAAACTCCTATTGCATCAAATGATCATAACATTTCATTTAAAACTTTTGATGCATCTTATGCTTTAACTAACAAATCTGGCAAAGTGGTTGCCAAATATGTTGGGGGCAAATACAAGGGGTCAAAAACCTGTGTTTGGGTACCCAAAGTTCTTGTATATAATGTCAAAGAACCCAAAACTGTTTGGGTACCTAAAATCAAGAACTAAATTTGTTTTGTAGGTTTATGTATCCGGGGTCTCAAGTTGGATCATCGATAGCGGGTGCACAAACCACATGACAGGGGAGAATATGTTCTCCTCCTATGAGAAAAACCAAGATCCCCAAAGAGCGATCACATTTGGGGATGGAAATCAAGGTTTGGTCAAAGGATTGGGTAAAATTGCTATATCTCCTGACCATTCTATTTCCAATGTTTTTCTTGTAGATTCTTTGGATTACAATTTGCTTTCTGTTTCTCAATTATGTAAAATGGGCTACAACTGTCTTTTTACGGATATAAGTGTTACTGTCTTTAGAAGAAGTGATGATTCAGTAGCATTTAAGGGAGTGTTAGAGGGTCAGCTATACTTGGTAGATTTTGATAGAGCTGAACTCGACACTTGCTTAATTGCTAAGACTAACATGGGTTGGCTCTGGCACCGCCGACTAGCTCATGTTGGGAAGAAGAATCTTCATAAGCTTCTAAAGGGAGAGCACATTTTGGGACTAACCAATGTTCATTTTGAGAAAGACAGGGTTTGTAGCGCATGTCAAGCAGGGAAGCAAGTTGGTATTCATCATCCACACAAGAACATTATGATGACCGACATGCCGCTTGAGCTACTTCACATGGACCTATTCGGCCTGATAGCTTACATAAGCATCGGCGGGAGTAAGTATTGTCTTGTAATTGTGGATGATTATTCTCGCTTCACTTGGGTGTTCTTTTTGCAGGAAAAATCACAAACCCAAGAGACTTTAAAGGGATTCTTGAGACGAGCTCAAAATGAGTTCGGCTGGAGGATCAAGAAAATAAGAAGCGACAACGGGACGGAGTTCAAGAACTCACAAATCGAAGGCTTCCTTGAGGAGGAGGGCATCAAGCATGAGTTCTCTTCTCCCTACACGCCACAACAAAATGGTGTAGTGGAGAGGAAGAATAGAACTCTATTGGACATGGCAAGGACCATGCTTGATGAGTACAAGACTTCAGATCGGTTTTGGGCCGAGGCGGTCAACACCGCTTGCTACACCATCAACCAGTTATATCTTCACCGAATCCTCAAGAAGACATCATATGAACTCCTCACCGGTAAAAAG
The DNA here is from genome assembly GCF_902167145.1 of Zea mays. NCBI lineage: Eukaryota > Viridiplantae > Streptophyta > Magnoliopsida > Poales > Poaceae > Zea > Zea mays. The sequence goes on along the minus strand of NC_050100.1, from coordinate 32,785,147 downwards.
CCCAATGTTTCATATTTTAGAGTCTTTGGTAGCAAATGCTTTATTCTTGTTAAAAGAGGTAGAAAAATCTAAATTTGCTCCTAAGGCTGTAGAAGGCTTTTTACTAGGATATGATTCAAACACAAGGGCATATAGAGTCTTTAACAAGTCCACTGGACTAGTTGAAGTTTCTTGTGACATTGTGTTTGATGAGACTAACGGCTCTCAAGTAGAGCAAGTTGATCTTGATGAACTAGATGATGAAGAGGCTCCGTGCATCGCGCTAAGGAACATGTCCATTGGGGATGTGTGTCCTAAGGAATCCGAAGAGCCTCCACAAGCACAAGATCAACCATCTGCCTCCATGCAAGCATCTCCACCAACTCAAGACGAGGATGAGGCTCAAGATGATGAAGGAGAAGATCAAGAAGATGAGCCACCTCAAGAAGACGGCAATGATCAAGGGGGAGATGTAAATGATCAAGACAAGGAAGATGAACAAGATCCAAGACCGCCACACCCAAGAGTCCACCAAGCAATCCAACGAGATCACCCCGTAAACACCATCCTCGGCGATATACATAAGGGGGTAACTACTCGATCTCGTGTTGCTCATTTTTGTGATCATTACTCTTTTGTTTCCTCTATTGAGCCACACAGGTTAGAGGAAGAACTTCTAGATTCGGATTGGGTGATGGCAATGCAAGAGGAGCTCAACAACTTTACAAGGAATGAGGTATGGCATTTAGTTCCACCTCCTAACCAAAATGTTGTAGGAACCAAGTGGGTCTTCCGCAACAAGCAAGATGAGCATGGTGTGGTGACAAGGAACAAAGGCCGACTTGTGGCCAAGGGATATTCACAAGTCGAAGGTTTGGATTTCGGTGAAACCTATGCACCCGTAGCTAGGCTTGAGTCAATTCGTATATTACTTGCCTATGCTACTTACCATGGCTTTAAGCTTTATCAAATGGACGTGAAAAGTGTCTTCCTCAATGGACCAATCAAGGAAGAGGTCTATGTTGAGCAACCTCCCGGCTTTGAAGGTAGTGAGTACCCTAACCATGTTTATAAACTCTCTAAGGCGCTTTATGGGCTCAAGCAAGGCCCAAGAGCATGGTATGAATGTCTAAGAGATTTTCTTATTACTAATGGCTTCAAAGTCGGAAAGGCCGATCCTACTCTCTTTACTAAAACACTTGAAAATGATTTGTTTGTATGCCAAATTTATGTTGATGATATCATATTTGGGTCTACTAATGAATCTACATGTGAAGAGTTTAGTAGGATCATGACTCAAAAATTCGAGATGTCTATGATGGGGGAGTTGAAGTATTTCTTAGGATTTCAAGTCAAGCAACTCCAAGAGGGCACCTTCATTAGCCAAACGAAGTACATTCAATACATACTCACCAAGTTTGGGATGAGGGATGCCAAGCCCATCAAGACACCCATGGGAACTAATGGGCATCTCGACCTCGACACGGGAGGTAAATCCGTAGATCAAAAGATATATCGGTCGATGATAGGTTCTTTACTCTATTTATGTGCATCTCGACCGGATATTATGCTTTTCGTATGCATGTGTGCAAGATTCCAAGTCGATCCTAAGGAATCTCACCTTAGGGCCATGAAACGAATCTTGAGATATTTAGTTTATACTCCTAAGTTTGGCCTTTGGTACCCTAGGGGTTCCACATTTTATTTAATTGGTTATTCCGATGCTGATTGGGTAGGGTGTAAAATTAATAGAAAGAGCACATCAGGGACTTGCCAGTTCTTGGGAAGATCTCTGGTGTCTTGGGCTTCAAAGAAGCAAAATTCCGTAGCTCTTTCTACCGCCGAAGCCGAGAATATTGTCGCAGGCCATTGTTGCGCGCAATTGCTTTGGATGAGGCAAACCCTTAGGGACTATGGTTACAAATTAACCAAAGTTCCTCTTCTATGTGATAATGAGAGTGCAATCCGCATGGCAGATAATCCCGTTGAACATAGCCGCACTAAACACATAGCCATTCGGTATCATTTCTTAAGGGATCACCAACAGAAGGGGGATATCGAGATTGCATATATTAACACCAAAGAACAATTAGCCATATCTTTACCAAGCCACTAGATGAACAAACATTTACCAAACTTAGGCATGAGCTAAATATTCTTGATTCTAGGAATTTCTTTTGATGTCTTGCACACATAGCTCATTGATATACCTTTGATCATATCTCTTTCATATGCTATGACTAATGTGTTTTCAAGTGCATTTTGTGCTAAGTCATAGATTGAAAGGGAATTGGAGTCTTCGGCGAAGACAAAGGCTTCCACTCCATTCCATCGAAATTACTCATCCTTCGCCGTCGCTCCGCACCGCTCTCCAACTTTGGTATTGAAAGGGAATTAGGCTTACACCTTTTTCCTAATTGATTTTGGTGGTTGAATTGCCCAACACAAATAATTGGACTAACTAGTTTGCTCTAGTCTATAAGTTTTACAGGTGCCAAAGGTTCACACCAAGCCAATAAAAAGACCAAAGATGGGTTCAAATAAAGAGAGCTAAAGACATCCCAAAAGGCACCCTGGTCTGGCGCACCGGACTGTCTGGTGTGCCACAGGACAGTGTCCGTGCACCACCGGACAGTGTCCGGTGCACCAGAGAACTCGACACTAAACTCGCTACCTTTGGGAAAATGGGAGGCCGCTCCGCTATAATTCACCGGACTGTCCGGTGAAGCACCAGACAGTGTCCGGTGTCACACCGGACTGTCCGGTGTGCCAGCGGAGCAACGGCTACTTCGCGCCAACGGTCGACTGCAACCACATTAAATGCGCTACAGTGCGCGCCAGAGTCAGAGCACGCGCGGAAGGGGCATCGGACAGTCTACAGGACCTGTCCGGTGCACCACCGGACAGCCCAGAGGCCCCACCAGTCAGAGCTCCAACGGTCAAAACCCAACGGCCGGCTGACGTGGCTGGCGCACCGGACTGTCTGGTGCGCCATGCGACAGACAGCCTCCCAACGACCACTTTTGGTGGTTGGGGCTATAAATACCCCAACCACCCCACATTCAATGGCATCCAAGTTTTCCAACTTCCTAAACCTTACAAGAGCTATAGCATTCAATACAAGACACACCAAAGAGATCAAAGCCTCTCCCAAGTCCTTAGTTCATTCCAAATCAAATAGTGACTTGTGAGAGAGTGACTTGTGTTCATTTGAGCTCTTGCGCTTGGATTGCTTCTTTTTCTCATTCTTTCTTGTGATCAACTCAATTGTAACCGAGCCAAGAGACACCAATTGTGTGGTGGTCCTTGCGAGGACTTTGTGTCCCGTTTGATTGAGAAGAGAAGCTCACTCGGTCTAAGTGACCGTTTGAGAGAGGGAAAGGGTTGAAAGAGACCCGGTCTTTGTGACCACCTCAACGGGGAGTAGGTTTGCAAGAACCGAACCTCGGTAAAACAAATCCTTGTGTCACACTCTTTATTTGCTTGCGATTTGTTTTTCACCCTCTCTCTCGGACTCGTACTTATTTCTAACGCTAACCCGGCTTGTAGTTGTGCTTAAGTTTATAAATTTCAGATTCGCCCTATTCACCCCCCCCTCTAGGCGACTTTCAATTGGTATTAGAGCCCGGTGCTTCATTAGAGCCTAACCGCTCGAAGTGATGTCGGGAGCATCCACCAAGAGGGAAATCAGGACCGGCGAGAAGCCCGCTACAAGCCATGGGAAGGCTCCATCCGGGGAGTCCGCCAACAAGGTGAAGGGATCCCCTTCACACGACAAGTCGCGTCGGAGCGGTGACAAGAAGAAGAAGATGAAGAAGGTGGTCTACTACGAGACCGACTCTTCGTCGCCATCCACCTTCGGCTCCGACATGCCGTCCATAACTTCTAAGCGCCATGAGCGCAAGAAGTTTAGTAAGATCCCCCTACGCTACCCTCGCATTTCCAAACGTACTCCATTACTTTCCGTCCCATTAGACAAACCACCTATGTTTGATGGTGAAGATTATAATATGTGGAGTGATAAAATGAGGCATCATCTAACCTCACTCCACACTAGCATTTGGGATGTTGTTGAGGTTGGAGTACAGGTACCATCACTGGGGGATGAAGACTATGATTTGGACGAGGTCGCCCAAATCCGACACTTCAACTCCCAAGCCACCACTATACTCCTCGCCTCTCTAAGTCCAGAGGAGTATAACAAGGTGCAAGGGTTAAAGAGCGCCAAGGAGATTTGGGATGTGCTCAAGACCGCGCACGAAGGAGATGAGGTGACCAAAATCACCAAGCGGGAGACGATCGAGGGGGAGCTCGGTCGGTTCCGACTCAACCAAGGCGAGGACCCTCAAGCCATGTACAACCGCTTGAAGACCTTGGTGAACCAAGTGCGCAACCTCGGGAGCACCAAATGGGATGACCATGAGATGGTCAAGGTTATTCTAAGATCCATCGTTTTCCTTAACCCTACGCAAGTTCAATTAATTCGAGGTGATCCTAGATACACGCTAATGTCTCCCGAGGAGGTCATAGGAAAATTTGTGAGCTTTGAGCTAATGGTCAAAGGCTCCAAAAAGATCATCGAGCAAGGCGACTCCTCCACGCCCGAAGCACAACCCGTTGCATTCAAAGCAACAGAGGAGAAGAAAGAAGATTCTACTCCAAGTAGAATCCCCATCGACGCCTCCAAGCTCGACAACGAGGAAATGGCGCTCATCATCAAGAGCTTCCACCAAATCCTCAAGCAAAGGAGGGGGAAGGATTACAAGCCCCGCTCCAAGAAAGTTTGTTACAAGTGTGGTAAGCCCGGTCATTTTATTGCAAAATGTCCACTATCTAGTGACAGTGACAGGGGCGACAACAAGAAGGGGAGAAGAAAGGAGAAGAAGAGATACTACAAGAAGAAGGGCGGCGATGCCCATGTTTGCCGGGAGTGGGACTCCGACGAGAGCTCCACCGACTCCTCCTCCGACGAGGACGCCGCAAACATCGCCGTCACCAAGGGTCTCCTCTTCCCCAACGTCGGCCACAAGTGTCTCATGGCAAAGGACGGCAAAAAGAAGAAGGTTAAATCTAAATCCTCCACTAAATATGCGACATCTAGCGATGAGGCTAATTCTAGTGATGATGAGGATAATTTGCGTACCCTTTTTGCCAACCTAAACATGCAACAAAAAGAAAAGTTAAATTAATTAGTGCTATTCATGAGAAGGATGAAATCTTGGACTCCCAAGAGGACATCCTAATTAAGGAAAACAAGAAGAATGTTAAGGTTAAAAATGCTTACGCTCTAGAAGTAGAAAAATGTGAAAAGCTATCTAGTGAGCTAAGCACCTGCCATGATATCATTGCCAACCTTAGAAATGAGAATGCTAGATTAATTGCTAAGGTTGATTCAAATGTTTGTGATGACTTAATTCCCAATCTTAGAGATGATAATGTTAATTTACTTGCTAAGATTGAAGAATTGAATGTCTCTCTTGCTAGCCTTAGAAATGATAATGAAAAATTAATTGCTAAGGCTAAAGATTTAGATGATTGCAATGTTACCATATCCAATCTTAGAAGTGAAAATGACATTTTACATGCTAAGATTGTTGAACTAAAAACTTGCAAACCCTCTACATCTATCGTTGAGCATGTTTCCATTTGTACTAGATGTAGAGATATTAATGTTGATGCTATCCATGATCACCTAGCCTTAATTAAGAAACAAAATGATCACATAGCTCAACTTAATGCTAAAATTAATGAGCATGACATAGAAAATGAAAATTTTAAATTTGCTAAAAGCATGCTCTATAGTGGGAGACGCCCTGGCATCAAGGATGGCATTGGCTTCCAAAAGAGAGACAATGTCAAACTTAATGCCCCTCCTAAAAGATTGTCTAATTTTGTTAAGGGCAAGGCTCCCATGCCTCAGGATAACGAGGGTTACATTTTGTACGCTGTCGGTTATCCCGAGCATAAGATTAGGAGAATTCACTCTAGGAAGTCTCACTCTGGCCCTAATCATGCTTTTATGTATAAGGGTGAGACATCTAGCTCTAGGCAATCAACCCATGCTAAATTGCCTAAGAAGAAAACTCCTATTGCATCAAATGATTCTAACATTTTATTTAAAACTTTTGATGCATCTTATGTTTTAACTAACAAATCCGGCAAGGTAGTTGCCAAGTATGTTGGGGGCAAGCATAAGGGGTCAAAGACTTGTGTTTGGGTACCCAAAGTTCTTGTATCTAATGTCAAAGGACCCAAAACCATTTGGGTACCTAAAATCAAGAACTAAATTTGTTTTGTAGGTTTATGCATCCGGGGGCTCAAGTTGGATCATCGATAGCGGGTGCACAAACCACATGACAGGGGAGAAGAAGATGTTCTCTTCCTACGAGAAAAACCAAAATCCCCAACGAGCTATCACATTCGGGGATGGAAATCAAGGTTAGGTCAAAGGATTGGGTAAAATTGCTATATCACCTGACCATTCCATTTCCAATGTTTTTCTTGTAGATTCTTTAGATTACAACTTGCTTTCAATTTCACAATTGTGTAAAATGGGCTACAACAGTCTTTTTACGGATGTAGGTGTTACTGTCTTTAGAAGAAGTGATGATTCAATAGCATTTAAGGGAGTGTTAGAGGGTCAGCTATACTTAGTAGATTTTGATAGAGCTGAACTCGACACTTGCTTAATTGCTAAGACTAACATGGGATGGCTCTGGCATCGCCGACTAGCACATGTTGGAATGAAGAATCTTCACAAGCTTCTAAAGGGAGAACACATTTTGGGACTAACAAATGTTCATTTTGAGAAAGACAGGGTTTGTAGCGCATGTCAGGTAGGGAAGCAAGTTGGTGTTCATCATCCACACAAGAACATCATTACGACTGACAGGCCACTCGAGCTCCTACACATGGATCTATTCGGCCCGATTGCTTACATAAGCATCGGCGGGAGTAAGTACTGTCTAGTTATTGTGGATGATTATTCTCGCTTCACTTGGGTGTTCTTTTTGCAGGAAAAATCTCATACCCAAGAGACCTTAAAAGGATTCTTGAGACGGGCTCAAAATGAGTTCGGCTTAAGGGTAAAAAAGATTAGAAGCGACAACGGGATGGAGTTCAAAAACTCTCAAATTGAAGGCTTCCTTGAGGAGGAGAGCATCAAGCTTGAGTTCTCTTATCCCTACACACCACAACAAAATGGTGTAGTGGAGAGGAAGAATCGAACTCTATTGGACATGGCAAGAACCATGCTTGATGAGTACAAGACTTCGGATCGGTTTTGGGCCAAGGCGGTCAACACCGCTTGCTACGCCATCAACCAGTTGTATCTGCATCGAATCCTCAAGAAGACATCATACGAACTCCTAACCGGTAAAAAGCCCAATGTTTCGTACTTCAGAGTCTTTGGTAGCTAATGCTTTATTCTAGTTAAAAGAGGTAGAAAATCCAAATTTGCTCCTAAGGCTGTAGAAGGCTTTTTACTAGGTTATGATTCAAACACAAGGGCGTATAGAGTCTTTAACAAGTCCTCTGGATTAGTTGAAGTCTCTTGTGACATTGTGTTTGATGAGACTAACGGCTCTCAAGTAGAGCAAGTTGATCTTGATGAATTAGATGATGAAGAGGCTTCGTGCGTCGCACTACGGAACATGTCCATTGGGGATGTGTGCCCTAAGGAATCCGAAGAGCCCATTCAAGCACAAGATCAACCATCTTCCTCCATGCAAGCATCTCCACCAACTCAAGATGAGGATGAGGCTCAAGACAATGAAGAAGAAGATCAAGAAGATGAGCTACCTCAAGAGGAGGGCAATTATCAAGGGGGAGATGCCCATGATCAAGACAAGGAAGATGAGCAAGTTCCAAGACCGCCACACCCAAGAGTCCACCAAGCAATACAATGAGATCACCCCGTGAACACCATCCTCGACGATATTCAAAAGGGGGTAACTACTAGATCTCGTGTTGCTCATTTTTGTGAACATTACTCTTTTGTTTCCTCTATTGAGCCACACAAGATAGAGGAAGCACTTCAAGATTCGGATTGGGTGGTGGCGATGCAAGAGGAGCTCAACAACTTCACTAGGAATGAGGTATGGCATTTAGTTCCACATCCTAACCAAAATGTTGTAGGAACCAAGTGGGTCTTCCGCAACAAGCAAGATGAGCATGGTGTGGTGACAAGGAACAAAGCCCTACTTGGGGCCAAGGGATATTCACAAGTCGAAGGTTTGGATTTTGGTGAAACTTATGCACCCATAGCTAGGCTAGAATCAATTCGCATTTTACTTGCCTATGCTACTTACCATGGCTTTAAGCTTTACCAAATGGACGCGATAAGTGCCTTCCTCAACGGACCAATCAACCAATCAAGGAAGAGGTCTATGTTGAGCAACCTCCCGGCTTTGAAGATAGTGAGTACCCTAACCATGTGTATAAACTCTCTAAGGCGTTCTATGGGCTCAAGCAAGCCCCAAGAGCATGGTATGAATGCCTAAGAGATTTTCTTATCACTAATGGCTTCAAAGTCAGAAAGGCCGATCCTACTTTATTTACTAAAACTCTTGCAAATGATTTGTTTGTATGCCAAATTTATGTTGATGATATTATATTTGGGTCTACTAACGAATCTACATGTGAGGAATTTAGTAGGATCATGACACAGAAATTCGAGATGACTATGATGGGGGAGTTGAAGTACTTCTTGGGATTTCAAGTGAAGCAACTCCAAGAGGGCACCTTCATTAGCCAAACGAAGTATATTCAAGACATTCTAAACAAGTTTAGGATGAAGGATGCCAAGCCCATCAAGACACCCATGGGAACTAATGGGCATCTCGACCTCGACACAGGAGGTAAATCCGTAGATCAAAAGGTATACCGGTCGATGATAGGTTCTTTACTCTATTTATGTGCTTCACGACCGGATATTATGCTTTCCGTATGCATGTGTGCAAGATTCCAAGCCGACCCTAAGGAAGCTCACCTTACGGCCGTAAAACGAATCTTGAGATATTTAGTTTATACTCCTAAGTTTGGCCTTTGGTACCCTAAGGGATCCACATTTGATTTAATTGGTTATTCGGATGCCGATTGGGCAGGGTGTAAAATTAATAGAAAGAGCACATCGGGGACTTGCCAGTTCTTGGGAAGGTCTCTGGTGTCTTGGGCTTCAAAGAAGCAAAATTCTGTAGCTCTTTCTACCGCCGAAGCCGAGTATATTGCCGCAGGCCATTGTTGCGCGCAATTTCTTTGGATGAGGCAAACCCTCAGGGACTATGGTTACAAATTAACCAAAGTTCCTCTTTTATGTGATAATGAGAGTGCAATCCGCATGGCGGATAATCCTGTTGAACATAGCCGCAGTAAACACATAGCCATTCAGTATCATTTTTTAAGGGATCACCAACAAAAGGGGGATATCGAGATTGCATATATTAACACTAAGGATCAATTAGCCGATATCTTTACCAAGCCACTAGATGAACAAACATTTAACAAACTTAGGCATGAGCTAAATATTCTTGATTCTCGGAATTTCTTTTGATGTTTTGCACACATAGCTCATTATTATACCTTTGATCATATCTCTTTTATATGCTATGACTAATGTGTTTTCATGTCTATTTCAAACCAAGTCATAGATTGAAAGGGAAACAGAGTCTTCGGCGAAGACAAAGGCTTCCACTCTACTCCATCAAAATTACTCATCCTTCGTCGTCGCTCCGCGCCGCTCTCTGTCTTTGGTATAATCTTCACTCATATGTTGTTTACCAAAAGGGAAGAAAGTAGTTATAAAAGGGCTTATATTTCACTCAAGTATCCGTTTTTGGTGATTCATGCCAAAGGGGGAGAAAGTATTAGCCCAAAGCAAAAGGACAGCACCATCACCTAATTTTAAACATTGATGTATTCAAATTGATATCTTATTGTTTTCAAAAGGGGGAGAAAGTACTAGTATCTTCAAAATTTGTAAAACCCTCTTGAACACTAAGAGGAGAATTTCATTAAGGGGGAGTTTTGTTTAGTCAAAGGAAAAGCATTTGAAACAGGGGGAGAAAATTCAAATCTTGAAAATGCTTTTCAAAATCTTATTCATTTACCTTTGACTATTTGCAAAAGGATTTACAAAAGAATTTGCAAAAACAAAACATGTGGTGCAAGCGTGGTCCAAAATGTTAAAAATAAAGAAACAATACATGCATATCTTATGAGAATTTATTGGTTCAATTCTTAGTAACCTTTGCACTTACATTCTGCAAACTAGTTCAATTATGCACTTCTATATTTGCTTTGGCTTGTGTTGGCATCAATCACCAAAAAGGGGGAGATTGAAAGGGAATTAGGCTTACACCTTTTTCCTAATTGATTTTGGTGGTTGAATTGCCCAACACAAATAATTGGACTAACTAGTTTGCTCTAGTCTATAAGTTTTACAGGTGCCAAAGGTTCACACCAAGCCAATAAAAAGACCAAAGATGGGTTCAAATAAAGAGAGCTAAAGACATCCCAAAAGGCATCCTGGTCTGGCGCACCGGACAGTGTCCAGTGCACCAGGGAACTCGACACTGAACTCGCTACCTTCGGGAAAATGGGAGGCCGCTCCACTATAATTCACCGGACTGTCCGGTGAAGCATCGGACAGTCCGATGTGCCAGCGGAGCAACGACTACTTCGTGCCAACGGTCGACTGCAACCACATTAAATGCGCTACAGTGCGCGCCAGAGTCAGAGCACGCGCAGAAGGGGCACCGGACAGTCTACAGGACCTGTCCGGTGCACCACCGGACAGCCTAGAGGCCCCACCAGTCAGAGCTCCAACGGTCAGAACCCAACGGCCGGCTGACGTGGCTGGCGCACCGGACAGTGTCCGGTGGCGCATCGGACTGTCCGGTGCGCCATACGACAGGCAGCCTCCCAACGGCCACTTTTGGTGGTTGGAGCTATAAATACCCCAACCACCCCACATTCAATGGCATCCAAGTTTTCCAACTTCCTACACCTTACAAGAGCTATAGCATTCAATATAAGGCACACCAAAGAGATCAAAGCCTCTCCCAAGTCCTTAGTTCATTCCAAATCAAATAGTGACTTGTGAGAGAGTGACTTGTGTTCATTTGAGCTCTTGCACTTGGATTGCTTCTTTTTCTCATTCTTTCTTGTGATCAACTCAATTGTAACTGAGGCAAGAGACACCAATTGTGTGGTGGTCCTTGCGGGGACTTTGTGCCCCGTTTGATTGAGAAGAGAAGCTCACTCAGTCTAAGTGACCGTTTGAGAGAGGGAAAGGGTTGAAAGAGACCCGGTCTTTGTGACCACCTCAATGGGGAGTAGGTTTGCAAGAACCAAACCTCGGTAAAACAAATCCTTGTGTCACACTCTTTATTTGCTTGCGATTTGTTTTTCACCCTCTCTCTCAGACTCGTTCTTATTTCTAACGCTAACCCGGCTTGTAGTTGTGCTTAAGTTTATAAATTTCAGATTCACCCTATTCACCCCCCTCTAGGCGACTTTCAGGTATAATCTTCCCTCATATGTTATTTATCATAGGGAGAGAAAGTAGTAAAGGGCTTATATTTCACTCAAGTATCCGTTTTTGGCGATTCATGCCAAAGGGGGAGAGAGTATTAGCCCAAAGCAAAAGGACCGCACCACCACCAATTTCAAAAATTTGAGTTTAGAAAAGATCTTTCAATTTGGTATCTTATTTTTTGATAGAATTTCAAATTGACACAACCCTTTCAAAACAAATATCTAAAACCCTCTTGAACATTAAGAGGAGGATTTTATTGAGGGGGAGTTTTGTTTAGTCAAAGGAAAAAGCATTTGAGACAGGGGGAGAAAATTTCAAATCTCGAAAATGCTTCTCAAAATCTTATTCATTTACCTTTGACTATTTGCAAAAGGACTTTGAAAAGAATTTACAAATGAATTTGCAAAAACAAAACATGTGGTGCAAGCGTGGTCCAAAAATTTTAATATGAAGAAATCAATCCATACATATCTTATGAGAATACATATTGGTTCAATTCTAAGTAACCTTTGCACTTACATTATGCAAACTAGTTCAATTATGCACTTCTATATTTGCTTTGGTTTGTGTTGGCATCAATCACCAAAAAGGGGGAGATTGAAAGGGAAATAGGCTTACATCTTTTCCTTAATTGATTTTGGTGGTTGAATTGCCCAACACAAATAATTGGACTAACTAGTTTGCTCTAGATTATGAGTTCTACAAGTGCCCAAGGTTCACAACAAACCAATAAAAAGACCGAGAAAGGATTCAAATATAGAGAGCTAAAGTCAGCCGAAGTGTGCCCTGGTTTGGCGCACCGGACTGTCCGGTGTGTGCCACCGGATAGTGTCCGGTGCACCAGGGACTCTAACTCCGAACTGCTCACCTTCGGAAATTCTGGGAGCCTCTCCGCTATAATTCACCGGACTGTCCGGTGGTGCACCGGACTGTCCGGTGTGCCAGCGGAGCAACGACTACTTCGCGCCAACGGTCGTCTGTAGAAGGCATTAAATGCGCTACAGTGCGCGCCAGAGTCAGAGCAGCGCCAGAAGGCGCACCGGACAGTCTACAGGACCTGTCCGGTGCACCACCGGACTGTCCGGTGGTCCAGAAGACAGAAGCTCCAACGGTCAGAATCCAACGGCTGGGTGACGTGGCAGGCGCACCGGACAGTGTCTGGTGGCGCACCGGACTGTTCGGTGCGCCATGCGACAGCAGCCTTCACCAAATGGCTAGTTTGGTGGTTGGGGCTATAAATACCCCCAACCACCCACCATTCATTGCATCTAAGTTTTCAGACTTCCTACACCTTACAAGAGCTATAGCATTCAATACAAGACACACCAAAGAGATCAAATCCTCTCCCAAGTCTAAAGATCATTCCCAATCAAATAGTGACTAGTGAGAGAGTGACTTGTGTTCGTTTGAGCTCTTGCACTTGGATTGCTTCTTTTTCTCATTCTTTCTTGTGATCAACTCAATTGTAACCGAGGCAAGAGACACCAATTGTGTGGTGGTCCTTGCGGGGACTTAGTGTCCCGTTTAATTGAGAAGAGAAGCTCACTCGGTCTAAGTGACCGTTTGAGAGAGGGAAAGGGTTGAAAGAGACCCGGTCTTTGTGACCACCTCAACGGGGAGTAGGTTTGCAAGAACCGAACCTCCGTAAAACAAATCATCGTGTCTCACTCTTTATTTGCTCACGATTTGTTTTTCACCCTCTCTCTTGGACTCGTTCATATTTCTAACGCTAACCCGGCTTGTAGTTGTGCTTAAGTTTGTAAATTTCAAATTCGCCCTATTCACCCCCCCCTCTAAGCGACTTTCAAATAACCCGTTGATTACCGTAGGTGCTTTGCAAAGTGCTTAGATTAGTTAGACTGCATTAGTGCTTGCTCTATGTGAATCCTAGTTAGTTGAGTGAGTTTAGAAAAACCCACAAAACCCTGGATCTTGCATGAGCCATTGTAATTGTATCGAGTGGGGTGAGAGTCTTGCGAGACTGTATCAACCACGTTTGTGATACACCCACCACCGTGTGCCGGAGGGAACGAGGCTCGTGGCGTTTTGGCCGAAAGCTCGATAGTGAAGACATCGGGGAGCGTCCAAGAGCACCACTTGCACGTGGAGAAGGCCCACGGCTCTCTACGAAGTTACTCATCCGTGGTGCTTAGCCCTCACATGGGCTACCCTTTGTGTACAGGCACCAATGAGGATTAGTCAGGACCTTGCACGGTTCAGGATACCTCGGTAAAAATACAGGCGTCGTCCACGGGAGTTTGCATCTCTACCTTTACTCTTTAGCTTAAGTATTTACATTCGAGTACTAAAGTTTCAATATCTCTATTCCTAGTTAGAATTGTTAGGATTGGAACTTAGGTTACAAAACTCCTTTTGAGGTAGAGATAGCAACACTAAGACAAAACCTAGATCGCACATTCTAGTTTACATTTTTACATAGGTTCTGTTGTAGGGATTTATTTGTGTCCTAGATTAGCGAAGTTTTTATAAATCCTAATTCACCCCTCTTAGTCATCTGTGTTCCTTTTAATTGGTGTCAGAGCCTGGTTTGGCTCATTTGGAACATTTTAGCTTCACAGCTAATGGAGTCGACGCTTTTTAGAGAAAGGAGATGGATACCCATAGGCCACCACACGTCGACGACACTAATTTCCCTTATTATAGTGCTAGAATGACTTGTTACCCAGAAGTAGTTGATCTAGGTGTTTGGAGAGTCACTCGCGATGGGATGAAACTACCTAAGAATCTCAAAAAGCTCATCGCGACTGACGAGAACGAAATTCATTTAAATTCTAGAGCTAAATATTTCTTGTATGAATCTCTTAGCATAGATATTTTCAATCAAGTATTTACTTTGAAAACTGTTAATGAGATTTGGCTTAAATTACATGAGCTCCATGACGGCACATCGAATGTTCGTGTGCAAAAACTATGTCGAGTCTTAAATGAATATAATTCTTTTCAAATGAAAGAAAATGAGCTTGTTAAAGATATGTATTCTCATTGGAATTTAATTATCAAAGAGCTCAATTCTATTGGGATTAACAAGCTAGGTGATGCAGACATTGTGAGGAAGATCATCTCCATTCTACCTCAACAAAAATATGGGAGCATCATCACCATACTTCGCAACTTTGAGGACTTGAGTCAAATGACCCCGACACTTGTGATCCGAAAAATCATGGCATTTGAGATGTCACGAAAGATGGGTCAAGAGTAGGCCACTTCATCAATGCTATATGCGCTTGCATGTGATGAAAAGAAGAAAGGCAAGAAAAGGCTCCTAGATCAAGTTCCTCAAGTGAAGAAGAAGAGGAATATGAAGAAGATGAAGATGATGATGAAGAAGATGATCAGACCTCTACATCTTCTCACTCCTCACTTTATTGTTTGGTTTGTGGAATGAAATGAGTTGATCCATCACCATTTGATTCCTTGTAGGCTAATAATTAGGAATACTGCTAGTAAAATGTCTCCCGGGCAGAGAAAGAGCCGAGCGACGGTGGAGGATGTGTGCGTGCATGAGGATGCATGAGGGCGTGGGTGAGGGATGGATGATCTGGATGTCCTTGATCGTTAGATGTGAATGAGTGAGAGAAAGAATTAGGGATAAGATATCTGGGTAGTTCAATATGATGGAGGGGGATTTCTTATGTGTACAAAACCGGCTGCACGAAATAAAACACATCTCAGCGGGGGTCATTTGTTAGGTGGATCTAGATTAATTTGAACTGGTGCTCCATTTAGAGGTATAGATGAGGAATGAGTTCATTCCACCAAATTTGTGGAACGAACACATCATCCACCACCTCATCTATAATGAATTGATTATTCAAACCCAAACACATTTATTTGTCTGGACGGATAGCTATTTCTAATTAATTTTGTATTTGATCTACCCCTTAATAAAATATCTCTTTTTTCATATGTACAAGTTCAACCTCAAGTTGGTGTTCTTCATTTTCTACTTTCTACATATTGGTGATCTGCGTTTGTTTTCAATGAGAAACAGTAAGACAAGCTAGGTCTATAGGGGAGGACACATCTGTCGAAAGGACCTTATTTTAATTTCCTCTTATGTTAGATCGTGTTCAGCAGTTATAGTCATCTAAAACATTGTTTTGCATTGTATATTGTACTGTTTGCAGAGTGAAGTTTGAATATAGAGATGTGGATGAGTATGTTGTTTGAAATAGCTAGCCTTATTAACCCTTGAGGGCTGGTTTGGTAATAAAGTAATTGTAGAGGATCTATTTATAGTAGGAGAAAATCATTTTCTTCCATAAGAATCCGCTCCAATTCTCATGTCACCAAACTAGCTCTAATGGGTTCCATAAGTATAATATAAGCACACATGATGGTCCTATGTCTTGGGAACCCTTTGTACATATGTTTGTACATATGTTTGTGCTATATGTAAATTAAAGAGTAACATATGTTTGTACATATGTTACTGCTTTAAAACTGAAAAAGGAAAAGATTAGGTAAATCCCCTTGTTCGGTTAGCCTAAAATTGAATAAAAAAAGATTAGGTGTATTGAGAAGATTAAATTCCTTGCAACAAGTCAAAAAATCTTCCAATACAATACCCGCCAATCCTTTTTTTTTGGGTGAATGAAGCTAGGATGATTAACCTCCGAAGGGGAAAATATCCTATACAATCACTTATCCTGGTGCAAGCATGCAATTAAGCGGTCTGGTGCATTCGATCTAGATCTAATGATGACTGTTATTTTATATTTAACCCCTTCCACCTAAAACATAGTACCTATTTTACTTTTAACCTCTTCCATATGAAACCGTTAGATCTATATTGGATGCTCTGGATAGTTTGATTGCACGCTTGCACCAAAATGAGTGATTGCACCGGATATGTCCTCCCGACGAAGAAGCTAGCTGACTAGCTAAGCTCACCTCGTAAAAGAAGTCATCGAGTGCATCCTCGGCTTCGAAGGCGACGTCGCGCGTCTGGCGCACCCACACGCGGGTGAGCTGGTCGGTGCCGGCCCGGCGCTTCCTGTCGGCGTCGCGGACGAAGGCCTGCAGCCACTCGAGGCGGTCGCGAAGCTGCGCCATGTTGTCGCCCACCTCAAGCAGTATGGTCGCCTCGTTCGTCTCGCTAGCTCCCCGAGCTTGGACAGAACCACTGAGATCGCCGTACGTCTCCGCCATGGCGCGCGGCACCCTCTCTCTTTGCTAGCTAGTGTGTGGTGTATGCTGTTAGGTCCGGCCGGCCGGTGCTCTCCGGCCAGCCACAGGCCCACAGCCAGCTCCTCTCCTCAACGGTGAATTAGTGGTGAGGTGCACGGCGGCGCGGGCGCGCGGCACCTGTATATAGCTAGCCACTACGTTATCACGTACTTTCTCCATTTCGTTTTAGTTATCGCTTGATAGTGCAAAATTAAACTATTCAGCGACAACTAAAAGGAAACGGAGTACTTCACCTGCCCCGATGAACTACCCTAGGTAGCAACTGGAGCTTAGTATTTTTCTTCCTCCCAATTGCATATATGTTAAGGTCACATTGTTTGGAGTGCCCATATGCATGCCAGCAGTGATTGATGATTGTTTAGTGCTACGGACGGATGCCGCTACTATTTTACTGAAGTGATAGCCTAAACATATTGCTAGCTAAGGGACAAGTTCAACACAGGCGCATATATATGAGCTGTAAACTGAACCCTCAACCTAAATGCATGAAAGTGCAGCAGATTATTATGCCTGAGAGCTGCATGGAGAAGCAGATCGAGGCAAATAATTAATTGAGGTGCTTGCGCAGCAACGCCGCAGGATTAACAGGAAGACTTTGGCTTATTATTGGCTTCCTCCCTGCGCCCTAGATTATGCCAAGAACACGGCGTCTGCGCCTAGCGGAACAGTCCAAGCCTCCGAGGTTAGAGACGCCGGCCGTTGCCTTTCTTTATTTCATTTGGATGCCCCATATGTATTGCTGCGGCTGATTTGTCATCACAACGAACAATATAAATACTAATAGAGTACGGGTGCTCCATCACGTATCATACTGCTCATCTTCTTCGGCCGGTGTACCTAACGCAGTATATATTATGTTGGAAATAACATCAATTTATTAGTGATGAACAACAACATGTTTTATAAATGTATAACTCACTAGCATTTCACAATCTAGTGCTAGTGATTGAAGACAGAGACGGATCCAAAGGGGGCAAAGTGGGTCCTGGCATGCCGACGGCTATTTTCGTCGAACTTATTTTCGGCCCGACGAAAATAGGCTATTTTCGTCGGTTTACACTTATTTTCGTGGGTTTTTGGCCCACAAAAATTTAGGCGTTTCCTGTAGTGGGCCCCCTCAATTTTGTACACCATTTTATACCTAATGATTATTTAGTGTTAAGCGTAAAAAAATCAAAGTTTTAGATATTATAAAGTCTTGTTCTAAACCTCTAAAACTAATAGCTAGTGACTAAAATTAGCTGAGAGGTTTAGAATAGATCAACTAATTGTTAGCTATACCCCTCAAATAAATATTAGTTGTTAGATGCTCCAACCCAGCTAAATTCAGTTAACAGTTAGCTCTAGAGGTTTAGAACATGCCCTAAAACAACCCTGTCATGAGCCTCCTCGTTGGATCCTCTCGATCCAGTCCTTGCATATACCAGTTTGACTCTAATCTTCCCGACACCACATAAATCAGTTTGCTCGCTGCCCCGTTTCTGTCGCCGACCCATTTCCGATGCGACGCCGCCCGACTCCGCCCCTTCCTAGCGCCTCCATCCTTTGCTCCTTTTTCATCATGACACTGATCCGCCTGACAAGCTAGATCTCACTCGTGGCAACGATATGACCTGTCTCCGGCGTTCGGTGGGCTTGGCGAACCAGCAAGCCATGACTCTCATGTGGTCTTTCTAGCCCCCATGAATTCTCGTCCTGCATCCACCACATATTGAAGGAATACGAGAATAACCAACAAGGAAAATATAGAGATTCTTACAGCGGAATTGTCAGCGAAAGAACAACGCAAAAGTAGAGTAAGCAGACCGGCAAGAACAACGACGTCAGCGTGGAGGAAGCAGACGAACAGCGAGCAGTCGTGACGGCGTTTCTCAAAAACCTGATGCGACCCCTACCCATATAGGGACATGAGGGGACGTAGGCTTCAGAGATCCTGCTTCTCCCAACACCTATGGCACGTCGGCGATTGGATGGGAAAACGAAGGTATCGCAACGATTTGGAACGAGGAGGAGAAAAGTCTGTCTAAAGAATGATGTCTCGCCCCATTATATAGACACTACGCAACTAAGGAAAGTAATCAGATGCATAATCACAACAATAACGTGACTGATTCACAATCAATCAATTAGATCAATCATAATTAATGCGAGAATAGTTGCTTACCAAAACAGACCAGCGCACTAGCTCATTGCCCGGCTCGACCTGGCCTGCCCTAGCCCAGCGAGGCAAGCAAGGCGCACGCTCCATTTTCCTCTACTCAATGGCTTCAACCAGGTGAAGACAACTTAACTATTTAAGTTGGCCTCACTCTACCTAGAGTAGCAAGGTGGTACTAAAGACCATACCATATATGTGTGTGATTGAGCCTTCGGGATTTATAGGAATTATTATTTGGGCCAAGCCCAAATTCTATAACAATCCCCAGATCTTTAGGTACATTTCATTCTCCATGTACCAAAGTACTGTTAATATACCAGCTTTCGGTGGAGACCGGCTAAGGTTGAACATCCACCTAAAACGACGAGCTAGACTCATCCACAATAGCACAATGGACTAAGCCTTGAATTGACAGTTTTTGTGGACAAGTTTCACTTGACATCTGGACTGGTACTAGGCTACCAATTGCCTACCCCGTGAGTGGAGCATATAGGTCATATTCATGTCTCTCTTCATGAGCTTCTTAAGGAATTCCCAATTCCTACAAACCGCGACTACTAGTTGAGCTCACATAGGTGTGTTCTTATAAGAATACTCTATAGGACAATATCATTCTATAAAGCCTTAGAACACATTAAGACTAAGTCAACCTACCCTACAGAAATGAGAGTATGACATCTCCAATGGAGTGGGTTAGAAGTAAGGTGTACTCTCCCGTTAACCAACAACTTGTTCTTCCCGTATCCTAATTTATGGGATCTCTGATCATATAGGTTGAGTTACCACTAAGGTTAGGGATGAAGACGGGACGGGTACCCAAAACGGGTACCCGATACGGGTATCAAAACGAGACGAATTTTTGGATAAGAATACGTGTATTTTTTGTTGGGGCGGATACGGGTACTATCCGGATATTGAACTCCCGAATATGGGTAGGATACGGAAACACTCTGCATGATTGGTTTCCCTGCTATCCACGCTCATGTCCTCCGCATGCGTTGACTGCGTCCAAACCGCTGATTGGTTGCATGCACAAGCGGAGACTGATCTGCATGCGGGGGTGCAATGCAGGCCGCTTTTTCACCAATTGGATGCATGAGCAGGGACGGAGATTCCTAGATCCCAGCCTATCCAGGCCGGCGTGAGCCTGGCATAAGCGAGCGCGCCAACCAATCATACAGACTATTACCCAGTAAGTACCCAAAAATCTCGGGTAGGATACGGGTACCATCCGGTCGGGTACCCAGTCCTGTGTTCGCGTATCCAAAAAATCTGAACCGAAGCATGTCTCGGCATCTGCGTCTGCATGTGCCTGACGCTTGAGCGCCTCGGCGCCTGCACGGGTGCGTCTGGCCGCCTGGGCCTGCTCCCGGCTGCCCGCACTACCGGAATTTGGCTCTTTGTCGAGTGTTTTTAGTCGGGCACTCGGCAAAAAATCTCTTTGCCGAGTGCCACGCAAAAAACCGTCGGTAAAAGAAAACACTCGGCGAAAAAGCTCTTTGCCGAGTGTTTTATTTTTGACACTCAGCAAAGAGCTCTTTGCCGAGTGCTTTTTTTTCCAACACTAGGCAAAGACAATTTAAAAATCACATTTTAAAGCAGTAAATTAATTCAAATGAAAAATGTTTTCAACTACAAATTTGTATAACTCATCATGATGTACAATTTATATATTGATCTTTCTTCATATGACAAAATAAAAATAAATTTGTTCATAAAACCTATATCTCTCTCGTAGTTTATGAAACTACGAGAGAGATATATAGAATTTGTACATATTGTGAGAACCATCTGAAAGTGCAGTCATCCCTTTTGTGAGTTTTGGTGATTTGGATAACAACACATTTAAAGGTCTAACAAGTTTGCTAAGTGTTGAACAGGAAATTCAGTATGATGAACATACTTGAATAGTGTATAATGATCAGTGAACAAGGTTCAACACAAGGTCAAATAACCAGTGAGACATTGCAAATGGATATAATATGGTCTCTATATTGGTTTGAATATATGGACAAGTCCTAAGAAATCACTATGCATAAATATGATCATAATAGAGGTTGAAGTGATTAAGAGGATTGGTCAAGCCAAAGTGAATAAGATATGAGGAATCGTGAATTGGCTTGACCATATTACTATTAGTCCGTATATGAATATATGATAATCAAACTAGAGCTTGATTGATCTTAGCAGTTATATCTAGATGACATTCAAGCAAGGTTTACAATATTGAAGAAATGATTCTCTCAATGGATGCTCAATAGGATGTGACTCAAGAATGGCTTGATAGGGTGAAGATAGCAAGGAAAGGGCTTCGAGGAACTAAGCGAAGGTGAAGGGCAAGCGACGGCTTGTAGACCGAGGTACCATGGCTAAGGTGAAGAAGAGAGTACTTGCACTAAGTCGATGAACTAATTAGCTATAAAGAGTTACAACATGTTGATGCATCAGTAAGGTGACTTGAAGCCATGATTTGAACTCATATATGGTGAAATGGCACAAGTCACAGACTCGATTTGTGTTTGCTTCAAAAGGTGAGACAAAGATGTTTGTGATCCTTATGAAGCAACGCCATGGAGAAATCACACATGAGACACCAATTTCTCAAGGAGTTTACTTAATTATATTTTATTTAACTTGAGTATAGGAATCGTCGTACTATCAAGGGGGATCCATAAAGAAGGTTGGTGTTGGTACTAAAGCTCAAAATCCTTGATCTAAAACTTCCATTTTACCCTTGTTAATCCTTAGTGGAAGTATGTAGTACAACCTTTTTAGGTCTATCTTGGCCAAAATTGCTCTCTGGAAAATACTGGTTCAGCCGGACACTCAACCGGTTTTTGTCTGGTGGAAACAGGTTCAACCGGTTTTGCACTGTTCACCTTTTTCTGCCAGTCTGCTGTGTCAGCCAAAAAGCTGTGCGCAGCTTTTTGAAAACCGATTCAACCGGTTTTGGGACCGGTTCAACCGGTTTTTGGGCAGAAAAGTCAAAAACGGCTAGTTTTGGAGCCCCACCTATATATACTCACTCCTACCTCTCTCTCCCACAGTAGAGCATGACTTGGACTCCATTTCTAACCTGAGAAACACCTCCCACTCTCTCTCACACACCTCTTGCCTCTCCCATTTCAAATCTTTGGAGAGAAATCTTTGAGTGAGATTGAAGAGATGCAATTTTGGTGCTTCATCTCTAAATCCTTCTTGCTCTTCTTGATTCGAGCTTTGGTACTACATCGAGTTCTTTGTGGATTCATTACTCTTGGAGCTTCTAGCTCCTAGACGACTAGGTGTCTCCAAATCTTGTGAAAGATCACAAGAAAGTTTGTATTACCCGCTCGTTTGAGCAAAGATTAGTGTGTGGGCTTGACCTTTGTGGTCGGCAAAGGGAGGATTAGGGTTGAAAGAGACCTGGCTCTTTGTGGGTGCCTCAACGAGGAAGTAGGGCACCTTGGTGGTGTGACCGAACCTCGGGATAAATCTTGTGTATCTTGTGTTCTTGCTCATTATGTTTGTTTGTGTTCTTCGTTCTCTCACCATTTCGTGGAAGATTTGTTTATATCTTTTTGGTGTGTGGATTTTGAGAAGTGCCCTTCTCAGATCTACTACTTTGAACCCTATGGATCAACTAGAACATCTCATTTACAAAGTTAACTGGGTGGATTTTGAGATCAAATCAGTTTTATATCTCATTCTTTAGTTGAGCTCGTGCAAACCGGTTGAACCGGTTTTGACACCGGTTGAACCGGTTTTACCCAGTTCGTTTCTAGTTTTTGTTGAAAAAGTTTCCACTTGCCTATTCACCCCCCCTCTAGGCAACTTTCAATTGGTATCAGAGCCTAATCCTCGTTCTAACGCTTAACTGCGTGAGGAAAAGATCATGTCGGGGGGACTAAGAATCGAAAGTGCTTCTAAGCTTGAAAAAGTTGAGATTGTTTCGACTTCATCTTTTGGTGCAGATGTTGATCCTAGGGCAATAGATCTTGCCATGAGAATCGCCGAAAGGATGTTCCTCAAAATGAAGGAAGATGAGGCGAAGAACAAAATTGAAGAAGAAAATGATCGATGGAGACCAAACGACGAATCCACCTCTTCACAAGGTTCGTCTTTCAAATCCACTTCTCATATGTGCTTTATTGCTAATGGGAGTGACAGCGGAAGTGAGGATGAGGAAGAGCAAGAAAGTGATAGTGAAGATGAGGATGATCTTCAACGATTCTTCGCTCAGCTAAGCAAGAAACATCGGATGAGCTTGCTCAAACTCATGAAAAGAGCGGAAGAACAAAAAGAAATGCTTCATAAGCAAGAAGACTTCCTCATTAGAAAAATCGAAGACTTAGAGAAGTTGACCAAAGAGCATGAGAAGCTAAAGTGCTCTCATGATGGTTTGGTCCAAAGGTATGAAGACATTTCAATTGAGCAAATTAAAATCGTTAATCATTCATCATATATTGCTCAATTAGAAAATAAAAATGCTATGTTCAAGAACACGATAGAAAGGCTAAATATTGAAAATCTAGCTTTGCAAGAAAAACATGATATGCTTGTGTGCTCTCATAATAAATTTATGGATTCACATATCATGTTAGAAATAGCTCATGAGGTTGTGTTAACTAATTTGAAATCATACCAACCTCACTTATGCACATGTACTCAAACAGAAACTATATTATCATGTGCTAACAAATGTTGCTCTCAAGAAAGCCAATCTTCCATTGAGCTAAAACTTTCAGGAACAAGTAATGTTTCCTATGCAAAAGAAAACAATGAGCTCAAGGAAGAAAATGAGAGGCTAAAAAGGAGCTTGATTCAATTGAAGGGAAAGTGTCATGCTCAACCTTCTCAAGATAACCGTGATAGTATGGTGAAAAAGCTTGAGAAGGGGACAATAGTAGCATGCACAAAACCCCTTCAAAAGAATATCAAGCTTTCCAAGAAGGACATGAGCAAACATCAAGAGAAGAAAGCCAAAGCTCATGACAAGTGCCTCAACCACGCCTCCACATGCTCCACACAAGGTAACAAACAAGTCACTCTTCCAAATAAGAGAAGATGCGCTAGAAAGTGTTATCAATGTCATATGAAGGGACATGAGATTAAGTCATGTCCCTACACAAAGGATAGTGGCTTAACTTTAGAAAGAAAGAGGCCCACTAACCATGTAGCAAACAAGAAGCAAGGCAAGAAGGAGTCTTGCAAAATTAAAAATCAGATTTGCTACACTTGCCGAAGAAAGGGACACCTATGCAAGGATTGTCCCATGAGTGAGTATCCTAAGCCTACCATGTCAATTCATTCATATTCACTTAGGAGACCCAAAAATGACACTTGTGCTAGAAAGGTAAGTAGTTCACCTAAAACTAGCACAAAGGCCATTTAGGTGCCTAAGTATTTATTAGCTAACCTTGGTGGACCCATCCGAAAATGGGTACCAAAATGTACTTAATAAGTTTTGCAGGTACCTAGAGATGATATGAAGCTTTGGGGTGCTTGAGCGGTTTAACTCAATCCTTATCTCAAGCTATCAATCTTACATTGTCTATCCTTTAAGATTGACCCAAAGATGAATTGAGTTGTTATATCACTAACTTCATATTCATCTCTAGCAAGAACTTGTGTTGTAGGGAATAAGGATTAACCTTTGTGGGAATCAAGCAAAAGGCCTACAACTAAGGGATATCCAAAGGATGGTAAAAAAATAAATCTTAGGTGCACATTGCTTTTAATTATTATATTCCTTTGTGTCTTTTGTAGCCACATAGGAAAAATGAAGCACATGAGAATGAACTTAAAATATTTTACCATGCTTTGGAAAGGATCAAATTATATGGTAGATTGCATATTTGTTATTCTTATATGTGGCAATCTACATACTTTAATTGATGATAATTAATTCGTGGCATATTTCAAATTAATTATCGTATTATTGCCATGACCTAGACATAAAGAGGATTATCCCACGTTCGTAAATGAATAGAGTGCTAAGTAAGAAATTCAAATTCTTAAAGCACTTATCAAAAGGGGAATTATCTAAGTGTTTATGTAGTATCACAACATGAGAATGTGTTTCCCAAATAGAGTGTGTCATTCAACATTCAAAGAAGATCGAACCAATATTATGTGAAGTATTCATTCTTGTTTAAATTGGTTTTGAGTCTTCTACATTAATCACTCACCATGCTATGAATTAAACTTGCCATGTAAACTTAATTAAATAATCATGCTACTTTCATCTTTTTTACAATTGATGTTATGCATGATGCTTGTAAGGGTAATTTAGTTCATATCATGAGGTTTCCTTGTTTTAGTAACCTTCTTGTCTTTCATATACTAGAGGTTGCTAAATAGGAAACTATTGCTTGTGTTACTAATACAATCTCTTTTAAGATATTTCATGGAAATTCATAAGTAGAGATTGTGCTCTTTCAATTGGTAAAATCACACGCTTTAAAGGTTAATCTTCACCTAAAAGAAAGATTAGGAATGCTCAATGCAATGGTATGGAACAAATTGCTTCAATTGGTAGTTGATCAATAGTAGTTCCTTCCAAGTGGCATTCTTTCAATTGGTAATTGTTGGGGGTATGCTTCGTAGCCAAAGATCCTAAAGAAAGAAAACACCTTCGGCAGATCCTCTCAAGAGCAGCGCCGAAGCTATCGCCTATAAAGCTTCGACACGGTGACATGCCTCAAGACGAAGGGGTGAACCGACTTAAAGATGAAATGACCTAAAAGACTCATGATGTTCTGTGTTATTATTGTAGTCGATTGTAAAGGGCATAAATGTAATTATACATAGGCTGCGCCCTGTGCCTATAAATAGGTGAACAGTACCCCTGTACTGTTCACGCAATCTTGTAATCATTGACACATTACGCTGGAATTACTGCTCTTTGCCAAGACGAAGGTATAAATGTACCTAAATTTTATGTTTTAATATTTAGGTTTGAATGATAAAATATGTGAATAATATTATCTGTTTTTGTTATATCTTTCTCTGATGTTTTATATTTTATATCTCATTTTACATTATTTCATAAGTCTGATCACGAAGGTAACCTTCGTGATGTTTTGCTCATGGCCTTCGTTCGAAGTTCATTAAATCCTTGGGGAGATAATGCTTCAGCGGACGAAGGACATTAATATTTAACATTTTATGTCGCCTTGTTCTTAATTCATAGCATTTGAGAACAAGTCCCCAACATTGGCGCCCACCTCCGGTGAACTCACTTCCACTTTTTGAGTTGATGGCTTCGTTCAACAACCAAGCTGGAGCTGCTTCGGTTACGAAGCTGGTACTCCCGATAACAGGCGGTTCATGCTCAGAGCCGGCCAACAAGAAGCAGAAGAAGGAGGCACATATAAGGGTACAACATGTCGGGGTGCAGGGACCCTTCATCAAGTCGAGATGGTCCCACATCCCAATTACCTTCTCCCAAGAGGACCTTCAACTCAAGGATTACCCTCACAATGATGCTATGGTTATTTCTTGTGTTATCAAAGGATTTCTGGTCCACAATGTTCTGGTCGATACAGGCAGTGCAGCGGATATTATATTTACTAAGGCCTTCAGACAGATGCAAGAGCCAGAGGATAAGATTCATGATGCTACACACCCCCTTTGTGGCTTTGGAGGAAGGCAGATTGTAGAGCTCGGCAAGATCACGATGCCAGTGACCTTTGGATTTATCAACAATACAAGGACTGAGCAAGTTGTCTTTGATATTGTCGACATGGAGTACCCCTACAATGCAATCATTGGTCGTGGGACACTTAATGCTTTTGAAGCAATTCTTCATCCAGCATATCTATGCATGAAGATACCTTCGGATCAAGGGCCTATTGCTATTCATGGAAGTCAGGAAGCTGCCAGAAAGGCTGAAGGAAACTGGACAGACTCAAAAGCAATTCATAATATAGATGGAGCCGAAGCTTGTGAGCAGTACAAGTACAGAAGGGAGAAGGCTGCTTCGGCCGATCAACCGAAGCCCATGCTCTTATGTGAAGATATAACAGAGCAGAAGGTGTTGCTAGGATCTCAATTGTCTGAAGAACAGGAGAAAAATTTAACAAGATTTCTGTTCAACAACAAAGATGTCTTCGCATGGTCCGCCAACAATCTCTGTGGTGTCAACAGGGATGTCATTGAACACTCGCTCAATGTCGATCCATCCTTCAGACCTAGAAAGCAGAGGCTTCGGAAAATGTCTGATGACAAAGTCGAAGGTGCTCGGAAGGAAGTGAAAAGACTTCTTAGCGCTGGAGTCATCAGAGAAGTAAAATACCCAGAATGGCTAGCTAACACTGTTATGGTGAAGAAGGCCAATGGTAAATGGAGAATGTGCATTGATTTTACTGATCTCAATAAGGCTTGTCCGAAGGATGAGTTTCCATTACCAAGGATAGATTCTCTAGTAGATGCAGCAGCTTCGTCAGAGCTCATGAGTCTACTAGATTGTTATTCAGGCTACCATCAAATCTGGATGAAGAAGGAAGATGAGCCAAAAACCAGCTTCATAACCCCCAGTGGTACATATTGATATCTTCGGATGCCTGAGGGGCTCAAGAATGCTGGAGGAAGCTTCAGCAGAATGACAGCGAAAGTCCTTCGCTCTCAGATAGGCAAAAATGTGCTAACATATGTTGATGATATCATAGTAAAAAGCACGAAGCAGGAAAATCACATTGCTGATCTGCAGGAAACATTTGCTAATTTTAGGCAAGCTGGCCTGAAGTTGAATCCAGAAAATGTGTCTTCGGAGTAAAGAAGGGGAAATTTCTTGGTTGTTTAGTTTCAACAAAAGGGATCAAAGCTAATCCAAACAAAATTGAAGCTATTCTTTGGATGGAGCCGCCAAGCACAAAGAAGGGAGCTCAACGGCTGACAGGAAGACTGGCATCTTTGAACCGATTCATATCTAGATCAGCAGAGAGAAATTTACCATTCTTTGAAATGCTGAAGTCGTCCGAAGTCTTTCAATGGGGATCAGCTCAGCAGAAAGCCTTCGAAGAGCTGAAGCAGTACCTGATAGATCTAACGACGCTAACTCCACCCATGCCAGGGGCTCCTCTGCTGTTGTATGTGGCAGCTTCGCACAATGCA
Organism: Zea mays; assembly: GCF_902167145.1. Taxonomy (NCBI): domain Eukaryota; kingdom Viridiplantae; phylum Streptophyta; class Magnoliopsida; order Poales; family Poaceae; genus Zea; species Zea mays. The sequence goes on along the minus strand of NC_050100.1, from coordinate 32,757,167 downwards.
GTGAGTGTGGTACATGTACAGGAGAAGCTTGAAGGACAAAATAAAAAGCAAGTCCCAGTATATTTTGTTTTCGAAGTGTTGAGCTTGTCAAAGAAAAATTACACAGAGTTAGAAAAAGTGTTGTATGCTGTCTTAATGGCTTCCAGGAAGCTTCGGCATTATTTCTAGGCTTACCATATAATTGTTCCCTCATCACAACCTCTGAAGGATATTATGAGGAACAGAGAAGCTACTAGAAGGGTTGGAAAGTGGGCCGCAGAGCTCAATGAATTCACCATTGACTACGTGCATAGATCTTCAATTCAATCTCAGGCACTAGCAGACTTCATAGCTGACTGGACGCCAGGGGCTCACGAAGAAGGGACAAGCAAAGATACCGAAGCTTGGACGGTATTTTGCGATGGTTCTTGGGGAACCTTCGGAGCAGAAGCAGTTGCGGTTCTAGTCGCACCTTCAAAAGTCAAAACATGTTTCGCAGTCAAACTAGATTTCAGTTGCACAAATAATATTGCTGAGTACGAAGCACTTTTATTGGGGCTTCGGAAACTAAGGGCAATGGGAATAAGAAGGGCCATCTTAAAGACTGATTCTCAAGTCATAGCTGGCCATGTGGATAAAAGCAGTAGGGCACGAGATCCGAAGCTTGAAAAATATTTGGATGCAGTCCGAAGGTTGGAAGCTTCCTTCGAAGGATTTTCCGTCAAAAGTATTCCAAGAGGTGAAAATGAGCATGCAGATTTGCTAGCCAAATCAGCAGCTCAGGGGCTCCCCTTACCCTCCGAAGTATTCTTTGAAACAATAAAAGCACCTTCGGTTGAGCTCATGGAAAGAGCAGTGCTCACTATTTCTCCAGTGCAAAGTGAAGATTGGAGAACTGAAATAATATCTTTCCTTCAAGGAAATTGTCTTTCAAGTGACGAAGTTTATAACAAAAGAATGGAGGCAAGAACAAGACCATATGTCATGATAGAAGGGGAATTGTATAAACATGGAGTTTGTTCACCACTCCTCAAATGTTTATCAAGGACCGAAGGTATTGAATTGATGAAGGAGATACACGCAGGTCTATGTGGATCTCACATCGGATCTAGGCCCTTGCTGGGAAAAAAATTTCGTTAAGGATTTTATTGGCCGAAGGCAGCTTCGGATGCAGCAGAGTTAGTTCAAAAATGTGAAGGTTGCCAAAAATGCGCAAGAGATCAGAAACAACCTTCATCTCTAACTCAGTTAATATAGCCCACTTGGCCGTTGCAAAGGTGGGGCCTCGATTTGCTAGGCCCGCTTCCACCAGCACAAGGAAATCTAAAATATGTTGTGGTGGCGGTAGAATATTTTTCTAAGTGGATTAAGGCGAAGCCCTTAGCCACAATAACTTCGGTCACTGTTCAGAAATTGTTCTAGCAAAATATTGTTTGTCGCTTCGGAGTGCTGAAGGCTATTACTGTGGACAACGGAACACAGTTTGATGTCGAAGCTTTCAAAGAGTTCTGTGAACAAATTGGCACGAAGATCCATTTTGCATCGGTTAGACATTCGGAGTCAAATGGACTTGTCGAAAAAGCTAATGGCATTATAATGACGGGAATAATGAAGTGAATCTTCAATCAGCCAGGGGAAAGTGGCCAGATGAACTGATCAAAGTGGTGTAGAGCCACAACACAACAATGTCAAGGTCAACAGACTTTACACCATTCAAATTACTGTTTAGTGACGAAGCAATAACCCCGGAAGAAGCTAAAGCAGGATCAATAAGAACAGTAGCTTCGGCAGAGAACGAAGCTGATTATTCTGTGGCAAAAGATGCTATAGAAGGGATCAGGCTTCAGGCTGTGGAGAACATCAATAAATATCAAGCCGAAACAATAAAATGGCGTGACAGAAAAGTTCGGTTAAAAAATATCAGGCCAGGGCACTTGGTACTTCGGAGAGTTGCCAACCCAGATACAGTAGGCAAGCTACAATTGAAGTGGGAAGGACCTTTTCTGGTAGTATCTTCATCAAGACTCGGTTCTTACAGATTGAAGGATATGGACGGCAACGACATTCCTAGATCTTGGAATGCGGATGAGCTTCGGCGATATTACGTGTAGCTTGATGTAATCTTTTTATTTTTTCCTATGACACCCTTTTCCTTTCCAAAGGGGGAGAAAGGTTTTTAATGGGGCCATAACATGTAATTTCTTTTTTTTTCTTATTTCAGCTCTACAAGAGCAATATCCCCCAAAGATGTAAATGTAAAAGCTGAGCAGCACCATCGAGTGCAAAGAGAAAAGAAAAAACAGGGAGAAGCTCGAAAGACGTCCCTAAGGGGATGCAGAGCACAACGAAGCTACAAAAAGCCGTTCCTAAGGGAGCGCAGTGTAAGTTTTCTGCTCAAAAGTCGTTCCTAAGGGAATGCAGAGCTTATAGCGAAAAGTCAACGCTGATTCCGCCGAAATATAAGGCGAAGCGCGAAAAGTCAACGCGATACCGCCGAAATAGAAGGCGAAGAAGTTCAAAAGACATTCCCAAGGGAATGTAGAACTTACAGCGAAAAGTCAGCGCTGATACACCGAAAAATAAGCGGTGAAGCCGAAAAATAAATGGCAAAGAGACTTTGATTATTCCTAAGGGAATGAAAGCTATGGTTGTGGCTTCGTATACGTGTGTTTGGACATTCATTTGCACGATACATTACATCATACATTTGCATTCATAAACATTCATTAGACATACATAGGATCATCATCATCATAACACATCCAGTTGCTTCGGCTCTAAAGTTAAGGCTTCGGAAAAAAGAAAAAGAAGCAGTTTTATGCTTCACTGTGTACGAAAAGAAGGGGAGGTGTTTTTCGCCTTCGGCTCAAAAATGCTAAGTTCGTTCACACCGAAGCACTTCATACATTGACAGAAAGGTAACAATATATTACAAGGTATGGACAAGGTTCAGAGTAAAATTTAATTACATAATTCTTTACAAAAGTTATTACAAGAGTCCTTAGAGTTTTTTTTCTACAGTTATCTACTCAAGCTTCATTAGTATTCATTAAGCTTCGGCTTCAGCTTCGTCATCCGTTGAGCTTCGGCTTCGTCTTCTTACTCTTCAGCTTCGTCGGTTTCGTCATCCTGTATATATTAAAGTATTGTAAGGAAGATTCAAGTTTGAAGGAAGAGGTAAGCACAAGGTATGATTTTGTTACCGGCTTAAGATGACTCCGAGCTTCATCACCAGCTATGCTTCGTCCACCCTTTGTCCATACCAGTTTTATAAATCTATTTGCTATGCTTCGGGCAAGGTTGGGAATATTCTCTAGATCTGCTGGTGATAAACTGAAATTGGGTCTATTGACAACCTTCCCAGGTTCGCAGCCAGATTTCAAGAAGGCGACAGTTGTGCCCTAAGAAGCTACCAGGGCACAAAAGTCACCATGTCCAGCTATAACTTCATCAAGGTCATCAATTTCACCTTCGATATGTTCGAAGGCCCCTGGCAGGTCTTTGGTCGAAGGATTAAATTTCTCGCTGCTGGCTCCAACCGAATAAAAGACCTGTTTCAATCGTTGTATACACCGATTACTGAACTCCAGATATTTGTTTTGAAGCCCTGTCAATGATTTTTGCAAATCTGAACTTTTCTGGACCTCGGCTTCAAATTTTGCATTAAGCTTATGTTTTTCTTGTTCGAAGCCTTCTGACTGAGAGAGAATCTTCGTATTTAGTTCTGCTATTTTAGCTTCAGCTTCTGTCAGTAAGCCTTCGGTTGTCTGAAGCTCAAACTCCTTCTTTTCAAGAGCAGCTGATTGGTATTTTATTTTGCTTTCTAAACTCTCAATTATAACTTCGTGTTTTTATCTTCCAAATCTTGCTGCATTTTCAAGGCTTTACTCAAAAGCATACTCTGCGCACAAACAACCTTCGTTAGGAAACATCTTCGTTGTTAAAACAATAAAAGTTAAAGAAAAGTTGTTTACCTTGAAATTGGAATAGAATAAACTACCGACGATGTGCTGTCGTCGGTAGCGGCTAATGTCTATTTCGAGCTTCGGGAAACCAATACTCTTTGATAGAGTACCAATAACCTTCGCTCCGGTATGGTCCCGGACACAGCCCAACTTTTCGTCATCGACACCACCGAAGAGAAGTGCCCCCGGCCGATATCCACAAGATATGGCATACTCTTTTAGCTTTTCTTTTTCAGCCTTTGTTAGCTCTTGTCCAACTAAGTTTTGAAAGTTAAAAATTTCATCTTCCGAAGTGTCTTCGGCTATTTCTTTCTTCTTCTCAGGCTCTGGGGCCGTAGTCTCTTTAGTGGCTGCAGCAGTTTCTTCTGCGGCCATGTCTAGCAGTATCTTATCAATATTTGCAATTGTGCTTTCTAACTGAATATCTTCGGCTGTGGCAGCTGTAGCCTCCGAAGGTGCAGCTTCGGTAGCTGTTGTGCTCTCAACAGCTGGTGCCTTCGGAGCTGAAGCTTGTGGTGGTGTCCCTTCAATGACTTCCGTCACTATAATGATTCTTTGTTTCTTCGACCTAGCTGCCTTCTTCGTTTTTGCGGGCTCCTCTTCCTTCTGAAAAAGCTTCGTCAGATGTGGCCCCAGTGGACTCAGCTTGACAGGCAAAGATTCGGTCATTACCTTTAAAATTTCCTCCACGTCGGTGGTAGAGGGTGTTGCAGCAGTTTCTTCTTCTTCGTCAATTGCCTTCTGCTTCGAAGCAGTAGCTTTTCTCTTCTTCGAAGCATCTATTTTCGGCTCAGGCTTCAGCTTTTTCTTTTTCAATTGTTCTTCATCGTCTTTATTCAGAGCACTAGCCACTCTCTTTCTTTTCTGCCCTTCGGCATCCTTGTCTAGCCGCTCGTAGTCGGGATACTCAAAGTCCAGAGCATCCATTACTCGGTTCAACCTTCGCTTCGGACGAGTGCCGAAGGCTGCAGTCATTAGTTGATCTTCTTTTTTGGAGTAATTGTCGTGAATTTCATTACACATCACTTCAATCGTGTCTAGCCACTCTTGGCAGGGCACTTTGAAATATTTCTTGAGTTTATAATGATAGGGTAGTCGAATAAGTTCCCCTTCTTCTTTTCTCCTTTAAGCTTCGGCATGTCCCACTCTTTCACGGTTGGGAACAATCTGAAAGCCAAGAATTCTTGCACTAAGTCCCTAGTGCCGATATGCTCCGCAATAACTCTAAATTCAGCCAGAGCAATTTGGCTTGGGCTCCCTGGTGTCATGTTGCACTGGGGTCTGGTTTCTCCGAAGATTAATTCTAGCGGGCTCTGGACCAACTTCTCCTTTTCTTCGTCAACTTTGATGTAAAACCACTCAGACTTCCAGCCAGCCGGCCACTTGCTACGATAGCTGATCACTGGAAATTTTGTACTCTTGCGATAGGCAAAATTGTAGCAGCCAAAGTTTTCATGCAGCCCATCTCCTCTAGCCTTGGTCTGATAATGAAGCTCGTGCACTCGGCAGAAACCTTCGGCAAATGGTTCCACCCCTTGGCTTCGTAGAGCCCAGATATAAACACTAAGCCCAACGATAGCGTTAGGAGTTAATTGATGAAGATAGATCCCAAACTTCTTCAAAACGTCAGCAATCATCTTGTTTAAAGGAAATCTTAAACCAGCCTTGAAAAAGCTTTTGAAGACCACTACTTCATCCTTTCCTGGCTTCGGAGTAATCTCTTCCCCACCAAAACGAACCAGCTCTTTCTTCGCTTCACTGAAATAGCCCAAATTTATCAGCTTCGGCATGTCATCTTCGGAAATGGTGGATTTCCCAAACTCCAGGTGGCTAGGTTTAGTTGGCACTGCGCTGTAATCATCTTCAGACTCAAGTTCCTCGGCATCAGCCTACTCGGCTTCAGCGACAGGTGCATCCTCTGATGCTACCAGCCCTGAGCGCTTCATCACTTTGGAGATTGGGGCAGTTTCGGCACCTTCGGCCTCCTCCTCGTCACGAGTAACCCTAGCTGTGGAACACACTCTGGCCATCTGGTGATTAAATTTCTTGTTTTTCGAATGAAGTTGAAAATTTTTCTTAACTTTGCTAAAGCTCTTTCTCGTTACGAAGCTTGAGCAAAATAAATAGCTTCAGTTGCGGAAACAGTGAGCAAGCTTCGGCTTTGATCAATATTTTGGCAGCAAAACAATGCAATAGCAATGAATGCTATGGTAACTTCACACCTACCCGTCTGTTTATATAGTGCCGCAGGTGGGAAGCTGAATCATCAAGGTCTTCCGCACCGAACAAACAGCCACCCGCACTCACTGAACGGTGGGCCACAGAGTCTGATAAGGTGAATCGTCAGTGCGCCTATAACTGCTGCAGGATGAGGCCACCTTGCGTGTGGATTATTTTAATCGTTTCTCGCCAACGAGCTCAGTGAAGGTGTTTTTCGGATCTTCGGCATCCCGAAGCCTAGAAGATTTTTTCATGGATCAAGCTCGTTACAAAAAAATGATCTAGCACCACGAAGGGGCTACTGTTGGGGGTATGCTTCGTAGCCGAAGATCCTAAAGAAAGAAAACACCTTCGGCAGATCCTCTCAAGAGCAGCGCCGAAGCTATCGCCTATAAAGCTTCGGCACGGTGACATGCCTCAAGACGAAGGGGTGAACCGACTTAAAGATGATATGACCTAAAAGACCCATGATGTTCTGTGTTATTATTGTAGTCGATTGTAAAGGGCATAAATGTAATTATACACAGGCTACGCCATGTGCCTATAAATAGGTGAACAGTACCCCTGTACTGTTCACGCAATCTTGTAATCGTTGACACATTACGCTGGAATTACTGCTCTTTGCCAAGGCGAAGGTATAAATGTACCTAAATTTTATGTTTTAATATTTAGGTTTGAATGATAAAATATGTGAATAATATTATCTGTTTTTGTTATATATTTCTCTGATGTTTTATATTTTATATCTCATTTTACATTATTTCATAAGTCTGATCACGAAGGTGTAACCTTCATGATATTTTGCTCATGGCCTTCGTTCGAAGTTCATTAAATCCTTAGGGAGATAATGCTTCAGCGGACGAAGGGCATTAATATTTAACATTTTATGTTGCCTTGTTCTTAATTCATAGCATTTGAGAACAAGTCCCCAACAGTAATAATATATTCTATGGAAAGGAATATCAATATGAAGGTTAAATTCCTTTTGGCTTAAATTTGTAAATTAGTGCATATTGTCAATTCACTGCTCCATGTGCATTAACTTAAAAGGAATTTAATTTATGCATTTACGCCTCATAAATGATGATTTGTTTGCCATTCATATATATAGATATCATCATTCATTAAATACTTCCTTGTACTACTAATACCTCTTTTCAAAGTGTTTTATCGACTAGTTTTTAAAAGGAAAAGAGATAACAAAGAAGGAAGTCTCCATAAATGATGAAAATAAGAATACTAAGGTGACACCATCTCATATAGTAAGATCTTTCAATTGATATAACAAATGGTACACTCTATATGGTGGTAAGTATTCTTAGGCATAAGTTAATTCATTGCAAATTTGTCATGCCTTGACCAATATATGTAATGTACTCCTCATGAGACTCTTAACTGAATTGAAAGTGCATTTGACAAGTCATTCAAATACTTGATGCACATATCTAGTGGGAGAACATTATATATCTTGTGTCGTAGAGAATAAGTTTCACTTGAGTAAGCTATACTAAGACAATCCAAAATGATAAATTTGTATCTCATTCATATGGATTGTAATCTTTGTTTTCTAAATAGCTACTCTTGATGCAGTTTAAAATTCCCTTATCGTTAATTCTAAAAGTGCATAAGAATCCTTTTTGTTGATATTCATCACATACATATGCACTAACATGGATATGATTTTAAATTGTAAAAGGTACAATTAATGATCCATACTATCTAAATTTTGGAAACCTACAAATTGATATCTTAGGAATCTACTTCAATCTGTATCCATATGCTTCACACTATGATTGGATCACTAAGTTGTAAATTTCATGCATAAGTTGTCTTTATGATATGAATGCTTGTGCGACTAACCTTGATAAGCTAGGTGCACCCAAGGTCAAGCTAGGTTCATCATCAAGAAGGCAACACAATGATGTATCAAGAAAAGGAAAAAAGGCTCCTATTCTTAACTCTAGTTTTTATCTGTGTGATTAAATATTAACTTGGAACCATAGTAAGATGGTTGTCAAGTATATGTGGATGCCTACACAAAGAGAAAGGACACAATAAGTAATGTGTGGGTACCCAAGGATCTTACTACTAATCTCAAAGGACCCAATTCAAATTGGGTACCAAAATACGAAGCTTAAACTTGTTTTGCAGGATCACTCCTTAAATGAATCAAGTTGGGTGCTCAATAATGGATGTATAAATCATATTTGGAGATAGTAGCAAGGGTGGTAACAATTGAATCTCAAGTGTATATTATTCTTACCTCCTTTATGACTTGTGTAGCCACTAAGGAAGAGGGAGCACTTGAGGGTATACATCAATTGTTGATTATGAAGTAAAAATCCAATTGGAAGAAAAATGAATCTTATCATATGGTCAACAATCCAAAATTAGGTGATGTATTCTCTATCTAGTTAATTTGGATTTGATTCTTCTATATTAGACACTCACCATAATATGGATTAAGTCAGCCCTTTAAACTTCATTGAAAAACCATGCATATTATCCATGTCATTCAAAATATATTATGCATGAGGGCTCAAGGGAAATTTAGTCCATATTATGAGGTTTCTCTATTTTAGCAACTCGTTTGCCTTTCACATATAAAGGGTTGCTAAATAAGAAACTAGTGCTTGTGCTACTAATGTCATCTCTTGTGTTGAGTTTATCCATAGAAAATCTATGTTAAGAGATGGTGCTTGTTTTAAATTGGATAAATCACAAGCTTAAAGGATACTATTCAACTAAAGTAAGATGAAGTTGATAAGAGGCCAAGGTATGAAAACTTACTCTCATTCAGTTGCTTTAGTATTCTATCCTTAGTGGGATGTACCATAGTATAGGTTAATTTCCTTGCAATATAAAATGTTCAATAGTGCATATAACTTTGACATCAACTATATGTGTGCACTAATTTAAAGGAATTTAGTCTATCCTTTTGGGTTTCAATATTGATGATTCATTTGTCATCCACATATAAGGATAATCATTTGTGAAACCCTCCCTTGTGTTTTTTAATGCTCTCTTTTCTAAGTGTTTCAACAAGGTCCTTCCAAGTGCTTTCAAGATGGATTGAAAATCTACGGATATAAGAGTCTTGGTTCTTTCAATCATTGAGTTTCAATGGGTCTCATATCAAGTATGATCGAACGAAGCAAAGGTGAATAAAGTTCAAGATCACTTGGTTGGATGAAATCATAAAAGAAAAGAAAGCACGCTCATTCAAGAAGGGAGTTACACTTTTTGTCAACCAAATAATGAAGATGTAGTGACATATTTATATGATATCCTTCATTATGAGGTTTGAGGTTTATATTAGCATGCTTTACCCTTTAGGATTTCAATTGATATACTTTTAGTTCTTAAACTTTCAATTGGTTTGATTTTCATCATCTATGTAAAGCATGTTATGTTAAACCAAGATATAGCGCAAACTTCACCTTTAACCTCGTATTGTTGATGTGCATAAGTGTACTTTGTGTACTCTTGCATGCACAAATTGAGGAAGAGTTTAGCCTATATCTTGTGAGGCTAATGATTTCTTCAAGTTCATGTTTTGTAGTCTCACACCTTGGAGAACATCAAATGAGGATGAGTGGTTCCAAGGAAATGATCAAATATTTACCACATGTCACCCCATGGATTAGTTCTATTAGGGAACGATATGTGTTCTCTAGCATAAATTCAATTGTTTCAAATATATTATGCCTTGACCAAGATATATGATGAACTCCTCTAAGAATATTAATTGAATCAAGTGCATGTTACAAGTAATTCGAGTATTTGATGCATACATTTAGGGGGAGCTCATTCTATATCTTGTGTCGTTAAAGACTAACATTTTCTTTTAGTGAATTTGTGTAGTTCTTTGAAGAGAATGAGTTTCTCTTGATCGTTTAAAGAGGATAAGTTTCTCTTTGAAATGTCAAGCCTATCAAAAGCTAAGATAGAAATTCATGATTATAATGAAGACCATATGGCATGGAACAAAGGTGTGTCATTCCATGAACTATTGTATAACATTTGTGTATCTAGGCTCTTACATGCTAGTGTGTGCATGTATATGCAATATCTTAAGTCACATCATAAGGTTGCACTTGTGGTGATGATTAAAGAATCTCTAGATATTTGATTAATACATCTTGTGGTGATGTCATAAGTTAAAATATGCTAACTTCTCAAGAATCTTGGCTTAAAATATTTCATATCATGTCTATTAGTATACCTTTTAATTATGAGTAATTCCTTAAATTGGTGCAATTTCATAATTTCATAATTTATTTGTACCAAGGTTCAAATTGTAGAACTTAATCCCCTGGCCTCACAAGTCCAAGTGCATAAGCTAAACAAGTATTCATCACTTGTATGCATACATTTAGGGGGAGAATGGTATATAATTTGAATCTTTGAGACTAACTTCATTTTCAAGTCTATTATGTGTGTAGTCTCAAATTAGAAAGGAATCTTCAAGCAAAGACAATCACTTCCACTGCAAAATTTGATAGGTATCAAAGATTCTTTGCTCCAATAAATGTATCTTCTATACATTTCATAAGAGAATGAGTTTCTCTTGTATATGCTACTCCAACGTCATCTAAAATTGGTAAATATGAATCACATCCTTTTGGATTGCAAATGTCTGAAGTAGCATAGCTTATAAATTCTCTTGTCTAGAACTTAATTGATTAAATAGTGCACATGTTCCTTATGTTGCATGATTATGTTCAATTGATACTCCTTGTATGCCAATGGTACTTTAAGTTGCAAATAAGTACTCTCAACAGGTATCAATTGAATTCATATATATGTGTGTACTAAAACTTGAGGAGAACTTAGTGTAATATGTAATTAGTGATCTGATTATCTATCAAATTGTATCAATTGGTGGTTTTCAATTGATATTTTTTGTACATGATCACTAGTTGTATAATTCATACTTGTGCAATTTTCATGATGCCTCTTGTTATGATAAGAAAATGCTAGGTGACATCTAGACTCCAGGTATCAAGATTTGTCCTTCAATTAGTATGACAATATTCATTTGATATTTTGGACCTATGTCACAATTATGCCAACAAGAGATTGCAAAATGAACTCTAAATACAACACAAGTGTGGAACACCCCTTTGAAAAGGTAAAACGCAAAGGTACATCACTTATGACACTTCTTCATTACCTTTGTGCCATATAAGGACCCTTTTCATGATAGTGTGTTCAAATTTTGATTAATCATAATTTCTACCCTTTATATTCTTTATATTTTTTTGGAGATTTATGACAAATGGGGAGAAATTGTGCATTAAAGCTTACCTTTAGTCCTATGTAACTAAGTGTTAGAAGACTTTTGAAAAGGGGAGTATAATTAACAAAAGGGGGAATCATAAGAAAAACATAAGATGTAGAAAGTTGATTAGTGCATTCTATGTCATGAGCATCACGTTTATTTTATGACACAAAGCACCCTATGAATAGTATGATATAAGTTGTCTTCACTCTTTGACCCAAATATGTGCTTTTGGCATTTGAGTACAAAATTAGTATTTTCTGAAATGCACATATTTAGGGGGAGGAAACTATATCATAGGATTCAAAATCTTATTTATCAAATCTTATGTAAGCTTTAAATGTGTTGTCATCAATCACCAAAAAGGGGGAGATTGAAAGTGCAGTCATCCCTTTAGTGAGTTTTGGTGATTTGGATAACAACACGTTTAAAGGTCTAACAAGTTTGCTAAGTGTTGAATAGGAAATTCAGTATGATGAACATACTTGAATAGTGTATAATGATCAGTGAACAAGGTTCAACATAAGGTCAAATAACCAGTGAGACATTGCAAATGGATATAATATGGTCTCTATATTAGTTTGAATATATGGACTGTTGGGGACTTGTTCTCAAATGCTATGAATTAAGAACAAGGCAACATAAAGTGTTAAATGTCAATGTCCTTCGTCCATGAAACATTATTCCCTTGAGGATAATGGGCCTTGGACGAAAGCTGATAAGAGCGTAATTACGAAGTTTAAGTCTTCGTAATAAAATTTCAGTAAAAATTATAAGATAACATAAAAAGGTATAAAAGGGATAAATACATCATAGACAAATTACATTGTATTTATTTAATGTATTGAGTCATTGAATACAATAATACCTTTGCCTTGGCAAAAGGTTGGATTCCAGAAGATGCGATTGCAATAACTCGAATGCGTGAACAGTAATGGAGTACTGTTCACTATTTATAGGCACAGGACGCAGCCTGTGAGGAATTACAAATAAGCCCCTTATAAAAGCTTACAATATTGACTCAGACCTTTATGGACTAAAAGGTCATTCTATCTTTAAGTCGGTTTGTAATACCGAAGCTTCACAAAGAGGAACCTTCGGCCATTTTATACAAACAGCTTCCGCCGAAGACTGCTTCTCCCTGTAAGACCTTCGGCGACGAAGCATAGGCCCAACAGTAGCCCCTTTCGCGGTGCTAGATCGTTTTTCGTAACGAGCTTGATCCGTGAAAAAAGTCTCTTAAGCTTCGGAGCGCCGAAGGTCTAAAAAACACCTTCCCTGAGCTCGTTGTCGAGAAACGATTCAATCTCCCAGCGCGTAGCGGCCCCACCTTGCAGAGTTACTGTTCGGTCTCTGCGGTCCACCACGCAGCGAGTGCGAGCGGGTGTCCGCCTGGTGTAAAAATTCTGGCGCTTCGCCTTCTTACCTGCAGCACTATATAAACAGACGAGTAGGTGTGAAGTTACCACAGCATTCATTGCTATTTGCACTGTTTTGCTGCCAAAATTTTTAACCGTCGCCGAAGCTTGTCTGTCGGAATTGAACGAAGCTCCAGTTTGAAGCCTGCTTCGTTAGAAAAAACTTCGGAAGAAGAAAGTGTTAAATTTCCACATATTCATAATTAAATGGCCAGAGTGCGTTCTACTGCCAGGGTTGAGCGTGAGGGAGGCGAAACTGAAGCTTCGGAGACTGTTCCCATCTCCGAAGCCATGCAACGATCCGGGCTGGTAGTTTCTGAAGAGATCCCTAGTGAAGATGCAGAACAAGCACAACAAGCACCTGCCGGAGTAGAAGAAGAAGTTATTGAGGAAACTGATCCCGAAGACGATTATCGTATTGCCATGCCAAGTAAGCCCAGCCACTTGGACTTTGGAAAATCCACCGTTTCGAAGGCTGATCTCTCCAAAATGGTAAAGTCAGGCTTTTTCAATGAAGATCAGAAGAAGCTATTACGCTTCGGGGGAGAAGAGACTACCCCGAAGCCGGAAAAGGATGAAATTGTCATTTTTAAGAGCTTTTTAAAGGCTGGATTAAGATTCCCCCTTCATGGGATTATTGCAGAGGTGCTGAAGAGGTTCGGTATCTACTTTCACTAGCTGACCCCTAACGCTATCGTTAGGCTCAGTGTTTATATCTGGGCACTCCGAAGCCAAGCAGTGGAGCCATTTGCGGACAGCTTTTGCCGGGTTCACGAGCTGCATTATCAGACGAAGGCTAGAAAGGATGGATTGCATGACAATTTTGGTTGCTACAATTTTGCTTATCGGAAAACTACGAAGTTTCCTGTAATCAGCTATCGGAGTAAATGGGCAGCAGGGTGGAAGTCTGAGTGGTTCTATGTCAAGGTTAATGATGACAAGGAGAAGCTCGTGCAAAGTCCACTCGAACTAATCTTCGGAGAAACCCGACCTCTCTGCAACATGTCAGTAGACGGTCCCACACAACAAGCAATGAATGAATTCAGAATTGTTGCAGATCATATTAGTACAAGAGACCTGGTTCAGGAGTTCTTGGCTTTCCAAGTTTTTCCTAGCTTAAAAGAATGGGAAATGCCGAAGCTGAAGGGGAAAAAGAAAGAAGGTGAACTTGTGCGTTTGCCTTACTATTACAAATTTAAGAAATACTTTAAAACACCTTGCCAAGAGTGGCTGGAAACAATTGAAGCAATGTGCAACGAAATACTTGGGAACTATTCCAAAAAAGAAGATCAATTGATGACCGCGGCCTTCGGCACCCGTCCGAAGCGAAGACTAAACCGAGTGCTGGACGCCCTGGGTTTCAAATACCCTGATTACGAAAATCTGAACAAAGGTGCCGGAGGCCAAAAAAGGAAAAGGATAACTGAAGCCTTAAATGAAGGTGAAAAAGAACCATCAAAGAAGAAAATTCCGAAAAAGAGGAAAACTTCTTCTCCGAAGCAACAAATATCCGAGGCAGAAGAAACCCCCGCATCACCTTCTGCTGCTGTCGTTGAGGAAATTCTGAAGGTAATGACTGAATCCTTACCTGCGAAGCTAAGTCCACTGGGCCCTCAACTGACAAAGTTTTTTCAGAAGGACAAGGAGCCCGAAAAATCGAAGAAAACAATCAAGGCAAAGAAACAAAGAATTATCACTGTGACAGAGGTAATTGACAAGACGCCGCCAAGAGCTTCAGCCCAGAAAACACAAGCGGCTGCAGAGGGGACAGATATTGAAATTGCACCTTCGGAGGCCGCAGCTGCCGAAGCTGCCTCAGCTGAAGATTTGAATCTGGAGAGCACAATTGAACATATTGACCAAATACTGCTAGACATGGCTGCAGAAGAAGCTACCACCGCCGCCGAAGAGGCCGTGACCGCAGCGTCGGGGAAAGGAAAAGAAATTGCTGATGAAGCTTCAGAAAGCGAAGCCTTCATGTTCCAGAATTTAGTTGGAGAACAACTATCAAAAGCTGAAGTAGAAGAGCTTAGAGAATATGCCAAATCCTGTGGATACAAACCTGGGGCACTCCTCTTCGGAGGCGTTGATGATGAAAAAATAGATTGCATTCGAGATCAAACAGGAGCCAAAGTTATCAGTACTCTGTCCAAGAGTATCGGATTCCCGAAGCTAGAAACAGACATCAGCCGCTACCGACGACAACATGTCGTTGGTAGTTTATTTTATTCCAACTTCAAGGTGAACTACTTGTCCCTTAACTTTTATTGTTTCTAATAATAAAAACATATCTGACGAAGGTTGTTTTCGTGCAGAGTATGCTGTTGAGCAAAGCCTTGCAAATGCAACAAGATTTTGAAGATAAAAAGCATGAAGTTATAATTGAAAATTTGGAAAGCAAAATAAAGGAACAATCAGATGCTTTCGAGAAAAAGAACTTTGAGCTCCAGGCAACCGAAGGTTTATTGGCAGAAGCTGAAGCAAAAATAACAGAACTGAACACGAAGCTTCTCCGCCAGTCTGAGCAGTTCGAACGAGAAAAACAAGATCTTAATGCAAAACTTGAAGCCGAAGCTCAACAAAATTCAGATTTGAGAAAACTACTGACAAGTCTTCAAGAAAAATGCTTGGAATTTAGCAACAAGTGCATTCAACGATTAAGAAAGATTTTTTACTCAGTTGGAGCCAGCAGTGAAAAATTCACCCCCTCAGCTGAAGATCTACCGAAGACCTTCGAACATATTGAGGGGGAGATTGACGAGCTCGATGAAGTCATAGCTGGGCATGGTGACTTCTGTGCCTGGGTGGCTTCTCGAGGGACTGCTGCAGCTTTCCTGAAGGCTGGCTGTGACCATGGAAAGATTGTCAATAGGCCAAATTTCACCTTATCACCATCAATCCTAGACGACATTCCTGACCTTGCCCGAAGTATCTCGAACAGATTTGTAAAAATGATATGGACAAAAGGTGGGCGAGAGAAGGCTGGAGACGAAGCTCGTAGTCACCTTGAACCAGTAAGAAACCATACCTTGTGCTTACCTTTTCTTGTAAGCTTGATTTTGACTTACAACGACCTTATTCATGTAGGATGACGAAGCCGAAGCCGAAGATCAAGAATGACGCCGAAGCCGAAGCTCCTTGGGGATTAGATATTAGACTGTAGACAGTACTTGAGAAACTTTTGAGATAACTTTTGTAAATGTAAACAAAACTTGTTTTTAATGTATTCTGTTCATACCTTGTAATATATCCTTATCCTTTCATTGATGTACGAGAAATGCTTTGATGTGGACGAAATTTTCTTTTTTGAGCCGAAGGCGAAAAAACACCTTCCCTTCTTTTCGTACGCAACGAAGCATAGAAAACAACATTTTCCTTTTCTCCGAAGCTCTCCTTTTTGTACACGAAGCTCTTTCTTTCCGAAGCTATCTTTTTTTTTTACTTGCCGAAGCAACCGCTTATGCTATGAAGATGATTATCCTACATATGCCTGGATGAATGTTTATGAATGCAAATGTTATGATGTAATGCGATGTGCAAATGAATGGCCAAACAATCACACTTCAAGCCATACTCATAGCCATTATTTCCTTAAAAACAATCACACCTTAGCTCTGCATCCCCTTAGGAACGACTTTGGAGCTTCTTCGCCTTTACTTTTGGCGGAATCAGCGTTGACTTTTCGCTGTAAGCTCTGCATTCCCTTAGGAACGACTTTGGAGCTTCTTCGCCTTTACTTTTGGCGGAATCAGCGTTGACTTTTCGCTGTAAGCTCTGCATTCCCTTAGGAACGACTTTGGAGCTTCTTCGCCTTTACTTTTTGGCACTCGATGATGCGTTCTCAGCTTTTACATTTACATTCCTTAGGGGATTTTGCTCTTATAGAACTAAAAAAGGAAATCACATGTGCTGGCCCCATTAAAAACCTTTCTCCCCCTTCGGAAAGGAAAAGGGTGCCATGAAAGAAAAAATAAAAAATATGAAAAATTACATCGAGTTATACATAATATCGCCGAAGCTCATCCGCATTCCAAGACCTAGGAATGTCGTTGCCGTCCATATCCTTCAATCTGTATGAACCGGGTCTTGACGAAGATGCTACTAAGAAAGGTTCGTCCCATTTCAACTGCAACTTGCCCACTGTTTCTGGGTTGGCCACTCTCCGAAGCACCAAGTGCCCTGGCTCAATATTTTTTAGCCGAACCTTTCTATCCCGCCATTTGATTGTTTCGGCTTGATATTTATTGATATTCTCCACGGCTTGCAGTCTGATCCCTTCTAAAGCATCTTTTTCTATAGAATAAGTAACTTCGGAATCTGATTCTGCCGAAGCTAATATCCTTATTGATCCGGTCTTAGCTTCCTCCGGAGTTATTGCTTCGTCACCGAATAACAACTTAAATGGAGTAAAGCCCGTAGACCTTGATGTTGTTGTGTTGTGGCCCCACACCACTTTGGTTAACTGATCTGGCCATTTTCCCCTGGGTTGGTTGAAGATTAATTTCATTATTCCTGTCATTATAATGTTGTTGGCTCTTTCAACGAGTCCATTTGACTCCGGGTGCCTAACTGATGCAAAATGGATCTTCGTACCAATTTGATCACAGAAATCCCTGAAAGCTTCGGAGTCAAACTGTGTCCCATTATCCACAGTGATAGCCTTTGGCACCCCGAAACGACAAACGATATTCTGCCAGAAAAACTTTTGGACGGTGGCCGAAGTTATTGTGGCTAAAGGCTTCGCCTCAATCCATTTAGAAAAATAGTCCACAGCTACTATAACATATCTCAGGTTTCCTTGGGCCGGTGGTAATGGACCTAACAAGTCAAGGCCCCACCTTTGCAATGGCCAAGTGGGTTGTATGAGCTGTGTTAAGGACGAAGGTTGTTTTTGATCTCTTGCACATTTCTGACAACCTTCGCACTTTTGAACCAACTCTGCTGCATCCGAAGCTGCCTTCGGCCAATAAAATCCTTGGCGGAAAATTTTTCCAAGTAACGGCCTAGATCCGATGTGAGATCCACACAGGCCTGCATGTATTTCTTTCATTAACTCTATACCTTCGGCTCTGGATAAACATTTGAGTAGCGGAGCACAAACTCCATGCTTCTACAACTCCCCTTCTATTATGACATATGGACGAGCTCTTGCCTCTATCCTCTTGTTATAAGCTTCGTCATCTGAAAGGAATTTACCCTGAAGGTAAGAGATGATCTCAGTTCTCCAATCTTCGCTGTAAACAGGAGATATATTGAGGACTGCTCTTTCAAGAAGTTCCACCGAAGGTGCTTTTATTGTTTCGAAGAACACATCCGAAGGTAAGGGCAGCCCCTGTGCTGCTGACTTAGCTAACAAATCAGCATGCTCATTTTGTCCTCGAGGGATATTTTTGACAGAAAATCCCTCGAAAGAAGCTTCAACTCTTCGAACCACATCCAAATACTTTTCAAGCTTCGGATCTTTAGCCTTGCAACTTTTGTCAATATGACCCGAAACAACCTGGGAATCAGTTTTAAGTATGGCCCTTCTGATTCCCATTGCTTTTAACTTCCGAAGACCTAGAAGCAATGCTTCGTACTCGGCAATGTTATTTGTGCAACTAAAATCAAGCTTTGCCGCATAACAAGTTTTGACTTTGGAAGGTGAAACCAACACAGCAGCCGCTCCTGCTCCGAAGGTTCCCCAAGATCCATCACAAAATACTGTCCATGCTTCGTTGTCTTTATTCGTTTCTTCCTCCTGAGCCCCTGGCGTCCAGTCAGCAATGAAGTCTGCCAACGCCTGGGACTGAATCGAAGATCTATGAACATATTCAATACAAAATTCATTGAGCTCTGCAGCCCATTTTCCAATCCTTCCAGTAGCTTCTCGGTTCCTCATAATATCCTTCAGAGGTTGTGAGGAAGGAACAATTATGTTGTAAGCTTGGAAATAGTGCCGAAGCTTCCTGGAGGCCATCAAGACAGCATACAGTACCTTCTCCAACTCTGTATAATTTTTCTTTGATAAACTAAGAACTTCGGAAACAAAATATATTGGGGCCTGCCTCTTGACTTGACCATCAAGCTTCTCCTGGACAAGCGCTGCGCTTACCGCTGAGTGCGAAGCTGCCACATATAATAATAAAGGAGCCCCTGGCATTGGTGGAGTTAATGTTGTTAGATCTATCAAATACTGTTTCAACTCTTCAAAAGCCTTCTGCTGGATTGGTCCCCATTGAAAGACTTCGGCTGACTTCAGCACTTCGAAGAATGGTAAGTTTCTCTCTGCTGATCTGGATATGAATCTATTGAGAGATGCCAATCTTCCTGTCAATCTTTGGGCCCCCTTCTTTGTAGTTGGTGGCTCCATCCGAAGTATAGCTTCAATTTTACTTGGATTAGCTTCAATTCCCTTTGTTGAAACCAAGCATCCAAGAAATTTCCCCTTCTTTACTCCGAAGACGCATTTTTCTGGATTTAACTTTAAGCCAGCTTGCCTGAAACTGGCGAAGGTCTCCTGCAGATCAGCAATATGATTCTCCTGCTTCGTGCTTTTTACAATGATGTCATCAACATAAGTTAGCACATTTCTGCCTATTTGAGATTGGAGAACCTTCGTAGTCATTCGGCTGAAACTCCCTCCAGCGTTTTTGAGCCCCTCAGGCATCCGAAGATAGCAATATGTGCCACTTGGAGTTATGAAACTAGTCTTCGGCTCATCTTCCTTCTTCATCCAAATTTGGTGATAGCCTGAATAACAGTCTAACAGACTCATGAGCTCTGAAGAAGCTGCTGCATCAACTAAAGAGTCTATCCTTGGTAGTGGGAATTCATCCTTCGGACAAGCCTTGTTAAGATCTGTAAAATCGATGCACATTCGTCACTTGCCATTGGCCTTTTTTACCATAACAGTGTTAGCTAGCCATTCTGGGTACTTCACTTCTCTGATAACTCCTGCACTGAGGAGTCTTTTTACTTCGTTGCGAGCACCTTCGGCCTTATCATCTGACATTTTCCGAAGCCTTTGCTTTCTGGGGTCTGAAGGATGGATCGACATTGAGCGAATGCTCAATAACATCTCTATTAACTCCGCAGAGATCATTGGCTGACCATGCAAAAACATCTTTGTTATTGAACAAAAACCTTATCAAGGTTTTCTCCTGCTCTTCGGATAATTGAGAGCCTAACAGCACCTTCTGCTCTGCTATGTCCTCACATAAGAGCATATGCTTCGGCTGATCTGCTGAAGCTGCTTTCTCCCTTCTGAATTTGTACTGTTCACAAGCTTCAGCTCCATCTATGTTATGGATTGCTTTTGAGTCAGTCCAATTGCCTTCGGCCCTTCTTGCAGCTTCCTGACTTCCATGGATAGCAATGGGTCCCTGATCCGAAGGTATCTTCATGCAAAGATAGGCAGGATGAAGGATTGCTTCGAAGGCATTGAGGGTACCACGACCAATAATTGCATTGTAAGGGTATTCCATGTCAACAATGTCAAACACAACTTGCTCAGTTCTAGTGTTGTTGATGAACCCGAAGGTCACTGACATGGTGATCTTGCCCAGTGCTACAATCTGTCTTCCTCCGAAGCCACAGAGAGGATGTGTAGCATCATGAATCTTATCTTCTGGCTCTTGCATTTGTCTGAAGGCCTTAGCAAATATAATGTCAGCTGCACTGCCTGTGTCAACCAAGACATTGTGGACCAGAAATCCTTTGATAACACAAGAGATAACCATGGCATCGTTGTGTGGGTAATCTTTGAGCTGAAGGTCCTCTTGGGAGAAGGTAATAGGAATGTGAGACCATCTTGACTTGATGAAGGGTCCTTGCACCCCAACATGTTGTACCCTTCTCTGTGCTTCCTTCTTTTGTTTCTTGTTAGCTGGCTCTGAGGACGAGCCACCTGTGATCGGGAGCACCAGCTTCGGGTCCGAAGCAGCTCCAGCTTGGTCGTTGAACGAAGCCATCAGCTCAAAAAGTGGAAGTGAGTTCACCGGAGGTGGGCGCCAATGTTGGGGACTTGTTCTCAAATGCTATGAATTAAGAACAAGGCAACATAAAGTGTTAAATGTCAATGTCCTTCGTCCATGAAACATTATTCCCTTGAGGATAATGGGCCTTGGACGAAAGCTGATAAGAGCGTAATTACGAAGTTTAAGTCTTCGTAATAAAATTTCAGTAAAAATTATAAGATAACATAAAAAGGTATAAAAGGGATAAATACATCATAGACAAATTACATTGTATTTATTTAATGTATTGAGTCATTGAATACAATAATACCTTTTCCTTGGCAAAAGGTTGGATTCCAGAAGATGCGATTGCAATAACTCAAATGCGTGAACAGTAATGGAGTACTGTTCACTATTTATAGGCACAGGACGCAGCCTGTGAGGAATTACAAATAAGCCCCTTATAAAAGCTTACAATATTGACTCAGACCTTTATGGACTAAAAGGTCATTCTATCTTTAAGTCGGTTTGTAATACCGAAGCTTCACAAAGAGGAACCTTCGGCCATTTTATACAAACAGCTTCCGCCGAAGACTGCTTCTCCCTGTAAGACCTTCGGCGACGAAGCATAGGCCCAACATGGACAAGTCCTAAGAAATCACTATGCATAAATATGATCATAATATAGGTTGAAGTGATTAAGAGGATTGGTCAAGCCAAAGTGAATAAGATATGAAGAATCGTGAATTGGCTTGACCATATTACTATTAGTCCATATATGAATATATGAGAATCAAACTAGAGCTTGATTGATCTTAGCAGTTATATCTAGATGACATTCAAGCAAGGTTCACAATATTGAAGAAATGATTCTCTCAATGGATGCTCAATAAGATGTGACTCAAGAATGGCTTGATAGGGTGAAGATAGCAAGGAAAGGGCTTCGAGGACCTAAGCGAAGGTGAAGGCCAAGCGACGACTTGTAGACCGAGGTACCATGGCTAAGGTGAAGAAGAGAGTACTTGCACTAAGTCGATGAACTAATTAGCTATAAAGAGTTACAACATGTTGATGCATCAGTAAGGTGACTTGAAGCCATGATTTGAACTCATATATGGTGAAATGGCACAAGTCACAGGCTCGATTTGTGTTTGCTTCAAAAGGTGAGACAAAGATGTTTGTGATCCTTATGAAGCAACGCCATGGAGAAATCACACATGAGACACCAATTTCTCAAGGAGTTTACTTAATTATATTTTATTTAACTTGAGTATAGGAATCGTCGTACTATCAAGGGGGATCCATAAAGAAGGTTGGTGTTGGTACTAAAGCTCAAAATCCTTGATCTAAAACTTCCATTTTACCCTTGTTAATCCTTAGTGGAAGTATGTAGTACAACCTTTTTAGGTCTATCTTGGCCAAAATTGCTCTCTGGAAAATACTGGTTCAGCCGGACACTCAACTGGACACTCAACCGGTTTTTGTCTGGTAGAAACAGGTTCAACCGGTTTTAAAACAGGTTCAACCGATTTTTGCACTGTTCACCTTTTTCTGCCAGTCTGCTGTGTCAGCCAACAGCCTTTTGAAAACCGGTTCAACTGGTTTTGGGACCGGTTCAACCGGTTTTTGGGCAGAAAAGTCAAAAACGGCTAGTTTTGGAGCCCCACCTATATATACTCACTCCTACCTCTCTCTCCCACAGTAGAGCACGACTTGGACTCCATTTCTAACCTGAGAAACACCTCCCACTCTCTCTCACACACCTCTTGCCTCTCCCATTTTAAATCTTTGGAGAGAAATCTTTGAGTGAGATAGAAGAGCTGCGATTTTGGTGCTTCATCTCTAAATCCTTCTTGCTCTTCTTGATTCGAGCTTTGGTACTACATTGAGTTCTTTGTGGATTCATTACTCTTAGAGCTTCTAGCTCCTAGACGACTAGGTGTCTCTTGTGAGTCTCCAAATCTTGTGGAAGACCACAAGAAAGTTTGTATTACCCTCTCGTTTGAGCAAAGATTAGTGTGTGGGCTTGACCTTTGTGGTCGGCAAAGGGAGGATTAGGGTTGAAAGAGACCCGGCTCTTTGTGGGCGCCTCAACGAGGAAGTAGGGCACCTTGGTGGTGTGATCGAACCTCGGGATAAATCTTGTGTCTCTTGTGTTTTTGCTCATTGTGTTTGTTTGTGTTCTTCGTTCTCTCACCATTCCGTGGAAGATTTGTTTATATCTTTTTGGTGTGTGGATTTTGAGAAGTGCCCTTCTCAGATCTACTACTTTGAACCCTGTGGATCAACTAGAACATCTCATTTCCAAAGTTAACTGGGTGGATTTCGAGATCAATTCAGTTTTATATCTCATTCTTTAGTTGAGCTCGTGCAAACCGGTTGAACCGGTTTTACCCAGTTCGTTTCTAGTTTTTGTTGAAAAAGTTTCCACTTGCCTATTCACCCCCCCCCTCTAGGCAACTTTCACCATCATGTGAGATGAACAAATGACCAAACAACCAAAATAAACTTTGTAGATCTTGAGAAGTTATAGAAGTTTGTAGTTGACAACCTTTTCATTTGAAGTCATATTGTCAATGAAAACTACGTCTGTATTTAAAAAATTTAAAATTTGAATTTTGAAAACGACCTCAAAAAAACATCAACATGAAAGTTGTAGGTATTTGTCGGAGAGGAAATCTCCGGCCGGGTGGCGGAGTGCACCTGCCCTAAATCCTAAGATGAGGAGGGGCCTAAGCGTTTTGCTTGTTAGTTGGAAAATGGGAAGAACACAAGAACACACAAGGATTTAGAGTGGTTCGGGCCGCCGGAGCGTAACACCCTACTCCACTGTGTGATGTATTGCTTGAGAGCTCGTATGAACTTGTGAGTGTTTGAGTGAGCCTAGATTGGATCTGTCTTGTAACGTCGCATGCCTCCCCTTTTATAGCTGAAGGGGGGCATGTACAAAGGTACTGAGCCCCGACATGTGGTCCCAGGGACATAAAGAATATAGCACTTGGAGCTACAAACGTTCGCTGCTGGGGCAATCTTCTCGTGCCCTGACACCCGAGATCTGTGTATCCTCGGCGTGTAGGGGAAGGTTCTCGTATAAGGGAGGGTGAGCACAGTGCGCCGCATGGCACGGACGCACTGTTTGACAACAGACCGGACAGCTGCGCCGTCTACAGGATGACTCTGACGCCGTCTGCCATCGGAGTGGACAGGGCGCATTAAATGCTGAGAGGGCACATCGTCTGTCAGCGTGGTGGCAGGCGCCGCATCCTCTCTACAATAAATGCAGAGACTGTGCGGCTTTAGGGGCCTTACGTCAGGCTCGGCCTGTTGGCTTATGTCATGGGCCACAAGCCACACGGTAGCAGCGGGTCTTCGCCTGAGCGGGGAGCGTAGGGCAAGGCCTGGCCACGTGCCAGCACCGGACCCTTACTCATGCCGGGGTCCTCCCCGCCCCGAGACCTTGCTGTGGCCCGGACCTTACTCGGAGGGACCTGGGGCCCACCCGAGGGACCCGTCATGCCTTCTTGAGAGCTTCGGACTTGTACATACAGGGGTCCGGTGTCCCTCTGTGGAGGTCCGGACCCAATGACGCATCCTGGCGTGTATTATCTTTCCTTGCCATGTGGTGCCCCTAGACCTGCCCATATGGTGGGGTTGGGTGTCGTTCTCCATGTAGCCTGGAGACGTCATACGTGTACAACGTCTTCATACTGTAGAAAAGGGTACCCCTGATTCAGGGTACCGACAGTGGCCCCCAGGCCCGCCTCAGGGGAGGATGCGAGCCTACAGGTGGGGCTAGAGTCTGATTGGCGGTTGGCCTACTGCTCCTGCGCGCCTGTTGATGCAATTACTGCCGGCCCGCCTATGGTCATGCTGACTGCCACGCCTATTACCACGGTTGACTGGCCCATGCCCTTCGTACTTAATGTCACTGTTGGGCCATGTGCGGGGTGCCTCGAGTCACTGCACTAGTTCTGAAAACTTATCTTTTCAGTCTTCTGCGACGGCCCCGAGAAGACATGGTATTGGCGCGGGCGGCGGTGCGATTTTTCCGCACCTAGTAACCGGCGCGCCGGTTGCATGACATCTGGGCCTGGGCCCCCATGTTGGCCCGCCGGTTGCAGCAAAGCTGAGGGGGCGCACAACCGCGGGGCGGTTGTACGCTTCCTGCGTGGCGGTTCGCCTTTTCGACCGCTGGTTTCGGCGAAGATGAAGGGGCGCATAACCGCGGGGCGGTTGCATGCTCCTTGTGCGACGGTTTGTCTCCCTGACCGCTAGTTGCTCCGAAAATGAAGGGGCGCATAACCACGGGGCAGCTGCACGCTCCTTTGTGCGGTGGTTTGCCTTCTTCATGCTTCGGGTAAGTCTGTATGACATGTGGGGCCTGGCCCCCCGTGTCATAGGGTGGGCACCCTGGTGCATGTCGGGGGAGACTTTGCCTGTGACGCTTCGGGGCGCGAGTGGGGAAATCTGCCTTTAAAAGGGGGTCGATCTCTCGGGCAGTAGCCATGCCTCGCTCCTCTTGCATTCATCGCGCCCTTCCGCCTTCCGGGCCTCCAGATGGGGTGCGCCGGTGTTCTCTGGAGGGATCCGCGTCAGGGCCGCCCCCTCCGTCGATCTCACCGCCGGAGAGCTTGCGCTCGTGGTGGTGCTGCCGATCTTGTCTTCTTCTTGCTGCTGTTAGAGGAGCGCAACCCCGTAGGGGTTGGTGCTCTTCCGCCATCACTCGGCTTCAAGGATTTTCATCATGCAGCCCGACCGCAACCTCCCGCCGGTGGTCATCCACAAGGATGACTACCAGCCTTATGGTGGAGAGAAGCGAGCCGGGCTGCGGCCTCCCCCCCCCCGCCCTCAGCTTCAAGGATGTTCATCATCCTTGCTGGGGGTGGAAGGCGAGCCGAGTTGGGGTCCTGCCTTCCGCATGGACTGGCGACCCGCTTCTTCCTCCAGGATTCGGGGGAGAAGGGCATTCACCAGCCTTGCGGAGGAGGCGAACATCGGCTACACGGGGTCGGCCGGCTGCGGGCGTCGTCAGCTGCCGCGTGTCTGGCTCCTTGGCCTGGATGGCTTTGGTGCCGCCTCCGGCGCTGCCTCTTGCTGCTTGGTCGGGGCGTGGTTGTCCGTCCACCGCACGGGCAACGGTCGCGCCATGCGCAGGTCCGCCACATCCACGACTTCTCTCGCGTCGCCGGCCGCACCGCGGGGTCGTACAAGACGTCGTACGCCGCGGGGGCAGCGGCCGCGTTCTTGGATGGTCTTGTCCTCACTCCCGCAGGAGGACGGGAGCGAGGACCTCTTCGTGCGTGCTGAGGCAGCCGCCGCCCACCGGTGCAGAGGTGGCCGCTGTCGTCGGTGCTGAGATGGTCGCCGCCGCTGGTGAGGCTGCTCGTTGCAGAGGTGGTTGCCTCCGCTGGCGAGACCATCAGTGCCACCTGCCGCCGAGCCTCCAACTCTTTGGCTTTAATGGCCTCGTTGTCGCCCTCCGTAGGAAGATGGGGGCGAGGACCTTTTCGCAATGGCGCATGTGCTGAGGTGATCGCCACTGCTGGTGAGTCATCGGTGCAGAGGTGGCCGCTGCCGTCGGTGCTGAGGTGGTCGCTTCCGCTGGCGAGCCGCTCGGAGCTAGCTATCACACGGCCCTACTAGTGTGGAGGTAGTTCATGCCTGTAGAGTAGAGATGGAGCTAGGGCTCCGCTTGAAAGCAGATGTAATACTTTTGCTTTTTGCAAGGTACTTTTGAGTACTATTTAACAAGCAGTATTAACACATATCTGTGTACCGCCTGCTCTTGTTGTGTATTGCAATGTTATGATGTTGACTCCTCTCTGGTACCCGACCCCCCGCCTTGAATGCAGGCTTGATGTGTCGAGGTTGGATACCAGCGTATCTGAAAAGATTGTCAACAACTCTCGGGAGGCAACCCGCTAGGATCTGGATCTGTACACAGCTTCGGCTAGAAAGCGTTAGTAGTACACCCATAGGGTCCCCTGTCTGATATTAGCCATCCTTTGATACATGCTCGGGACTCACAGGTTTCAGTCCGGGTGACCAAGTTGCTTGTCCGGACCCCCTTGGGTCGTGGTTCTAGATACTAGGGCACTTGTCGTAGGGTGGTGGAGCATGCAGGCCCACGGTACGGGACCAGGCTGAGCGGCTACACGGGCTCCGGACCACCCTAGGAGACTAATGTCCATTCTCTAGCTCCGGACCCGAGGTTGTTGGACCCACATGACTTATAGCCCCAAATACTAATTACCCGTCACAGAGTGGTGGAGTGTGCAGGCTTTCGGGTACGGAACCAGGCTAAGCGGCCACACAGGTTCCGGACCACCCCATGGAACGGGGTCCCGTTCTCTAGAGCCGGCTCCCAGGCTGTCGGACCTCCCAACTTTCGTATCGGGGGCCCTAAACTGCAAGCCTGGCTGCTCAATTCGGATGTCGTCATGTCAGGACATATGGGAACCGTACGGGTGGGTTAGATAAAAAGTGTTATCTGAAAAACTGCAAGGTAAGACCATAGAGCAGCGAGATGGAACTATCATAGGGGCTCAACTGAGGGGGTAGTTTTTCTTTATAACTCATCATGCATGGGTGCAGAACAACATGCCATGTTTATGGGGACGGACCCCACCGGGTTGGCGTACACGTATGCGCTACCTAGTTACAAAAGGGAAACTAAATCGACCCCTCAGACTTGCTCTATGGATAGAACTTACAGAGATGTTCTGGCATCGGGGTGAGGCACTCCTTCAGTCGTAGCTAGACGGTCACCCTTGGGTCGGCGTATTCCCATTACCTTGAAAGGCCCCTCCTAGCTGGGGGAGAGTTGCGGAGCCCTTCTTGGTTTGATACTTGCCGTAGGACTAGGTCCCGACCATGGGTTCCCATCTGTGTTTGACGAGGGAGCCCTCATCTTCGGCTGTGGCCATTCCTGCATGAACCTGTCGAAAGTCTGGACCCGTGGGGAGTCTAGAAGGGCTTTCGGAGGAAGGCAGGCTTCAGCTCCATAGGTCGGGGAGCACGGGGTCCTTCTAGGGGTCCGTCTAGTTGTCTCCACCAGAGTATGAGCCTCCGGCGAAGACATCCTTCAGGTCCCCTTCGGGTGACTGATACCCAAGGTCCCGTTTAGCCGCGACCACCTCGCTGTCGTCCACCTTTTCTTTGCCAGGTCGGCGACGAGGCGGGGAGCCGTCTTTGGAAGACTGCTCGTGCCGCTCACTAACGCGTTTCGTGAGGTCAATGATCTCGTGACACTCCTCGGCGCTGTGGCGACCGTTGCGGTGCACAGGGCATGAGCCGCTGTTACCTCTCTGTGGCCGTGGACGTTTGTTGTGGTCGCCCTGGCCTCCGGTCGTGGCTGCGACAACCAGAGCGGTGGACCGCGGCTTCTGGTAGTCGCGGTCCTTCTTCTTTTTCTTCTTTCTGTCCTGGGGGACGACACCCGAGCCACCTGACTGGGCAGCTCTAGTTTGTGGGGCTGAGTGCCAAGCTCGGCCCTCGGCGGCTCTAGCGCATTTATCGTCCAGAGCAAAGAGTGTGGGGACAGTTTCCACGTCACGTGTGGCCAACTTCTCCAGCATTTTCTCATCATGTACTCTTTGTCGGAAGGCCGTGATGATGGAAGCATCAGAAATGCGAGGTATAGTACCTCGCACCTTGGTGAAGCGGGAGATGAACTTCCAGAGAGTCTCCCCGGGCTCCTGCCTCACAGCATGGAGGTGGGCCTCCACACCGTGCTGCTGGTAAGCACTAGCGAAGTTCGCAATGAACTGTGTGCAGAGCTCTTCCCAGGAGTAGACTGACCCTGGGGGTGAGGTTCATGAGCCAGGTCCGGGCAGGTCCAGACAAGGCAACATGGAAATATGTTGCCATCACAGCAGTGTTTCCACATGCTGCCGTGATGACGGTGACGTACACCTGCAGGAACTCCGACGGGTTCGATGTTCCGTCGTACTTTTCTGGCAAGTGAGGCTGGAACTTGGGTGGCCATGACGCCGCGCGGAGATGGTCCGCGAGAGCGGCGCAGCCCACCCCGGCCAAGGGGACACCCGTTTGGGACCGGGTGCCCATTGGTGTCTGCGGTGCAACCGCAACGAAGTCTTGATCGAGGTTGCGACCACCGATGTTTTGGCGGCGCTTGCGCGCCCTCTCTAAAGAGACCCGAGCATCCTCTCCTGCATGCCTGCGGTCGAGTTCTGCCCGGAGGTCATTGGTCTGTGCGCCCCTTACTGAGGGCGAGCGCACAGACGCCGACGCCTCGTGTTGGCGCCGGGATGACCGTGTCCTCGACCTGGTCGAGGTAGAATGTGCCATACCGAGTAGTCGGTCGACGTCGTCTCGCTATTGCTTCATAGCCCCTGGTGAGGCCGTGGAGCTTGGGGGGTGTCGCAACAACTCCCTGGCTGCTGACAATGCTCCCGGAGTCGCCCTCGATGGAGTTCGGGACGTCTGCGCAGCCGTGTGCTGCCGTGCGACGTGCACAGCAGCAGTGCCTGGCACAGGGCGGTTGGGAACCTGTGGTGTGGAAGAAGCAGCTTCTCCCTCCACCGCGAAATCTACCGAAGTCTCGGCACGGTGCTCAACGATTTGCACCATCATGCTTAAGCAAGGAAACAAGCAAAAACCTAAAGCCTAGCCCCTACCTGGCGTGCCAAATGTCGGAGAGGAAATCTCCGGCTGGGTGGCGGAGTGCACCCGCCCTAAATCCAAAGATGAGGAGGGGCCTAAGCGTTTTGCTTGTTAGTTGGAAAATGGGAAGAACACAAGAACACACAAGGATTTAGAATGGTTCGGGCCGCCGGAGCATAACACCCTACTCCACTGTGTGATGTATTGCTTGAGAGCTTGTATGAACTTGTGAGTGTCTGAGTGAGCCTAGATTGGATCTGTCTTATAACGTCGCGTGCCTCCCATTTTATAGCTAAAGGGGGCATGTACAAAGGTACTGAGCCCCGACATGTGGGCCCAGGGACATAAAGAATATAGCACTTGGAGCTACAAACGTTCGCTGCTGGGGCAATCTTCTCGTGCCCTGACACCCGAGATCTGCGTATCCTCGGCGTGTAGGGGAAGCTTCTCGTATAAGGGAGGGTGAGCACAGTGCGCCGCATGGCATGGACGCATTGTCTGACAACAGACCGGACAGCAGCACCGTCTGCAGGATGACTCTGACGTCGTCTGCCAGCGGAGTGCACAGGGCGCATTAAATGCTGAGAGGGCACATCGTCTATCAGCGTGGTGGCAGGCGACGCGTCCTCTCTACAAAAAATCAAAGACTGCGCGGCTTTAGGGGCCTTACGTCAGGCTCGGCCTGTTGGCTTATGTCACGGGCCATAAGCCATGCGGCAGCAGCGGGTCTCCGCCTGAGCGGGGAGCGTAGGGCAAGGCCTAGCCACGTGCCAGCACCGGATCCTTACTCATGCTGGGGTCCTCCCCACCCCGGGACCTTGCTGTGGCCCAGACCTTACTCGAAGGGACCTGGGGCCCACCCGAGGGACCTGTCATGCCTTCTTGAGAGCTCCGGACTTGTACGTACAGGGGTCCGGTGTCCCTCTATGGAGGTCCGGACCCAATGACGCATCCTGGGGTGTATTATCTTTCCTTGCCACGTGGTGCCACTAGACCTGCCCATGTGGTGGGGTCGGGTGCCATTGTCCGTGTGGCCTGGAGACGTCGTACGTGTACAACGTCATCATACTGTAGAAGAGGGTACCGACAGTATCGAAGAGTTATGGAACTTTGTAGTTGACAATGTTTTGGTTTGAAATCATCTTGTTATGCACAACTATGTTTGGATTTTAAAATTTGAATTTTTCAAACTATCTCGGATGGAAAAACCACCAAAATAAAAGTTGTAGGTCTTGAAATGCAATGAAACTTTGTAATTGACAACCTTTTGATTTGAAATCATCTTATCATTGAAAAATTCGTGTGAAGTTTTTAAATTTAAAATTCAAATTTTGTAAACGGTCTCGGATGTAGAAACTATTAAAATAAAACTTGTAGATCTCAAAAAGTTATGCAACTTTATAGTTGGTCACATTTTCAAATGAACTCATTTAGTGCCTTAATTAATCAAATTACTCTCGGTCTGTTATAGTACATGGGGAATGAAAACGTAATATAAACATAATTGGTGTAGTAGTGTAGTGGTATAGGAGGGTATGCGCGAGAGAGAGGTTGCGAGTTTGAATCTCACCATTCACAAAATATATAAATTTGATTCAAAATAATAGTGAAAAATGATAGGGCAATTGGGTAAGGTAATAGGTAGGGTTGGAGAGTTGTCCCTATAATTTGAAAAAATGTTTTGTTTTTTTTTATTTTTTCGATTCTTAATTTGCCCAGTGTTTTTATTTGTCGAGTGCTTTTCGACACTCGGCAAAAACTTTGCCGAGTATCCGAAAAAAGTACTCGGCAAAGAACCCTTTTCCGATAAAATATTTACCGAGTGTTCTTTGCCGAGTGTAAAATAGTCTTTGCCGAGTGTCTTGGACACTCGACAAAAAACGCAATTCCGGTAGTGATGAATAGCTCATTAGGCCATTACGACTATATGATTTATGTGATGTGGGCACTTTCTTATTTAAATATGGCGGTTAGATTAATAGTAATTCCTTAATATTAAATATTTCCTCATTCACATAGCACTGAGGTGCTACCTATCCTATCTCACTCGACAAATATGTTTTGTTATTTTACTCCAGTTCTTCTTATACAATAATTATTTCTGCAGTAGCTGATCAAGCCCCTACTCCATTACATATCTAAGTGGTTGAATCTAGCACCTCAATTCATAACCTTCAAAAGATAGCTGTTGCATTTGTATTTAATAAAGCTCTTCTATCAGAATTACTACTAGTTTAGGAGTGGAGTTCCCTTTGCCTTATCTGTAATTTGTCAATTTTATTGGTTTACTTTCCCATATTTGAGCTATCATATACATGATTAGATATTTCTTATTTTATTTATTTATTGGATGGTTGGGTAATTAATATTATCATAATGAACTACCCGATTAATATATGTTATCTACCCGAGTAATATACGTTATTCGTTTCTTACCCGCATGAATTATTACCTGGTCCCATCCTATATCCGTCCCGAATTTTAACTACCCGTATCCCGTCTCGTATCCGAGAGAAATACATTAGGGTAGGATACAAGATGATCCTGTATTCGGCTGTATCCATCCTGTTTCTACCCTTAAATGAGGTTAACTCACATGGGTCTTAGTCCTGTCTCCTTTGATGCATTATGAATCATAGTACGTGATAGTTCTTAGTGAAGGGATCTACCAGGTTCTTAACTGTCTAGATATAATCAACAACTATTACTTCACATCTTCTCTGTTTCCTAATAGACTTTAGTCTATGTTTTACATGTTTGTTGGACTTCATATTATCTTGACTATTCTTCACGAGTGATCACCGTTTGATTATCATAGTTTATGAGAATGGAAGGAATTGGTTTCTCAACCACAGGTAAGTCCATCAACAATTATCTTAACCATTCATCTTCTGTAGAAGCTATGTCTAGAGCCATGAGCTCTGCCACCATGGTAGATTTTGTAAGTATTGTCTTCTTACATGATCTCCAAGAGATAGCCCCACCACCCAATGTGAATATATCCACTATTGGCCTTCATCTCATCAACATTTGTAATCCAAATTGAATCATTATATCCTCAAGTACACTTGGGTACCCTAAATAGTGAATTCCATGACTCATTGTACCCTTCAGATAGCACATTACACGATCAATACCACGCCAATGATCATTTATAGGAATAGTGAGAACCTACTCGTGGTTGCTTATAGTAAATGAAATGTCAGGGCAGATTGTGCTGGCTAGATACATCAATGAGCCAACATTCTGGGACTATCTCGGATGGTCTTTTCGTAGTCTTTTATTCTTTCGAAGTACTAAATTAGGATCATAGGGTGTTGGAGAAGGCTTGCTATCCAAATAGCCTTAGCAGCTCAACACCTTCTCCACATAATGATACTGCCAAAGAGTAATCCCATTCTCACCCTTAATAAATTTAATATTAAGGATCACATCAAATTCCCTCCAAATCTTTCATGTCAAAATTTGGGATAAGAATGACTTTACATCATTTATCTCATCGAGACTTGTCCCAAAAATCAGTATGTCATCGACATACAAGCATAGGATTACTTCTTTGCCCCCACCATAGAGATAGTACAGGCAAGTGTCGGCTTCATTTACAACAAACCCAATAGATGTTAATATTATATCGAACTTCTCATGCCATTTCTTGGGTGCCTGCTTTAAGCCATACAATGATTTAATTAATCTGCACACCTTGCCCTCTTGCCCTTATGCTGTAAATCCATTAGGCTGATCCATAAAAATCTCTTCCTCTAGCTCTCTATTAACTAAAGTTGTCTTCACATCCATCTAATGGACAAGATCAAAACCTCTAACACATGATAAAACCTAACTACTTTATCTCTAACAAATGATGAAACCCTATATCCAAAATGTGGCTAAAATCGAGGAAGAATGAACAAAAATTGGCAAGAGAAACATAAACCAAACTTTCCTAGCAACTAATAAACAAAAAATCTTAATACACAAACCTATCTTGGATAAACTAAATTTAGAACTAAACATGAAAAGGAGAGAGAGGGTAGATAATATTTAACTATCTTAAGCAACCTCATTTGAATAATTAGGTAAAAAAATTAACTATATTCTTCTCTCTAAGACGTGGTGAAAGCCTAGTTCCAAAATGTAGCTAAAATTGAGCAAATATGAAACATAATTGGCAATTGAAACATAATTAAACCAATCTTTCATAGCAACTAATAAAAAATCTTAATTCCAAACACATCTTCCTCTCTCTTCATACAAACACATCCACCATTCATTAAACAACTAAATATGTTATGGATAAACTGATTTGAGAACTAAACATGAAAAATGATAGAGGATGGACAAAATCTAACCATCTTAAAAAACCTCATTTTGAGGAAATAGAGAAAATATACTAACTATACTCTTCTCTCTCACATGGTGAGACCTAGATCCAAAATATGGCTAAAATTGAGCAAGAATGAATAAAAAATGATAAGAGAAACATAAACCAACCTTTCTTAACAACCTTATTCCAAAAAATGAAGATCAAAACATCCCCTTGTATTTTGTGAAATATAGACCTCGAAAATCGTCTCCAATGGAAGTTGGCTGCGAGCTACAGCTCCTGTCGGGGGGACAAATGAGTATTTATACTACAAAGTTCACTGGCGGGTTCATTTTCATTAGCGGTTGGTGTAAGGGAACCGCCAATGAAAATTAGATTATCACTGATGATTCTATTACACCAACCGCCTATGAAAATAGACGATTTCCACTAGCAGTTGTGTTAAAAGAACTGACAGTGAAAATAAGTTTATTTTCACTGGTGTACGATAACTGAAACCGCCAGTGAAAATTTATGCGTATCACAGGCTAAGAGCTATTTTCTACTAGTGAAAACAAAAATATTTGAAAACTATAATTTTGAAATACTACAATTTTAAAATGACAGGACATACCTACAACCTTTTTTACCGATGGATTGGAGAGTTTGGTCTGAAGCTATGTTTCCAAAACTGTGAAAGTATTACATTATAGCCAAAATTGCAGTTTTAACAACAAAGTTTTTAAAAAGTCTACCAAACACTATATTGGAAAAAAATACCATAATATCTCAAATACTATAGTATTCTAAAAAAGCAGAGAAAATACTCCGCTTCCACGACCTAAATTGTAATGGTAAATGTCCAAATAGACGAACAGAAGTGTTATTTTTTAATCCGTGATATTTGTAATGGTATCGTTCAAGCCCAGAAGATTTATACACAATCGAGCTTTGCAGAGGTTGTACATGAAAAGTCGACTACTTAATTTCCCGCGACGTTCCCGCTCATAACTTTGGATTGGAACGCGAAGAGCCGGCATCGTCGCGACGGTCGGGCGGGCGGCCATATAACTCTCACTCTGGCCATTGTTGCTATATTAATCATCACAAGAAGATGGCACACACGTACGCCTTCCTAGCTACCTGATTGACCCGGCGGCTGTTCATCGACCAGACCAGAACGCTCGAGCCTAAGAGCTGCATCACACCTGCAGTCTGCAGATCGTCGGCAAATCAAACAATGGCCTCGTCGTCCTCAGCGGCGAGGGCGCACGTGGAGCGGATCCGGCGGGAACGGTTCTACATCGGCCGGGAGGAGCGGAACCCGCTAGCGGAGGACATCCACCAGGCGGTCAGCTACCTCTCTGAGGAGCTCTACTCCAAGGACGTCCATTTCCTCATGGAGCTCATTCAGGTATATATACACACATCCAACTATATACCTATTCCATTATATCGATCATTCGGTCGTAATAATCTTGTAGTGTAGGTCACATTTACTAGCTTATTTTTCTTCTTTGTTGTCGTTTTAATGTCACCTATATATTTGACTGAAGGAGTGAAGGTACTATTTTAATTTATTGAGAAATCATATTTGTATGCGCACTAATTAATTGCTTCAACAAAGTTCAATGTCTCGCAGAAGTGATTAAAATATGAACCCACATTTATACGAAATCACTTTTGGATTATTTCCACCCTCAAGGAACAGAATGAGTTGCCCCACTTGAAAAATACATCAAGGGTAGTTGGAGAAGTGCTTTTACGTATTTTCTGTGTAGATTTTTTCTAACTAGTTATTTAGGAAAGATAATTAATAAAATTAAATTATGCAATGTCCATTTTTTTAACTCACCAGGATTTAAAAACGCATTAATTATATCTGATTAAATTTACTTTAAAAAGTATATTTTCTAATCAAATAAACAATGTTTATTCGGTATTCTAACGGTTTTATATTAATTTAATCAAACTTATATGTTTTTTTATGAGGGCTAAAGTGGGCTCGACAAAAGATTTTGTATCATGTTAGATTCTTTGGCTCTAAGAGCGGATTCCTAAATGGAGACATATTTTAAAATATAGAACTCTAACACTTAAAACCTACTCGATCCTGAGAGGTCTTATTTCATAAAAATTAATCAAATAATTATAGGACTCATCTCTCATATACTAAATACAGAAACACATATGGAGTCATATTCTCTTTTTATACACTATTTCTAGCATTTTATTTTCTAATATATCCTAATCTCTCATATTCTAAATACAGAAACCCATATGCTGGAGTCATATTCTTCTTTTATACACTATTTCTAACCTTTTATTTTCTAATATATCCTAATAATATGATATAGGACTTAACAATAAGCTGTAAATATTTTTGTGACTAAACATTTCAAATTAGTTCCTACTTTAATTTTTAGGACTCAAATATATGACTTTTTGTTGGAGATGCTCTAAGAGTTCTTTTAAATTTAATCATGTATATTTTCATTTTAATTGTACCATAATCATAAATTACCTCTAAATCTTTCTCATTCCATATATAGGCAACGACTATTATGGAAGCAGACCTTAGGTGCAAGTGTGCAAGCAAGACTCCTGATCCGTTGGATCATAATCCAATTGCATGTCGTATTTAACACTTAAACTCTTTCACCACCCGCTCGTGCAACTTTATAAAAAACTCTCTAACAAACTACGATTATGTCCATGGTTGAATCATGATCCAATAGATCAGAACTCTTGCACCTAAGGCTTGCTTTGTATGTCGGTCATTGCCCCATATATGTTCTAATTAGCCACCTATTATCTTTTCAAAGACTCGCTTTATTCCAAAATAAAATCTATTTTCGAGAATTGATGAATTCATACAATACTTGATGTATGTGTTTTATATATATGTCTAAATTTATCATCATTTATTTGAATATAGACATACAAATTAAGACCTAAACGGGCAAATAGTAGCTACTATTTTAGGACTGAGTATGTCATAAGTGAGTATTATTATAAAGAAACTACTCCAAACAAGTAATATAATAACAAAATTACTCGTTGCCCACCCCTGCCCTCTCTCCTTTATCGTCCCCTCTATGGAATCAGAGAAGTTGCCCCGCCCCACTGCCTCCAGCTCGCTACCCACCGCAGCCGCTCTGTCCCCGTCGTCCGCTAATTGGAACCATAACCCCCACGGTGCTAAGAGGAAGACAAAAGCGACCTTCGGCCCATCTCTGGCGCCGCCTCGCTCCTTGTCCATCGAACTTCCAGTTCGTCCACTGCCCCCTACCCCCTTAGGCCACCGGGCATGGAGGCCCTCCGCCGAAACCCCAACGATTGCCGCGTTGTCCACCGCCTTCGGTCTGTCGCGAACTAAATTTTGGTTTAAATTGTGAAGTATACGAAGTGATTAAGGAGTGTATATTTCCTTTGTATAAACCTAAAATTGGGTTTTAGGTGGTTGGATTTGGATAGGAGCTCAATTGGAAATGATCTTATTGCACTAAGCGTGATAATGGTCTAGCATTGTGTTTCTCCATGGTACAAGAACACAACCATCACAGCACCTCGCTCCCAGTCTAAAGACCAAGAGACTTGCTTGCGTGTTTGCACTTAAGGGACTTATTTGCTTTGCTCCGTTCCAATCCTACTTTATTTATTTGAGAAGTGGCAACACTGTCCTCCGATTGACAGTTCTATCTTCCACAAAAGCACAACCATCTCGTGCTGCTTGAGAGGTGTTTGATGAATTGCTTCTAAAGTAGTATTTATTTCCAATTTAGGGCCTGTTTTTAGCTAAATTTTAGCACTTGAAAATCTAAACATGAGTGCTAAAAGTGAAGTGCTAAACTTTAGCATTGAATAATAATTTAGTTCCTGAAGATATGCTAAACTTTAGCACATTTGCAAAAGTTTAGCACATGAGATCCAAATAGGCCCTTAATAAAGGAAGATTATAATTCTTTTTGCATAGGATTGATCAGGCTTAAGTTAGCATTTAGTGTTGTTGCTTGCCATAGAGATATTTTGGCGGCTGCTTTTGCAAAACGCAACACTACAGAAAGATGAATATTCTTTCATTAGGCAGGAGACAAGGATATAATTTAGGAGATTTGGTTGTGGCAGTATAGGTGGCTCACAGATGAGAGTTTTATTTGGGTCTCATGGCGATGGTTCATTGAGAACTTGGTCTTCCAATGGGAGCATATGACTTGTGCTGCTTCGTATATTGGGTGCATGCACCTAACTTACCTGAAGAGCTGTTGTTTGGATTTATGTCAAACTGATGATTGGTGAAGGTAAATAAGATGGTCGTGGGTTTATGTTGTGTGGTATTACAATTGTTGGTTAAGTATGTAACATTTTATGAAAGAGAATAATGTCAAAGACATGTCTAGCAGGCCAGAACATCTAACCTGTTTTGTCAATGACCCTCAAGCCGAAAACCTCTGTAGCTCTTATTTATCGACGTCAGAAGATATTATTTGGTATGATGCCATGATTAAATATGTTTTTATCGAACGCGCAGTAGAATGATTAAATATGTTGGGAACCCTAGTGGTTACAATTACAAGTTTATCAATCCGCTCCATCGATTGTCCTTTTATCATTGCTGTAGAGAATAAAAATGATTGTAACCAAATGGCCAGCTGCATGATTGTTTGTGCAAATCTGAAGCAATGTTATTTGAATGTACAATAGCATCAGCGTAACATTTTCATTATTGTTTTAATCATAAATAGATGCTGCTACTTCATGGGAAATTACATGCTTGGCCTAATCTGTCAAATTTTTTTAGAATGCTGAGGACAACGAATATCCGTTGGATGTGTCGCCAGCACTGGAGTTTGTCATAACAGAAAAGGATATTACTGGTACAGGAGCTGACTCGACACTTGTTGTCTTTAATAATGAAAGGGGATTTTCGGCAGCAAACATTGAATCCATATGTAGGATTGGCAGGTCCACTAAGAAAGGGAATAGACATCTTGGCTACATTGGTGAAAAAGGTACTTGTGTGGCATGAGAGTTAACTTTT
This sequence comes from Zea mays, assembly GCF_902167145.1. Lineage (NCBI taxonomy): Eukaryota > Viridiplantae > Streptophyta > Magnoliopsida > Poales > Poaceae > Zea > Zea mays. The sequence goes on along the minus strand of NC_050100.1, from coordinate 32,718,398 downwards.
GGTGTGGACTTTGGAGTACAAAAATGTCTGTTGCCTATTTTGCATTGGGTTTATGCAGGAAGCATCTTCAATGATAGTAGAACTCAACATGTCTGTTCCATTCTATTTTTACTGTTATCTGAAATAGAAAATTTGTGGATGGTTTGACCTTTGGGAGTTCTACTAATACTTGAATTTATTAGGGTTTATTTAAGCATTTTCACCTGCCAAATGGTCTTAAATCTGTCCCTTGAATTTTATATAAATTAATTCTACTTGAATTATCTTACTGCCATCTTTTCTTTTTCTTGAAGACATGAGAGCTGTGTTTGTGTTATACAGAGAAAAAAGAGGAATAATACTGTACAAGGCAATCTGCTTAGCATACTGATGTCTTGAACGATGATTTTTCCGTAACAGTAATAATTTGCGATTCTATAATTTCATGGAATTTGTAGTTCTATTGTAAGGTGCTGTTTTTTAGAAAACTAAGGACATGCATCATGCATGTATAGTGTGGTCCTTCTGCTTTATGTTGTATTTCTAGTGTTTTAAGCAAAGTAGCTAACAGTAAGCTTTCATTCAGGTATTGGTTTCAAAAGTGTATTTCTAGTTTCAAGTCAACCACACATATTCAGCAATGGATATCAGATAAAGTTCAGTGAAAAGCCTTCAGCAGTTTGTGATATAGGATATATTGTTCCTGAATGGGTTGATGGGAAGCCAAATATTGATGACATAAGAACAGTATATGGCCCTTCTAGGAGCCTTCCTACAACTGTTATTATCTTACCTTTGAAGACTGATAAGATTCTTGCTGTGAAGAAAGAACTTTCTAGCACGCATCCTGAAATTCTTTTGTTTCTTTCAAAGATTAGGCAGCTCTCTGTCAAGGAAATGAACAATGATCCCAAGGCCAGTAAGATCAGCCAGATTTCGATCTCCAGTGAAGTGGACTACTGGTCCAGCAAGGACATAGATGCAGAGTCTTACACGCTTCATTTAGCTATGCAGGAAAATAGCAAGGGGGAAACAGAAGAGTGCACCTATTATATGTGGAGGCAAAAGTTTGCTGTCCAACCAGACTGCAGAATTCAGAAAAGGATGGAAGTTGATCAATGGGTAGTTACGTTAGCATTTCCTCATGGACAGAGACTAAGCAGAGGAGCAAAATCGCCTGGAGTATATGCATTCCTTCCTACAGAGATGGTCACTAATTTGCCCTTTATTATTCAAGCAGATTTTCTTCTAGCTTCATCCCGAGAGTCCATTTTATTTGACAGCCAATGGAATCGTGGTATCCTTGAGTGTGTACCTTCTGCTTTTATCAATGCTTTTGGAGCTCTCTTGAAATCGTCAAGGGATGCCCCACATTTTGCGCTCCCACCCATTTTTAGGTTTCTGCCGATTCAGGAATCCTCAATATCGCTCTTTGATAGTATCAGGCTGTCCATAAAAACCAAAGTTCAAGCTGAGGATATAATGCCTTGTGAACCATGCACTGCACAGAAGGTCTTCTGCAAGCCCGCTGAAGTCTCTCGCCTGGATAGTGCGTTCTGCAGAATTTTGAATTTGGCCCAGAAGCAAGGGATTGGTCTGCAGAATCTATCTTCGTATGGTACTTTTGTACTAAGCTCCTACCTTGACAACCTTGAGTATGATGATGTATTAGAATTTTTAGGTGTTGGATATGCCAATAGAGAATGGTACAGTAAGTGTATTGATGGATTAAACCTTGTGAAAGAGGCATCAGAAGAAGTGTACCTTCAGATCTTATATTTTGTTGCTGGAAATTGGAAAGTGTTTTCTGGAACAAGTATGATGCTTATATCTCTCATAAAATATGTGGATGCCAGCGGCCAATTGTCATGTTCCAGTGTGCTAGCAGCACAAAGGTCTTTAAGGTTATGCACAACATCTAATTTGGATGACTTATCAGATTTCTGAATGAGAATAACAAGACTCCACATGTCATTGAACAAATGAAAAATGGCTGCTGGGTTAAGACTCTTATTGGCAGAAGATCACCATTAAATGCAATCCTATTTAATTCAGAATGGGAGAATGCCTCGGCCATCAGTATCTTGCCTTTTATCGATACAGCCTTCTATGGGGTTGACATAACTGATTTCAGGTCAGAGCTTAGGCTATTTGGAGTTGTTGTTGACTTCAAAAGAAATTATCAGCTGGTGGTTGATAACTTTCGGTTCTCTATAGATACAATCACTCCTGGTGCCACAATACTAATGCTCAATTGTATTCGATATGTTGAGGAATGTCATGATTTTGTAGAAAGACTGAAAGATCTCAGATGGGTGAAGACTAATGTTGGCTTCAGAGCTCCTCACGAAACATTCCTTATTGATGATGACTGGAAATGTCTTTTGGAGGTCATTGACAAGACACCATTGCTTGATCTGGAATTCTATGGGGATGAAATCAAGCTGTACAAAGAAGAGTTATGTAAAACTGGTATAATCGCTGGCTTCAAGGAAGCAAGTAAGAAAATAGTGTGTCATGTCAAGAAACTTGTAAACACTAGTATTACAAAAGAGCTGGCATTTGCACTACTAAAATGCTACAGTGACCTAACCACCAGGCATGGGAGGTTACCTGTTGCTCTTGCGAACTTCATGCAACATGAGAGATGGCTGCATACAACATTTGGTTTCAGGTCTCCGAAGGAAGCAATTCTTTTTAGCTCAGAATGGGAGTCTATTGCTTTAGTCTCTTGCCTACCATTCGTTGATGACAGCGATGCACAGTATGGCCTTGGGAAGGAGATTTACTGCTACAGTAATGAACTGAAGGCCTTGGGTGCCAAAACTCGACTAGAACAGGGTGCAGCATTTGTCATTTCGGGGCTCCGTATTCCAACTGATCCATCAGCTGTGACTCCACAAGCTGTTATTTCATTGCTAAAATGCATCAGAATTTGGAGACAAAACGGATCTGATCTACCTAAAAGTTTCATGAGCGCAATCAACTTGAAGTGGGTTAAGACAACTGCAGGTTACCGCCATCCAAACGGTTGTGTCCTCTTTGGTTCAGTGTGCTCTTCTCATGTTTACAGGGATGATGGCCCTTTCGTAGATGAAGTGTTTTATGGACAGGAGCTAGTTTCATATGAGAGTGAGCTGCAAAAAATAGGAGTTAATGTGGATCCCAGAGCTGGTTGTGCTTGTGCACTGATGGCACAGCATCTCAAAGGTCTCTCTAATGCTGATGCAATCTCAAGGATTTACTCGTACTTGGAGGTATACCGCTGGAAGCCTCGATTCACCAGTGATGACTGGATTTGGATACCTCATGCAGCTAATCAAGGACAATGGGTCAACCCTGCCAGTTGTGTTCTTTATGATACTCACGGTCTTTTTGGCTCTCAGCTCTATGTTCTGGTGAAATGGTACAGCAGCAAATTGCTTCGATACTTCAACACGGCTTTTGGTGTGAAGCATCGTCCAACAGTCAGTGATTATTGCAAGCTCTGGAGTATGTGGCAGGGCTCAAACTCTACACTGACACAAAAAGAATGTGTTGCCTTCTGGGAATTCTTTGGCAAGAACTGGAGCACTGATATGGGGAAATTCATTGCTGGGTGTGTCGATAAGGTTCCTGTTAGTTCCGGAGACCAGATCTTGCTACTTGAGAAACAAGATGTCTTTATTCCCGATGATCTACTACTTGAGGATCTTTTCAAGAAGCAGGCTCAGAAACCTTTGTTTGTTTGGTATCCTTCAACTAGTTTGCCTTGCTTGTCTCCTGCTAGATTAAATGATATCTACAGTAGCATTGGTGTTCAGAAGATATCAAAATCTGTTGTCAGCAATCAATACGATCACTTGGAAATTGAATCTGTCACCCTTGTTCATAAGGGTACCGTAATTAAACTTGGCTTGCTCAAAATTGTCCTGGCTTTCCTTACGGATCCTATCCTTGACATTTCTGTCGAGAAGAGGTATGAAATGGTCACAAGTCTCACAAATGTTGCTGTCTACGAGACAAGAGGGCCTCTCAATGTGAGTTATCAGGTTGGACTTTCCTCGGGAAGAAGCTTGCATGTTACATGTGCAAGGTTTTTCCGTTGGGAGAGGGAGAGCTCGAGGTTATTTGTGACGGAGGCTGATGAACCAGGATCAATGACCTATGCAATGAAGATGGAGTATGCATCATGTTTTGCTGAGGAGATCTCAAAAGGATTGTTGTCGGAGAATAAAGAACAGATTCCAGCTCTTGCTGAACTCGTGAGGACTGGGTTCTTGCTGGAATTTGATGTTCCTGCAGTTCAGATTTTGTTGAATTTGAAGAACCTACGACTGTTTGAGCAGGATGAACAATTTCTTTTAAAGCTTTCACAACATTGTGACGATGGACTAGGTGGTCCTTCTCCTTCCTATGTATGATCTCTCTCTCTTTCTCTCTTTCACACACATTCTTGCTGTACCTGTAACCTCAACCTACCTAAATATTATCCTGCAGATTAATATAATAGTTTGCTATTTGAGGGTACTGTGGGATTTTGCCAAGAGATCAACATACTGATTTAGTTGCATCTAAGGTTATGAAGGTACTGTTCTGAACCTCAGGTGTAAGGACAAATTAAGATGTTCATCCTGCTGATTCATGCATATGCTTAATTGCAAGTGTGTTTCTGATAAATTGCAGGATTCATGGAAGTGCGTTCATATGTGCTCTCCGGCAAATGCGTCTCAAGATACAATTGCAAAACATGTCTTATGGTGTTCTTGCTTAGCTTCTTCTATGTATTTTTTTGGTTTGAACTATTATATTATTCCAGTGGTTTTTATGTTAATTATGAAGCGTGGTTTGAATATCACAGTATTTGATATATTCGTACTTATACTTTTTTATTAGCTGACAGTGATATTTTACGGTATGGAACTATGGATACTTTTCGTGGTTTGTTTTTCTAAGTGAATGTTTACTACTTCAAAATTGACTATCATTGATTGGTCTAAATCCCTCGTCACTAACACAGTGGTAAGGTTTGCTATCGCTGCCGGTTGACCACGTAACCCGACAGTGATAGATAATAAGAAATAAAAATATATATTCAACCAAGGACTAATTGGTAGTTGACATATTTTCTTATTTTCTGTTTATTTCGTGACTAATTGTTCTTCACTGTTTTACGGAGACCAATCTTAGCACAATTTCTATGAAAAACATATAAAATAGAAAAAAACAGAGTTTAATATTAAACAGAGTTTAATATTGACGATGACATTATGACAACCCTAAAGACATATAAAATAAGAAAGGCTTAGCGAAGGCTGAATCGAGGAAAACTATAGTAACGGTTCTAACTAAGGTTGGCTCTAAGAGTAACTCCAGTAGTTCTTAAAAAACTTCCTAAATCAATAATTTAGGTAGTTAACATGAAAACTATTCTCCAACAGTTCTCTAAATTAACTTTCTAAATTTAACAACTTGTCATCTAACCTCATTTTCCCTCTACATTTGGCAACCATTTAACAACTCCCTAAACAAAAATGTTGACTGCATTATATAGTTTTTGTGACTTTTTTTAATATGGATAAATACAAAACAAAATTACAACCTATATTTAGAGAACTATTGGAGAACTCACATTTTTTTACTCTAAAAGCCATTTAGCAACTTCTTAAATCTGTGATTTAGAGAGCTAAAATTTACATAACTATTGGAGTTGCTCTAACAACGTACTCTAAAAGCTCAGTACCCTAAATATAGAGGATCAAACGGTCCTCTACACCCTCCAGTGGCGTCCTCTAAATTTAAAGGACGCTGCTGGATTCTCTATATATAGAGTTTCTCTAAACGATCCTCTATCCATTTGATCATTTGAATATTTTAAATAACCGGTTTAGCAAAACTAAAATATGCAAAATACATTTGAGAGTACGACAAATACGTATGTACAAAAATAAAAAATAAAAATGTCTCTAATATAGGTATTTACGTATAGAGGATGTGATTTAGAGGACGTTGTTGGAGAGGAAGGAGATATAGAGGATGAAAGCTTTTAGAGAAAACTGTAAATAACGGATATAGATGATGGACATAGGGGACGTTGTTGGAGATAGCTTTAAGAACCCTAAAGACGTTTGGACGGGAACCGAAGAATATTTAGTATCGGTTCTTAAAAAGAACTGATACTAAACCCTTTGAAAAAATCTTGGTGTGACCTTCGGTTCTTTTTAGAAACCAGTACTAAATTAATTTGGGCGGGAACTCTAAACATTTAGGTGAGAATAAAAAATAGCCTTTTATTATTGATCCTTTGCTAGAACCAATACTAAAGCGTCTCTATTTTTGGCAGTTTGAGGATCTTGAGTATCAGTTGGTGTATCCAACCGGTACTAAAGAGTTCAATTTTAGTACCAGTTTTTTGGTAGAACAATTGTACGAACTTGAAATTCAGTACCGGTTTTAAAACGACCGACGAAAGCCTCATTCTTCAGTGGTGAAAGTAGAATGAACAAATGACTTTGAAGGTGGTTAAACTAACAAGGAGAGGAAAAATTTAAAGGGTTAACACTATAAAATCTATACTCATCTTAGGCTCATAAATAGATGGCATTTTCATCTTTGTAAACGGAGGACATTATGAGCTGTGAATTAAAGTTAAAGGGGTCCATATGGGAGGAAATCTTTTGCTATTCAATTTTAAATAGCAATAGATTTCCTCACACATGGATCTCTGAATAACAAGATATTTCTTCACACGTGGATCTTCTCCAATTTTCTTGTCTCCAAACTAGCACTATGTGTTTTTTAAAACAGTATTTTGGATGACCATACGAGTGAACTGCTGGACACGGTGAAAGGGAGGTGGCCTCAATATTTCCTATAATCGATTTTGGTTGATGTCCATCACAAACCATATGGACTTATTAGTTTGCCTAATGTATATTTTTCTCAGGTGCATAAAGTTCACATAAACATACAAAGAAAATGACCGTGGAACAATTCTACAAGTTTGGAGCAAAACAGACTTGCTGCAGCCAGTGGCGCACCGGACAGTGTCTGGTGCCCTAGCTGGAACACTTCGCGAACTGGCCTCTCTCGAGTTTTCTCAGCGGTCATCCACAAAAAATCATCGGATTGTCCGGTGTACCACCGGACTGTCCGGTGAGACAATGGAGCAACGATCGAATGCACAGCAGTCTGACCGTCAGAGGTCAGAAGACAGTCTACGATGTCAGATCGTACCGGACTGTCCGATGCAGCAAAAGGACAGAAGCCTTCAACGTCAACAACTCCAAACCCCAACGGTCGGCTGACGTGGCGCGCATCGGACAATAGTGAACAGTGTTGTGTCCGGTGCACCACCGGACTGTCCGGTGTGCCCATCGACAGCAAAGTCAGCCAACGACTAGAATAGTGGTTGGGGCAATAAATACCCCCAACCACCACCATTCAAGCCATCCAAGCATCCCACTCTCCTCATTCGCTACAAGAGCAAAGAATATACTCCAAAGACACATTCAAAGCCTCAAATCCTCTCCAAGTGCCAAAATCAAGTCAAGTGATCTAAAGTGTTTAGTGACTTGAGAGAGGGTGATTTGTGTTTCAATTATTGCTCTTGTTGCTTGGTTGCTTTCTTCTTCTCCTTCTAATCTTTCCAAGTGTTTTGTAAAGCAATCAAGAGACACCTAATTGTGTGGTGATCCTTGCAGGGTCTTTGTGATCCATGAGATTAAGAAGAAGCACTCGACCGGTCTAGGTGACCGATTGAGAGAGGGAAAGTGTTGAAATAGACCCGGCCTTTGTAGCCTCCTCAACGGGGAGTAGGTTCTTTAGAACAGAACCTCAGGAAACAAATCGTTGTGTCCACTTGTGTTGATCTTCGCCATTCTATTTGTTTTTTCCTCTCCTCTCTCTCTCTCTAAAATTCTCTTTCTCACATCGTTTTGAGTTTGCTCCCAAAATTATCGGCATTGATTGAACAACTCATAAGCAAGAAAAACTATCTTCTGCACTCTGAATTCACTATTATTTATTTCTAACCCTAACCTCGGGTGAAGTGCGTGTTCAAAGTTTATAATTTTCTGGTTTCGCCTATTCACCCCCCTCTAGTCGACTTTCAATTGGTATCAGAGCCCGATACTTCATTAGAGTCTAACAACTCGAATTAATGTTGGGAGAACATGCCAAAAGGGATATGGTCACCGAAGAAAAGGCCGGATCTTTGGGAAAGAAGATCGAAGAAAGAACTCCATCGAAGGAGGCCGGTGACAAGCATAATAAGCACAAGGAGGAATCCGCCGACTCCATCAAGTCACATAGGAAGGGTGGCAAGAAGAAAAAGAAGATGAAGAAAGTGGTCTACTACGAGACCGACTCTTCCTCACCTTCAACCTTCGGCGCTGAGTCCACATCTTCGAAGCGCCAAGAGCGTAAGAAGTATAGTAACATGCCTCTTCGCTATCCTCGCATTTCTAAACGTGCTCCTTTACTTTTCGTTCCCTTAGAAAAACCACCATATTTTGATGGTGAAGATTATTGTATGTGGAGTGATAAAATGAGGCATCTTCTAACCTCACTCCACGAAAGTATTTGGGATATTATTGAGTTTGGAGTGCAGGCACCACATGTAGGCGACGAGGACTACGACTCCGATGAGTCTGCCCAAATAAGGCACTTCAACTCCCAAGCCACCTCTATACTCCTTGCTTCCTTGTGTAGGGAGGAGTACAACAAGGTGCAAGGGTTGAAGAGTGCGAAAGAAATTTGGGACGTCCTCAAGATGGCGCATGACGGGGACGAGGTGACCAAAATCACCAAGCGCGAAACGATCGAGGGAGAACTCGGTCGATTCGTCCTCAACAAAGGAGAAGAGCCACAAGCAATGTACAATCGGCTCAAGACAATGGTCAACCAAGTCCGCAACCTCAGGAGCAACAAGTGGGAATACCATAAAATGGTCAAGGTTATTCTAAGATCTCTTGTCTTTCGTAACCCCACTCAAGTGCAACTAATCAGTGGAGATCCTAGATATAAATAGATGTCTCCCGAGGAAGTGATCGACAAGTTTGTGAGCTTTGAACTTATGATCAAAGACTCCAAACACATTGTCAACTTGGAGCAAGGCGCCACCTCCATACCCGAGGTGCACCTCGTTGCATTCAAAGCAATGGAAGAAAAGAAGGAAGAGCCTACACCAAACAGGCTCCCAATTGACGCCTCCAAGCTTGACAATGAGGAGATGGCTCTTATCATTAAAAGCTTCCGACAAATCCTCAAACAAAGTAAGGGGAAGGACTACAAACCCCACTCCAAGAGGGTTTGCTACAGGTGTGGTAAGTCCAGTCATTTTATTGTTAAATGTCCATATACAAGTGATAGTGACAGGGACGATGACAAGAAAGAGAAGAAGAAGATGGATAAGAAAAGATACTACAACAAGAAGAAGGGAGGTGAGGCACACATAGGACGGTAATGGGACTTCGACGAGAGCTCCACCGACACATCCTTCGATGAGGACGCCGCCAACATCGCCGTCAACAAAGGCCTTCTCTTCTCCAACGTCGGCCACAAATGCCTCATGGCTAAGGATAGCAAAAGAAGAAGGTACATTCTAGAGATACCCCCAAATACACTACTTCCGATGATGATGGTAGCTCTAGTGATAATGATGATGATTTGACTTCTCTTTTTGCAAACCTTACCAAAGAGCAAAATAAGAAAATTAATGAATTGATAGAAACCATTAGCGAGAAGGATGATATCTTATTCCAAGAGGACTTGCTTGTTAAGGAAAATAAAAAAAATGTTAAGTTAGAAGATGCCTATGCTCTTGAAGTTGAAAAATGTGAAAACTTGTCTAAAGAGCTTAATGTTTGCAATGATTCAATTTCTTGCCATGGAACTGAAAATGTTAGTTTGATTGCTAAGATTGAAGAATTGAATGCTTGCAAACCCTCTACATCTACCATTGAGCATGTTACCATTTGCACTAGATGTAGAGATATTAATGCTGATGCTACGAATGATCACCTTACTATGATAAAAGAACAAAATGATCACATAGCTAAATTAAATGCTAAAATTGCTAAGCATGAGCTAGAAAATGAAAATTTTAAATTTGCTCGTAATATGCTTTATAATGGCAGATGCCCTAGCATTAAGGATGGCATTGGCTTCCAATCTGAGAGCCAAAGCAACATCAAAATTAATGCCCCTAGAAACAAGCTTTCTAATTTTGTAAAGGGCACTCCCATGGTTCAAGATATGGAAGGTTACATTTTATATCTTGAGAACTATCCTAAGCATAAGATTAGGAAAATTCATGCTAATAAATCTCATTCTATTTTTCATCATGCTTATATGTATAGTAATGAGGCTTCCAGCTCTAGGCATACAACTCATACCAAAATGCCTAAGAAAAAGATTGTTAATGCATCAAATGAACATAGCATTTCATTTAAGACTTTTGATGCATCTTTTGTGCTTACTAAAAAATCAGGTAAGGTAGTTGCCAAATATGTTGGGGGCAAACACAAGAGCCCAAAGACTTGTGTTTGGGTACCCAAGGTGCTTGTTTCTAATGTAAAGGGACCCAAGACTGGTTGGGTACCTAAGAACAAGGCCTAAATCTGTGTTGTAAGTTTATGCATCCGGCGGAACAAGTTGGATAATCGACAGCAGGCGCACAAACCATATGACAGGGGAGAAAAGGATGTTCTCCTCATATGAGAAAAACGATGATCCCCAAAGAGCAATCACATTCGGGGACGGAAATAAAGGTTTGGATAAAATTGCTATATCTCCTGACCATTCAATTTCTAATGTTTTTCTTGTAGATTCTTTAGATTACAACTTGCTTTCTATTTCCCAATTATGCAAAATGGGCTACAACTGTCTTTTTACTGATGTTGGTGTTACCGTCTTTAGAAGAAGTGATGATTCAATAGCTTTTAAGGGAGTGTTAGATGGTCAGCTATATTTAGTTGATTTCAATGATAACAATGCTGAACTAGACACTTGCTTAATTGCTAAGACTAACATGGGCTGGCTTTGGCATCACTGACTTGCTCATGTTGGGATGAAGAATCTTTACAAGCTTCTAAAATGGGAGCACATTTTAGGACTAACAATTGTTCATTTTGAGAAAGATAGGATTTGTAGTGCATGTCAAGTAGGGAAGCAGGTTGGAGTTCATCATCCACACAATAACATCATGACGACCGAGAGGCCGCTTGAACTACTCCACATGGATCTATTCGACCTGATTGCTTACATAAGCATCGGCGGGAGTAAGTACTATCTTGTAATTGTGGATGATTATTCTCGCTTCACTTGGGTGTTCTTTTTGCAGGAAAAATCTCAAACCCAAGAGACCTTAAAGAATTCTTGAGACGGACTCAAAATGAGTTCGGATTGAGAATCAAGAAGATTAGAAGCGACAATGGAACAGAGTTCAAGAACTCTCAAATTGAAGGCTTTCTTGAGGAGGAGGGCATCAAGCATGAGTTCTCTTCTCCCTACACACCTCAACAAAATGGTGTTGTGGAGAGAAAGAATAGAACTCTCTTGGATATGGCGAGGACCATGCTTGATAAATACAAGACACCGGATCGGTTTTGTACTATCACACCCGGGTTTCGGGGGCACCAAGACCCGGGCACGAACATAATCACCAGGTGTGCTGGGACCAAGTCTCACACATATGATGAATCGTGGTACAGAAACGAATGTCACACCTTTACTATATAATAGGAGTTCTGTACAAAATAAATAAATAATTACATCATAAAGAGACAACGATCTAGCAACCCAAAGTTGATTGGGAGACGACGACCTAGACTTCTCACGAACTCATCACAACATCATCCATGCGCCTCATCCTGCGGTACCTGTTCTTGACCTGTGGGGGGTGTGAGACAGCAAGAGTGAGCTCACATACGTTCATCGCTCAACAAGTTGTGGGGAATAATGTGCATGAACTCGCCAAAGGTGGGAGCTCATGTGTAGTGTAAGGCTTACCAAAGAGGATGGTTAAAGCTGAGCATTGCTTTTAAAGTTGGTCAAAAAATTATTAGAATTTGCTAAGTGTAAGTATATACCAACCCAAATAAGTAATAGTTCAAAATTTGATAACAACACCTGCGATGCAATGCATATGACAAATTGAATTTAGTTTCATAAGTTAATCATGTGAGTGTCCGAGCTGCTCATGACCGTGAGCACGACTGATATACCAGTTTTACACTCTGCAGAGGTTGCACATCTTTACCCACAAGTCATGTTACCCATCTGCCAAGGGATCGCGACTTTCCATACACCTCTACCGAGGAGGCGAGGCAGGGTAACACTACGAGGCCTTTACAAAGTTCCACTAGTTTCAGAAAACCCGCTACAGCTTCTAGGAAGCGCCAATGCAGGGACCCCTCGCCTGACCGTCGTCGCAGCAAAATCAACCCAAGGGCCTCCCCTCACTGACCACTCCCCTACTGCCCTTGCCCCTTTCGGGTAAGGTAGTCCTCCACTAGATTTCCTAATTAGTCAGCCAAGGGCGTCCCATACCACCCTTGTGGTAGCACTGTTTTCTCGGGTGGTTCTCCATGTTCCAATTAATATAATGATATTATCATGAACAGTAAATAACAAACTAATAATAAAAGTGTGATCATGAATAATGTATATCTCTATACCCAAAACCACATAAAGCAATAGCAGGTACTTCCAAAAAAATCAGTGGTAAACAAGGTATAAAGATAGTCAAACTAGGGTAACCTATTGGGTCCCATCAAAATTAACATGTGCAGATCATTATGATTAATAAGAACATGATTGGGTAAAAAGAAGTGATCAAGGGCACAACTTGCCTGTGACTTGAGATTTCCAGGTACCAACTTGCTCTTCAGGTGACTCGTAACCTCGCTGCTAGTCGTAGCAATACAAACATACATGGTATAGGCAAAATTAACATCACACTAAACATAAAAACAAACTGCATAATAATGATCTACGCGTTGTTACGAGATCGTAGGTTCGAGAACCGCTAAATTCTGAGCTACATTTACAAAATTATGATTTTTCGAAGTTATTAGGTGCTTGGTATGAGATAAATTAAGTAAACAATTTTAATCTATGTTTCATGTCTAAACAGAGTTACTAGGTGATAAACAATATTAATGCAACTGGAACGGATTAAAAATGAGTTAAAATGGATTTTCTATAAATTAAATAAGTTTATGGATTTATTTTTATATTAAAAATCATTTTCTGCCATTGATTTATACTAAACCGAGCTCAAATCTAATTTCTGAAGAAGCCAGGGGTTATTCTGCAATTTCCAAGGGCTTAGGTGAACAAATTCTCTATAATCGAGGATGGCGGGTTGGTTTCTGGAAAGTGTAAGGGCTCTTTTACAATTTCGTCGCGGTCGAAGGGGTACCGGGGAACAAGGTCCATCCGATCAGAAATCAATGTCGTAGATTACTTCATCACTTTAAACGAATCGGTACGCGCCCGAGACTGCTCGATCACCGATCCACGGTCCAGATTCAATTGTAACACGAATCTAATTCGAGCCCTCCGCCTAAGATCAGCGGTCCGGATCTTATTGAAGAGTGCTCTAACCCTAACCACCAGATCCCGATCGGAGGGCACATATTACACATGAGAGCACTATACTCAGGGTCTAATCTGGTCATCCAATAGCCGATCACTGGCCGATGAGAATAGGCGCGCGGTTCAATCACGACCATACATCGGCCGATCAACAGCCCACACGTTTCTTCCACCTAACGTCCACCCGAAGCAGTGCCGCCCGAATCGGCGACCGCGACCTCACCGGAGCAGACCTATATGCCCACTCCACAGATTTCGGACTCGCAATGGTTGCCAGAAACACGAAGAGCTGACCATGGCGATCATCATGGGAGGTTACGTACCCTATATTTGGGATGAAGACTAGGCTATCCCCACACTTCGACGGATCTATGGCGACGGTAATGCGTCGATGAGCATTACCCTCCACACCACCCGGTGGTCCGGGTCGATGTGTCCATTGACATCAACCTCACGGCCTGATGAAGCATCCGAGCCATCTAGTGGAACACCCGGGGCATCATATGGCAGGTTCCTGGCGGCGGAACCTCACCCCAATCTCTCTTCCCCCCCCCCCCCCCCCCCCGCTAGCTCGATGGCGCCCTGCTCCCTCCGACGACATTGGTACTCAGTATATATAGATTACAGGGCTAAGGGTTCAGATCAGAGGAGTCCGAGCCAGCGCGAAACGACCGACGCAAGGATCCCGGCCACCGCGCCTTCAGTTTTGCTTCTTCTCTGTTGAGGATGATTATGACAGATGGAGCCCACAAGTCAGTGTCGCCAGGGACAGATACGCACGCAGTATTGCCCTGCCCACGTAGGCCCACATGGAAGCCACCGCATGAGTCATCACCCGTGTGCGGAACGTGGGCTGGTGCGGCAGGGTTTAGGTGGGCCGAGGGGAAGGGAAACTGGACTGCGTGGGTTTGAGAAGTGGGCCAACCAGGGACAGATTTGGCCCAGGCGTCGTTTAGCAATTCTTTTCTCTTTTTTATTCTTTTTATCTTTCCATATCTCTATTTTTTATTCAAATTAAATTTAGATTCAAATGCACAACAGAGTTTGGGTTCATTTTAAATGCACTAACAAAACTCCAAATATGTGTGCAAGGTTTATTATTTATTTCTTTTATATTAATTGCATTATTCATTTAGGAAAATTCTTCTAAGTATACATTTTATATGTTTTTAATGAAATAATTTCTATTGCATAAATTTATTAAGAGTTAGCTTAACCTAGCCCTCGCAGGGAATATCTCTAAACATATTATCCGGAAAGAATAACTTAACTTATATACGATCATTAAATCTTTTTATTATAAGCTATATATGTATTTTAGAATATGTGACTTAAAAGGTGAGATAATTTGTATTAACATAATATAATTGTTCAAATTTTATATTATTTTATTAGAAATCCAAAATAATACCTTTTATTGAATATGCACAAGGAAAGGAAGACCAAATAATCACCAAAGGTTTCTTAATCCCAAAACACCCACTTATAATATATTTTTTTTATATATTATTATTATTATTTTCCTGATACAAATTTTGGGCTTTACATGGATGGTGGCGATTAACACCGCTTGCTACTCCATCAACCGACTATACCTTCACCGAATCCTTAAGAAAACATCATATGAACTCCTCACCGGTAAAAAGGCCAATGTTTCTTATTTTAGAGTTTTTGAAAGCAAATGCTTTATTCTTATTAAAAGAGGTAGAAATTCAAAATTTGCTCCTAAAGCAGTAGAAGGCTTTTTAATTGGTTATGACTCAAACACAAGGGCATATAGAGTCTTCAACAAGTCCACTGGATTAGTTGAAGTTTCTTGTGACATTGTGTTTGATGAGACTAATGGCTCCCAAGTGGAGCAATTTGATCTTGATGAATTAGATGATGAAGAGGCTCCATGTGTCGCGCTAAGGAACATGTCCATTGGTGATGTGTGTGCAAAAGAATCCGAAGAGCCTCCACAAGCACAAGATCAACCATCATCTTCTATTCAAGCATCTCTACCAACTCAAGATGAGGAAATGGCTCAAGAGGAAGAGGATCATGATCAAGACGATGAGCCACCTCAAGAGGAGGACATCGATCAAGGGGGAGATGAAGATGATCAAGAAAAGGAAGATGAACAAGAAGTTCAAGATCAAAGACCATCGCACCCAAGAGTCCACCAAGCAATTCAAAGAGATCACCCCGTCAACTCCATTCTTGGTGACATCCACAAGGGGTAACCACTAGATCTCGAGTTGCTCATTTTTGTGAACATTACTCTTTTGTGTCTTCTATTTAGCGATACAGGATAGAGGATGCACTAAGAGATTCGGACTGGGTAGTGGCAATGCAAGAGGAACTCAACAACTTCACGAGGAATGAGGTATGGCATTTAGTTCCATGTCCTAACCAAAATGTTGTAGGTACCAAATGGGTATTCCGCAACAAACAAGATGGGCATGGTGTGGTGACTAGAAACAAAGCTCGACTTGTTGCAAAGGAATATTCACAAGTCAAATGTTTCGATTTTGATGAAACCTATGCACTCATAGCTAGGCTTGAGTCAATTCATATATTACTTTCCTATGCTACTTACCATGGCTTTAAATTATATCAAATGGACGTGAAAAGTGCCTTCCTCAATGGACCTATCAAGGAAGAGGTATATGTTGAGAAACCTCCTGGCTTTGAAGATAGTGAGTATCCTACACATGTTTATAAGCTCTCAAAGGCGCTTTATGGGCTTAAACAAGCCCCAAGAGCATGGTATGAATGCCTAAGAGACTTTCTTCTCACTAATGGCTTTAAAGTCGGTAAAGCTGGCCCTACTCTCTTCATTAAAACAATTGACAAAGACTTGTTTATATGCCAAATTTATGTTGATGATATTATCTTTGGGTCTACTAACAAGTCATCTTGTGAAGAGTTTAGTATGATTATGATACAGAAATTTGAGATGACTATGATGGGGGAGTTGATGTATTTCCTTGGATTTCAAATCAAGCAACTCTAAGAAGGCACCTTCATTTGTCAAACCAAATACATTCAAGACATACTCAAGAATTTTGGAATAAAGAATGCCAAACCCATTAAGACTCCCATGGGAACAAATGGGCATCTCGACCTCGACACAGGAGGTAAATCTGTAGATCAAAAGGTATTTCGGTCGATGATAGGATCTTTACTCTATTTATGTGCTTCACGGCCGGATATTATGCTTTCAGTATGCATGTGTGCAAGGTTCCAGGCCAATCCTAAGGAAATTCACCTTAGGGTCGTAAAAAGAACCATGAGATATTTAGTTTATACTCCTAAGTTTGGTCTTTGGTACCCCAAGGGATCTACCTTTGATCTAATCGGGTATTCTGATGTCGATTATGCCGGATGTAAAATTGATGGGAAGAGCACATCAGGGACTTGTCAGTTTCTAGGAAGATCCCTGGTGTCTTAGGCTTCAAAGAAACAAAATTTCGTAGCTCTATCAACCGCTGAAGCCGAGTATATTGTTGTGCACAATTACTCTAGATGAGGCAAACCCTCAGGGACTGTGGCTACAAGTTGAGCAAAGTCCCTCTCCTATATGATAATGAGAGTGCAATCCGCATGGCGGACAATCCCGTTGAACACAGCCGCACTAAGCACATAGACATCCAGTATCACTTTTTGAGAGATCACCAACAAAAGGGGGATATCGAAATTGCTTATGTTAGCACCCACAACCAATTAGCCGATATCTTCACCAAGCCTCTGGATGAAAAGACTTTTAGTAAGCTTAGGAATGAACTCAATAACCTAGATTCTCGGAACTATGATTGAAAGCTTGCACACATTGCTCATTTTATACCTTTGATCATGTCTCTTTCATTTGGTACAAATGCATATTTTTTATTCTTCTTGTACCAAAGCTAAGACTAATGTGTTTCCAAGAGTATTTCTAAGATTAGTCTTAGATTGAAAGGGAAATGGAGTAATCGACAAAGGCAAGGCTTCCACTATGACTCTGTCGGTATCATATATCCTTTGCCCTACTCATGACCTTACTTTCATATCTTTCTTATAAAAGGCCTCCAAGTTTTCTTCGTTTTTGGCGCTTAATGCCAAAGGAGGAGAAATTACTAGGCCAAAGCAAAAGGACAACACCACCACAAGGACCGCACCACCACCCAGTTTTCTAAAACCTTTTTCAAACAAAAAGGGGGAGAAATTAATAGGTAATTGCAAATCAAGTTTATTGTTGTTATGATGTCTTACCGTAAAACGATCATAACTTTTTGTACGTAACTTGGATTCAGTTGGATTCTATACAAAAATCAATCTAGAGAAAAAGTTACACATCAATTTTTGTAGCTGCACTGCACCTTGTAAAATTTCATTTCCCAAATTGAGCTTGCAAAATTGAGTTTTGGAAGGTTTAAGTTTAGACGTCAGAACGCCTAACTTGTTTTTGCAGGATATATGTTGTGATCGATATGGATATTATGTGTATATGATGCATGTATATGAGTTATTCATGACCTGCTTGTCGTGACTAGGGCAATAATGCTGGAGCCATATGTATTGCCAAAATTTGATGTAATGACATGCATGTCAAGATGTGATGATCCAAAGTGTATAAGTAATTTGCTTACTAGCATACATCAGATAGGTCTTGAAGGACTCATCACTTGAAGGATGACATACCTACTTCATGGAGATGTGGATCAACATGATGAACATATTATTAGAGATGGAGATAACCATTTGATAGCGAGCCATATCGAATCACAATTGTTGTGTGAATGCCATTCTTAATGTACTACTTGTTCATGTTGCATATATTCTCCTTATGTGCGATGATATAAGTAGGACGATCCCTCATAAATGTTTGAGCTTAGATGCCTCTCCAAACCTTGCACTATCATAAATCTTGTACAATTGGTGGTGGTGGGTCTATGAAATTAGGGTGCCACCAATTTTTCTTGACTAGATAGATTTGTATCAGATACGTACTGCAGAAGGGTTGGTTAACTTAAACAAAGTCAGCTTAATGATTAAGGACTTTTGGGCATAAAGTTGGGATCTAAGACATAGAGAAGTCACTCAACAATAGAAGTCATATATGATATGATTAGCAAGGAGTTGCTTACCAATCTACCTTGTATTCCAACGGTGATGCTAAAGCTCACTAGTAAACTTGTTAGTTTTGGATTATGAATCACTAAGTATCAATCGAGTGGTATTAATTTTAGTGGGAGTAGATTCTATTAAATTTTTAATATGATTTACTCTATCATGGATATTTTTGTCTTAGTATTTTGAATCATTTTGTTGTAGATAAATGCCACCTAGCACACCAACATTTACATTGCGATCAATTCTTGATATGAAAAGTTAAATGCAACAAACTACACGGATTGTATCTGTAACCTAAGAATTGTTCTTAGGGCAGAGAAAAAGGAAGAAGTTATAGACACCCCACTACCAGAGATGCATGTTAAAGATGCATCTACTACTCTTAAAAACACTTACAACAAAGCAATGGATGCTATTCTTGAAGTGAGTTGCCTGATGCTTGCTTGCATGGAGCCCGAGCTACAAATGCAGTTTGAGACAAACCATGAGATGTACGATATGATCGTGGCACTCAAAGACATGTTTTAGACTTGGGCTACTGAAAGGTTCAATGTTTCTAAGCCTTTGTGGAATGCAAGCTGGCAGAAAGTGCAATAGCTGGACCACACATAATCAAAATGGTTGGTTACAATAAGAGGTTAGAGAATTAGGCTTCCCACTAGACCAAGAGTTAGCCACTAATTTTATGTTAGCATCTCTTGTGTCTAGTTTCGGAACATCATCTCAAACTACCATATGCATGGGGTGGAGAGGGACTTAGTGAACTGTGTGGCATGCTAAAAACAATAGAGGGCGACATAAAGAAAAGCACTGGTAGCAACGACCATGTTGATAGAGGGCAAGGCCCGATCTTTTGTGAGGTATGATAACTTGATTCGATAGAGATCTTGATGTTGATGATCCAAGGATCCGAGCGAACGGCTCCTCGCAATCACTACACCACTGCTCCATTGGTTATCACCCGTGACACATGAGTGACCTCGTCACAAAGGCTTATCCCAGCAAGCACAATGAAGAACACAAGCAAGAACAGGAAGAACATAATGAAAACTGTATTGATCACGAGCTGGAGTCTCACAAACCGATGAACGGTGATACTATTCGATGATAGATATGATCTAAGCAAAACCCAAACCCTAATGTGGTGGCGGCTACTGTTAAAATAGAGGTTAGGGGCGTGCACAACCCCTAGAGGTACCCCTAATGGGCTCCAACACGATACACGGCCCAACGGCCCAACAGACGGTGTCGTAGCACCAAAACATAATCTGAGTGCTAACTTGTTTTGGCAATTCTCGTTGAATCCAGATGAATTTTAAGGTGTAACCAGTTGGGTTGGTTAGATAATCTTCTTATCTTTTTAACCATATCAATTCCGTCACAATTGGAGTCCGGATGCGTCCTAGGCATCCATTGTAGTGCAGACTGGTCCTGGAACCCGAGATGGAATCGCAACCGAGTCGGACTTGATCTCCTTCCGGTTGTGGACGCCTTTCCTGCTCCTCCTTGACAGCTTGGCCTTTCCCAAGTCCTTGATGGTTATCTCCAATGTTCCTAATCATTAAAACATCCATGGCACCAAGCGTAAGCTCTAAAACACAATTGACTAGGTTAGAACAAACCTGTAGAATCATCTTTCATGCATGTGCTTGTGTTGTTGGTCCATGTATTGTTTGTATGGGAGTGATATCATCATCCTCCCCCACTTAAATTGGAGTCGTCATTGACTCAAGAGATGGCCAAGGGGGTGGCTGAGCAACCCTAGGATGTACAAGGCCTTTAGGCCCAAAAACAGGCACCACTAATTTCTAGCAGATTCTAGAGATCATCTTGCTACAATGATTTTGATCTGCTCCAACTGTATATTGATGTGAGACCTGTTGGGATGGAAATCTTATCTCCTTAGCTTTCCAGCGGTATCTAGAACGTCGAAAACGGAGTCTATGTGTAGCATGGGCGTCCGTTTTTGTGAGACCCACTCCTGCAGTCCAAACCGGATTCATGAATAAACTAGACTTCAACTCCCCTTGAGCTTGGGACTTTATGATTGATTGGTACTTGACCATATAGTTGACATCCATGTACTCATCACATGTGATGGTAGTCCAAAACAAGCCCAAGTTTAAGAAGGGTAAATCTCAAAAGAAGGGCAAGGCTAAAGATACGATCTCCAAGCAAAACCAAAAGCCCAAGGGTGAACCAGCTGCAGATGTTGAGTGTTTTTATTGCAAAGAACTTGGTCACTGGAAGAGTAATTGCAAGCAGTTCTTAGCCTCTATTAAGGATCGCAGCGGTAAGGGTACAGTTGTAGCAGGTACACTTGCTATTCACATTACATAATTTTTTCTTGCTAATTCTTATATTAAATCTTGGGTATTTGATACTAGATCGGTTGCCTATATTTGCAATTCAATACAAGGAATGATAAGAAGAAGAAGAAGAAGCATGAAAAGAGAAGTTGGTTTCCACGTAGGTAATAACGCAAGGGTTGCTGCGTTGACCGTCGGGACGATGCAACTCCACCTCCCACCAATATTTATTTTGGAGTTAGATAAGTGTTATCTAGTTCCTAGTATGAGTTGAAACATTTTATCTCCTTCATGTTTGATGAAGGATGGTTATTCATATGCGAGTGAAAACAATGGTTGTGCGATCTCTAAGAATGACAAGTTTGTGGCTTTTGCATCCATTATGAATGGGTTATTCATTTTAAATCTTGATGATGCACCTTCCATTAATATAAGTGCTAAAAGGCCTTGGTCTAATGATTTAAGTTCTACCTACATGTGGCATTGTCATTTGGGTCATATAAGTGAGAATCGCATGAAGAAGCTTCATTCTAATGGGCTTTTAACTTCGTTTGATTTTGAATCATACGAGACATGTGAAGCATGCTTACTTGGCAAGATGACCAAGGCACCCTTCACAGGTTTACCTAAGAGAGCATTAGATTTGTTAGAACACATGCATACTAATGTGTGCGGACCAATGAGTACGATAGCTAGGGGAGGATTCCAATATTTCATAACCTTCACTGATGATTTTAGTATATATGATTATGTATATTTAATAAAACACAAGTCTGAATCTTTAGAAAAGTTCAAATAGTTTCAAAATAAAGTGGAAATCAGTGTGGCAAGAAAATTAAAGCATTGCAATCTAATCGTGGAGGTGAATATTTAAGCCATGAGTTTAGCAATTATCTAAAGAGGTGTGGAATTATTCCACAGCATGCGCCACCTAGAACGCCTCAGAGGAATGGTGTGTCTGAGCGACATAATCGAACTTTATGAGATATGGTTCGATCAATGAAAATCATGTTGGACCTAACTTTGTCGTTTTGGGGATACGCTCTGAAAACAACAGCTTTCACACTAAATAGGGTACCATCTAAGTCTGTAGTTAAGACCATATGAGATGTGGACCGGCAAGACTCCTAGTTTCTCTTTTCTGAAAATTTAGGGTTGTGAGGTTTATGTCAAGCGACTTTAATCAGATAAACTCACTCCAAAATTGGACAAGTGCATGTTCGTAGGATATCTAAAGGAAACATTAGGATATTACGCTTATCACTCGTCAGAGGGCAATGTGTTTGTCGCCCGGAATGGTGTTTTCTTAGAGAAAGAGTTTCTTAAAATAGAGAAAAGTAAACAAAGGGTGTATCTTGAAGAAGTTCATGATGAGCCAATGGAACAAGATCCAACAAGTGATGCTAATGTAGTAGAACAAGTTGAGACGTCTATGGCAAGAGAAGCACCACCACAACCATGAAGGTCAGCGAGGCTTCCCAAGGCATGAGGAGAAGTGCTATTGTCGGGCAATGGAGAAGTGTTGTTGTTAGAAAACGATGGACCTACAACATATGGGGAATCATTAATGAACCTAGATTCCAAGAAATAGCAAGTCGCCATGATATCCAAAATAGAATCTATGGGAGACAATCAAGTTTGGAACTTGGTTGACCCGCCTGATGTTGTTAGACCCATAGAGTGCAAATGGATCTATAAGAAGAAGATATGGATGGAAATGTTCACATCTATAATGTTTGACTTGTTGCAAAGGGTTTTCGACAAGTTTAATGAATTGACTACGATGAGACATTCTCGCCAATAGTGAGGCTTAAATCTATTCGGATCATTCTAGCTATAGCCATATTTCAATTATGAGATTTGGTAGATGGATGTCAAAACAACTTTCCTAAATGGAAACCTAGATGAGAACGTGTAAATGATAAAGCATGATGGTTTTGTCAATTTGACCAATGCTAGGAAGATATGCAAACTTTAGAAATCTGTTTATGGATTGAAACAAGCATCTCAGAGTTGGAACATTCGTTTTGATGAAATGATCAAAGGGTTTGGTTTTCATCAGAATAAACAAGAAGCTTGTGTTTACAAGAAGGAAGGTGGAAGCGTTGTTGTATTTCTGATCTTGTATGTAGATGACATATTATTGATTAGGAATGACATTCCAATGCTGGAATCTATCAAAACTTCACTAAAAAGAGTTTTTCTATGAAGAACTTAGGGGAAGCAACATATATTCTAGGTATAAGTATCTATAGAGATAGGTCAAATAGGCTTATAGGATTTAGCCAGGATACATACATTGAAAAGGTGTTGAAATAGTTCAACATGGAACAGTCCAAGAAAGGGTTCTTACCCATGTCACATGGTATACACCTTAGCTAGAAGCAGTGTCCTGCGATGGCTAATAAGCAAGAGCGCATGAGTAAGGTATCATATGCTTCGGCAAGTGGATCTATCATGTACACAATAATAAGAACACGTCCAGATGTTTCATACATTATAAGTGCTATGAGTAGGCACTAGACTGTTCTAGGTGAGGGTCATTGGACAACACTAAAAGGCATTCTTAAGTACTTGAGAATGACTAAAGATATGCTCCTAGTCTACGTAGGTAAGGAGGAGCTCGTTGTAACTAGTTACACCGATGCAAGCTTGCAAACTGATCCAGACGAGTTAAAATCACAATCAGGTTTTGTGTTCACAATAAATGGTGGTGCTGTTAGTTTGAAAAGTTTCAAGCAAGAGACCATGACTGATTCTACAACAGAAGTCAAGTACATTGTAGCTTCTGAACCTACAAAGGAAGGTGTTTGGATAAGGAAGTTCCTCATCGATCTTGGTGTGTTTCTTAATGCGTCTAGTCCATTGAACCTCTATTGTGACAACAATGGGGCTATTGTGCAAGCTAAGGAGCCAAAGAACCACTAGAAAAGAAAACACGTAATGAGGAAGTTTCACCTCATACGGGAGTTCGTTAGGCGGGGTGAGATCAAGATAAGCAAAATACTTACATATTTAAATGTTGCAGATCCTTTGACAAAACCTCTTCCACAACTTAAGCATGAAGCACACATGAGATCTATGAGCATTAGATATCTTCTAGATTAACTCTAGTGCAAGTGGGAGACAGTTATAAATATTCCCTAGAGGTAATCATAGAGATCAGAATATTTCTTTGTACCATGATATATTGCTTAATTAAATATCGATGAAAGGTGCCTTGTATTGATTATCAATTATGTGAATTGTTTGTGAGATTCTTTACTTGTATGGTTATTCTAAAAGATGTCCCTGATCAGATTCATTGACTAGCACATGTATTAGTTGATGACTATATTTCACAAGTCATGGACATGGAGATGTAAAACTAATAATGTGGGCATATGTATGACATGAGGCTAGACCGACCCAACATGAGTTTCGTAGTATATTTCTTTTTTTAGAACATGTACATTGTGTCCTTAGACCTGAGATTGTCGCATGTTCTCTAGATGTGAATTGACCTATATAGGGAATATCAAATGCTATTCTGTAACTGGGTAGTTATAAAGGTGGTTTTGGGTTTGTCAGGAAGCATGTTGTGAGGCATGGTCAGTCAAGATAGAATATTTCCCTCCCTACTTGAGAGAGAGATATTTGCCCCCCTCGAGTGATTGTATCAAGACATGTACGGTTGTGCTGGGGTTAAGTGTTAACCTATAAAAGGATTCCAAATCATAGTATGGAGAAAGAGAGGCCAGTTTGGAGCAAGACCAAATATTGTGAGACATGGGGAACATCATGTATGTAATGTTGTGATGGTTCGTCTGATATGATCTTTGTGTGCGCATGGAGTTGACATGCCTACTAGAGGCCACTGTCAACTATTGGGCTAAGTAAGAGTAATCGGGCCATGTTTATGTGTAGGTGAACCTATAGGGTCACACAGTTAAGGGGATGGAAGCCTAATTTGGAAAGGATCTGAATTAGACTGGGTTTAGGGTTGCTGATGTGCCTCGGAGTCAGAAGCTCACCTGAATGCCTATATAATGAGAGGTGGAGGCGCGGTTAGGGTTAACCTAATTCACGCACTAGCAAACCAGCAGTCGCGCCCCTCTCGCCCTTGTCAAGCCGCCATCGTGAACCTAGTAGTTTGGTACACGACCCTTCCTCCCTATACGTGTGGATACCTCAAAGGTGTTGCATCTGGAGCACTAGCACGAACCACGCGAGCACTAGCACTAGCATGACTGCACGACACTTCTCGACACATTCGTCTACATTGAGATGGCTTCTGATGTATTGCGCGTATAGTGGTAATCATGTGACCTATAACAGCAGTAGATCTTGGTTTTATGGGGTCGAAATTTAAGTGTTGCGCTAGTGTAGCCTCCTCGTAATCCAACATGCTCAAGAGTGTAGGAAACGGGTGACGCCTAAGAGGGGGGGTGAATTAGGACTTCTAAAACTTTCGCTAAACTAGGCCACAATTAAATCCCTAGAGCAAAACCTATGCAAATGGTCAAACTAGAATGTGCAAACTAGGTTTTGTCTAAGTGTTGCTATCTCTACCGCAAAGGCTAAGTTTCAATCTACACTAAATAAGTATGCATACAAGATTGAAACTTAAATGCTTAATATAAATGCGGAAACTTAAAGAGCAAAGTAGAGAAGCAAACTCTCGTGGATGACGCCGGTATTTTTACCGAGGTATCCGGAACCACGCAAGGTCCCGACTAATCCTCGTTGGTGCCCCTACGCAAAGGGAAGCCCATGCGAGGGCCAAGCACCACGGTCGAGTAACTCCGTAGAGAGTCGCGGGCCTTCTCCACACGCAAGTGGTGCTCCGCTTCCGGCTCCTCTCGGACGCTCCCCGCCGTCTCCACTATCGAGCTTCCGGCTGAAACGCTGCGGGCCTCGTTCCCTCCGGTACACGGTGGCGGCCGTGACACAAACGCGGTTGTCACGGTCTCGCAAGACTCTCGCCCCACTCGGTACAATTACAATGGCCCACGCAAGAGCCGAGGGGTTGTGTGGTTTGTCTAAACTCACTCAACAAACTAGGATTCACCTAGAGCAAGCGCTAATGCGGTCTAACTAACCTAAGCACTTCGCAAAGCACCTACGCTAATCACCGAGTGATTCTATTAAGCACTTGGGTGTTTGAGCACTTGGAAATGTCTACAATATGCCTTGGTATGTTGCTTGGGCTCCCACACATGAGAATGGCTGGTTGGGGTGGTATTTATAGCCTCCACACCCCCAACTAGCCGTTGGACAGAAAGCAGCAGCTTTCTGTCGTCGGGTGCACCGGACAGTCCGGTGCACCACCGGACATCTACTGTGCAGTGTCCGGTGCACGCCACGTCAGCCGACCGTTGGCGCCTGTAGCAGTCGACCGTTGGATCCGACCGTTGTCGTCTGCCCGTTGGCACACCGGACAGTCCGGTGCACACCGGACAGTCTGGTGCTACAGCCAGAGAGCGCCTGTCTGCGGCCTCTCTGCGCAGACTGTCCGGTGCCTCACCGGACAGTCCGGTGCACACCGGACACCAATGTCCGGTGCGCCACCAGGCGCTGGCTGACATCCCTTATCTTGGATTTCTTCGCTGATTTCTTCGGGCTTCTTTGTTCTTGAGTATTGGACTCCTATGCATCTTTTTATGTTTTCTTTTGAGGTGTTGCATCCTCATTGCCTTGGTCCAATTCTCTTCGCATCCTGTGAACTACAAACACTAGAGAACTTATTAGTTCACGGATTGTGTTGTTCATCAAACACCAAAACTCAATTAGCCAAATGGCCCGGGGTCCATTTTCCTTACAATCTCCCCCTTTTTGGTGATTGATGACAACACAACCAAAGCAAGCAAATAATACAAGTATTTGAGTGAAAATGTGCAATCTACTTGCTAAGATGCATGATTGTCCCCACAAAGTGATATTATGGACTTAAACCTCCCCTTAACTCCATAATTCACTTACTTCCTATTTTTGGACCAAATAACCAAAACCGCTATAAAATTTTAAATTGGTGGTGTTTGGTGTTTGATATAGTTTTCATTGCTTTGGTCCCTAAACTTCTCCCCCTTTGGCATCAACCACCGAAAAGGAAGACATTAAAAGCATGTAGGAAGTAAATAAAAGCTTGCCCTCAACAAGAATTGAATCAAATGACATCACTAGAAGGATATTAAAATAAACCATGTGAATGATACCAGTTGAAGGAGTCCTCAAAAGATTACTCCCCCTAAATGAGTATTCTCCTTTAGAAAGAGTTTTTCTCCCTCTTTAGAGAAGAAGAGATACTCTCCCTGACAGAGATCCTCTACTTAGGGAAAAAGCATGTGAAAATTAGAGGAGCAAGACATGATTTGAAAAGACTAACTTCCCTTATGCATAGGTAAAAGAATATGAGTTAACTACTTATGCATTTTTAGCAACATGGAAGCATATGATATGAATTATAGTCTAATCAAATATTGGAGAAGACATGTAAATGGTACTAAATGTAGTCTCAAAAGATACCAATTGAAAGTCAATGGCGAGCTTGAGAGACATGAGAGTTCTTGGAGATTTTGCAGTGGAAGACTGTTGTCTTTCTCCGGGGACTTCATTTTCCTTACAATGAGACTATCACATGAAATAGACTTGAAAAGGTGTTAGTCTCAAAGTGTTAGATTATAGAGTAACTTCCCCCTAAATGTGTGCATACAAGTTTTGAATACTTGTAGGAGACATGCACTCTGATTTGATATCAAGAGGGGCAAATTATCCATAATCCAAACTTTGGCACATATAAGTTAAATGATACACTTTGTAGAAATCAAAATTTTCAATTGATGCATCATTTACTATGGAGTGATATAGAAGCTATGTGCCGTGCTTAAATAACCATTTTAAGCCATGTAGGTTTGCTTAAGTATATGAATTTAAAAACTAGCAATCCTACCATATGATTTACCTAGTATGCATGATTTTGAACAAAAGTACATAACAAATGTAATACTAGGCAAGAAAGGTAAACTAGATAAAAGGTAAATAGATACGCATATCTAAAAACGTGAAATACAATAAAACTAGTTACCTTAGTCATGGGTGGGAAATTTGGGTCCAAAATTTTCACTAACCCACTTGGCAATAAATTTGATCCAATATGATGTATCCCATGATATACATCCCAACTTTGCCAAGTCTCCAAATTTCCCGCTCCTCCTTTGGTCTACTCACTTCCCTTTCGGGATCCAAACCTTCTTGGTGCTTTTCATGGTTGTAATTATTTCCTTTGGCACCCAGATGCGTTTGGCCCCCTTTCCTTTGTTGGCTTGCTTGTTGGCCTTGATTGCTATCACCTTTCCATTCTTTTTCTTTTTGATCAAAAATGGTGTAGTAGCCTTTTTGTCCACCTTTTTGATGTAGGTGTTGGAGATTTTGCTTGATGGCTTTCGCTTGAGCTTTTGCCTTTGTTTGTCCCCGGTCATCGCCTTGCATTGGAAAGACTTATGGCCTTCCATGTGACATAGCCGACAAATCACAATTTCTCCCTCCATAGGCTTGTTCACTCCCGCAGTGGTGTTATCCTGTGGAGGTCGGATTTGTTTGGCTTTGCCTTTCTTGTCATACAAAGCCTTGCCAAGGCGAGCCACTTCTTGCCTTAATTGTTCATTTTCCTTTGTAACCTCATCCGAACATGTTTCTGCAACAATATTCTCAACACAAACTTGGTTGCATGGGTTAGAATCATCAATTAAATCAAAGCAAGAAGTAGAAGCATCCTTTTTAATAATTTCAGGAATTTCAACTAAAGATGCTTCTGGGGTGCTACCAATGTTTTCTAGCTTAGTAGTTAGCTCATTGTTGTGTATGCTAAGAATTTCCATTTTCTCTAGCAAATTTTCAATAGTATTTTGGGAGCTAGCTAACTTAGCCTTGAGTTTTTCATTCTTTTTAATAAGGCCATCATCGGTAGCAGTGGATGGAGCACTAGATTCTAATAGCTCAATTTTGGTTGACAGCTCACTATTTAAGTTTGCAAAAGTTTCAAATTTTTCAAGCAAACCTTTGTAATCATTTTGGGAGCTAATCAACTTATTTTTCAAGGTTTTAAGTTGAGCTTTTTGTTTAGTGCAAACATCTTGAAAAAATTCAACGTCATTCGCAAGCTCATCTACAGAGGGCTTTCCCTCACCTTCATCATCACTACCACTTTCATCACTAGAGTATGGAATGCTTTTGTTACCTCTTGCCATAAGGCATTTGTGTGATGACCGTGATGAGCGTGATGAGGACCGGTGGCTGCGCGTCCTTGGAGGTTCATCTTCACTTGAAGAGTCATCCCAAGTTCTAACACTTGTTAGCGCCTTGCCTTTGCTCCTCTCCTTTTTGGGTTCGGCCATAGTTGGACAGTTGTCCCTGAAGTGGCCCTTCTCCCCACATGCGAAGCATCCTCTCTTCCTTTGCTTTTTCCTGTCAATGTTAAAGAGAAGATCTTCGACCTGCAGGGGCACACCCATTAGATTAATCTTGCGGATCATCCCCATTACCTTTCCGACGTGTCGGATTGTTTCTTCGTCCTCGGAGGATGATGTGCATGGTTGATTATCTTCTTCATCATCAATTTCTTCTTCTTCCTCTTCTTCACTTGAGGAACTTGGAGTGGGAGCCTTCTTTTTGCCCTTCCTTTCATCACATGCAAAAGCATATGGCCTTGAGGAAGTTGGCTCCTCTCCTCGACACATTTTTCGCGACATCTCAAAAGCCGCGATTTTTCCAATTACAATGGTTGGGGTCATGTTACCCAAGTCCTCCATGTTGTGAAGGATAGTGATGATGCTCCCATATCTTCGTTGTGGTAGTAGGGAGATAATCTTCCTCACAATGTCCGCATCACCTAGCTTATTAATGCCAATAGAATTGAGCTCATTGATAATTAGATTCAAACGAGAATACATGTCTCTAACAAGCTCATCATCTTTCATAGCAAAAGAATTATACTCATTTAAGACTAGGCAATGTTTTTGCTCACGGACATTGGATGTGCCGTCATGGAGCTCATGCAATTTTAGCCAAATCTCATTAGCAGTTTTCAAGGTAAATACTTGATTAAAAATATCCATGCTAAGAGATTCATACAAGCAATTTTTGGCTCTAGCATTTAAGTGAATTTCTTTTTCCTCACTCGTGGTTGGTTTCTCGGGATTCTTGAGGGGTTTCATCCCGTCACGAGTGACTCTCCAAACACCTAGATCAACGGCCTCTAGGTAGCAAGCCATTCTAGCACTATAATATGGGAAGTTAGTGCCGTCGAAGTGTGGTGGCCTATGGGTATCCATCCCTTCCTCTAAAAAGCGTCGGCTCTTTTAGCGGTGAAGCTAAAACGTTTCAAATGAGCCAAACCAGGCTCTGATACCACTTGTAGGAAATGGGTGACGCCTAAGAGGGGGGGGGTGAATTAGGACTTCTAAAACTTTCGCTAAACTAGGCCACAATTAAATCCCTAGAGCAAAACCTATGCAAATGGTCAAACTAGAATGTGCAAACTAGGTTTTGTCTAAGTGTTGCTATCTCTACCGCAAAGGCTAAGTTTCAATCTACACTAAATAAGTATGCATACAAGATTGAAACTTAAATGCTTAATATAAATGCGGAAACTTAAAGAGCAAAGTAGAGAAGCAAACTCTCATGGATGACGCCGGTATTTTTACCGAGGTATCTGGAACCACGCAAGGTCCCGACTAATCCTCGTTGGTGCCCCTACGCAAAGGGAAGCCCATGCGAGGGCCAAGCACCACGGTCGAGTAACTCCGTAGAGAGTCGCGGGCCTTCTCCACACGCAAGTGGTGCTCCGCTTCCGGCTCCTCTCGGACGCTCCCCGCCGTCTCCACTATCGAGCTTCCGGCTGAAACGCCGCGGGCCTCGTTCCCTCCGGTACACGGTGGCGGCCGTGACACAAACGCGGTTGTCACGGTCTCGCAAGACTCTCGCCCCACTCGGTACAATTACAATGGCCCACGCAAGAGCCGAGGGGTTGTGTGGTTTGTCTAAACTCACTCAACAAACTAGGATTCACCTAGAGCAAGCGCTAATGCGGTCTAACTAACCTAAGCACTTCACAAAGCACCTACGCTAATCACCGAGTGATTCTATTAAGCACTTGGGTGTTTGAGCACTTGGAAATGTCTACAATATGCCTTGGTATGTTGCTTGGGCTCCCACACATGAGAATGGCTGGTTGGGGTGGTATTTATAGCCTCCACACCCCCAACTAGCCGTTGGACAAAAAGCAGCAGCTTTCTGTCGTCGGGTGCACCGGACAGTCCGGTGCACCACCGGACATCTACTGTGCAGTGTCCGGTGCACGCCACGTCAGCCGACCGTTGGCGCCTGTAGCAGTCGACCGTTGGATCCGACCGTTGTCGTCTGCCCGTTGGCACACCGGACAGTCCGGTGCACACCGGACAGTCTGGTGCTACAGCCAGAGAGCGCCTGTCTGCGGCCTCTCTGCGCAGACTGTCCGGTGCCTCACCGGACAGTCCGGTGCACACCGGACACCAATGTCTGGTGCGCCACCAGGCGCTGGCTGACATCCCTTATCTTGGATTTCTTCGCTGATTTCTTCGGGCTTCTTTGTTCTTGAGTATTGGACTCCTATGCATCTTTTTATGTTTTCTTTTGAGGTGTTGCATCCTCATTGCCTTGGTCCAATTCTCTTCGCATCCTTTGAACTACAAACACTAGAGAACTTATTAGTTCACGGATTGTGTTGTTCATCAAACACCAAAACTCAATTAGCCAAATGGCCCGGGGTCCATTTTCCTTACAAAGAGTATTGTATTGAATGAACTGGTTGGGGTGTATTTATAGCCCCCAACCACTCAAATAGTCGTTGACATTTAATAGCAAATTATGTGGGCACACCAAACCTTGCAAAGTGTTAGTCCGGTGGACCACTGGACATTATCATACTACCGTTGCAGGTGACCGTTCTGATAGGGAACAGTCATGTCAAGCTCACCAGACCGGTCCTGCATGCCAATGGACCCTACCACATCAGCCGCCACGTTAGCTAGTCGTTGAATCTAAAACTCCAATCGTTGAGCCCTGAAAGGTTCGGTGCGCCAGTGACTTCAGATCTCCAAAATAGCCTTTTTAGTAAAGTGGTCTAATGCACCACCAGACTAGTTCAATACACAAGTGACCAATGCCCTTCTATAGACCTCTGTACATACTCAGTATCGTGCACTACCGGACCGGTCCAGTGCTTCGCAAAGTAGACCAGTTAACTATATTTTGGGTTGAAAGGAACACATACACCTAAGAGGAGGTGAATTAGGACTTCTAAAAATCTCACTAATCTAGGCCACAAATAATTCTCCTAAACAAAACATATGTAGATAACTAAACAATAATGTGCAAAATAGGTTTTGTCTAAGTGTTGCTATCTCTACCGCAAAAGAGTTATGCACCCTAAGTTCCAATCCTAAATATTCTAAACTGGGAATAGAGATTGAAACTTAAGTACTTAAAGTAAATGCGGAAGCTAAAGAGCAAAGGTAGAGATTACAAACTCACATAGATGCGTCGGTATTTTTATCGAGGTATCCAAAACCATGCAAAGTTCTAACTAATCCTCGTTGGTGCCCCTACGCAAAGGGAAGCCCACAAGAGGACCAAGCACCGGGATAGGTAACTCTGTAGAGAGTCGCAGGCCTTCTCCACACACAAGTGGTGCTTTGCTTCCAGCCTCCTCTTGGATGCTCCCCGCCATCTTCACTATCAAGTTTCTGGTCGAAACGTCGTGGGCCTCGTTCTGTCCTGTACACGGTGGCGGCCAAACCAAAATAGAGGTTGGTGTGGTCTCGCAAGGCGTCACCCCACTTGGTACAGTTACAACGTCTCACGCAAGGGCCAAGGGGTTTGGTGGGTTTTTCTAAACTCACTCAACTAACTAGGAACAACCTAGAGTAAGTGCAATCGTAGTCTAGCTAACCTAAGCACTTCTCAATGAACCTATGGTAATCACTGAGTGATTCTACTAAGCACTTGGTTGTTTGATCTATTGAAGAGGTGTATCTACACTTGGGCAAACTTCTTGAGCTCTCCACACCTTCAAATGGCCGACTGTAACGCCCTGAATTTGGGGGTAGAATTTTTTCTTCTTTTCTCTCACCAAATTCGGGCGTTACTCTCTTTTCTCTTTCCCCGTTTGCTCTTTCTTCCCAACTTCAAACCAGTATAGCGGCAGGTGTCCGTGTCATGTATAAACCAAAACCTAAGTGTCATGGGTGTTGCATCATGCCGAAGCACATTTCTTTGTCTAATGTTGAGTGTTCGTCTCGTTCCGTTCCGGATTTCGGTTCGCAATTTAATTCCGTTTAGTGGTCCGCGCTTGTCGTGGGTTTTCGATCCGCGAAGTGGCCCGGCCCAGCCCAACCTAGTCCAGCCCAGCCCAGCCGGCCCGGCCCGCCCCGGCCTGCGCGCCCCTGGCGCCCAAAACCCCCCATGCGCCCCCCCTCCTCTCTCTCTCTCTCATTTGGATCTCCCGCGCAACAACCTCTCCTCTCCCTCTTCCACCTCTCTCTCCCCGTGGTGCCCTAGGATTTGGAGACGGCGATCACCGGATTTTGGACCCCGAGGTGAGCTCCCCTCCCCTTCTTCTCTCTCTCTCCCTCTCCCTCCTCTTCTCCCCCGCGCGCGCGCCCTCCCTCTTCCCCCTGCCCGCGCCCGACCCCGTCCCTGCCCGGCGCGGCGGCGCCCCTGCCCGCCCGCTCGGCCCCTCCCCGCGGCGGCGCTCGGCTCCCCGTCCCCGGCCTCCCTCCCCGGCGGCGCTCCCCGCCCCTGTCCGGCCCGCGCGGCGGCGCCCGCCCCTGCCCCTCCCCGCGGCGGCGCTCGCCCGACCGCCCCTGCCCGGCCCCGCGCGGCGGCGCCCGCCCTCCCCTGGCCCGGCGGCGCTCGCCCGCGGCGGCGCCCGCCCGCCCCTGCCCGCCCGGCGGCGCCCGTCCGCCCCCGCCCCTCCCCTGCTCGCGCGCAGCGCGGCCCCGGCGCGCCCCCGGCGTGGCCCGGCGCGGCCCCGGTGGCCCCTGCTCGCCGGCGCGACCCCGGCGCGGCCCCCGGCCCCCGGCGCGTCCCCGGCGCGGCCCCGGCCGGCTCGGCCGCCCCTGGCCGGTTCAACCGCCCCCCTGGCCGGTTCAACCGCCCTGGCCCCAGCTCGGCCGCCCGTTCCCCCGTCCCGGCCTCGCCCGACCGTGTCCCCGCTCGCCCGCGCTCGCGGTGATTATTCGTTAATTAGCGTGTTGCGTCGCGCGCTTCGCCGCGCGACGGATTTG
This sequence comes from Zea mays, assembly GCF_902167145.1. Taxonomy (NCBI): domain Eukaryota; kingdom Viridiplantae; phylum Streptophyta; class Magnoliopsida; order Poales; family Poaceae; genus Zea; species Zea mays. The sequence continues at coordinate 32,684,131 of NC_050100.1, read as the reverse complement.
TCTAAATTCAGATTCTATCTTGTGTTGCGTCGTGCGCTTCGTCGCGCGACGATCCATTTTTGTTTCAGGTTGTTTAAGGTGTAACGCCGCGTGTGCATTCACGCGACGTTCCACTTTGGACTCAGTTTAGTCGACGTCTGCCGTCGTGCGCTTCGTCGCGCGACGCTTAACGTCTCCTCGTAACTAAGGCGAAGTGTCTCGTTGCGTGCTCGGTCGCGCGACGAGTCGTTAACTTCTTATTTTGTTTTAGAGAGCTTTGTCGCGCGTCTCGCCGCGCGACCATCCTTTTATTTATCTCCACCTGCTTATAATAAGTAGACATGAAACATGACTTTACTTTACGCTAAACATAGTGTCTACATTAAATTTCCTTCCATTAAGCGAGTGGTTAATTTATAATCATGCAACGTGATCGTTTCTCGACTGTCTTTTCCTCTTTCTCTCTTAACCGTACTCGCGAGCCCGCGTAGAACGTCTGTTTACTTATTGCATTCTATTGTATGGTGTATTGTTCTTTGGTATTAAATATGTGGATGTATGTATGTTTGCGCTCGCATAGAGAACGATCCGATTGAAGAGCCCGAGGAACTCGCAGGAGAAGCCCCTGAGCAGCAGTCGTTTGGTGGAGGCAAGTGTCCCTTGACCTATCTATGTCCTATTCATTATTTAATTCACCTCCCGCTTTACACATTTATGCCTAAGGATTGACTAGTTTTGTTATCCATGTCCTTGTTTACCTATTTGGGTTGGATTATTACTGTTTAGCTTTATGCTATTGCTTAACTCTAATCAATGAACATGATGAGAATATCTATGATACGCTGTTTTTCCCTTCTCTTATGATGGTGTGATACTTGTGGTCATCAAGGGGGCTCGAGCGGTTTCTCGAGTGCCTCTCCGTAAGGACGTGTTCTATGGATGACCGCCCGGGAAAACAGTGCAACCATGAGGGTGGAATGGGGTGCCCTTAGCTGAATAATTAGAGGATCCGGGGTGTAGTTCACTTAGCCGTCGTGCCGTCAATGGGGCTCGGTGTATGCGGCTCGCTCTGCCAAGTTTGGGTTCGCCCCTTGGGGAGGAGTGCGGTGCATTTAGGAAACCTAACGGGTGGCTACAGCCCCGGGGAATCTTTGTAAAGGCTACGTAGTGATGCCCTGCTGGGTCACCTTGGTAGTGATCAATGGAGAGTCATGATCTCCGGGCAGAATGGGAATCACGGCTTGTGGGTAAAGTGCACAACCTCTGCAGAGTGTTTGAAAACTGATATATCAGCCGTGCTCACGGTTATGAGCGGCCAAGGGAGCTCCAGTGATTAGTGGTACTTGATCAGAGATACTTTGGTACAGGTGGTTATGAGATTGATGGTTCTGGTTATGACTATGGTGCTGGTAAGTGGTACTCTTTCCGTTTGGAAAGGAGTACGTTTGGGTTAATAACTTGGGTTAATGCTAAAACTTGGCTTTCTACTAGTAAGTAATAATCTGACCAACTAAAAGCAACTGCTTGACTTATCCCCACATACAGCTAGTCCACTACAGCCAAACAGGATACTTGCTGAGTATGTTGATGTGTGCTCACCCTTGCTCTACACACCAAACCCCCCCCCCCATCCCCAGGTTGTCAGCATTGCAACCACTGCTCAGGCGAAGATGAAGCTGTGGAAGGAGACTTCCAGGAGTTCCAAGATTACGACGAGTTCTAGGTGTGGGTTAGCGGCAACCCCCAGTCGGCTGCCTGTGAAGGCCGCGGTTATCTACGTTTCTTTTCCGCACTTTGATTTATTGTAAGGACTATATGGACGTCTCAGACGTATGATGTAATCGACTATTTCCCTTCTTAATACTATTTGAGCACTGTGTGATGATGTCCATGTTATGTAACTGCTGTGTACGTGAATAACTGATCCTGGCACGTACATGGTTCGCATTCGGTTTGCCTTCTAAAACCGGGTGTGACATAAGTGGTATCAAAGTCGTGCTGACTGTAGGACCGCTAACCTAGAGTAGAATGGTCGTTCTAAGGACTATAGACCTCTGTCTCTGCCTTGACTTTGATATCCCTTCAAAAGTTGGTCATACCGACCAAACCTATGTTCTACTATATACTATACCTTGCTGAAAATCATGTTTTATTCTAATCCTTCATTTACTTATGATTCATTATTTGCTGGTCATATTAATTCTGTTCTTACCCTTTTGCTTGCGATGTCTTTTGTAGATGGCTCGACTTAGACACACTGCACGAAAGTCAGTCATCCCCTTCTTACCCTCCCGCCTTGCTGAGCGTCCGCTTCGCCGTCCCGTGGCCGGACAGTCCAGCCACTTGGAGAGACTACACCACCGCCTGCGTGAGGAGCAGGAACGTCGACGACAGGAGCAGCAGGGCTCCTCTTTCTCGCTCCACCAGGAGATAGAGTCCGTGAGGAGCTGCTCCCCTGTGCTTCCTCTGGAGGCGCCCCCTGCACCACCACTGGGCGCCCCAGCCTCCGGAGTAGCTGCTGGAGGAGACCCAGACGACGGAGGTGGCGACGACAGCTCGAGCCACGACACCGACTTCTCTGCTAACCCTGAGCCGGAAGGATGGGTTGCTCGACCCATCACTCGAGACGCTGCTCGCGGGTGTCACTTCCATGATGCGCTCGACACCCTGCTACGTCGGGCATTTAACCGACATACTTGGTCCGTCGAGTATCGCTGTGTGGTCTACCAACATAGTCGCGGGGTCTACCCGGACCGCTGGGAGGCAACCTGCTTGGTGCGCTGCCCGGAGAACAATCTCCAGGGTGCGGAGGCCTGCTCAGAGCACTATTCTATCTCTGAACGGGACTCAGCTGAGGCAGCCATGCAAGATGCTGCACGGCGTGCGCTTTCGCACTACTGCTCGGTTTTCGGTGGGGCAGCTGACGGTCTTGACCTGAAGTATTACCCCCGCCGTCCATCTGGCAGCACAGGAGGCGTGATTGTCTCACCTGTTGGTGAGGGCAATCCTAGGTTGAGCAGCACAGTCAACCTAGCCGCCGTGCTAAACACGGAGCTGGACCATGCATTAGACGAGCTGAGTAGGGCTCGTGCTGAGATCGCCCTGCTGCGGGCTGAGCGCGCGGAACGTCGTCATCTGGATGGTGGTTCCCCCGCTCCCGTTGGGACTCAGCACCCGTACCGCTCACCTCAGCGTGGACACCAGTCTTATGGCAACCCCGCCTGCAAGACCAAGATAACTCTAGAACCATAGATCGTTAGAGTTGGATCTTGTAATTAATACGAAATATATACCTAGAAGCTTCAGTCTTAGCGTTAGTCTCGGTCTTAGTTAGTCTTAGTTAGACAGGGTAGTTTGCTATATCCTGTGCATTTATGTTTGTCATGATGAACTATGTTTGGTTTGGATCTTTGTAATGACTGTCACCAGAGTGTGGGTATCCCCTGCATTTTGGTTTATCTATTATGTTAATGGAGTTAGTTATATAGTTGGGAAACCCCTTTTATTCCACTTTCCTCTTTATCTGAGAAGCTGTGTGGTCTGTGTTGGAGATCAGTGAAGATGCTCATCTGTTCAGTGCTGTTGAAGAATTCTATTCTCTTTCCTTATGCTGCAAGATTTGCCAGATCAGTTCTGATGTGTGGTTGCATTCTGCAGATGTCAGAGAAAGGTTACATTCGGCCAAGCACCTCGCCTTGGGCCGCCCCTGTCCTGTTTGTGGAGAAGAAAGATGGCACCAAAAGGATGTGTATCGATTATCGAGCTTTGAATGAAGTCACGATCAAGAACAAGTATCCCTTGCCCAGAATAGAAGATCTGTTCGACCAGTTGAGAGGAGCCAGCGTGTTCTCCAAGATTGATCTAAGGTCAGGTTATCATCAGCTCAGGATCCGACCTTCGAACATTCCGAAGACGGCATTCGTTACCAAGTATGGTTTGTATGAGTTCACAGTGATGTCTTTTGGTTTGACCAATGCGCCAGCATTCTTCATGAACTTGATGAATAGTGTATTCATGGATTATCTTGATAAGTTTGTGGTGGTATTCATTGATGACATTCTGGTTTATTCTCAAAGCGAAGAAGAGCACGCAGATCATTTGAGGATGGTGTTGCAGAGATTGCGAGAGCACCAGTTGTATGCAAAGTTGAGCAAGTGTGAGTTCTGGATCAGTGAGGTCCTGTTCTTGGGTCACATAATCAATAAAGAAGGATTGGCTGTGGATCCGAAGAAAGTGGCAGACATTTTGAACTGGAAAGCGCCAACAGATGCTAGAGGAATCAAGAGTTTCATTGGAATGGCCGGATATTATCGGCGATTCATTGAAGGATTTTCGAAGATTGCGAAACCAATGACAGCGTTGCTAGGCAACAAAGTTGAGTTCAAGTGGACCCAGAAATGCCAAGAGGCCTTTGAAGCGCTGAAAGAGAAGTTGACTACAGCGCCTGTCCTAGTCTTGCCTGATGTGCACAAGCCCTTTTCGGTGTATTGCGATGCTTGTTACACAGGTTTGGGATGTGTGTTGATGCAAGAGGGAAGAGTTGTGGCTTACTCGTCCCGACAGCTGAAGGTTCATGAGAAGAACTACCCAATCCATGATCTAGAGTTGGCAGCAGTGGTTCACGCACTGAAGTCATGGAGGCACTATCTGTATGGACAGAAATGTGATGTTTACACAGACCACAAGAGTCTGAAGTACATATTCACTCAGTCAGAGTTGAACATGAGGCAACGAAGATGGTTAGAGTTGATCAAAGATTACGAGTTGGAGATTCATTACCATCCAGGCAAAGCAAACGTAGTGGCAGATGCTTTGAGCAGAAAGAGTCAAGTCAATCTGATGGTCGCTCGTCCGATGCCTTATGAGTTGGCCAAAGAGTTCGACAGGTTGAGTCTCGGATTTCTGAACAATTCGCGAGGAGTTACAGTTGAGTTGGAACCTACCTTGGAGCGCGAAATCAAAGAAGCGCAGAAGAATGATGAGAAAATCAGTGAGATCCGGCGACTGATTCTAGATGGCAAAGGCAAAGATTTTCGAGAAGATGCAGAAAGCGTGATATGGTTCAAAGACCGCTTGTGTGTTCCCAATGCCCAGTCCATTCGGGAGTTGATTCTTAAGGAAGCTCATGAGACAGCCTATTCGATTCACCCTGGCAGTGAGAAGATGTATCAGGATCTGAAGAAGAAATTCTGGTGGTATGGAATGAAGAGGGAAATCGCAGAGCATGTGGCTATGTGCGATAGTTGCCGAAGAATTAAGGCAGAGCACCAGAGACCTGCTGGATTGTTGCAACCGTTGCAGATCCCTCAGTGGAAATGGGATGAAATTGGTATGGACTTCATAGTCGGATTGCCTCGCACTCGAGCCGGCTACGATTCCATTTGGGTAGTAGTGGACCGCTTGACCAAGTCAGCCCACTTCATACCTGTCAAGACCAACTACAGCAGTGCAGTATTGGCAGAATTGTATATGTCTCGGATCGTTTGTCTTCATGGTGTGCCAAAGAAGATAGTGTCAGATAGAGGAACGCAGTTCACCTCTCATTTCTGGCAGCAGTTGCATGAAGCTTTGGGCACGCATCTGAATTTCAGTTCAGCTTATCATCCGCAGACAGATGGCCAGACCGAAAGGACCAATCAAATTCTTGAAGATATGTTGAGAGCCTGTGCGTTGCAAGATCAGTCCGGATGGGATAAGCGATTGCCTTATGCAGAGTTTTCCTATAACAACAGTTACCAGGCCAATTTGAAGATGTCACCATTTCAGGCGCTCTATGGAAGGAGTTGTAGAACTCCGTTGCAATGGGATCAGCCTGGAGAAAAGCAAGTGTTTGGGCCAGACATTTTGCTTGAAGCCGAAGAGAACATCAAGATGGTTCGAGAGAATCTGAAGATAGCGCAATCGAGGCAGCGAAGCTATGCAGACACAAGAAGAAGAGAGCTGAGTTTCGAAGTCGGAGACTTTGTCTATCTGAAAGTGTCACCGATCAGAGGAGTCAGAAGATTTGGAGTGAAAGGCAAGCTAGCACCCCGCTACATTGGTCTGTATCAGATTCTTGCAAGACGTGGAGAAGTGGCCTATCAGCTCAGTTTGCCCGAGAATTTGTCTGCTGTGCATGATGTCTTTCATGTGTCTCAGTTGAAGAAGTGCTTGCGTGTGCCAGAAGAGCAGTTGCCAGTGGAAGGTCTTGAAGTCCAGGAGGACTTGACCTACGTTGAGAAGCCAGTGCAAATCCTTGAGGTTGCAGACAGAGTCACCCGAAGGAAGACCATCAGAATGTGCAAAGTCAAATGGAATCACCACTCTGAGGAAGAAGCAACCTGGGAGCGTGAAGATGATCTGATGGCTAAATACCCTGAGCTCTTTGCTAGCCAACCCTGAATCTCGAGGGCGAGATTCTTTTAAGGGGGATAGGTTTGTAACGCCCTGAATTTGGGGGTAGAATTTTTTCTTCTTTTCTCTCACCAAATTCGGGCGTTACTCTCTTTTCTCTTTCCCCGTTTGCTCTTTCTTCCCAACTTCAAACCAGTATAGCGGCAGGTGTCCGTGTCATGTATAAACCAAAACCTAAGTGTCATGGGTGTTGCATCATGCCGAAGCACATTTCTTTGTCTAATGTTGAGTGTTCGTCTCGTTCCGTTCCGGATTTCGGTTCGCAATTTAATTCCGTTTAGTGGTCCGCGCTTGTCGTGGGTTTTCGATCCACGAAGTGGCTCGGCCCAGCCCAACCTAGTCCAGCCCAGCCCAGCCGGCCCGGCCCGCCCCGGCCTGCGCGCCCCTGGCGCCCAAAACCCCCCATGCGCCCCCCCTCCTCTCTCTCTCTCTCATTTGGATCTCCCGCGCAACAACCTCTCCTCTCCCTCTTCCACCTCTCTCTCCCCGTGGTGCCCTAGGATTTGGAGACGGCGATCACCGGATTTTGGACCCCGAGGTGAGCTCCCCTCCCCTTCTTCTCTCTCTCTCCCTCTCCCTCCTCTTCTCCCCCGCGCGCGCGCCCTCCCTCTTCCCCCTGCCCGCGCCCGACCCCGTCCCTGCCCGGCGCGGCGGCGCCCCTGCCCGCCCGCTCGGCCCCTCCCCGCGGCGGCGCCCCTGCCTGCCCGCTCAGCCCTCCCCGCGGCGGCGCTCGGCTCCCCGTCCCCGACCTCCCTCCCCGGCGGCGCTCCCCGCCCCTGTCCGGCCCGCGCGGCGGCGCCCGCCCCTGCCCCTCCCCGCGGCGGCGCTCGCCCACCCGCCCCTGCCCGGCCCCGCGCGGCGGCGCCCGCCCTCCCCTGGCCCGGCGGCGCTCGCCCGCCCCTGCTCGCCCGCGGCGGCGCCCGCCCGCCCCTGCCCGCCCGGCGGCGCCCGTCCGCCCCCGCCCCTCCCCTGCTCGCGCGCAGCGCGGCCCCGGCGCGCCCCCGGCGTGGCCCGGCGCGGCCCCGGTGGCCCCTGCTCGCCGGCGCGACCCCGGCGCGGCCCCCGGCCCCCGGCCCCCGGCGCGTCCCCGGCGCGGCCCCGGCCGGCACGGCCGCCCCTGGCCGGTTCAACCGCCCTGGCCCCAGCTCGGCCGCCCGTTCCCCCGTCCCGGCCTCGCCCGACCGTGTCCCCGCTCGCCCGCGCTCGCGGTGATTATTCGTTAATTAGCGTGTTGCGTCGCGCGCTTCGCCGCGCGACGGATTTGTCTAAATTCAGATTCTATCTTGTGTTGCGTCGTGCGCTTCGTCGCGCGACGATCCATTTTTGTTTCAGGTTGTTTAAGGTGTAACGCCGCGTGTGCATTCACGCGACGTTCCACTTTGGACTCAGTTTAGTCGACGTCTGCCGTCGTGCGCTTCGTCGCGCGACGCTTAACGTCTCCTCGTAACTAAGGCGAAGTGTCTCGTTGCGTGCTCGGTCGCGCGACGAGTCGTTAACTTCTTATTTTGTTTTAGAGAGCTTTGTCGCGCGTCTCGCCGCGCGACCATCCTTTTATTTATCTCCACCTGCTTATAATAAGTAGACATGAAACATGACTTTACTTTACGCTAAACATAGTGTCTACATTAAATTTCCTTCCATTAAGCGAGTGGTTAATTTATAATCATGCAACGTGATCGTTTCTCGACTGTCTTTTCCTCTTTCTCTCTTAACCGTACTCGCGAGCCCGCGTAGAACGTCTGTTTACTTATTGCATTCTATTGTATGGTGTACTGTTCTTTGGTATTAAATATGTGGATGTATGTATGTTTGCGCTCGCATAGAGAACGATCCGATTGAAGAGCCCGAGGAACTCGCAGGAGAAGCCCCTGAGCAGCAGTCATTTGGTGGAGGCAAGTGTCCCTTGACCTATCTATGTCCTATTCATTATTTAATTCACCTCCCGCTTTACACATTTATGCCTAAGGATTGACTAGTTTTGTTATCCATGTCCTTGTTTACCTATTTGGGTTGGATTATTACTGTTTAGCTTTATGCTATTGCTTAACTCTAATCAATGAACATGATGAGAATATCTATGATACGCTGTTTTTCCCTTCTCTTATGATGGTGTGATACTTGTGGTCATCAAGGGGGCTCGAGCGGTTTCTCGAGTGCCTCTCCGTAAGGACCTGTTCTATGGATGACCGCCCGGGAAAACAGTGCAACCATGAGGGTGGAATGGGGTGCCCTTAGCTGAATAATTAGAGGATCCGGGGTGTAGTTCACTTAGCCGTCGTGCCGTCAATGGGGCTCGGTGTATGCGGCTCGCTCTGCCAAGTTTGGGTTCGCCCCTTGGGGAGGAGTGCGGTGCATTTAGGAAACCTAACGGGTGGCTACAGCCCCGGGGAATCTTTGTAAAGGCTACGTAGTGATGCCCTGCTGGGTCACCTTGGTAGTGATCAATGGAGAGTCATGATCTCCGGGCAGAATGGGAATCACGGCTTGTGGGTAAAGTGCACAACCTCTGCAGAGTGTTTGAAAACTGATATATCAGCCGTGCTCACGGTTATGAGCGGCCAAGGGAGCTCCAGTGATTAGTGGTACTTGATCAGAGATACTTTGGTACAGGTGGTTATGAGATTGATGGTTCTGGTTATGACTATGGTGCTGGTAAGTGGTACTCTTTCCGTTTGGAAAGGAGTACGTTTGGGTTAATAACTTGGGTTAATGCTAAAACTTGGCTTTCTACTAGTAAGTAATAATCTGACCAACTAAAAGCAACTGCTTGACTTATCCCCACATACAGCTAGTCCACTACAGCCAAACAGGATACTTGCTGAGTATGTTGATGTGTACTCACCCTTGCTCTACACACCAAACCCCCCATCCCCAGGTTGTCAGCATTGCAACCACTGCTCAGGCGAAGATGAAGCTGTGGAAGGAGACTTCCAGGAGTTCCAAGATTACGACGAGTTCTAGGTGTGGGTTAGCGGCAACCCCCAGTCGGCTGCCTGTGAAGGCCGCGGTTATCTACGTTTCTTTTCCGCACTTTGATTTATTGTAAGGACTATATGGACGTCTCAGACGTATGATGTAATCGACTATTTCCCTTCTTAATACTATTTGAGCACTGTGTGATGATGTCCATGTTATGTAACTGCTGTGTACGTGAATAACTGATCCTGGCACGTACATGGTTCGCATTCGGTTTGCCTTCTAAAACCGGGTGTGACACCGACCAAGGGGGTATATATAGAGCCCCCATCCAAATGTAGTTGTTGGAGGAATTCTACTATTCTGCGTTGCACCGAACCGGTCTAGTGCCTCCACATAAGCTAGTTGTTGGCTTCTGACTGCTACAATGGCGGTCTGGTGTGCCACCCGCACGGTCCGGTACTTGCCGTACACGCAAACTATTCGGTGCACCAAATCACCGAAAACTCGAGAAGGGCTCTCTGGCAAACCTGTCCGGTGCACTTAGATTTAGTCCATCTTCTTTTTCTTCAATCTTCTTTGCTTGGGCTCTTTTGATTTTGTGTCTTGAACTTGTGCTGAGAATTTGAAAGTCTATTAAGTGTCTTTTAGGTCTTCTTTTGAGATGTTGCATCCTTAGAGCCTCAGTCCAATCCACTTCACATCATGTGAACTATAAAACACAAACACTTGAAAAGCATTAGTTCAACGGTTATGTTGATCATCAAACACCAAAATCACTTAGTCAAATAGATCGAGTCCATTTTCCTTACAATCTCACCCTTTTTGGTGATTGATGACAACACAACCAAAGCAAGCAAATATTAAATACCAAAAGAAAATATGCACTCCACTTGCTATGGATGCATGTGCATAGGCAAGATGTATGAGATACTAAATTGACAGATATGAGGACATTTATAATTTAAACACAATATTGCATATGAAATTACTCCCCAATGTATGATTATGGACTTAAGCCTCCCCTAACTCTATAATCCACATATTTCCTATCTAGGACCAAAACCAATCATAAGCAACCACATGAAAGATTATGAACAAATTGAAAGGTCATAAAAATTTTTAAAATGGTAGTTTTTGGTATTTGATAACTTTGGTTTGCTTTGGTCCATAGATTTCTCCCCCTTTGCAATTAAACACCGAAAAGGAAGACATGATAAAGAATATAGGAAGCAATAAAAGACTTGCCCTATAAAAAGAAATATTCCACCTAAAAGAAAGTTCTCCTCATTTGGAAAAGCAATCTCCCATTTATGGAAAAAGACATACTCCCCTTGTTGGAAAACTCACCACTTAAGAAAAGCACATTAATTTACATGCAAGAGGAAACAAGACATGATTGAATAGACTAACTCCCCCTTAATCTATGCATAGATACATGATAAAGGATATTCTAGTGATATCAAATGAAGAGTTGAAAAGCATATGAATATTTGGCAACATGGGGGCATGTGATAAAAAATGACATAGTCTATTCAAATTTGGAGAGACATGTAAATGATACCAAATGTGGAGTGACACCACTTGAAAGGTCTTTTGCAATGGAAGCTTATTGTCTTTCTACGAAAACTCCATTTTCCTTCAATGAGACAACTACACACATGATAAACTTTGAAAAGGGTGTCAGCCTCAAAGACTCACATTATAGAGTAACATCCCCCTAAAAGTTTCATATAGGTTTTTAATACTTGTAGGAGACATGCACTTAAATTTTAAGATCAAAGAGGGGCAAATTATCTATAATCCAGATTTTGGCACATATAATTCAAAATGACACCGATTGAAGGATATTACTTTAGAAACAAGCAATAGTGTCATCTATTTAGGAATTTTAATTAAGCTTTCTGACGTGCTTTACTAAACATTTTAAACCATGTTGGTTTTCTTACAGGGGTATGGAATTAAAACCAAACATTCCTACCATATGATGTACCTAGCATGTATGCAATTTCAATTGAAAACTAATTGAAAAGACATGAATAATACCAATTGAAAAATGATACTAATAACAAGCAATATTAGGCATGAATGGCAATCCAGATACAAGAAAATAGATTCGCATATCTAGAAACAAGAAATTGCAGTAAATCTAGTTACCTTAGTCATGGGTGGGGGGTCCAAAGTATTCTCTAACCCACTTGCAATAGACTTGAACCGATATGATGCATCCCATGATATACATCCAAATTAGCCAAGTCTCCAAATTCCCCGAAGTCCTTCAAAGTTCTCATTTCTCACTCTAGACCGAACATTTTTTGTGCTTTTCATGTTGGAAATAATCTCCTTTGGCACTCAGATGTGTTTGGCCCCCTTTCCTTTATTGGCTTGCTTGTTGTCCTTGATGGCTATCACCTTTCCATTCTTCTTCTTGATTAAGTATGGTGTAGTCACCTTCTTATCCACCTTGTTGGTGTATGTGTTGGAGATCTTGCTTGTTGGATTTTTATTTTTATCTCCCACGGTCTTTGTCTTGCATTGTTAAGACTTGTGGCCTTCTTTATGACATAGCCACCAAACCACAGTTTCACTCTCGTTAGGATTGTTCACTCCCGCAGTGGTGTTATCTTGACGAGGTTGGGTTTGTTTGGCCTTGCATTTCTTATCATACAAAGCCTTACCAAGGTGAGCCACTTCCTGCCTTAATAACTCATTTTCCATAGCAATCTCATCTAAACAAGTTTCTATAAGAACATTATTAACAAGGACTTGATTGCATGAGTTAGAATTTACATCAATTAAATTTGAGCAAGAAGTAGAAGCATCATTTTTAATAATTTCAAGAATTTCAACTAAATATGCTCCTAGGGTGCTACCGATGCTCTCTATCTTAGTAGTTACCTCATTATTATATATGCTAAAAATTTCCATTTTCTCTAGCAAGTTTTCAATAGCATCTTGAGAGATAGCTAACTTAGCCTTAAGTTTTTTATTCTTTTTAACTAGGCAATCATAGGTAGTTGAGGATGGAGCTTTTGACTCTAGTTGCTCAATTTTAGTTGTTAGCACACAATTAAAATTTGCAAATGTTTCAATTTTTTCTAGCAAACATTTATAGTCATTTTGAGAGCTATGCAACTTAAATTTAAACATTTTAATTGAGCTTTTTGTTTAGTGCAAATATCCTCAAAAAAATTAATGACATGCGCAAGTTCACCTACGGAGGGCTTATCTTCATTATCACTATCACTAGAGGATGGGATACTTGTGTTACCTCTTGCCATAAGGCATTTGTGTGATGAGCGTGAAGAGTGTGATGAAGAGCGATGGTTGTGGCTTCTTAGAAGTTCATCTTTTACTTGAAGAATCATCCCAAGTTTTGACACTTGTGAGCGCCTTGCCTTTGCTCCTCCTCTTCTTGGGTTCGATCGTATTCGGGCAATTGTCCTGGAAGTGACCCTTCTCCCCACATGTGAAGCATCCTCTCTTGTCAATGTAAAAGAGAAGATCCTCGACGTATAGTGGTCACCCATTAGATTAATCTTGTGAATCATCCTCATTGTCTTTTTGACATGTCAGTTTGTTTCTTCGTCTTTAAAGGATGATGTGGACGCTTGATCATCATCATCATCATCATCTTCATATTCCTCTTCTTCTTCACTTGAGCAACTTGAGCTTTCAACCTTCTTTGTGTCTTTCATCTTTTTGTGCTCATCACATGTTAAAGCATACGGCGTTGAAGAAGTGGCCTCCTCTTGACCCATCTTCCATGACATCTCAAATGCCATAATATTTCCGATTACGAGCATCGAGGTCATTTGGCTCAAGTCCTCTAAGTTGTGAAGGATGGTGATGATGCTCCCATATTGTTGTTGTGGTAGAAGGGAGATGATCTTCCTCACAATGTTTGCATCACCTAGCTTATTAATTTCAATAGAATTAAGCTCGTTAATGATAAGATTCAAACAAGAATATATATCTATAAAAATCTCATTTTATTTCATTGTAAAAGAATTATACTCATTCAAGACTAGATAATGTTTTTGCTCACGAACATTGGATGTGTCGTCATGGAGCTCATGCAATTTTAGCCAAATCTCATTAGCAATTTTCAAAGTAAATACTTGATTGAAATTTCCATGCTAAGAGATTCTTACAAGCAATTTTTAGCTCTAGCATTCAAATGAATTTCTTTTTCGTCACCCACGGTGATCTTTTTGGGATTGTTAGGTGGTTTAATCCCGTCGTGAGTAACTCTCCAAACACCTAGATCAGTCGTTTCTAGGTAGCAAGCCATTCTAGCGCTATAATAAGGGAAATTAGTGTCGTTGAAGTGTGGTGGCCTATGGGTATCCATCCATTCCTCTAAAAAGCATCGACTCAATTAGCAGTGAAGCTAAAATGTTCCAAATGAGCTAAACTAAGCTTTGATACCAATTGAAAGGAACATGAACACTTAAGAGGGGGTGAATCAGGACTTCTAAAAATCTCGCTAATCTAGGCCACAAATAATTCTCCTAAACAAAACCTATGCAAATAACTAAACAAGAATGTGCAAACTAGGTTTTGTCTAAGTGTTGTTATCTCTACTACAAAAGAGTTATGCAACCTAAGTTCCAATCCTAAATATTCTAAACTAGAAATAGAGAGATTGAAACTTAAGTACTTAAAGTAAATGTGGAAGCTAAAGAGTAAAGGTAGAGATTGCAAACTCCCATGGACGGATCGGTATTTTTACCGAGGTGTCCAGAACCGCACAAGGTTCTGACTAATCCTCGTTGGTGCCCCTACACAAAGGGAAGCTCACACGAGGGTCACGAACCGGGAGAGTCGCGAGCCTTCTTCACGTGCAAGTGGTGCTCTGCTTCCGGTCTCCTATCAGATGCTCCATGTCGTCTTCACTATCGTGTTTCTGGCCGAAACATCGCGGGCCTCGTTCTGTCTGGTACACGGTGGTGACCATACCACAATCGCGATTGGTGTGGTCCCGAAAGACGTCGCCTCACTCGGTACAATTACAACGGCTCGCACAAGGGTCGAGGGGTTTGGTGGGTTTTTCTAAACTCACTCGACTAACTAGGAACAACCTAGAGCAAGCGCAAGCGCAGTCTAACTAACTTAAGCACTTTGGAAAGCACCTACGCTAATCACCGAGTGATTCTATAAACCACTTGGGTGTTTGAACTATTCGGGGTGTGTCTCTACACTTAGGCAAACTTCTTGAGCTCTCCACATGTTCAAATGGCCGACCAAGGGGGTATATATAGAGCCCCGTCCAAATGTAGCCGTTGGAGGAATCCTGTTGTTCTGCGCCACACCGGACTGTTCTGGTGCACCACCGGACCGCGAGTACGGTGCCTCCACGTCAGCTAGTTGTTGGCTTCTGTCTGCTACAGTATCGGTCTGTTGTGCCACTCGCACGGTTTGGTGCTCGCCATGTCATTTGACCATTGGCCGACTAGTCGTTACCGACCGTTGGACCCGGTCTGATGCACACCTACACGATCTGATGCACTAGGTCACCGAAAACCCAATAAGGGCTCTCTAGCAAATTGGTCCGACGAGCACTCACCCAGTCTAGTACACTCAAATTCAGTTCATCTTCTTATTCTTCAATCTTCTTTGCATGGGCTCTTTTGATCTTGTGTCTTGGACTTGTGTTGAGTATTTGAAAGTCCTCTAAGTGTCTTTTAGGTCTTCTTTTGTAGTGTTGCATCCTCAGAGCCTCAGTCCAGTCCAGTTTGCATCCTATGAACTATAAAACACAAAGGCTAGCAAAATATTAGTTCATCGATTATGTTGATCATCAAATACCAAAATCACTTTGTCAAATAGGTCGGGTGCATTTTCCTTACATGGGCAATTCCTTTTCAATTTGGTTCGGTTATCTTTGAGGGCATTCCTGTGACTTAGACAAACATGGTAATTGATTGTTTTGATTCTTCTAACTCATATTCCAAAACTGGCTCAAACTTAGCTCCAAAAGTGTCGAAACTCAAACCTGAGCTTCCCGACCTTTCTAGTTTGTTCAATTATGTTCATATGGGTGTTTGAAACTTATCCAAGCTGCTGAACTACTAGAAGTTCATATTTTCTAAAGTATACTTAGCAAACTAGTTAGCTCAAATGGTGGTAATGGTCATCAAGCACTAAAACAAATCTAGAAATGAGTTAAACCACATTTCCCTTTCACCATGATATGCATGCTCAAAAACAGGGGTTGTACAAGGCATAATCTCATCGAATGTCTTCTCACAAGTCTCCGCAGTAGAGTTAGTTTTAAGGTTAAGTATACAATAAGCTTGAGAACTTAAGGCATAACCAGGAATAATTTCATCAGAAGAATGTGACTCAAATTTATCCAAGTTTCCATGTTTGAGCACAAAACACTTACAACCAAACACCATAAAATGGCTTGCCTTGGGTGATCGTGCAAATTGCAACTTATAACAAGTTTTGTTTGAGAAAGCTCGGAGAAAAATATGATTGAACATATGACAAGTTATGTTAATCGCTTTAGGCCAAAACTTTCTAGAAGTCCTATGCTCATCGAGCATCGTTCTAGCCATCTCAACAAGGGTTCCATTTTTGCGTTCACTAGTGTCATTCTATTAAGGTACATATGAAGAGGAAAACTAATGTTTGAGACCTAGAGAAGCACAAAAAGTTTTAAACTAAATTTTCCAAAACTAATGAGAAAAGTGGATAAACACTACTTAAGCACTAATTGAGTCCTTGACCATACAATTAGCGATTTGTAATCACTCCACTAAGCGTAGCAAGAGAGAGGTTGTGACTAAGGGGTATGATGATGTCATCTTTAATCGTTAAAAGCGAATTAGAGGTGAAAGGATCACGATGCCCAAGAGGGGGGGTGAATTGGGCTTCTCTAAAAATCAACACTAATTAAAACCTAAGCAAGAGCTAAACAAGAGCCCAACTTCACCCCAACAACTAGCACTAAGAATATAATACTAGAAATGTAACAAAGCTAAGATAATACTTCAAATACTTGCTAAACAAATACACAATGTAAAGTGCTTGAATTAAGTGCGGAATGTAAAGCAAAGTTTAGAAGACTCCTCCAATTTTTTCCCGAGGTATCGAAGAGTCGGCACTCTCCACTAGTCCTCGTTGGAGCACCCGCGCAAGGGTATCGCTCCCCCTTGGTCCTCGCAAGAACCAAGTGCTCACTACGAGATGATCCTTTGCCACTCCGGCGCGGTGGATCCCTCGAGACCGCTTACAAACTTGAGTCGGGTCACCAACAAGATCTTCACGGTGATCACCGAGCTCCCAACGCTACCAAGCCGTCTAGGTGATGCCGATCACCAAGAGTAACAAGCCGTAGACTTTCGCTTGACCAAGAGAAGCCTAATGCAAGTGGTGTGTGCTCTAGGTGGCTCTCACTAGCGCTAATGAGGAACAAGCGCGGATTATGATTCTCTAATCTCCTTACTAGGCTTTTGGTGCTTGCAATGCTCTAGCAATGTGCTGGAATAAATGTGGAGTGCAAGACATTGAATATGGTGGGTGGAGGGGGTATAAATAGCCCTCACCCACCAACTAGCCGTTACAGGCAATTCACTGTGCGATGGCGCACCGGACAGTCCGGTGCGCCACCGGTGCGCCAACGGTCGTTTCCAACGGCTAGTTCTGACAGAGAGCCATTGGACTCATGGCGCACCGGACAGTGAACAGTCCACTGTCCGGTGCACACCGGACAGTCCGGTGCGGTGTCCGGTGTGCCACTAAAATTCAACTCTGAAAGCTGCGCTCTCGGGTTTCTGCGAAGGGGAGAGACTCTGCCGTGGACCAGCCTGGCCCCACCTGGCAGAGGGTGCACCGGACAGTCCGGTGCACACCGGACAGTCCGGTGCCCCAAAGCCAGAAACCCTAACTCTTGTTTTTCAGTTGATTTTCAAATCGGTTTTCGCTCTAACTTGTGTGTGAGTTCTAGAGTGACACCTAGCACTGTATATGAGTGTGATTATGCACCAACACTACACTAGAACTCTCTTGGTCAAACTACTCATCGACAACCCCTCTTTATAGTACGGCTAAAAGAGAATAAAAGACCTAACTAAATCGCGAGTGTCCACATCTCCTTGACACTCGGACTCCGTAGACCTTCACCTTTTGTTCCGTCGTTTTAGCCGTCGCTTCGAGTTCTTATCTCCGGGATTGTTTTCACCGTTGTAGTACTTCTACCTGTCATGCGACCTAACTTACCATTTGTCTCTGCAAAACACACGTTAGTCACACATAATATTACGTTGTCATTAATCACTAAAACCAACCAGGGGCCTAGATGCTTTCAATCTCCCCCTTTTTGGTGATTGATGACAACCCTACAAGTTTTGTGAGAGTAGTTTGTTTTGAAGATTCTGTCAATAGAAAGAATGGTTAGTTATACTCAGTAATCTTTGACAGAAAGAATGTGTACCATAATAATAAGAGTGAGCGCATACACATCATAAGATTCTTGTTCATATAAAAGTGAAGTTAAATTAATGAAACAAGAGCTAGAAGACTGGTGATAAAATATAAGGTGAAAACATAATACACACAGTCAATCATACGCAACGAGAGTATATGACGAGTTTGTGAGCCAAAAACATCAAGCTAGTACAGAGAGTAGCAAGCACATATATTACATCAAAATGACTCTGACTCTCTACTAACTCTCTAACTCCCCCTAGCTCTCACAACTCATATCTCTCCCCCTTTGGCGTCAAACACCAAAAGGGACCTGAACCTAAACATCTGAAGCAGGAGGAGGCGGCGGGGGCGCATCCGGTCGTGGTCGAGGTAGCAGAGCGAACGCCGGCGGAGGGTCAGAGTCAGTCTCGGATCCAGGATCTGCGGTAGAAGCTGGAGCTGGTACTGACTCGGACTGAGGCCGCGCTGCAGGAGCTATCGGAATAGAAGCGGTCACAGATACTGCCACAGCGGTAGTGGTAACAGCAGATGCTGGTGGCACTGGCGGCTGCGGACAGACAGAACTGAGAACCGGAGAGGTGAACGCAAAAGTGACCGGCCGGAGCGGAGAGGTACCAACAGGGGGTCCTGACAAAATCGATGGCACCACTGGAGCGTGAAGCGGAGGAGGTGGAGCAGACTGAACCGGAGGTGCTGAGATACCAGAATGCTGAAGCATAAGGGCCATGAATGCCCTACTCTCAGCCCGATCCTGAAGTAGCTGCTGCTGAAGTGCATCCTGCCTGTCCTGCATGCTCTGAAACATCGAGAGCATCGTCTCGGATAACCGGGCCTGCTCGGCTGCCAGGTTGGCCAGAATCGTCGCAAGAGCAGGGTCCATAGCCGGAGGAGGAGCAAGGGCAGCACGAGAACTCCCAGCCTCATGATCATGTGAGCGTGGAGGCATAGGAGGCGGAGGAGGAACCCCAAAATCATCATCATCATCATCATCAGCAGCTGCTGTACCCTGAGTGTCAAACTGTTGAAGAGCTGCATCCTCGGCCTGAGACTCAAACACAGAAGCAGAAGCTGCCGCAGGAATCTCAGGAGCCGGACGATAGGATCCAAAAACAAGGCGAGAGGCCTCAAGGGTGCTCTGAAATCGAGGGGGCTGAATCAGCTGCGCAAAGTTGTGGCACAAGTAGTGAGCATAAGGCAACTGCCGACGAGCACGAATCCCATCCAGAACGGTGTCCTTAATCTCACAAATCAGGAAGTCCACAACGTCAAACTCAGAGTGGGAGACCAGGGCACCAAGGAGCCAAAGCTGAATATGAGTGGTAGCCTCCCTGTATCCCATCCTCGGCAGAAGTGTCCGTCTGATGAGCTCATATAAGTACTTTGCTGCTGTAGTAAAGTCTGCCGGTGAACGTCGCGACCCATCTGTGAAAGGCGGGCGGAACAGAGCCGCAACGTGAGCTGTCCCTGGAGCCACACCGCCGTGAGGGCGACGAGGAGGGTCAGAAGAGCCGTAGCAGAGGCTGTGAAGGCGAGTCGTCGACTCTGGGAATCCAAAGAGCTGACGGATCTGACTGGCAGTAATGGTGACATCCTCTCGCTCAAAGCGGAACCTCATCCAGTGATGATCCGGGTCAATCCAAACAGAGGCGTAGAAGACTCGGACCCACTCCTCAACATATCTGCCGCTGATAGTCAGAAGGGTCTGAAGGCCAGGCAGATAGGTGAGATGCGCCTCAGAGTCAGCACCGGCTGCAAGCAGAAAAGCTGGAAGATCCAAAAGCCGGTGCACTCGCAGAGCTATCTGAACAGACATCTGAGCTCTGAAGAATGACTCCTGAATCCGTGTGCTAAAAAGATCACCTGCTGCTGGGTCTCTCTGAGCTGGTAGCCAAGACTCCACGGGTACGTACCTGAACCGACGTACCCGTGCCGCAGTAGCACGCTGAAGATCAAACAGACGAGGATCCAAAACCAGAGGACGGACCTCAGTCTCATCACGCTCCCGGAATCGAGGTGGAGGGACAGGAGGAGCTGAAGCAGGAGCGGGAGCAGGGGAAGCAGTGGAAGCTGGCGTAGAGGAGGTAGTGGGTATGGCTGTGGAGGTGGATGGAGCAATAGGAGTGACGGGAGCAGGCAGAGTGGGTGGCGGAGTGGAAGCGGAGGTGTGAGAGGAGGAGCGAGGCCGGGAGGTGAGACGACGAGCACGGAATGCAATCTGATCGGATGGAGTCTGCGGCTGATCTCCAAGTGCGGCCTGTGCAGCGGCTGCTGCAGCTGCTGCCGCTGCACGGGCTTCTCTGTCCGTACGCCGCTTCTTGCGGCCTTCCTGCTGCTCCAAGTAAACAGTCTTGCCCTTGACCTGCCTGAAGGGGCGACGAGGATCCTCATCATCGCCACCCCCTGGCGCCGACGCATTCTTCGTGCGCGGCATCCTGATCTGATGTCTGCAAATGAGAGAGAGTGACTAAGCACAGAGCAAAAGTGACCGATAGATACAGCAAAGAATGAGATGTCTACCTGGAAAGCTCACACGAGAGGTGACGATCCAGGCAGGACGGGAGACAGCACACGGTCAATCAAGGTCACTGAAATGACAGAAGAGGTGAGCACGTATTAGTCACATAGTCATAAGCATATGAAATGTGAATAAATACATACACAGAGAGATATGGCACAGAAAACACGAGATGGGACGATCGAGAAGTCAAACGACGTGAAAACGACGTTTGAAGGATAATTAGTGCCATAGGAGGTTTGGAATTCGAATTGAGGCACGAAACGATATGGGAATGAGCCGATACTTCACGAGTAGGTTTATATAGGTGAATATGAGTGAAGTGTGTGCTTGGTTTGAATTTAGGCGAAGAAAAAAGGAATTTGGGCACTCGGCTCGGAAACGATCGCTCTAAACGAGAAATTTGGTGAAATTTAAGCCTGGAATCTCGGATTGGCGTGAAATTTGGCAAGTAGGTTACTGGAAGTGTTGTGAAGGTGCCTGAAAAATTTGGGTTCAATTGGAGCATTTTTGGCTGGTTTGGGCATTTTACCGAACACGTGGTGGGCGTGATATTAGGGTTTCAGAGAAATGGCCATATGAGGAGTGAAAACCCTCCCGAAGGAGCCAAGAGCCTGCAGGGATACACAATAGGGATAATTGAATGCATTCCACCAACTGGATTCACAAGATTTCACAGGAATTTGAAGAATTTGCAAAAGGTGGAAAAGGTGCATACACAACACAGCAGGGAACTGAGAGGGAGTGAGAGTGAGCAAGAGCTGCTCACCGGAGAGGAACACGAGAGCACCAGGTCGCCGGAGCACAGGAAGACGGTGGCCGGAGAGAGGAGGTCGCCGGCGGGGCTGGGAATCGCCAGAGGGGCGCCGCGGGACAGAGAGAAAGAGGTGCTGGCTGGGAAATAAAGGAGCCTCTGGCTCGGTCGGGCTGGAGGCCTTTTTTTAAAACGCGATATGGGCGCACCGGACAGTCTACAGTGCCTGTCCGGTGCACACCGGACAGCGCACAGTAGCTGTCCGGTGAACCACCGGACAGCGCACAGGAAAATGGATTTATAGCGCGCGGCAGCCGGTGCACCGGACATTGCACAGTGCAGTGTCCGGTGCACACCGGACTGTCCGGTGAGCCCAGACAGAGGGAAGATTGAAAATTTTGAATTTTTCTATCTAACTCCCAACCAAACCAAATCCCAACTTATAATCACACAAAATAACACTTGTTGGGACAGGTATTGGCACCCTCATATATTTTTCAAAATATTTCGCCATAGGCTAGATAATTTTTAGAGAAAATAGGCAAATGGTGAAATTTGCATTTTGGTTTGCACTAAGGGGTTTTCATGAGTGATTTGAGTTTTGAATACTCCCCCTAAGTGTAGTACCTCATGCATATTTCAAGAACCAATAATCGCATAAAAAGTAAGAATTTAAGTGCTAAAAGCTTAAAACTAAGACTTGTCAGGTTTGACCCGAGTTAAGCTTTTTCACTCGCTTTGTTGGCGGTTATCTCAACTAGGTTAGACAAGTCCTAGATGCAATACAAGGAATTTAAACATGCAATGCAAGCTTGACAACACCATTTGACATTTTACATAAAATTTCTGAGATCAAGAATATTTAGTTCATTTCTCAACATGCAAAAGCGGGTCTTATCAAGTGGCTTAGTGAAAATATCCGCTAATTGATCTTCCGACTTCACTCCTTCTAAAATGATATCTCCTTTAGCAACATGATCTCTAAGGAAGTGATGACGGATATCAATGTGCTTGGTGCGAGAGTGTTGTACAGGATTATTAGCAATTTTAACAGCACTCTCATTATCACACAACAAAGGTACCTTTTCTAGAACTACGCCATAGTCTAGAAGAGTTTGTTTCATATATAAAATCTGTGTACAACAAGCACCTGCGGCAATGTATTCCGCTTCGGCGGTTGACAAGGCAACACTATTTTGCTTTTTGGATGTCCATGAAACTAGTGATCTACCAAGCAGATGGCATCCCCCAGAAGTACTTTTCCTATCAATTTTGCAACCGGCATAATCCGAATCGGAATAGCCAATTAAATCAAAAGTAGCTCCTTTGGGATACCACAGACCAACGCTTGTGGTGTGCCTGAGATACCTAAGAATTCTCTTAACAGCGCGAAGGTGAGCTTTCTTAGGATTAGATTGAAATCTAGCACACATGCAGACACTAAACATAATATCGGGCCTAGATGCGGTAAGGTATAATAAACTACCAATCATAGAACGGTAGAGAGTTTGATTAACCGGGTTACCTCCCTCATCTAAGTCGAGATGTCCATTTGTAGGCATGGGGGTCTTGATTGGTTTGCACTTCTCCATGTTGAATCTTTTCAACAAGTCTTTGGTATACTTCTCTTGTGAGAGAAAGTTACCATCTTTCATTTGCTTGACTTGAAAGCCGAGGAAGTATGTTAGCTCACCAATCATTGACATCTCGAATTCCTTCGACATCAACTCACCAAATTCCTTGCAATGATAGTCATTTGTCGAGCCAAAGATTATATCATCAACATATACTTGACAAATGAAAATATCACCGTTATGTTTCTTTGTGAAGAGAGTTGTGTCGACGGTCCCGATCTTGAAGCCCTTTTCGATGAGGAAGTCGCGAAGACGCTCATACCAAGCCCTTGGAGCTTGCTTTAGCCCATAAAGCGCCTTGGACAACCTGTAAGCATGGTTAGGATATCTAGGGTCTTCAAATCCAGGCGGTTGCTCAACATATACAAGTTCATTTATGAAGCCATTTAAAAATGCACTTTTTACATCCATTTGATAAAGTTTTATATCATAGCATGATGCATATGCAAGTAGGATACGGATGGCTTCCAGTCGAGCAACCGGTGCAAAGGTCTCTCCAAAATCTAAGCCTTCAACTTGAGAGAATCCCTTTGCGACAAGTCTTGCCTTGTTTCTTACAATCACACCTTGATCATCTTGTTTGTTTCTGAACACACACTTTGTTCCAATGATTCTTGCATCTTGTGGGGGCTTCTCCAGGGTCCAAACTTCGTTACGGGTGAAGTTGTTAAGTTCTTCATGCATGGCATTCACCCAGTCCGGATCCTGTAGTGCCTCATCTATACAAGTAGGCTCAACACAAGAAACAAAAGAGTGATGTTCAATAAAAGTAGCATGTCTATGTGATCGAGTAATAACCCCTTGTGAAGGACTCCCGATGATTTGGTTTTGAGGATGAGCTTGAAGTAGTGATGAGTTTCTCCTGTCAACCACTTGGGAAGAAGATCCTAGAGCATCAACATCTTCGGCTTGTACCCTTGCTTGTTCATGAGAGACAAATGTATCTTCATTTGCATGCCTCTCATCTTTTTCATCATCTTGTGGTACATTTGATGAAGAAGGCCTGTCAATGATTTTCACCTCTTCTTCATCTTCTTTTGGTTTGATAGCTCCAATAGGCATGTTCTTCATTGCTTCCCTAAGTGGCTCATCACCTACATCATCAAGATTTTCAAGTGCTCCTTGGGAGCCATTAGTCTCATCAAATTCCACATCATATGTTTCTTCTACCACGTCAGTGGCATGGTTGAATACTCGATATGCTTTGGACTTTAATGAATAACCCAAAAGAAAACCAATATCACAACGTCTTTGAAACTTCCCTAGGTGATGCCGTTTCTTGTAGATGTAGCATTTGCACCCAAATACCCGGAAGAAAGAGACGTCTGGCTTTTTCCCATTTAGCAGTTCATAAGGAGTCTTCGCAAGTAGCCGGTGAGGAAATAGCCTGTTTGATGCATAACAAGCAGTGTTGACAGCTTCGGCCCAAAACCTCTCCGGTGTGTTATACTCATCAATCATTGTTCTTGCAAGGGTGATCAAGGTCCTATTTTTCCTTTCAACAACTCCATTTTGTTGAGGTGTATATGTGGCAGATACTTCATGCTTGATCCCAATTTCATCACAGTACTCATGAATGTTGGTGTTGTCAAATTCTTTGCCATTGTCACTTCTAATCTTCTTAATCTTGCAATCAAATTCATTTTGTGCTTTCTTGGCAAACTTCTTGAATATAGATGCAACTTCAGATTTGTCATGGAGAAAGAACACCCAAGTGTATCTTGAGAAATCATCAACAATCACTAGACAGTAGAGGTTGCCACCGGCACTGACATAATTTGTAGGTCCAAATAAATCCATATGAAGTAGTTCCAGTGGCCTTGATGTTGACATGAAAGCTTTAGTGGGATGTGTATTAGCAACTTGCTTTCCAGCTTGACATGCACTGCATGGCTTGTCTTTTTCAAACACCACATCCTTTAATCCTCTAACCATATCTTTCTTTAATACCTTCTTGAGTGTGCTCATTCCAACATGTGCAAGTCTCCTATGCCAAAGCCATCCAAGAGAAGCTTTGGTGAAGAGGCAAGTTCTTAAGTCTGCATCTTCTGAAGTGAAATCCACTGAGTAGAGGTTGTTGTATCTAAATCCCTTGAATACCATTGATTCATCATTCATTTTTGTTACAATAACCTCTGATGGAGTGAATAAGCATTGAAGTCCAAGATCACAGAGTTGTCCCACTGATAATAAATTGAAGCTCAAGGGTGCAACTAAGAGAACATTTGATATTGATAAGTCATTTGAGATTGCCACCTTGCCAAGTCCTTGCACTTTTCCTTTTGAGTTGTCTCCAAATGTGATTTTATCTTGACCATCAACATTCTCATCTAGTGAGGTGAACATCCGTGGGTTGCCTGTCATATGTTGTGTGCATCCACTGTCAATAACCCAATGGCTCCCACCGGTCTTGTAGTTCACCTACATTCACAGACAATTCAAGCTTGAGTTTTGAGGGCCCTATATTGCATAGGACCAGTGACTCTCTCAATTAAGGACTTTGCCACCTAGATTTGTCTAGGTCTACTCTTATTTGGTGGACCTAGGAATGTAACCTTAATCTTTCCATTTGCAACCTTTCTTAGAACATAGTGAGCATTGAAAGCAAATGGTCTTGAGTGCTTAGGCAAGGGAGTTGGTGGTTTAGCTTTACAGTTGTGGGCAAAATGACCTTCATTTCCACACTCAAAGCATTTGATAGGCTTGTGAGTCTGCTTTGGCTTGTATTGAGTGATAGCTTTCTTTTGCACAAAAGCATTGTATCCAATACCACTCTTGTTATTTTTCATAACAGTGTTCATAAGTAGCTCATTTTGGAGGTATTGACCCTTGTTGAACTTTTGCACACTTGTTGCAAGATGTTCATTTTCACTTTTTAGTTTCTTGACCTCATTCTTAAGCCTTTGATTATCCACTGCCAACTCATTGTTGAAATCATTGTTCTCAATAGCCACTTTTCCTCTAGTAGTTGCATCAGTCAAGTAATTCTTCAATTTTTGGTTGTCTAAAGTCAGGACTTCAACTTTTTCAGTCAATTCAGCATGTAGACTAGTTTGCTCTTCTTGAATCAAATCATCACATGAGGTTGCTACATCAAGCTTAACAACAGGGTTAATAGCCTCATGTGTTTTGCAAGATAAAAGTTCATTTTCAACAAGAAGATTGTCATGATCAAATTTAATTTGAGTATAGTCTTCCTTGATCTTTACTAGTCTATTTTGCAACTCCCTATTAGCTTCATTTAATTTGTCATATTTTTCCTTAGCATCTTTTAGGGAGTTTGTGAGCTCATTTACAGTTGATGACATAGTTTTATTTTCTTCTCTTATTTCATCACTAGCCTTTATAACTATGTCATACTTGGCATTTAAAGATTCATTTTCATTTTTCAACCTATCACATTTAGCTTTTGACTTTCTAATGATTTGAGTATATTCTTTAAGTAAGTCAGCTAACTCATCATATGAAGGTGAAGCAAATTCTTCATCACTATCACTATCACTATCACTATCATCAGCAATATTAATATCATTTTGTACCTTTCGTTCACCCCTAGCCATGAGGCATAGGTGAGAAGTGGATGATGGCGATGGTGGTGGTGAAGAGAAATCCCCGGCGATGGCCGCAACTTTTTCATCATTCTCTTCTTCACTTGAAGAAGACCCACTTGATGATTCGATGTCGGTGAGCCAGTCGCCAACAATATATGCCTTTCCATTCTTCTTCTTGTGAAACCTCTTTTGCTTTCCATCCTTCCTCTTGAAGAATTTCTTTTCCTTCTTTTCATCATCGCTGTCATCTTCCTTCTTGCCCTTGAACTTGTTCTTCTTGGGCTTGTTGCATTGATGAGCAAGATGACCAAGCTCACCACAGTTGTAGCAGTCCATCTCAGAAATGGGCTTTCTTTTGTTGGAAAAGAACTTCTTCTTTCTTGAATCAAATTTGATGCCTTCTCTATTTAGCTTCTTCAACATCTCGGTGGTCTTCCTTACCATCAAGGCAATGTTTGCATCAAGGTCATCATCACTTGAGGACTCTTCCTCAACTTGTATTTTTGCTTTTCCTTTTCTTTCATGATTTGCTTTGAGAGCCAAATCCTTTCTTTTGGAAGATGATTCTTCTTTGTCGTTGATGTGCATGTACATTTCATGGGCATTGATCTTTCCCAAAATTTGTGTAGGTGTGGTAACTGAAAGATCCATTTGATGTAGCACAGTGACAATGTGTCCATATTTGTCTATTGGGAGGACACTGAGAATCTTCCTCACAACATCCGGTTGTGAGATTTGAGTAAGCCCCAATCCATTGACTTCCTCTACAAGAATATTAAGTCGTGAGTACATAGCGTTTGCATTTTCATTAGTAAGCATTTCAAAAGAATTTAACTTTCGCATGGCTATGTGATATCTTTCCTCACGTTCACTTCTAGTTCCTTCGTGTAGAGCACAAATGTCCATCCACAAATCATGAGCATTTTTATGATTTCGTACTCTATTGAACACATCTTTGCAAAGACCTCTAAAAAGGGTGTTTTTGGCCTTCGCATTCCATTTCTCATAATTGAACTCATCACCTACAAGATTTGTGGGATCTCTAGGTTGGGGAAACCCTTGTGTGACGGCTTTATAGACACCAATGTCTATAGCCTCTAAGTATGCTTCCATACGAATTTTCCAATAAGGAAAATCGTCACCATCAAAAACGGGAGGAGGTCCATCCCCACCGGACATCGTAACTCTAGCGGTTAAGCTAATCTATGAGCAACAAGGCTCCGATACCAATTGAAAGGATCACGATGCCCAAGAGGGGGGGTGAATTGGGCTTCTCTAAAAATCAACACTAATTAAAACCTAAGCAAGAGCTAAACAAGAGCCCAACTTCACCACAACAACTAGCACTAAGAATATAATACTAGAAATGTAACAAAGCTAAGATAATACTTCAAATACTTGCTAAACAAATACACAATGTAAAGTGCTTGAATTAAGTGCGGAATGTAAAGCAAAGTTTAGAAGACTCCTCCAATTTTTTCCCGAGGTATCGAAGAGTCGGCACTCTCCACTAGTCCTCGTTGGAGCACCCGCGCAAGGGTATCGCTCCCCCTTGGTCCTCGCAAGAACCAAGTGCTCACTACGAGATGATCCTTTGCCACTCCGGCGCGGTGGATCCCTCGAGACCGCTTACAAACTTGAGTCGGGTCACCAACAAGATCTTCACGGTGATCACCGAGCTCCCAACGCCACCAAGCCGTCTAGGTGATGCCGATCACCAAGAGTAACAAGCCGTAGACTTTCGCTTGACCAAGAGAAGCCTAATGCAAGTGGTGTGTGCTCTAGGTGGCTCTCACTAGCGCTAATGAGGAACAAGCGCGGATTATGATTCTCTAATCTCCTTACTAGGCTTTTGGTGCTTGCAATGCTCTAGCAATGTGCTGGAATAAATGTGGAGTGCAAGACATTGAATATGGTGGGTGGAGGGGGTATAAATAGCCCTCACCCACCAACTAGCCGTTACAGGCAATTCACTTCGCGATGGCGCACCGGACAGTCCGGTGCGCCACCGGTGCGCCAACGGTGCGCCACCGGTGCGTCAACGGTCGTTTCCAACGGCTAGTTCTGACAGAGAGCCGTTGGACTCATGGCGCACCGGACAGTGAACAGTCCATTGTCCGGTGCACACCGGACAGTCCGGTGCGGTGTCCGGTGTGCCACTAAAATTCAACTCTGAAAGCTGCGCTCTCGGGTTTTTGCGAAGGGGAGAGTCTGCCGTGGACCAGCCTGGCCCCACCTGGCAGAGGGTGCACCGGACAGTCCGGTGCACACCGGACAGTCCGGTGCCCCAAAGCCAGAAACCCTAACTCTTGTTTTTCAGTTGATTTTCAAATCAGTTTTCGCTCTAACTTGTGTGTGAGTTCTAGAGTGACACCTAGCACTGTATATGAGTGTGATTGTGCACCAACACTACACTAGAACTCTCTTGATGAAACTACTCATCGACAACCCCTCTTTATAGTACGGCTAAAAGAGAATAAAAGACCTAACTAAATCGCGAGTGTCCACATCTCCTTGACACTCGGACTCCGTAGACCTTCACCTTTTGTTCCGTCGTTTTAGCCGTCGCTTCGAGTTCTTATCTCCGGGATTGTTTTCACCGTTGTAGTACTTCTACCTGTCATGCGACCTAACTTACCATTTGTCTCTGCAAAACACACGTTAGTCACACATAATATTACGTTGTCATTAATCACTAAAACCAACCAGGGGCCTAGATGCTTTCAAGAGGCCTAATGCTTTCCTAAGGTCGAGGATAGGAACATACATACTTAAGGCTAGTTTGGAAACTCTATTTTCTCAAGGAAATTAGTCCATTTTTTTGTCCATTTTTTCAAGGAAAATTAGAAATCCCATGAAAAAATGAAGTTGCCAAACTAATCCTTAAACAAGATTTTAACACTACGGAAACAAAATTGTTCCCACGTTTTTGGAACAGAACGAACATTTCTGGAACGAGGAATGTGAACAAGTTCCACGGTCCCGGTTTCTAAGGGCCAGCCGGCCAGATAGCAATACTGTAGAGAGAGGATTCCATATTACCATTGCTAGGGCGACAACAAAATTGCTATACTAAACTGGAGATGAGGAAAACTATGACACCAAACTGACATGTCCTTTGTACAAATCAATTATGCTCGCCCTTCTTACTCACAAGAACATGTACAGCAGACAATCAGGGCAGCTCACACGAAGAAAGCCAACCGTGTGGTGTGGATCAGCACATACATCTATTGACAGCATCCACTACCGTTCTTTGCATCACTTTCCTGCTTCTGTTTCAGGATGTTCCTCTTGACAACCGAAGAAGACCCTTCCTCTAGGAGACTAGGCACCTCAAGAATCTGCATGATAACAGCAAGATCCTGAGTTAGTTTCTGGCAGTAAAGAACAAAACATCTACTTGTATTGATCATTTAATGAATTAATCTCATTGGAACAGCAACATCCACGTTTATTGTATATCACTAAAAAACTCAACCTGTGGGGGTAAAGACCGCCCCCCACAGCATTATATTTTCTCACGTAGGACGAGAAGACAAGGAATTTTTTTTAATCACTAAAAAACTCAACCCGAGAAGTGTTACTCATACCACCTAACCAACTCGGCTAGAGACCCTTTTGCTAACATGCAGGAAAATTTCCACTTGATTTTCATAGGGATTTTGCACTTTCTTCAATACACCTCGCCAAATGTGCAATTGTGCAAAGCATCGGCAAGCGTAAAATATGCCCATAGGGATTTTCATAGGTCCACTTATAATTGCAATTGTGCAAAGCATCGGCAAGCACTTTCCACTTGATTTTCATAGGGATTTTGCATTTTCCATTTTCCTTGCTCCCAAATATGCCCATAGGGGGGCATATCTAGGCAGGGCTCCCGACCCAATCCCTGGCTATAACCACCTCCCCCCACCCCGACCCCTTAAGGTCTTGTTCGGTTATTCCCATCCACATGGATTGGAAAAGGGCAATACCCGGTGCCGTAGGCTTCCCGCACTATGCGGGGTCAGGGGAAGGGTATCTTTAAGCGTCAAACCTTACTCGCATAATATGTAGAGGCTAGGCTCGAACCCGAGACCTTCCGGTTACAGTTGGTAGGCTATACCGTTGATCCCTTCCAATCCATGTGTCCATCCCACACCACATGGATTGGAAGGGATTGGAAAATTTTAAGAATGGTTTTAACTTACTATGGATTTAAACTCACTCAATCCCGTCTAATCCACATGGATTGACACTCAAATGAACAAGCCCTAAAAGAAAGAAGGGTTTTAAGTGGATAACATTACGGTGCTTAACATGTTTCTCCAAACATACCTTCAATGCAAGTTCCTCAAAACATTTCTCAACGTTTTCTCGTGTTTTTGCACTGCTCTCAAGAAACAGACATCCATATTCTTCAGCAAAAGCAAGACCTTCCTCTTTTGTGACCATTCTTTCATCATCCTACAAGATGAGGACATCAAAATCAGATATAGGAAGTAGGAACTGTAGTTATTCTCCCCTAAGGAACCCATCAGTTTTACTTTTTAGAACTTCAGAATGTTAGGGGTTAAAAGAATTAAAAGAGTAAAGAATGTATAAGTGCCACTTATGTAGTAACAAAAGGTATTAAGAAATTCTTAGATGAGACACAATGTTTCAGGAAAGAAATAACAATCAAGTTTCTGGCAGAGATGGTACCTTGTCAACTTTGTTTCCAACAAGCATTTTTATGCAGTCTTTGTTTGTTGAGTTTGCTTCTATTTCCTTAGTCCAAACATCAGCCAAATTTGAGAAACTTTCTCTCTTTGTGACATCATATACTAGGAGTGAAATATAAAGTCATTAGACCTTAAATAATCCAAGTACGAAAAGAACAAGAAGAAGGGTCGGATTGAAATTCCATTAGATGTTATCATGATGCATCTCGACATCATCAACCAAGGCATAAGGGGCAGGTGGCTCCCACGTGACGGGTCTAGGGAAGAGATAAACCGAGGAAGCCTTCCCCCGTAAATGCGGAGAGGATTCATGTAAAATGCAATAACTAAAACATAAAAATAAGACTCTGGACCAAACATCCAAAAAATCTCTAGACTATTAACCACTAAAATTAATCATAAGAGGTATTCAGATTCCGTAAATTCAGCAACTAAATTGTCCATGGGATGCGATGCAACCATTTGGAATTATCATCCAAAGTCAGAGATCCAAATCATAAAATGTTGGAAAATGACAAAGATAAGGATATGGTTTCCAAATAAAAATACAATGTTTCTTTGAAAAGTTTTTACATGAATATACATGTTGACTAATATTTACAAAACATGGAGGTGACCTCACTGCTGTGAATCCCTTTATTCACAAATATGATGAGTTCATAGACAGTAATCTATAACCAACATTCACCCGTAAGTCAAGATATATCATTGACTTGGAAAGACTGCAAGGGACACATTGGCGCTACATGTAGAACCCTCAATATAAAAATAGACCAAGATATCGCAACATCAGATATCCAAGCTTATGGAGATCTCTGATTTAGTGACCAAATAGATCAACTTATACCATTCTATGGCATATTTCCATAATCCAACAAGGTGACAATCAATATATTTAAGCAGACAATTCGTAGTAAAAATATTGTCTTACCTAGAATAATTCCCTGAGCACCTCTGTAGTAAGAACTAGTAATTGTCCTAAACCTCTCCTGGCCAGCTGCAAGCATTGTATGTATTTATTTATTTATTTGAAATGAAGTGGCAGGATATCTGCCTTGCATTGAAGTAAGAAAAAACACAGCAGAAGGTTTTGCCTCGATGGCAGACACGCCTCAACAGGCTACAGGACAACCACAAGCTCTTGAGAGAGACAACCCGGAAAGAAACATAAACAAAAAGGACACAAAGGCCTCCAAGTTTTTTGGAATGTTGAAAATATCAGAAACCAATGTAACATAATTTATGCTGTTAATAGGTAACTTAGAAACATTCAAGTTCTAGCAGTACTAAACAGAGATGACATGGTGAAGCAATGAGATACCTTTGGGCAAAAGGAGTTGGTGGAGCTAAACAACAAAACTTTTAATATTAATGGACCCTAGGGTCACAATGACTTTAGAGATGTGAGGGCTAGCATGGCGAAAGTGGCCAAATATTTTAGGCTCAAAACAGCAAGGTGGAGCTAAAATTTTTGAATAAGAAACCCCCAATAGCCATGATGTAATGTAAGGATAGGCATGGAAGAAGAAACCAAACATATTAGCTGAAAAGCAAACCTTGATTCTCAAACCACTTACAATACTGAGAGAAGAGAAGGATGAATTCTAAAATGAGTAGAAATAGAAGCATTTAGCAGCAAACGTTGGAATGTCCAATAAGGTCTGATGCAGATACCAAATTACATGCAGAACATCCTTGCTAGCATTGTGTATTCCCATCAATAATCAGAGATATAATAACAAACAGTAAATGATATTTTTGCATAATCCAAGTACTTACCAGTATCCCATATTGTCAACTTTAGTTTCTTTCCACCAACTGTAAGGAACTTGATTTTAAAATCCACACCTGGCAACAGGGAACACAATTCAGACATATGCCATTTAATTAGATAAAAGTGTCACACCAGAAGCATGCAATACAGAAAAATGATGAAGTACCAAACTGAAATCCTGGAGGAAAAATATAACTGGCAACCATCCTCAGTGGATAGCATATAAACTAAAATACTGTAGTTGATATTTTCTGAAACAGCAGGCTGCCAGGAAATAAGAATAACAAATTTTATTTGGAGATTTGTGCACGATTAGGTCTTCTCGTATAAGGGTATATGCTATTTTCAGGATATTATACCTTCAAGCCTATGCAGGATGGCCACTTATTTTGAAATATTATGATTACCCTTCTAATTTTTTATTTGCAAACAAAACACCATTGTTGTCTTAAAGTTTAGTGGTACAATATAGCATTAGGAAAGGGAAAGTGGGGTCAGGGACTTAAAGTTTAGTGGTACAGCATAGCACTAGGGACGCAAAAGTGGGATCAGGGAGGCAATCTAACCATCATAATGGTTGTCAGCATCTGAGGAAAGACATACCCCCGACTGCTGCCTTGACTCGCTCAAAGACCCTACCCAAGGGACTGACTTCTGGGTCCATGGTAGAGGGAACATCACTCTCAAGGCCCATGACCAGGGGGCCTCTCTTGCCCTTGATCAGAAAAAGAACTCTGACACTAACCCCATTTCATACAAGGATACTCCTGGCTAAACCTGTTAGACTGAATAACGTGACATACAAAAGTATGCCCCCCGAAACCCCTCATGCCCTAGAGCATCTAACGACCTAAGCCTCCAGGGCCCCTCACGCCCTGGGGCATATGACTGTCTAAGGCCCTAGGGCCGCTCGCATCCCAAGGAACCCGACGGTCTATACCCCTGGGGCCTCTCGCGTCGCCAGGCATCTGACTACCTAAGCCCCCGGGGGCCCTCACGTGCCGAGGTACCTGACGCTCTATGCCCCTGGGGCACCTGAGGCATGCCCTAACCCTAGCTAGCGCAGCTATGCACACATAGTTTAACATACATACATGTATGCATGCATACATACATGTTGCATCTGGGCAGAAGAGCTCGCCTGTCCGAAGATTGGGAGAATCCTTGTTACCAACACATTACAGTATGAAAGGTTGTGCTTATACTAAAAGGTACGAGGGGCATTAATGCGCCAAAAGAATAACAACATGATTACATCGGAGAACACCTACCGTAATATGACATACGATCTCATGACATGACACGAGTGGTTGGCTCTACGACAAGCCAAGGCCAAAAGAAGTATATACTTGTAACACTACCACTCCTTTGATCTATAAAGAGGTGGTAGAACAACATTCAATTTAGATTCGCAAGACCAAACTCAAGACAACAACCTTGAAAGCAACCCGTCCAAACCAGCGAGAGCCGAGAGGAGTTAGTTTAGCTTATCTTAGCCTACAATTCTCAAAGCATGTAGTTCCTCCCCCTTCCTTGTAATCTTGGACACACCACACAGAGATACATGATCAACAAGAGGAGTAGAGGGCGTAGAGTATTACACACATTGCGGCTCGGACTTCTATAAAAATCCTTGTGCATTAGGCTTGTGATATCATGACTCATGACCTCGTAGACGTACTCTACGGTGTCAGGACTCACTCTATGTCCCCTTAACAATCCTTCTTCACGTACCTTTGCTACCCTAGTATTGTACGAGAATTGCTAAATCACAGGTGTCTTGTTTTTTTGCTTTATTTTCAGGCAATAAATATACCATCTATCTAATCTAAATCCAATGATCACAACTCATCCTCAACCTTAAGACCAACCACCTCCTCCCTCGCTGCTAGTTCATGTTCACAGCTCATCCTGAACCTTAGAACCAACCACCTCCTCCCTCGCTGCTAGTTCATGTTCACAGCTCATCCTGAACCTTAGAACCAACCACCTCCTCCCTAGCTGCTAGTTCATGTTCACTTTCAGGCATGTATAATCGTAAACTAGTTATCCAAGCTAACTTAACCACCTGTGCACAACCTTGTGCAAGGTAAAGCAGTGACAGCATCAGCAAAATTTTCCAGGTCCCCTCATTGATAGGAAGAAAGGTGCAAGCATTGTAGTAACTCCCGGTACAAGCAAAAGCAGAAGCTAGCTCCGACATTAAAAATGGTGGAAGCTTTGCTCACTAAACTTGGCCGTGTCTCGTGCCCTTAATCCGCCACCTACTTCAGACTCCTAGTCAATCCGACGCTGACACAAGAATCGGCACGCACGACTTGTACATCGCCCACCACGGAGTAATTAATAGAGCTGCAGATAGTGGACTGGGAATGAAAAAAAAAGAAGAGGAGGCAATAATTGAGGCTGGTTTCCAATTTTCTCCCGTGCGGGTGGTGGCGATGACACAACAGAGGAAGGTTGAACGCGCCATCTTCCTGGTGCGAGGGGCAGGCCACCTTGATTTCTGCGTCCACAGATGGCTTCGTCCGCTCGGAATCCTAGTGGTGATGCCCCCACTGCTAGGAGCGTACGCCGAAGCTCTAGTGGTGCGATCGGAATCGATTATAAAAAATCGACGCGGGCCCGGCGTGGTGGTACGGCGAGAAGCAGCGAGCGAGGGAGCGGAGCGCGGAGCGCGGCAGAGGCGTGGCGTGGCGTGGCGTGGCGATGGATGGCGTACCGATGGTGGGGGCGATGTCGCCGTCGAGGTAGGAGGCGGCGACGAAGCTGACGAGGAGGCTGCTCTTGCCGACGCCCGAGTCCCCGATGAGGAGGAACTTGAAGGAGCACTCGTGGCCGCCGCTGCTCCCCGCACCCGGCGACCCCATATCCCCCTTCCCCGCAGATTCCTCCCAGTTCGGTGGCGAGGCGGCGCGGAATGCGGGGGGCAGGCAGAGCGGCACGAGGGGGACGGGCGGGCGGAGGTATAGAGGGCGCGAGCCGCAGGCGCAGGCGCGGGCCGGCAGCGGCGCCGAGGAGCGAGGGGGCGAGCCGCGCGGGGGACAGCTACCCAGACTCGTGTGTTGTCATGTTGGCTTTTGACCGAAGGAGGGAGATCGAGCGAGGAACGCACACGAGGGCCAGCCGGCCAGGCCGGCAACGGCAAGGTACCCACTACCACCAGGCTTGTTTCGTCTGGGACTGTTCCATCGCGGCTGGAGCAGTGCGGGTTTTTTTGGTGGTTGTTTCCGCTCGTTTTGGGCTGCGAACTGGCGTGGTGTTTCGGCCGTCTCGGTCGCGTCAGGCACTCGAGTTTACCGTGCCGGTGCCGCGGTGCGCATCGGCTAGCGGCCCAGCGTACGGTACGACCAGTGATGATGACTAGTTCGCTACGCTACTCCAGTACACTACGGTTTTTGTGTGGACGACCAGGGGACATTTGCAGTAGGATCCGAGGAGGTACGTAGCATGCGCCGGTCACCTACTGACAGCGACACGATTTCAGAAACTCTAGTACTGCCACGACGCATGCTAATCATACGAGACAACTGGACGCGTATGCCTCCAGCACATGTCGTCGCGCGCGTGACTGCGACGCTCTGCGTGCGGTCTCAAGGTCCCTAGCGGTAGCGGATACTGATGGTGTGCGTACATATGCATTCAATAATACTTGTATCTGTCAGTTGTTATCGGCGCATTGGATACGATTTTCGCGACTGTGTATACGCAACGGCATTGACTCGGTTTGGTGTTAGAGACGGCAAGAGCATAAAATATCCGTGTGATGTGGCTGTTGACAAGGCTTATTGCAGCGTTTCTCTCTTCGTCCATAGTTAGAGCATCTCCCAAACGTAATCTATAAAAATATATATAATTTAAAAATAAATATATTTTATAGAATTTAGAGCACCAACAAAACATTCCGCTTCAACAGTAAAGCTTCAAATCTAAATTATAAAGCAGTTCACTATAGTGTTGTATATTTGAGTCACATGAGAGGGTGTCCTATAATTTTTTGACCAAATTTTATGAAATGAGACACTATTGGAATAATTTTTCCTGCGTAAAGCTTCATATTTCAATTTAAGGCACCAATTTGATATATTGTTGGAGATGCTCTTAGCGGTGACAGTAGATCTCTAAATACTGTGACGGTTCTCTCTACTCATGTCCCTTTTAAGAGGGATCGTCTCTATGGTTTTGATGGCATGCTATACACTCGTCCTCCCGTGTAGTTGGTCGTCGCCTCCACGTCTTATGGTCTTGTGGGTCGTTCCTCCTCATCGTCAGCTTCATCTTTATCATTGGTGGCAGCTAGGGCTGCAAACGAGCCGAGCCGAGCCAGACTCGGCTCGGCTCGGTGAGGCTCGGTGGAATAGAGAGACAAGTCAGGCTCGGCTCGGTCACTTCGTGAGCTCGGTAATGAGGCTCGGTTCGGCTCGGCCCGCAAGCCTGTACACTCAAGTACTTAACAACAGTAATTACAGTCATTAGCTCAAATTTGAAGCACAATATGTTCCCTGTAATAAAAAATTATGTCCTTGCACTCTAGTTCCTTGTGAGTTGTGACCAAAACAACACACTGTCATTGGATCTAGATGACTGGAAATAGTAAACAAACTGACAACTGACAAGTGATAGCTGTAGTAGTTTGGGCCGAGCCTCGAGCCGGCTCGGCTCGGCTCGTTAGTGTAGCGAGTCGTGGAATTAGACTCGGCTCGGGCTCGTTTAGGCTCGCGAGCCTCACCGAGCCGAGCCTGATCGAGCCTGAGTCGGCTCGCGAGCCTCGAGCTTTTTTCCAGGCCTAGTGGCAGCTTCGTGCTACTCCTCAGCGCTACATATTTTCCCTCTGCCTCGCTGCAGGCCTTTGTGTCGATGGCCCAACCCTATTCCACACTCGTTTTCGCTATGGCAGAGGACAAAGCCTCGACACCGCCTCCCCCGTCGGTGCCGCGGACGGCAAGATCGATGCCTTCCTCGGTGTGCTTGGCGGGGCGTCGATTCTCCCGATGTGGCAGCGGATGTAGCCCATGGTTGCGACTAAGCTAGGGGTGGGTATTTGGTTTTAAAAAAATACTTTAGTTCGGTTTTTAAGATTTAAAAACTTCGGTTTTATAAACATTAGGAATCGATCGGTTTACTAGGAAATGAAAAACCAAGGAGTTTGGTTTCGGTTTTATACTTCGGTTTTTCAGTAAAAACTGAAGACCAAAGTTGGTTACAAGACAGTGCATACAACAAGTTTACATGATAGATTACACACAATTTTAAAAAAGTAAAAATTATATATGTACAAGGATTTAGAGATACATCACACATCACATATAAATAAAGTGAATGACAATTTCATTGCATCCCACATTTAGTTCACGTAATCAAAGAGTCCAATTTCATAATTGATAAAGTTTGGTAATTTGATTTTTTGGTATTTCGGTTTGGTATACGATGAAAACCGATTACGATACTGAACACCGAACTCCGCAGATGCAAAACTTAAAACTGAATTGAACTATCGAAAAAACAAAATTTTGGTTCGTTTTTCGGTTTATGGTAAAAAGTGCCCACCCCTAGGCTGAGCAAGCTAGCGCTCATGGCATGTTGGATTGCTTCGGCGAATATGGTGGGCCCACTGCTACTGCTAGTGAGGCGTGCGATGTCCCTGCTTGTCGACGTTTCGACCCCGGGGGGTCCCTGGACCGACGAGTAAATTGTCATTGCGTGCCCCAGCCCAGATGGGTCGGCGCGAGACGGAACACAAGGAGGGGGGGAAACCGTGGCTTCGTGTTGTCCTGTGCCCAGGGTGGATGCGCTTGCAGTAGGGGGTTACAAGCGTTCGCGAGGGGGAGAGAGAGAGAGCCTATCCGTCAGCCCGTCCTCCCGCGCGGCCACCTCCTCGTACGAGGGCCCTGGACCTTCCTTTTATAGATGTAAGGAGAGGGCCCAGATGTACAATGGGGGGTGTAGCGATATGCTAACGTGTCTGGCAGAGAGGAGCCAGAGCCCTATGTACATGCCGATGTGGCTGTCGGAGAGGTGTTAGTGCCATGTGCATGTGATGTCGTGGCCGTCGGAGGAGCGCTTGAGCCCTGTAGAAGCACAGCTGTCGGGGCTGTCGGGTCCTTGCTGACGTCTCCTTGCTTCCGTAGGGGGCTGAGAACCGCCGTCGTCATGGGAGCACGCGGGGTGCCATCATTACTTGTTTACCGGGGCGAGCCATATGGGACGCCGGTCTTGTTCCACATAGCCTGAGCTAGCTAGGGGTAGGGTAATGATGTACCCCCCTGTAACGTGGTCGGTCCGAGCCCAAGGTCGGGCGAGGCGGTGACTCCTCCGAGGTCGAGGTTGAGTCCGAGCCCTGGGGTCGGGTGAGGCGGAGACCGTCTTCCGAGGTCGAGGTTGAGTCCGAGCCCTGGGGTCGGGCGAGGCGGAGACCGTCTTCCGAGGTCGAGGCGGGGGCCGAGCCCCGGGGTCGGGCGAGGCGGAGCTTCCTATGGCGCCTGAGGCTGGACTCGGCTGCTGTCAGCCTCACCCTGGCGGGTGGCACAGCAGTCGGAGCAGGGCAGGCGGCACTGTTTTCCTGTCAGGTCAGTCATTGGAGGGGCGAAGTGACTGCGGTCACTTCGGCCCTGCCGACTGAGGAACGCGCGTCAGGATAAGGTGTCAGGCGATCCTTGCATTGAATGCTCCTGCGATACGGTCGGTTGGCGAGGCGATCTGGCCAAGGTTTCTTCACTGCGAAGCCTGTCCGAGCTGGGCCTCGGGCGAGTCGAAGGTGCGCCCGTTGCTTGAGGAGGCCCTCGGGCGAGGCGTGAATCCGCCCGGGTCTACTGTTCCTGCCCGAGGCTGGGCTCAGGCGAGGCGAGATCGTGTCCCTTGAGTGGACGGAGCCTTTACCTGAATTGTGCCCATCAGGCTTTTGCAGCTTGTGCTGATGGTGATTACCAGCCGAGTTTAGGAGTCTTGGGGGTACCCCTGATTATGGTCCCCGAAGTAGCCCCCGAGCCTTAAAGGGAGTGTTGGTACTCGCTTGGAGGCTTTGTCGCACTTTTTTGCAAGGGGACCGGCCTTTCTCGGTTACATTTTGTTCCGGTGGGTGCACGCGAGCGCACCCGCCGGGTGTAGCCCTCGAGGCCTCGGAGGAGTGGTTTGACTCCTCCGAGGTCTTAGTGCCTTTTGTGACGCCTCGGCCGGTCTGGTTGTTCCCTCATGCGATCTGATTGTAGCTCGGGTGCATGGTCAGGTTCCGAGTTCTCGGGCTGGTATGTTGACGCTGTCAACGGTTTGGCCGGAGCCGGGTTTGCGAGAGCAGCCCCCGAGCCTCTGCACAGAGCGAGAGGACGGTCAAGGACTGACTCGGCTTTTATCATACGCCCCTTCGTCGCCTTTCCACAAGGAGGAGGGGGGAAAGCGCCATGTTGCCCTCGGAGGGCGCCGAACATGGTGTCTCCAGTGAGTTGCTAACGGGTAATCCGAGTGGACGCCCGTGCCCCGTTCGATAAGGGTCGGCTGGTGGCCCAGAGGCGCGCTCCAAAAGTACCTGCAGGTGATTTGCCAGACCCGGTCCCGTTTGATAGGGTCCGAGGGCTCGATGCCTCCCTCTGATGGGATTCCGTTACAGAATCGCTCCTGCTGGTCTCGGAAATGTCCTAGGGTACCTCGGGAGCGTAGCCCGAGCCTCGGCCATGTATCGGACGTACCCAGAGTCATCCCTCGCTCTGCGTGTTCTGGGGCGGCTGTCGAACCCTTCGGGGGCCAGCCTTCGAACCCCTGATCAGTAGTGGGCGCGGAGCCCGAGTGGTCTGAGGCGGCTGTCGAACCCTCCCGAGGGGCCAGCCTTCGAACCTCTGATCAGTAGTGGTCGCGGAGCCCGAGTGCTCTGAGGCGGCTGTCGAACCCTTCCGAGGGGCCAGCCTTCGAACCTCTGATCAGTAGGAGGGCTCGGGGCCCGCTTCCTTCGCGGAGAAGGATCCCTTTCAGAGTATCCCCTTTCCCGGTCCCTATAGCAAGCGAGAGAAAGGGGAAGAGGAAAAGGATACGAAATTGAACGATGTGGCGCACCTTTTTTGGTGCGGTCATCATGGCAGAGGTCGTTGTCGCTGCTGACGGAGCGGGCGGCGGCGAGCCAACTGGAGTTTGTCGTCCCGCAGGCCCTCCGATGTGGAGGTTGTTCATACCCGCGGGAGTGGAACCGGAGTTTCGTTTGTAATGGCACCTTGAGTGCCGGTGTCTGTTCATTGTGGCTATCGGGGCCTGAACATCTAGGTATTTGAGTGCAATATCGTGTTTCTTCCTCATTCCGAGCACCAGGACTCGCCTGTCGGCTAGCTGAATCGCTTAACCGAGTGTGAGTTGCCCTGTGCGGAAGGTGATGAGTGAAGTATCCGTATCCCGGAGGCGTAGGAGTCCCTCGGCTCGGTCGACCTTGCCACCCGAGGCTTTTCTTGCTCAGTTAAAGAAACCCTTGGCCGCTCTGCGATGAGCCAGAGCCGGAGGCAGCGGTGTCAGCGTGGACAGAGGTGGAGTCAGCTCGAGAAGAAGCTTCGTTGGCCCAGAAGCAGGGGACTTCCCAGGCCGAGGAGGCGTAGCAGCGGCGGCTGGAACCTGGCCAGGTCGTCCACTGGCGGGACCAACCCCGGAGTCGGGCTGCCGAGGCCATGAGCCGGGCTGATGTCCTCGGGGAACAGCTGGCTGAGGCTACGGAGCGGTCGGTCAAGCCGTCTGCTCGGGCCGGGTTCCTAGAGGAGACCCTGGCGGCGATGGCCCGGGCGCGGTGCTTACATCTTCCTTAGAGGTGGAGATCCTTCGCCCGTGTCACCGTCCGAGGCCGGGCCAGATTTCGCCGAAGGTGGAGACGATGCCGAGGGTGCTGCTGCTCCCCTTATTGATGTCTGAACCTGCAGGAACAGTTTGTCTGTAGTACGCGTATGTTTTTTGCGGCCGCCGAGGCCCAAACATATCATTGTCGTGTTATAAAGTTGTGTTTCTTTTCCTCTTGTTTCGAGTATCAGGATTTGTTCGTCGGTAGCAGAATCGCTTATCCGAGCGAGAGTTACTTATCGCGGAAGGTGATGAGTGAGGTATCCGTATCCCGGAGGCGTAGGAGTCCCTCAGCTCGGTCGGCCTTGCTGCTTACGTGTACTCTTGCTCGTCCGCAGGATTCTGTTATCGATATAGTCGAGAAGGCACGAAAAATCATTTTGGCAGAAAAGTTTTCGAGCGTTAAGACTTGTTCGGTCAGTAGAACCGCTTATCCGAGCGTGAGTTACTTATCGCAGAAGATGATGAGTGAGGTATCCGTATCCCGGAGGCGTAGGAGTCCCTCGGCTTGGTCGGCCTTGCCGCTTACGTGTACTCCGTC
Source organism: Zea mays (assembly GCF_902167145.1). Taxonomy (NCBI): domain Eukaryota; kingdom Viridiplantae; phylum Streptophyta; class Magnoliopsida; order Poales; family Poaceae; genus Zea; species Zea mays. Next base: position 32,642,130 of record NC_050100.1, on the reverse strand, counting down.
GTTTTTAGGATCCCGCTATCGAAGTAGTCGAAAAGCGCGAAAGATGTTCTGGCAGAAAGACTTTTTTCGGGGAAAATTTTGACGTAGAGGGGGTTCCCCCTTCTAGCCCCCAAGGGAGGGTCGGGCTTTGACGAGGCAAGGCTGACCCTTCCTTGACGGTTAGACTCTATTTGTGTATGTAAAGAGAACGAGGCATATGAACGACTTGAGAACATTATAAGGGTAAAAGTGACGTAGCTGTCGGATGTTCCAAGTGTTGCTGTAGACCTCGCCTTGATTGTTGGCCAGCTTGTATGTTCCGAGCTTCAAAATCTTGGCGATGATGAACGACCCTTCCCAGGGAGGTGTGAGCTTGTGGCACCCTCGGGCGTCTTGTCGTAGCCGAAGCACCAAGTCCCCCACCTGGAGGTCTCGGGACCGAACCCCTCGGGCGTGGTAGCGTCGCAGAGACTGCTGATACCGTGCTGAGTGTAGTAAGGCCATGTCCCGAGCCTCTTCCAGTTGGTCCAGTGAGTCCTCTCGGCTGGTCTGGTTGCTTCGGTCGTCGTACGCCCTTATCCTCGGGGAGCCGTATTCTAAGTCTGTGGGCAAGATAGCCTCGGCCCCATAGACTAGAAAAAACGGCGTGAAGCCTGTGGCTCGGCTTAGCGTCGTCCTTAGACTCCAGACCACCGAGGGGAGTTCCTTCATCCATCGCTTGCCGAACTTGTTGAGGTCGTTGTAGATCCTCGGCTTAAGTCCCTGAAGAATCATGCCGTTGGCACGCTCTACCTGCCCATTCGTCATGGGGTGAGCTACGACGGCCCAGTCCACCCGGATGTGGTGGTCCTCGCAGAAGTCCAGGAACTTCTTGCAAGTGAACTGGGTGCCGTTGTCGGTGATGATGGAGTTCGGGACCCCAAAGCGATGGATGATGTTGGTGAAAAACGCCACCGCCTGCTCGGACCTGATGTTGTTTAGGGGTCGGACCTCAATCCACTTGGAGAATTTGTCGATAGCGACCAGCAGGTGCGTGAAGCCCCCGGGTGCCTTCTGCAAGGGACCGACGAGGTCCAGACCCCACACAGCAAACAGCCAGGTGATGGGTATTGTTTGCAGGGCCTGAGCGGGCAGGTGTGTCCGCCTTGCGTAGAATTGACACCCTTGGCAGGTGCGTACAATCCTAGTGGCGTCGGCCACCGCGGTTGGCCAGTAGAAACCTTGTTGGAAGGCGTTTCCAACGAGGGCTCGAGGTGCTGCGTGATGACCGCAAGCCCCCGAGTGTATTTCTTGCAATAGCTCCTGACCGTCGGTGATGGATATGCATCGTTGGAGGATGCCTGAGGGGCTGCGGTGGTAGAGCTCCTTCTCGTCACCCAGCAAAACGAACGACTTGGTGCGCCGCGCCAGTCGCTGAGCTTCGGCTCTGTCGAGGGGTAGCTCTCCTCGGAGGAGATATTATAGGTACGGGGGTCTGCCAGTTTCGATTAGGCGTGACCCCATTCCGCTCTTCCTCGACGCGCAGTGCCTCACCCTCGACGGCCGAGGGTGCCTCGGGCTGGGCCGAGGCCTCCCCGGGCTTGGGCGTGTCGTCGGTCTTGACAGAGGGTTGATGTAGGTCTCGAGAGAAGACGTCCGGGGGAACCGTTGTCCGTCCCGAGGCTATCTTAGCCAGCTCGTCCGCAGTCTCGTTGTACCGTCGAGCGATGTGGTTGAGCTCGAGCCCGTAGAACTTGTCTTCCAGGCGCCGAACCTCGTCACAGTAGGCCTCCATCTTCGGGTCGCGGCAGTGGGAGTTCTTCATGACTTAGTCGATGACAATCTGCGAGTCGCCACGAGCGTCGAGGCGCCGAACCCCTAGCTCGATGGCGATGCACAACCCGTTAACCAGAGCCTCGTACTCGGCCACGTTGTTTGACGCCAGGAAATGGAGGCGCAACACGTAGCGGAGGTGCTTCCCGAGGGGTGAGATGAAGAGCAGGCCCGCACTCGCTCCTGTTTTCATCAGTGACCTGTCGAAATACATGGTCCAGAGTTCCGGTTGGATCGGAGCTGCTGGAAGCTGGGTGTCGACCCATTCAGCCACAAAGTCCGCCAAGACTTGGGACTTGATGGCCTTCCGAGGAGCGAACGAGATTGTCTCGCCCATGATCTCCACCGCCCATTTTGCAATCCTACTCGAGGCCTCTCGGCACTGGATGATCTCCCCCAGGGGGAAGGATGACACCACAGTCACCGGATGAGACTCGAAGTAGTGTTGCAACTTTCGCCGCGTCAGAATTACCGCGTACAGTAGCTTCTGAATTTGCGGGTAGCGGATTTTGGTCTCGGATAGTACTTCACTGATGAAGTAGACCGGCCTCTAGACAAGCAATGCATGCACTTCTTCCCGTCTCTCGACCACGATCGCGGCGCTGACCACCTGAGTGGTTGCGACTACATAGATCAAGAGGGCTTCTCCCGCAGCGGGGGGCACCAGGATGGGCGCGCTTGTAAGGAGCGCCTTTAAGTTCCCGAGGGCTTCCTCATCCTCGATGGTCCAAGTGAAGCGCTCGGTCTTCCTTAAGAGGCGGTACAGGGGTAGGCCTCTTTCGCCGAGGCGCGAGATGAAGCGGCTCAGAGCCGCAAGGCATCCCATGACCCTCTGTACTCCTTTCAAGTCCTTGATAGGCCCCATGTTGGTGATGGCCGTGATTTTCTCCGGGTTGGCCTTGATGCCCCGCTCGGAGACGATGAACCCCAGGAGCATGCCTCGGGGGACTCCGAAGACACTTCTCGGGATTGAGTTTTACGCCTTTCGCCTTGAGACACTTGAATGTCGTTTCAAGGTCAGTGAGGAGGTCGGAGGCTTTCCTCGTCTTGACTACGATGTCATCGACGTAAGCCTCGACCGTTCGGCCAATGTGCTCTCCGAACACGTGGTTCATGCACCTTTGGTATGTCGCGCCTGCATTCCTTAAACCGAATGGCATAGTAATATAGCAGTACATGCCAAAAGGTGTGATGAAAGAAGTCGCGAGCTGGTCAGACTCTTTCATCCTGATTTGGTGATACCCTGAGTAGGCATCGAGGAATGACAGGGTTTCGCACCCAGCAGTGGAATCCACGATTTGATCGATGCGAGGCAGAGGATAGGGAACCTTCGGACATGCTTTGTTTAGACCAGTGTAGTCTACACACATCCTCCATTTCCCACCTTTCTTTTTCACAAGCACAGGGTTGGCTAGCCATTCGGGATGGAATATCTCTTTGATGAACCCTGTAGCCATCAGCTTGTGGATCTCCTCGCCTATGGCTCTGCGCTTTTCTTCGTCGAATCGGCGCAGAGGCTGCTTCACGGGTCGGGCTCCAGCTCGGATATCCAGCGAGTGCTCGGCGACATCCCTCGGTATGCCAGGCATGTCCGAGGGACTCCACGCAAAAACCTCGGCGTTTGCGTGGAGAAAGTTGACGATCACTGCTTCCTATTTGGGGTCGAGCTCGGAGCCGATCCGGACTTGCTTGGAGGCGTCGTTGCTGGGGTCGAGAGGGACGGACTTAACCGCCTCTGCTGGCTCGAAGTTGCCGGCGTGGCGCTTCGCATCTGGCACCTCCTTGGAGAGGCTCTCCAGGTCGGCGATGAGGGCCTCGGATTCGGCGAGGGCCTCAGCGTACTCCACGCACTCCACGTCGCATTCGTACGCGTGTTGGTACATGGATCCGACGGTGATGACCCCGTTGGGGCCCGACATCTTGAGCTTGAGGTAGGTGTAGTTGGGGATGGCCATGAACTTGGCGTAGCATGGTCTCCCCAGCACTGTGTGGTAGGTTCCTCGGAACCCAACCACCTCGAACGTGAGGGTTTCCTTTCGGAAGTTGGAGGGAGTCCCGAAGCAGACGGGCAGATCGAGTTGCCCAAGGGGTTGGACGCGCTTCCCGGGGATGATCCCGTGAAAGGGCGCCGCACCGGCCTGGATCGTGGACAGATCGATCTGCAAGAGCCCGAGGGTCTCGGCATAGATGATGTTGAGGCTGCTGCCTCCGTCCATGAGGACCTTGGTAAGCCTGACGTTGCCGATGACGGGATCGACAACGAGCGGGTACTTCCCTAGGCTCGACACGTGGTCGGGGTGGTCGCCTTGGTCAAAGGTGATAGGCTTGTCGAACCAGTCTAGGTAGACTGGCGCCGCCACCTTCACCGAGCAGACCTCTCGGCGCTCCTGCTTGCGGTGCCGAGCCGAGGCGTTCGCCACTTGCCCACCGTAGATCATGAAGCAGTCGTGGACCTCGGGGAACTCCTCTGCTTTGTGGCCCTCCTTCTTGTCGTTGTCATGGCCTTTGCCACCTTCCGCTGGGGGCCCAGCCTTATGGAAGTAGCGTCGAAGCATGACGCACTCCTCAAGGGTGTGCTTGACGGGACCCTGATGATAGGGGCATGACTCCTTGAGCATCTTGTCGAACAGGTTGGCCCCTCCAGGAGGCTTCCGAGGGTTCCTGTGCTCGGCAGCGGCGACAAGATCTGCGTCGGCGGCGTCGCGTTTCGCATGCGACTTATTCTTGCCCTTCTTCGTGCCGCGCTGAGCGGATGCCTCGGGGACGTCTTCCTGCTGGCGTCCCTGAGGCTGCTTATCCTTCCGGAAGATGGCCTCGACCGCCTCCTGACCAGAGGCAAACTTGGTGGCGATGTCCATCAGCTCGCTCGCCCTGGTGGGAGTCTTGCGACCTAGCTTGCTCACCAGGTCGCGACAAGTGGTGTCGGCGAGGAACGCGCCGATGACATCTGAGTCGGTGATGTTGGGCAGCTCGGTGCGCGGCTTCAAAAATCGCTGGATGTAGTCCCGCAGAGATTCTCATGGCTGCTGGCGGTAGCTTCAGAGATCCCAGGAGTTCCCAGGGCGCACGTATGTGCCCTGGAAGTTTCCGGTGAAGGCTTTGACCAGGTCGTCCCAGTTGGTGATCTGCGCAGGAGGCAGATGCTCCAGCCAGGCTCGGGCGGCGTCGGAAAGGAACAGGGGGAGGTTACGGATGATGAGGTTGTCATCGTTCGTTCCACCCAGCTGGCAGGCCAGCCGGTAGTCCGCGTGCCACAGTTCTGGCCTTGTTTCCCCCGAGTACTTGGTGATGGTAGTCGGGGCTCGGAACCGGGTCAGGAACGGCGCCCGTCGTATGGCCTGGCTGAAAGCTTGCGGACCAGGTGGTTCGGGCGAGGGACTCCGATCCTCCCCGCTGTCGTAGCGTCCCCCATGCCTGGGGTGGTAGCCTCGGCGCACCTTCTCGTCGAGGTGGGCTCGACGGTCACGGTGGTGGTGCTCGTTGCCGAGGCGACCCGGGGCTGCAGGCGTTGCGTCCCGCGTGCGCCCGGTGTGGACCGAGGCTTCCCGCATGAATCGAGAAGTCGCGGCACGATGCTCCGGGGGTACCCTTGCCTTCGGGAGGTAGAGCTTTCGGCCCGTCTGACCGCGGCATCCTCCAGGAGATTCTTGAGCTCTCCCTGGATACGCTGCCCCTCGGTGGTGGATGACTCCGGCATCGCTCGGAGTAGTATTGCTGCTGCAGCCAGGTTCTGGCCGACCCCACTAGAAGCTGGGGGCAGCCTTGCCCTGGCATCGTCAGCGATGCGGTGCTAGATGTCCTGGGCCAGATGACGTGCTTCTCCGGCTGGTGCTCGGCCTACCCACTCCTGCCCGATGTTCTGCCGGAGCTGCAGAAGTTGTCCTGCTTCCTCGTTGAGCCTGGCCTGCATCTCGCGGATTTGCTCGAGTTGTGTGTCCTGACCCCCCCCCCCCCCCCGCAGAGACTGGGACCACAGCTAGCTCCCGAAGGATGTCAACGCGAGGCGCAGGCCTAGGGGGATCGCCGTCCTCCGGCATACCAAGGTGGTTGCCTTCGTCGAGACCCCCTAGATTGACGTGGAAACATTCGCGACTTGGGCCACAGTCCTCATCGTCAAGGCTGTGGCCACCATCGGAGTAATCGGAGAGGTAGTAGTGACATGCGGTCATGAAGTGTCGCATGGCACTGGGGTTACCGAGCCCGGAGAAATCCCAACCAGAGTCGGGCTTGTCATCTTCCTCGGAACCCGAGGGCCCGTAGGTCGAGACGGCCGTCAGTCGGTCCCAGCAGGTTGACCACATATGGTACCCCGGAAGGTTAGGATATGCCTTTATGAAAGCGTCCACCGAAGCGGGGTCGCTTGGTGGGTCGAAGCTGAATCTAAAAGGCACAGGGTGGAAAACGAACGGTACCTCTTGATCGACAGATGGTGACGAAGTCGCGTCGGGGACGGACTGCATTGTTATCTCAGGTACGAGGCTAAAGCTCAGTAAGTCCTTCGCGAGCGTGCTGGCGTCATCCGTCCGCTTGGGGTTGGCATGTTGCGGGGAAACGACGCTCGTCTTTGTCTCAGACGCGAGGTCAACGCCTGACGTGTCCCCCGCTGGGGCGCCGGCGTCGTCGACTCGCTCGACAGCCAACGAGGTGCCGCCTCCTGCTTGGCCATGGTTGCCCTGCCTCCTCCTCCTACGGCGGGGAAGGTGACGGGACAGGCCCGGATGCTGCTCTTCCGCCATGGGGGGAAGACGTCGCCGATTCCGCCGCCGCTGGGCGGGCTGACGACCGTCATTGTCGTTGTCGCGTGGCGGAGGAAGGAGTACCATGTCGTAACTGCCGTCGAGGGACATGAACTCGAGACCTTCGAAATGGAGCAGCGTCCCGGGCTGGAGAGGTTGCTGGAGACTACCCATCTGGAGCTTGACGGGAAGCTGTTCGTCAACACGCAGCAGGCCCCTACCTGGCGCGCCAACTGTCGTCGTTTCGACCCTAGGGGGTCCCTGGACCGACGAGTAAATTGTCATTGCGTGCCCCAGCCCAGATGGGTCGGCGCGAGGCAGAACACAAGAAGGGGGGAAAACCGCGGCTTCGTGTTGTCCTGCGCCCAGGGTGGATGCGCTTGCAGTAGGGGGTTACAAGCGTTCGCGAGGGAGAGAGAGAGAGAGACTATCCGTCAGCCCGTCCTCCCGCGCGGCCACCTCCTCGTACGAGGGCCCTGGACCTTCCTTTTATAGATGTAAGGAGAGGGCCCAGGTATACAATGGGGGTGTAGCGATATGCTAACGTGTCCGGCAGAGAGGATCCAGAGCCCTATGTACATGCCGATGTGGCTGTCGGAGAGGTGTTAGTGCCATGTGCATGTGATGTCGTGGCCGTCGGAGGAGCGCTTGAGCCCTGTAGAAGCACAGTTGTCGGGGCTGTCGGGTCCTTGCTGACGTCTCCTTGCTTCCGTAGGGGGCTGAGAACCGCCGTCGTCATGGGAGCATGTGGGGTGCCATCATTACTTGTTTACCGGGGCGAGCCAGATGGGACGCCAGTCTTGTTCCCCATAGCCTGAGCTAGCTAGGGGTAGGGTAATGATGTACCCCCCTGTAACGTGGTCGGTCCGAGCCCAAGGTCGGGCAAGGCGGTGACTCCTCCGAGGTTGAAGTTGAGGCCGAGCTCTGGGGTCGGGCGAGGCTGTAACACTCAAAAATGTAATAAAGAGAATAGAGATAATCTCAATAGTTTGTGGCCTCTACTATTCATTACATGTGATCAACCCTAGTTGAAAGTGGATAATTAGAACAAGGAACACATAAATAACATGTGCATCATGCTGGATTTTATTTTGTGTGCATTTTGTGACAATATAAAAAATGATGTTACCAGAAATGGATTTAAGTCCAAAGTAGAATCGGACATCTAAAAGAAATCCTAGAAAAGGAAAGAAAGAAAATTTTATGTGAGTAAAAATAATATAAAATAAATAAGTAAAATATTATTTCTATACTAGAATTTTAATGTGACACCTGATTCATGGGTGAGCTCATAAGCAGATTCAAATTCAATTTTGAATTCAAAATATTTATGAATAAGAAAAACAGAAAATAAAAATAAAATAAAAACTAAACACACCTAACTGGGCCGCAGAAACCCTTTTTGACCCAACTTCGAATCACCTGCGGGCGCGGCCCAACTCCACGCTCGCGGGCGCGGCCGCATCCACTCTGCAACTGACCTGGTGGACCCGCGCGTCAGTCGCTGTTTCACATCCACGTTGAATCGCCCTCTCGCTGCTCCGTCGGGCCCACGCGTCAGTCGCTGCTCCCTCCCCTTCGTAACGAAGCCGCGAGATCCTCGCCGCGCGGACCGCGCCTACCTCGCGCGGGGAGCTCTCCGGGGACCTCGGAGTTGCGCAACGGCCGTGCTCCTACACGTTTTAATGACCGCGTTTCCGTCACCCCGACACCCTTGACTGTCTCCCGTTCTCTAGAACTCAAAAGCGCCACCGCCGTGGTAGAACTCAGTCCGCCGCGCGCTAAGTGTCGCTCGCCGTCGATTTGCCCTCCGTTGAGCGTGCGGGTTCACCTCCGTGATACCTTGAAGCCGGCGCAAGGGTCTCCCGGGCTTGTCTTCGTCCCTGGAGCACTGAATTGCTCGTCGGTGTCGAACTGGACCAGGGAGTCGCGCCATCACGTCGTCGGACTCGTCCTCGCGACGAAAGGCTGGTATGACCGATCTGGCGAGTTCACCTCCCTCTCCCCTTTCCCTCGATGTAGTTTCGCTCGGTTTAGGTTGGTAGGCCACCGATTCGCCGAATCCGGCGAGGGCGCCACCGCGGTCTATGCCGCGCCACCGCTCTGTCGCGCCGGGGGTAGAAGATGGACCAGGCGTCGTTCATCTGTTGCGCGACGGCCGCGATTAGAAGTTGGGTACCGGTTCGGTGGGACCTGGTCCGTGCCACATGATCTTGATCCAACGCGCTAGGTTGCTCCTTGTTATTTTAAATCTTGACTGCGCGTGCTCGATCCGACGGCTAGGAGCGTATATCTGTTTATCTGGGTCTCGATCTAATCCTGACCGCAAATCAGGATCCAACGGCCGAAGTCTTTCCATACCCCTTCGCGCTGGCACTTTTGTTAAAGAGCCCCTCTGGATGTAGGAAATGAACCCGCAATCCGCAGGGTTGTTCCCTGTGTCTTTGGCAACTTCCCCTGAGGCCCCTGAGTTCTCTATAAATAGTGCGCCCAGTCCAGAGCTCGTTTAAATCGAATAAATGATTTGGAAATTGGATTTTTAATATGAAAATAAACCCTAGAACTTGTTTATTTCATAGAAAATTCATATGAACTCCAAATTGATCCATTCAACTTTCTAAATTTTTGTAATATTATTCTCTGTCACTTATAGTATCTGTTGTGTCATGAAAGCAGTAATAAAAATAATTTCTCACTTAATCATATTTTAAGCACATAAAACCTTTGAAAATTCATATCTTAAAATCTATAACTCCAAAAATTATGGGTCCTGTTCCTAGGATTTTATTTTATTGTGTATATTATTATCATGCATTTTATTTACATGTTTGGTGTGATGTTGATTTTCTCTATATACTATACTTGTTTGTATTGTGGCGAGTAGAAGAGCCCGTGTCTGAGGATCCTGATGAGCAGTAGATAGAAGTAGCTGAGCAGGAGCTCATTGAAGGCAAGTTGTGCCCTTGACCACTTTTTACCCAATAATGTTCTTTAATGTCACATGTTCATGCATAGGTTTAATTTTGATGGGACCCGATAGGTCACCCTAGATTGTTTATCTCATTACCTTGTTTACCCCTGAATCACTTGGGTAGTTTGCTATTGCTTTACATGGTTTTGGGATAATCATTTATTATATCCATGTTCCAGTTATTTTGTTATTTTATTTATGTTCATGTCAAGACCATTAATGTTAATTGGAACATGGAGCTTAACTTGAGAAACACGTGCCACCATAAGGGTTTATGGACGCCCTTGGCTGATTAATTAGGAAAGCTAGTGGAAGACTACCTTACCCGAAAGGGGCAAGGGCAGTAGAGGAGTTGCATGCAAGGAGGTTCTCGGGTTGATTTTGCTGCGATGGCGGTCAGACGGGGGATTCTTGCAAGTGCGCTTCTCATAAACTGTAGCAGGTTTTCGGAAGCTAGTGGAACTTTGTAAAGGCCTCGTAGTGGATCCCTAGCCATTCACCTTGGTAGTGTCTAAGGGTCTAGCTAACCCTGGCGACATGGGATACACGACTTGTGGGTAAAGGGTACAACCTCTGCAGAGTGTAAAACTGGTATACTAGCCAAGCTCACGGTCATGAGCAGCTCAGGACTCTCTGATGATTAAATTATGGAACTTAAACTCAATTTGTCATATGCATTGCATCGCAGGTGATGTTGTTACTTTTGTTCTACTACTTAATTGGGTTGGTATTTACTTATACTTAGTAATTGCTAATAAAATTTTGACCAACTTTAAAAGCAATGCTCAGCTCTAACCATCCTCTTTGGTAAGCCTTACACTTCACGTGAGCTCCCACCTTTGGCGAGTTCGTGCACATTATTCCCCACAACTTGTTGAGCGATGAACGTATGTGAGCTCACTCTTGCTGTCTCACACCCCCACAGGTCAAGAACAGGTACCGCAGGATGAGGCGTATGGAGGATGCTGCGATGAGTTCGTGAGAGATCTAGGCCGTCGTCTCCCAGTGAACTTTGGGTTGCTGGACCGTTGTCTCCATATAATGTAATTATTTATTTATTTTGTACAAAACTCTGATTATATAGTAAAGATGTGACATTCGATCCTGTGCCATGATTCATCATATGTGTGAGACTTGGTCCCAGCACACCTGGTGATTATGTTCGCGCCCGGGTCTTGGTGCCCCGAAACCCGGGTGTGACAGAAGTGGTATCAGAGGAATGTTGACTGTAGGACGAAACCTAGATAGAACTGTACAACCATTATCTACTTACCTTTGCTACTCTGATTATTTTCTAAACTTCTCTTAATCTTTTCTCATCTATTTCCGCTTTACTCTGATTATTCTTACCTTTTCACTTCTAAAGACAAACTTGGATTTCACACTTTGAAATCCTGTGGTTAAAGTGACTTTTTGGAATAGGAGACCTACTCTTAGGAACAAAAATAAAACTATTTTTATAGATATCTATGAATTTGAATGTTTTGTTCTTATGATACTTGTTTGATTTGGATCTTTGATTGAGTGTGATGAGTTGTGGAGTAATGTCCACAATTACATCTGCATATACATATAGAAAAAAATGATTATAAAAATAACTAGACAAACTAGATTATCCCTCATTAAAGTATCTAGCCTAACAATATCCATCTCATCTTAAAATATTCTATCCTACACTCATAAATCCATCTTATCCTAAAAAAAATACTCATCTTATCTTGAAAAGGGTCTTATGACATCCTAATAGATCTAACTGACCTCAAAAGATTCTACCTTATCCTTATGGAATCATCTTACCCTAATAAGCATATTTACCCCACACTAGTAACAACCGGGATCTAATCCAAAATAATGAGATCTTAACTAGTCTAATCTAGTCATATCCAATCTAATCTCGATCCTATCTAATCTTATATGATCTAATCTAGTGTGAGTTACTCAATGCTGGTACAAAGGATAAGGCCATACTTCTAATTCACTTACGCCTAAATTGGTGACTTAGATCAACTCGGCCATACCCAACAACTTGACCTACATGATAGGTTACATAACCTATCCCACCCGTCTAGAAGCAAACGACCAAACCAGATTCTGACTAACCTCATTAAACTCATAGCCATCTACTAAACCAGCTGCTCTACCTACGTGTACATACAGATCTATCTTAACCAAGACACCAATACGAAGAAGATCAACCTCATCAAGGAAAGGATAAGAGTCACCGTCAAGGAAGGTAATCGTCAAGGATAAAAGTCAAACCAGATCTCTAGATGCATCAAGATCCACCATCCGGGATAGAAGTTTTTCTTGCCTAACCTTCTCTTATCCTAAGCTTTTCTAAATCTCACTTATTAGCTAAAACATAATATGTGCATGTTTTCTAGCCACACTTGCTAATGAACAGAAACTTTTGGGAGCATTAAAACTAATTGAAAACAAAAAGTTAAAAAAACTTTCTATATCCCTTCCTTGCAAATCTCGAGGACGAGATTATTTTTAAGGGGGTAGGATTTGTAATACTCAAAAATGTAATAAAGATAATAGAGATAATCTCAATAGTTTGTGGCCTCTACTATTCATTACATGTGATCAACCCTAGTTGAAAGTGGATAATTAGAACAAGGAACACATAAATAACATGTGCATCATGCTGGATTTTATTTTGTGTGCATTTTGTGACAATATAAAAAAATGATGTTACAAGAAATGGATTTAAGTCCAAAGTAGAATTGGACATCTAAAAGAAATCCTAGAAAAGGAAAGAAAGAAAATTTTATGTGAGTAAAAATAATATAAAATAAATAAATAAAATATTATTTCTATACTAGAATTTTAATGTGACACCTGATTCATGGGTGAGCTCATAAGCAGATTCAAATTCAAATTTGAATTCAAAATATTTATGAATAAGAAAAACAGAAAATAAAAATAAAAGAAAAACTAAACACACCTAACTGGGCCGCAGAAACCCTTTTTGACCCAACTTCGAATCACCTGCGGGCGCGACCCAACTCCACGCTCGCGGGCGCGGCCGCATCCACTCTGCAACTGACCTGGTGGACCCGCGCGTCAGTCGCTGTTTCACATCCATGTTGAATCGGCCTCTCGCTGCTCCGCCGGGCCCACGCGTCAGTCGCTGCTCCCTCCCCTTCGTAACGAAGCCGCGAGATCCTCGCCGCGCGGACCGCGCCTACCTCGCGCGGGGAGCTCTCCGGGGACCTCGGAGTTGCGCAACGGCCGCGCTCCTACATGTTTTAATGATCGCGTTTCCGTCACCCCGACACCCTTGACCGTCTCCCGTTCTCTAGAACTCAAAAGCGCCACCGCCGTGGTAGAACTCAGTCCACCGCGCGCCAAGTGTCGCTCGCCGTCGATTTGCCCTCCGTTGAGCGTGCGGGTTCACCTCCGTGATCCCTTGAAGCCGGCGCAAGGGTCTCCCGGGCTTGTCTTCGTCCCTGGAGCACTGAATTGCTCGTCGGTGTCGAACTGGACCAGGGAGCCACGCCATCATGTCGTCGGACTCGTCCTCGCGACGAAAGGCTGGTATGACCGATCTAGCGAGTTCGCCTCCCTCTCCCCTTTCCCTCGGTGTAGTTTCGCTCGGTTTAGGTTGGTAGGCCACCGATTCGCCGACTCCGGCGAGGGCGCCACCGCGGTCTATGCCGCGCCACCGCTCTATCGCGCCGGGGGTAGAAGATGGACCAGGCGCCGTTCATCTGTTGCGCGACGACCGCGATTAGAAGTTGGATACCGGTTCGGTGGGACCTGGTCTGTGCCACACGATCTTGATCCAACGCGCTAGGTTGCTCCTTGTTATTTTAAATCTTGACCGCACGTGCTCGATCCGACAGCTAGGAGCGTATATCTGTTTATCTGGGTCTCGATCTAATCCTGACCGCAGATCAGGATCCAACGGCCGAAGTCTTTCCATACCCCTTCGCGCTGGCACTTTTGTTAAAGAGCCCCTCTGGATGTAGGAAATGAACCCGCAGTCCGCAGGGCTGTTCCCTGTGTCTTTGGCAACTTCCCCTGAGGCCCCTGAGTTCTCTATAAATAGTGCGCCCAGTCCAGAGCTCGTTTAAATCGAATAAATGATTTGGAAATTGGATTTTTAATATGAAAATAAACCCTAGAACTTGTTTATTTCATAGAAAATTCATATGAACTCCAAATTGATCCATTCAACTTTCTAAATTTTTGTAATATTATTCTCTATCACTTATAGTATCTGTTGTGTCATGAAAGCAGTAATAAAAATAATTTCTCACTTAATCATATTTTAAGCACATAAAACCTTTGAAAATTCATATCTTAAAATCTATAACTCCAAAAATTATGGGTCCTGTTCCTAGGATTTTATTTTACTGTGTATATTATTATCATGCATTTTATTTACATGTTTGGTGTGATGTTGATTTTCTCTATATACTATACTTGTTTGTATTGTGGCGAGTAGAAGAGCCCGTGTCTGAGGATCCTGATGAGCAGTAGATAGAAGTAGCTGAGCAGGAGCTCATTGAAGGCAAGTTGTGCCCTTGACCACTTTTTACCCAATAATGTTCTTTAATGTCACATGTTCATGCATAGGTTTAATTTTGATGGGACCCGATAGGTCACCCTAGATTGTTTATCTCATTACCTTGTTTACCCCTGAATCACTTGGGTAGTTTGCTATTGCTTTACATGGTTTTGGGATAATCATTTATTATATCCATGTTCCAGTTATTTTGTTATTTTATTTATGTTCATGTCAAGACCATTAATGTTAATTGGAACATGGAGCTTAACTTGAGAAACACGTGCCACCATAAGGGTTTATGGACGCCCTTGGCTGATTAATTAGGAAAGCTAGTGGAAGACTACCTTACCCGAAAGGGGCAAGGGCAGTAGAGGAGTTGCATGCAAGGAGGTTCTCGGGTTGATTTTGCTGCGATGGCGGTCAGACGGGGGATTCTTGCAAGTGCGCTTCTCATAAACTGTAGCGGATTTTCGGAAGCTAGTGGAACTTTGTAAAGGCCTCGTAGTGGATCCCTAGCCATTCACCTTGGTAGTGTCTAAGGGTCTAGCTAACCCTGGCGACATGGGATACACGACTTGTGGGTAAAGGGTACAACCTCTGCAGAGTGTAAAACTGGTATACTAGCCGAGCTCACGGTCATGAGCAGCTCAGGACTCTCTGATGATTAAATTATGGAACTTAAACTCAATTTGTCATATGCATTGCATCGCAGGTGATGTTGTTACTTTTGTTCTACTACTTAATTGGGTTGGTATTTACTTATACTTAGTAATTGCTAATAAAATTTTGACCAACTTTAAAAGCAATGCTCAGCTCTAACCATCCTCTTTGGTAAGCCTTACACTTCACGTGAGCTCCCACCTTTGGCGAGTTCATGCACATTATTCCCCACAACTTGTTGAGCGATGAACGTATGTGAGCTCACTCTTGTTGTCTCACACCCCCCCCACAGGTCAAGAACAGGTACCGCAGGATGAGGCGTATGGAGGATGCTGCGATGAGTTCGTGAGAGATCTAGGCCGTCGTCTCCCAGTCAACTTCGGGTTGCTGGACCGTTGTCTCCATATAATGTAATTATTTATTTATTTTGTACAAAACTCTGATTATATAGTAAAGATGTGACATTCGATCTTGTGCCATGATTCATCATATGTGTGAGACTTGGTCCCAGCACACCTGGTGATTATGTTTGCGCCCGGGTCTTGGTGCCCCGAAACCCGGGTGTGACAGAGGCGGAGACCGTCTTCTGAGGTCGAGGTTGAGTCCGAGCCCTGGGGTCGGGCGAGGCGGAGACCGTCTTTCGAGGTCGAGGTTGAGTCCGAGCCCTGGGGTCGGGCGAGGCGGAGACCGTCTTCCGAGGTCGAGGCGGGGGCCGAGCCCCGGGGTCGGGCGAGGCGGAGCTTCCTATGGCGCCTGAGGCTGGACTCGCCTGTTAGCTTCACCCTAGCGGGTGGCACAGCAGTCGGAGCAGGGCAGGCGACGCTGTTTTCCTGTCAGGTCGGTCATTGGAGGGGCGAAGTGACTGCGGTCACTTCGGCCCTACCGACTGAGGAACGCGCGTCAGGATAAGGTGTCAGGCGATCCTTGCATTGAATGATCCTGCAATACGGTCGGTTGGCGAGGCGATCTGGCCAAGGTTGCTTCACTGTGAAACCTGTCCGAGCTGGGCCTCGGGCGAGTCGAAGGTGCGCCCGTTGCTTGAGGAGGCCCTCGGGCGAGGCGTGAATCCGCCCGGGTCTACTGTTCCTGCCCGAGGCTGGGCTCGGGCGAGGCGAGATCGTGTCCCTTGAGTGGACGGAGCCTTTACCTGAATTGCGCCCATCAGGCTTTTGCAGCTTGTGCTGATGGTGATTACCAGCCGAGTTTAGGAGTCTTGGGGGTACCCCTGATTATGGTCCCCGAAGTAGCCCCCGAGCCTCAAAGGGAGTGTTGGTACTCGCTTGGAGGCTTTGTCGCACTTTTTTGCAAGGGGACCGGCCTTTCTCGGTTACATTTTGTTCCGGTGGGTGCGCGCGAGCGCACCCGCCGGGTGTAGCCTCCGAGGCCTCGAAGGTGCGCCCGTTGCTTGAGGAGGCCCTCGGGCGAGGCGTGAATCCGCCCGGGTCTACTGTTCCTTCCCGAGGCTGGGCTCGGGAGAGGCGAGATCGTGTCCCTTGAGTGGACGGAGCCTTTACCTGAATTGCGCCCATCAGGATTTTGCAGCTTGTGCTGATGGTGATTACCAGCCGAGTTTAGGAGTCTTGGGGGTACCCCTAATTATGGTCCCCGACACTGCTGTTCCCTAGCCTGGGGCTGTTGGAATCGAAGTAAGGGCGATGACAAATCCATGGTGGTCGTGGACAAGACCATCGACGTGGGCGAGACACAGAAGAGTTGAAAGGATATTTTTATATGTGCATAGTACGTTTAGGGGGTGATTTAGGGGGTCGTTGTGGAAGGTGTTGATATAGGGGGTGAATTCATGTGATGTAGCATATAGGGGGAGAAATTTAGAGAGAATCGTTGCAAACATCATAATACATTGCATAGGTCACGATACGGATATAAGTATGTGTCCACATATACAAACATGTTTATAAAACTAAACCCAATTATTATTCCCTTTATGCAAGAAAAAATGATATTCGCGCAAGCAAACCCGTCATACCCGATTCGATAGCTAACATCAGGTCCCTAACCATGTTGTATATGTATACTTGAGTTAAGGTTTTTTCCTCCTCATTTTTCTCTCATCCACTTGGTCGTCGGGCGCTAACTGAAAGGAAAATGTGCCATAGGGACATTTCTATCTTTTTTTGATGATTAAGTGTTCAACACACCATCTTGAACTAACTATCTTCATATGAGTATGAGCACATGTCCATAAAAAGGTAAGTTGAAAAGATCAAGTCCAAAAGAACTCAAACAGGGGCCAAATATGCAACTTGGATTAAAATGGTATAATTGTGAGATTTTCACCTTTAGATATGTTGCATGGTCTATTACAATGTTTTGTAGTAGTTGTGTTTGGGCTCTAACACTTTTTTAGAGAAAAGCACTTTTTCGACTTGAGATGGGCTATATTGCACATCATAGAGAAACTATAAGTAAAAGATATGTTTTCTACACTTAGTCAATTGGCTTAAGTGTTAACTACGTTTGTCTAAGTCATAGGGAATCTACCCAGGAAAGCCAAAAGGAGTTGGGGGAGTTTGGCTCAAAATAGCCAAAGTTGGCCTCGTTTGGGTTGCACCAGACCTGGCTGAACTGTTCGCTCTCGGGATTTTTTAAAAAAACACCGAACCGTGAACAGTACTCGATCCGGTGTGCCACTGGACCGCCTCCAACGGCGCACAGATGATCAACAGCTAGCTGACGACATCGGACAGTCCGGTAGCTCACTGGATCGGTCCGGTGCCACCCAACTAAGGAAAGGCGCCAATCAAATCTCGGACTGGGGGCACACGGACCCAGCCCGGTGCGTCCGTAGACAGGGAAGTTTTGGAGCTTCTAAATGAAGGAGGCAACGATTCCTAGGCCCCTTGGGGCTATAAAAGGACCCCTAGGCGCCTCCAACTAGTACCCAAGTACTCCAAGAGCACACCAACACTCTGACTCTCTGTAACAAGCATTCTAGTGATTTTAGTGAGATTTGAGCGTCAGTTCTAAGCCGTTCTTGTGATATTGTGTTCTTGCACTCATGTCTTTGTCTTTCTTGTGTGTGTTGCTGTGATTTTCTCTTGTGTGTGTACTCTCTCTCCCAACCTTACTCTAAGTTATAATTGTGATCTTTTTGTAAAGCCGCAAGAGACTCCAAGTTGTGGAGATTCCTTGCAAACAAGAATACATGTGATATAAGGAAGAACCATGGCACTCAAGTTTGATCTTTGGATCCCTTTAGAGGGCGTTGATTGCAACCCCTGTCCAAAGGAGGACACCACAACATAGTGGTAGGCTTTTGTCGAACCATGACTTTCTTGCGATTTTCTTTTTTACTAAGTTCTCTTTTTTACTTATGATGCTGCTCTTAGTATAATTCATACCTTGTAAGATGAATCAAGTGAAGGGATTTTTTCTCTATTCTCCTTGACTCAAACTTGGTTTTAGTTTACTTTAACTTCATTATTAGACCAAGTTTGTGTTGTTTTAAGTCGTTTTTGTAGGATCGCCTATTCACCCCCTCTTGGTGCTCTCAATTGGTATCGGAGTCGGTCCCTTCTATTGGGTCTATCAACTCGAAGAGATGGCTAGCAATGACGCTAAAGGGAAGGGCAATGTGACCGATGAGAAGGAGAAGATCCCTGTCGATAGCGACCTCAAGGACGATGCACCCATCGACTCGGGATCAAACAAGAACAGTGATGACAAAAAGAAGCGCATCAAGAATATCATCTACTACGAGAGCAACACTTTTTCCTCTTCACAAAAGGACGACGACTCCTCCTCTTCAAAGAAAAAGATAGTTAGGTTGTCTCCAGCAACATCCTCTATATTCATCCTCTATATTTGTCTTTTATAGTCTCCTCTAAAAGATTTTATCCTCTATATCTTCTTCCTCTCCAACAATGTCCTCTAAATCACGTCCTCTATATGCAAATACCTATATTAGAGACATTTTTTATTTTTTGTACATACATATTTATCATACTCTCAAATGTATTGTACATATTTTAGTTTTGCTAAACCTATTATTTAAAGTATTCAAATGGATAGAGGATCGTTTAGAAAAACTCTATATATAGAGAATCCAGCAGCGTCCTCTAAATTTAGAGGACCGTTTAGAGACACTGCTGGAGAGAGTAGAGTACTGTTTGATACTCTATATTTAGGGTAGAGGAGCCTTTAGCGGCCCTTATTGTAGCCAGCCTTAAACAAACTATACCAAAACGTCTTTTAATTACTCTCACATTCCTTACAATGACAATGCTCATTTCCTTTCTATACATCTTAGCAAGCCTCATCACTTTGATGGGGAGGATTATTCTTGGTGGGGTCACAAAATGCGTAGTCATTTATTTTCTCTTCATCCTAGCATTTGGGGCATAATATAAAATGGAATGCACATTTTAGATATTAATGATGACAACAACAATGATATTTATGTTCAAGAAATAATTCATAAAAATGCCCAAGCTACTACTATGTTGTTAGCTTCTCTATGCAGGGAGGAATACAACAAAGTGAGCGATCTAGACATTGCCAAAGAAATTTAGGACACATTGAAGATGGAGCTCATCGAAGGTGAACTTGGAAGGTTTGTCATGAAGAGAGATGAAGAGCCAACAGAAACGTACAACAGGCTCGAGACCTTGGTGAACCAAATCCGCAGCTACAGGAGTACAAGATGGATGGATCACGATGTCGTGCGACTAATGCTAAGGTCTTTTACCATTCTTGATCAAAATCTTATAAACTTGATCCGTGAGAATCCTAGATACACAAATATGACGTCCAAGGAGATCCTTGGTAAGTTTGTAAGTGAACGCATGATAGCCAAGGAGACGAGATACATCAACGACGTCGCCAACAAGAGCCTCCCTCGCCACGAGCCGGAACCTGTCTAGGGATGGCAACGGGTTTTAAACCCACGGGTAGAGAGTTGACAAACTGGTACCCACGAGGTAAACATCAAACCCGTACCCACACCCATTACTCGTCACGAGCACAACATACAACCCACACCCACGGGTACATGCACATACGCTGGAGTATTAGTGCCCACAGTCTTCTTTTATATCATCTCTCTAGCTCCACTTAGCCAAAGTCTCTGAGGTGGCACGCTCCACACACCAGGCATACGCAGTGCAGACACAAGTGCATGACATGTATTGTTTCAATGCCAGATCACATGCTTTCCTAGGCCCATTAGTTACTAGTTAGCCCATCAAAGAATGTGAGGAGGGTGCTAGGCAGGTGCGTCCTGTTTCAGACAATGAGGATGGAGCCGACCACAGAGAGACTATATGTGTGTGTAATGCGGGTATATGAGTTTACGGGTATGGGTATAAATTTTTCATACCCGCGAGAAAAAACATGTCGGGTTAAGAATCAAACCCATACCCGTAGGTACCCACTCATACCAAAACTCGTGTCCTATCGAGTTTTTACCTGCGGGCATGCGGGTAAAATGTACCCATTGCCATCCCTAAACCTGTCGCCCTCAAAGCGACGAACAACAAGGAGGCTCTCTCCAACAAGGTGGCACAAATTGAGGCGGCTGGCCTCAACAAAGATGAGATGATGCTTGTGATCAAGCGCTTCAAGACCGGTTTGAAGGGATGCAAGGAGTACCCCAATAAGAACAAATCAAGGGGAAAGCGCATGTGCTTCAAATATGGTAAGTTTGGTCATTTCATTGCACAATGTCCTGATAATGATGTCCAGACACAAGATAAGAGCACATGGTTCTTTCTATCATGTGAAGAATGAGAGCTGCTAGCCATAGGCGCCTTCCCCTTCTCCTTAACAAAGTTTGGGGCCTTATGGCTCTTTGTGTCCTTGGCTCCCCCATGGAAGCCAAGTCCATGCTTTATGGAATGATGTCTACCAACAATGTAGGCATCTCTAGCAAATTTTATCATGTCACATTCATCTTTGAAAAATTTTAGTTGAGCGTGAAGTTTAGCAATATCATCATTCAACTTTAAAATTGTAGAGGCATGACCTATGCAAGCATTAATATCAACATCGTTACATCTATTGCAAATAGATACATGCTCCAAAGATGAACGAGCACCATTTAAATTTTCTATTCTAACATTTCAATCAATATTTGTACTCTCAAGGCTAGAAATAGAAGCATGGCATGAAGATAACTCAGAAGATAACAACTCATTTTTGTTCATGGCTAAGGCAAGGGATTTTTCTAGTTCTACAAATTTATCATGTTCCTCATAAAAGCAAATCCTCTTGCTTTTCAAGCAATATATCCTTCTCATTTAAAGCATCAATTAATTCATTAATTTTATCTACTTTAGATCTATCTAATCCCTTAAAAAAACACTATAATCTATATCATCATTGGAATCCTTATCACTAGAAGAAGTGTACTTGGGAGTGCCACATGCACATACCTTCTTCTCCTTAGCCATGAGGCATGTGTGGCGCTCGTTGGGGAAGAGGGAAGATTTGTTGAAGGAGGAGGCGGTGAGTCCCTCATCATCGTAGTCAAAGGATGAGCAATCTAAGTCCCATTCTTTGCCGATGTGTGTCTCACCCTTCTTGATGAGGACATCCTTCACTATTACCCATTGACAAAGACGCAATTGGCCCAGTTAGCCCAATTGTAGTCGGACGACGACCATGCGAGCCTCAAAATTATCCCACCTCGCTTAACTTGGGAGGAGGAAGCCACTTTAAAAGGGAGAGCCACCCTTCCCCCATCGGACTAGTCTTTTGAGGCGATTGGGCCTTTCCCTGAGTTGGGTGTTCTTAATGAACTGTTGGGCTCTAGGCAACCCTAATTTGTTGGGCCTCAACCAACCCCACCTGGCTAGGTGTATCATCTGATATCAGAGCTAGGACCCATTTTAAGAAGGTGGGAATGATGATGACATCCTCCACTATTACCCATTGGCAAAGACACAGTTAGCCCAATTGTAGTCGGATGACGACCGTGTGATCCTCAAAATTATCCCACCTCGCTTAACTTGGGAGGAGGAAGCCACTTTAAAAGGGAAAGACACCCTTCCCACATCGAACTAGTCTTTTGGGGAGATTGGGCCTTTCCCTAAGTTGGGTGTGCTTAATGAACTATTGGGCTCTGGACAACCTAATTTGTTGGGCATCGGCCAACCCCAACTGAGCTGGGTGTATCACTTGTTCTTGTAAAACTTCTTGTTTTCTTCTCCCCTTTCTTGCCTTGGTCCTGGTCATTTTTATTATTGGAACATTGTGCAATAAACTGACTAGACTTATCGCACTTGAAGCATGATCACAAGTACCATCTCATCCTCATTAAGGCTAACATCCTCAATTTGTGCCACCTTGCCGGGGAGCACCTCCTTGTTGGTCGTCACTTTGAGAGCAACGGGTTGCGGTTCATAGTGTTGAGGAAGAGGCATGTTGGCGATGTCGTCGACGTACCTAGCCTCCTTGGCCATCATTTGCCCACTCACAAATTTGCCAAAAAATTCCTCGGGTGGCATCTTTGTGTACCTGAGTTTCTCACAAATAAGGTTCACAAGATTAGGATAAAAAATGGAAAATGACCTTAGCATTAGTCGCACGACATCATGATCCGTCCATATTGTGCTCCCATAGCTTCGTGTCATGTTCACTAGGGCCTTAAGCCTGTTGTACGTTTCAGTTGGCTTTAACCCCTCTTCATGGCGAACCTTCCAAGTTCACCCTTGACTAGTGTAGCATCCCAAAAATTCAAATCTTGGAATTTTCTCACTCGCTCTAAATTCAAAATGAATTTCAAATTTCATTTCAAAATGTTTGTTTGCGAGTTGATATCAGCAAATAAAATATAGTGGTCTATATTCTCTCCAAAATCCTCCTCAAATATCCTACAAATGTTTCTCCAGTGATCCTCCTCAAATTCTTTCCAGAAATACTGACCAGATATTTCCCGAGTAATCCCCTTCATGTTCTTTCCAGAAATATTGCCCAAATATTCCACCAATATATCTCCAAGTATTTTCCACTTGAGAAATACCTTCAGAATCATTTTTCAAGTCCCTATAAATATTTTCTTCATAACTTTCCTCATGCTCATACGTATACGTATGCCTCCAGTGTCATACGGTGAGCTCTACAAGCTAATCTCACTTATACAAGACAAATACATGCTAATCTCCCACTAATCCTCTCATCCTCTCACTAATCCTCTCATCCCCCCCTAATCCCCCCACCATGGCTATAAATAGAGGGGCAAGGGCCTCCTCTCATCCCACCCCAAGCCATTTCATGGCAACTCTCTTCCCCCCCCCACACACACACCCACTCCACTTCCCACACAAGCACACACTAGCACAAGGATCGTTCGGTCGTTCTTCGATCGTTCATCCTCCTGTTCTTAGTTTGTTCGTTCGTTCGTTCGATCGTTCGTCCGATCGTTCATGGTTCGTTCATTCGTTCGTCCGATCGTTCGATCGTTCGTCCGTTCGTTCGTCCAAATAATCTTTTTCCTACCATTATACTGCCGAAATTCCGATCGTTCGTTCAATCATTCGATTGTTCATCGTTCGTTCAAAGTTCCTATTCATCGTTCATCGTTCGTTCATAGTCCATATTCATCGTTCTTCCAGATAATCTTTGTCCTACCGTTATGCTGCCGAAATTCTGATCGTTCGTTCGTCCGGTCATTCGATCGTTCGTCCGTTCGTTCATAGTTCCTATTCATCGTTCATCGTTCGTTCATCGTCACTATTCATCGTTCGTTCATACGAACTATTCACATCACTATTTACCATTACTATTTACCATTACTATTCACCATCACTATTCATCGTTACTATTCATCACCGTTACTATTCATCGTTCATCCGATCACCCCCAAATTTCAACTACTCATCCATCATGTTGTCCAGTCCACCTAAGACCAGTCAGACTCATATTCCAGTCATACGAACTCCGGTGACTGTGATTTTCCTTCCAATAGGGAACTTCCCATCTGGTCACCCATCCCAGGTTTCTCCAAGTTGAGCACGCTTAACTTTAAGATTCCTTCGAACCAGGTTTCCAAACTCAGATTCCAATAATTCTCGTTTCTAAATTCTTATCAAACTATTCCCTATCCAACCATGTCATCCCTTAAGCATGGTCCATATTCCAGAAAACTCCCGAAATACTCTTGTCCCATATTCTGCCTATAACTCTCCTGTTCATACTAAGTCAGACGATTCATTCGTCACTATTCTCACCAACAGTGAACTTCACTGTGCTACACCACATACACCCAGCTATAAATACACCCAGCTACCCTCTCCCTCTCCACACACTCAACACCCTCAGCTAAGGCAAACACCCCACCCACTCAGTTACTCTGCTCTGCCGGCTACACGCATAGTGTCGCTTCGCCTCCAGTCCACCCTCCTGGTAAGCACCTCCGCTCCACCACCAGTAATATCACAACACCACATGACATAGATTCTACTCAAGACTCTACCCATCCATATATCACTATTCTGACCACTATACTAAATATTTGTTGGTATACTTGCTTGTTTGTATGTTTGCTTATTCATGTTGCATAATTATCGGAGCGTTCGTGTTGTCTCATGGAGGCCAGATCTGCAAGTCTACGCCAGGAAGTGGAGCCAGAAGCCAGTTCCACGAGCTCCCCTTCCCCCTTCGCCGAATAAGCACGACAAGCTCACTGGATCCCTTTGATGCATAAATTACCTATGATTTTTCAACCATAACCCTCAGCCTGTTATTTTATGCATGATGTGATTTTGAGACAAGTTATTATGGCCACTCAGCCGCTTGCCGCAATCAATCCTTGATATAATTGTTCCAAATGATTTGAGAAAATGTGTGAGTTTTCAAAAGAAAATGCTTTTCAAAATGTGTATGATGAAGGGTTTTCACCCTTATCACCTTTGAGTAGGGACGATCAGGGACTCCCTGGTTTAGGGGAGGGCCTAAGGTGATGGCTCAGCTGGTTTAGGCGTGAGCAGAAGGATTGTCCCCTCGTATAAGGACAAGTTTGTCATCTTTCACTACCTGTACTCATGATAAGTACAACCACTCGAGACTGTGTGGGCAGTCACTCAATCTGAACTCGTACGGTCCAACCCTAGGGTTATGAAGGCTGGGGAGCACCGGGAGGATAAGGAGGGGGAAAGTTTTGTCCGGTTTGGACATGGTGGTGGCCTGACTCCTTCTGGTATAACCGTTAAGGTTAGGACGTGCGAGGAAGGAAAGGGATTCGGATTCGGATCTCATTGGCCATGAGATCGCAGAGCCGGACTAGTGGGTAAAGTGTACCCCTCTGTGCAGAGTTCAAACCTATTCGAATAGTCTGTGTCCATAGGAATGGACGAGTCTGGTGTGGTATGGCAATTAGTGTTTTGTTTTTTACAAAAAAGAGGTGCGTTTGAGAAAAGTGGTTTTTAAAAGGTCTGGCGGTTGGGCCGTGAGCTATGGTGGACGGGAAGTCCAGTAGCTGTTTTTGAAAATGAAAACCAGTGGGAAACTGCTGAGATACTTGGATGGTTTAGTCCAGGGGATTTTGTTCTATACTGAAAAACTTTCTGCTCCTTTTGGAGAGGATGCGCTTTGCAAAATACAAAATGTTTTTCAAAACAACCCTGCATAAAATATTGCTCTTTCTGCAAAATATCATGAGCTCCACATATTCCATGCATTATATCTGATTTCCCCATTCCGCGGGTGAAGGTGGGCTGCTGAGTACGTTTGTACTCACCCTTGCTTATTTGTTGTTTTTCAGAAAAAGGAGATCGGGTAAGAGTTACGACTGTTCCCAACCTTGCCTGTGGCTATTGGACCGCTAATTTGCTTCGCTGCGTATATCGGACTGCTTCAGCCCCACTCTGATGATATGTCCTGAGTTGTGGACCAACTCTTAAAGTTGATCGCCACCTTTATAGGTTTGTCTCGTTTAAGCATATCTATAATCATCTGATGTATAAATGTGTTTACTAGCCTCCTGGGACTAGTAATTGTATCACATTTGAGTCCCAGAGGATCTGGGGCGCTTCAGGTGGTATCAGAGCTGTTAGGTTGGCCGCAGGACGTAACCCTTAGCCTTGATCCAAAAGTTTTTGAGTCACAACTATTTTCTTAAAAAAATTCTTGCTCTCATCCCTTCATTTAAAAAATGCTTGCCCCGTTTCCTTCTCTCAGAAGTCAGATGGAGGTTCATTGTCAAACCAGCTTTTGCCAGAATGAAGATGGTTTCCCCAAGTTATTGAGAGCATGCACAGTTCGCCTTGGAATCAGAAGCCAGCCAGAGTATGAAGGTCGTGAATTCGTCGAGCATGGCACAGAGAAGTGTGTCGTGACTGTATACATTGGATCCAGTCTGCACCATGTGGAATGGAGTGTCACTGCTGCTGGGCACAGATTCAGAGACACTTGCCAAGTCATCACTCGCAAGGCATTGAGGGCCCTGTGTCAGATTTATGAAGAAGAAGTGGCCGACACACCGCTCAGATTCTTTCCGCCCTTTCAGAGAGACTGTCCCATTTGGATGGCCAGGATGCGTGCATTGGTAGGGCAACATCTGCTTGAGGACGACCCCTTACTCGTGTACCTCACTGCATACCTGCTCACCCTGGATGCACAATATGATTTCTTGGCTCGGCACCACCGTCGGATGATTGCCCGAGCAGAAGATGCAGAGAAGCGCAACCGTAAGTTCCATGTGGATCTCACCACAGCTCAAGCCCGTGCAACTGCATTGGAAAGTCGTGAAGTCATTGCGGTTGAAGCCCTGAAGCAAGCCAAGGATGAGCATGTCCAGAAGTTGATGGAGGCCTACTTGGTAACCCACAACCAACATAGAGCCCTGCGGATCCAAGAGCCCGCTTCATCCAACCCAGTTCAACCCATCAAAGCTGAAGACCCCCAGATTCTTGAAGGTCACCCGATCTCTATCAGAGGAGAGAAAAAGGCTTGGGAACTACCAGAAGGAGCCATAGTCTTGGAAGGAATTCTAGTCTTCCCTCAGGCTATGGATAAGCAAGAGCACCCCGAGTCCTCCCAAGATCCCCTGCCGGAGTTGTTTGAGCCCCTCACCATGAAGAAGATTCCAGCACCATCCCTTGAAGTCAAGGAAGAAGCTGCAAGCACCCCACCAGCACTACCGCCCTCTGAGGAGCTACAAGAGCCAGTCGCCGCCAGAAGAAGTCATCAACATCAGCTCCCTCTTGACCCATCCAGGAGATGTCTCAGATTGAAGTTGTGTGCAAGCCTTGCCAGAAGAGAAGCTGCCTAGTCTGAAGTTAGTTATGCCCAGTCCTCTGCGTGCATTGGGCAGTGAAGTTTTTCTTCACTTTGGTCAGAGCCCTGCATGTATGAGAGGTAATCGTGTAGACTCATGTTTTGCAAAACTCTAATTGTGTGCCCCCTAGGGCATTTCAAAATGAATTTCGCTTGATGTTTTCTCCCCTTTTGAGTGCATATGTGATGCTTTAACATTAGTGCTCATAAGTGCATTTAGCATAGTTCTCAATTCAGGAGCCAAGCAATAGTAGTTATGCTTAGCCCCCCCGAATCTGAGTAGTCCGTGCTTTGAAAAACTCTATTCTTCCCTTATTCAAAACATTTGATTTGTTTGTGCTTATCATTGCTGAGCTTGTGTGTTTTCTTTCTTTTTAAGAAAGTTTTCTCTAAAAACATAGATCACAAATTAGAGCTAATCCTCACCTTATGCTTCCATTCTCATCTTAACCCATCTCAAGAGAAAAGCACCTTGCCCAAGAAGATACCGAGAAGCTTACCCTTGAAGCCTGGAATAAGCTACAGAAGAAACCAGTCTAGCCGCTCAGTCAAAAGGACCGACCGTGAGAATCAAAGCACTATCCCTGAGTCAAAGTAAACAGGAAAAGAGGACAAAAGGAGTTATTACCATACAGAGAGGCAAAGATTCTTGGAACCAGAGACCACAAACATCAGGGTCATTGACCCCACCACTCACCCGTGCCCCTCGCACGTGAGCCCGCCTCCATGCGCACTACCGCCACCCACGCCCCCTTTGCAGCGCACTACCGCCACCCACGCCCCCTTTTGCAGCGCACCCACCACCATCGTCGCCGGCAACAAGCCCCCCTTCCCCTTATCGCACCTGCTGCCTCGTGTCACCTGCTCCATCACTACCACTCCACACCCCACCGAGCACCCCCGCTCGCCTATAAAACCCCCCCACCAGCTCCCTCAACTCCCATCTCGCTCAAAGCAAAGCACACTCCAGATAAATCTCCTCTGCCAAATCGCAAGCAACTCCATTTTCCACTCCATCGCCCCTAAGATCACAATGTTTGGTGATTCTTGGGTTGAAGACTGTTGTACATGGTTCATAGTCTTTGGTTTCCTCCTCTGTGTGATGGTAATACTCTTTGATAGAATCCTCCAGTGGGAAGAGCAAAGAGAAAGAAAGGGTCAGTGAGAAAAGAAAAAAACAGTGAAAAGAAGATAATGAAGATAAGATAAGAAGAAGGTTCTCCCAGAATCAACACTGTGTCAGTCATCTCTCCGCAGCCTGGTCAAGTAGCAACAACAGAAGAAGGCCCCGTAACACCCTAGTTATGAGGTACTTCAAGGAGTTCAAATCCCCAAGATTCAAGAGTTCTATCCTCATTCTTTTTAAGTGGGGTAGTGTTCCAGTAAGGTTCCTGCTATGGAGAAAAAGAAGGCCTGTAGCAAGCTTGTCAAGGACCAGATCATCAAAGCATATAAGTTTCTGGATGAGAAGTGGTCACCCAAGTTTTGTTGATGAAGCACCAGAAGACCAATCAAGGAAGTGGTCCATGTGGGAGTTCACAAGAGGAAGGTTTGTGTGTTGGCATCGATGCTTCCTCAATAAGCTAGCTGCCAAGCAAAATCTAGAAGCCTGAAGATGATCTTTGAGTAGCCAGAATCAGCGTTTGCAATCAGCAATCGGATGCTCCTCAAAGGCCAGATTTCGTTGAAGCTCCATCTCCTCGAAGTGTCTGCAAAGTGAAAATATGTAGCTGAAGTAAAGCTATACCCATAACCCTTCTAAGCCGAATCTCGAGGACGAGATTCATTTTAAGTGGGGTAGATTTGTAGCATCCCAAAAATTCAAATCTTGGAATTTTCTCAAACTTGCTCTAAATTCAAAATGAATTTCAAATTTCATTTCAAAATGTTTGTTTGCGAATTGATATCAGCAAATAAAATATAGTGGTCTATATTCTCTCCAAAATCCTCCTCAAATATCCTACAAATGTTTCTCCAGTGATCCCCCTCAAATTCTTTCCAGAAATACTGCCCAGATATTTCCCGAGTAATCCCCTTCAAGTTCTTTCCAGAAATATTGCCCAAATATTCCACCAATATATCTCCAAGTATTTTCCTCTTGAGAAATACCTTCAGAATCATTTTTCAAGTCCCTATAAATATTTTCTTCATAACTTTCCTCATGCTCATACGTATACGTATGCCTCCAGTGTCATACGGTGAGCTCTACAAGCTAATCTCACTTATACAAGACAAATACATGCTAATCTCCCACTAATCCTCTCATCCCTCCCCCTAATCCCCCCACCATGGCTATAAATAGAGGGGCAAGTGCCTCCTCTCATCCCACCACAAGCCATTTCATGGCAACTCTCTTCCCCCCCACACACACCCACTCCACTTCCCACACAAGCACACACTAGCACAAGGATCGTTCGGTCGTTCTTCGATCGTTCGTCCCCCTGTTCTTAGTTTGTTCGTTCGTTCGTCCGATCGTTTGATCGTTCGTCCGATCGTTCATGGTTCGTTCGTCCGTTCGTCCGATCGTTCGATCGTTCATCCGTTCGTTCGTCCAAATAATCTTTTTCCTACCATTATGTTGCCGAAATTCTGATCGTTCGTTCGTTCGATCATTCGATCGTTCATCGTTCGTTCATAGTTCCTATTCATCGTTCATCGTTCGTTCATAGTCTCTATTCATCGTTCTTCCAGATAATCTTTGTCCTGCCGTTATGCTGCCAAAATTCCGATCGTTCGTTCGTCCGGTCATTCGATCGTTCGTCCGTTCGTTCATAGTTCCTATTCATCGTTCATCGTTCGTTCATACGAACTATTCACATCACTATTTACCATTAATATTCACCATCACTATTCATCATTACTATTCACTGTTACTGTTCATCATCGTTACTATTCATCGTTCATCCGATCACCCCCAAATTTCAACTACTCATCCATCATGCTGTCCAGTCCACCTAAGACCAGTCAGACCCATATTCCAGTCATACGAACTCCGGTGACTGTGATTTTCCTTGCAGTATGGAACTTCCCATCTGGTCACCCATCCCAGGTTTCTCCAAGTTGAGCACGCTTAACTTTAAGATTCCTTCGAACCAGGCTTCCAAACTCAGATTCCAATAATTCTCGTTTCTAAATTCTTATCAAACTATTCCCTATCCAACCATGTCATCCCTTAAGCATGGTCCATATTCCAGAAAACTCCCAAAATACTCTTGTCTCATATTCTGCCTATAACTCTCCTGTTCATACTAAGTCAAACGATTCATTCATCACTATTCTCACCAACAGTGAACTTCACTGTGCTACACCACATACACCCAGCTATAAATACACCCAGCTACCCTCTCCCTCTCCACACACACTCAACACCCTCAGCCAAGGCAAACACCCCACCCACTCAGTTACTCTGCTCTGCCGGCTACACGCATAGTGTCGCTTCGCCTCCAGTCCACCCTCCTGGTAAGCACCTCCGCTCCACCACCAGTAATATCACAACACCACATGACACAGATTCTACTCAAGACTCTACCCATCCATATATCACTATTCTGACCACTATACTAAATATTTGTTGGTATACTTGCTTGTTTGTATGTTTGCTTATTCATGTTGTATAGTTATCGGAGCGTTCGTGCCGTCTCGTGGAGGCCAGATCTGCAAGTCTACGCCAGGCAGTGGAGCTAGAAGCCAGTTCCGCGAGCTCCCCTTCCTCCTTCGCCGAATAAGCACGGCAACCTCACTGATTCCCTTTGATGCATAAATTACCTATGATTTTTCAACCATAACCCTCAGCCTCTTATTTTATGCATGATATGATTTTGAGACAAGTTATTATGGTCACCCAGCCGTTTACCGCAATCAATCCTTGATATATTTGTTCCAAATGATTTGAGAAAATGTGTGAGTTTTCAAAAGAAAATGCTTTTCAAAATGTGTATGATGAAGGGTTTTCACCCTTATCACCTTTGAGTAGGGATGATCAGGGACTCCCTGGTTTAGGGGAGGGCCTAAGGTGATGGCTCAGCTGGTTTAGGCATGAGCAGAAGGATTGTCCCCTCATATAAGGACCGGTTTGTCATCTTTCACTACCTGTACTCATGATAAGTACAACCAGTCGAGACTGTATGGGCAGTCACCCAATCTGAACTCGTACGGTCCAACCCCAGGGTTATGAAGGATGGGGAGCACCGGGAGGACAAGGAGGGGGAATGTTTTGTCCGGTTTGGACATGGCGGTTGCCTGACTACTTCCGGTATAACCGTTAAGGTTAGGACGTGCGAGGAAGGAAAGGGATTCAGATTCGGATCTCATTGGCCATGAGATCGCAGAGCCGGACTAGTGGGTAAAGTGTACCCCTCTGTGCAGAGTTCAAACCTTTTCGAATAGTCTGTGTCCACAGGAATGGACGAGTCTGGTGTGGTATGGCAATTAGTGTTTTGTTTTAAAAAAAGAGGTGCGTTTGAGAAAAGTGGTTTTTAAAAGGTCCGGCGGTTGAGCCGTGAGCTATGGTGGACGGGAAGTCCAGTAGCTGTTTTTGAAAATGAAAACCAGTGGGAAACTACTGAGATACTTGGATGGGTTAGTCCAGGGGATTTTGTTCTATACTGAAAAACTTCCTGCTCCTTTTGGAGAGGATGCGCTTTGCAAAATACAAAATGTTTTTCAAAACAACCCTGCTGTTGGGGCGAAGGCAGAGGCGCCACCCCTCGCTCGAAGTCTTCGCTGATAACCGCTGGCCAGACAGAGACAGAACAGGCAGGGACACCCTTCGCTTGTCCGGCACCAGACGAAGACCGGCGACGAAGTCATCCCACAGTGCGGCCTCGTCCAGCTCAGAGGCCCACGTGCGTTCCGGCCCATTGTAACGGGCCCTGCGTGGCCGCCGCCGGTTACGGGCCTAACCTGTAAAGGCACCCCTATAATTACAGTCTGTAACCCCGCTTTATGGGAATATTCTAGGGATAACCCAGGTAGCTGAGGGCACATGCGTCCTTAGCACAAGGCGCTCAGGTACCTATAAATACCCCTGTATAGTGCCCGTGAGAGGCCAGATCAACAGAGCTATTGCCTTCTAGCACGTAACCCTGTTGTCACCACTGTTCACCCTTGTTGGCCTCCTTGCGATTGAGAGCAAGTTCCAACATTTGGCGCCCACCGTTCGTGCTACGATAAAACCACCCGCGATGGCACCCAAGAGAGCTAACCCGAAGGCTGACGAGGCTGCGAAGGCAGCACTGCTCGCCGCAAGAAAGGGCAAGGCCCTCGCCCTCACCCAATCCACCCACCAAGAGCCCACTGAAGACAATGTTCCCCGCACCTGCGAAGACGACACCTTCTGCACCTGCGGGCCCGAAGGACAATCGCAGCCGCCCCCAGGCTTCGCCCCACTGGAAGGCGCGGACCTCACCGAGGACGGTGAAGTCCTCGGCGTCTCAGCGGAAGAACGGCTACAGCTGCGTGCCCTGCGCCTCAAGAACCGCAATCTCCAGAGGCAGAAAGAGATACTGGAGGCCAAGCGCCAGCGTGTGTCCGCACTAGCCAAAGTGCGGCAAATGATACGCGACGAGGAGCAGAAGGCCCAAGACCTCGAGCGTGAGATCGCGCTGATGCAGCGCGAAGGCCACCTTGGCCTGCAGCAAGAGCCACCCCTCCAGCAGCGCGCTCAACCGGAAGACACGCGCGAAGGCCACCTCGGCCTGCAGCATGGGCCACCCCTACAACACCGAGCACAACCGGAAGACCCGCGTTTCCCCCAGCGTGACTACACCTTCTAGCACGGCGCGCCATTCCAAGGGGTCAACTACCTCGACGAGCGAAGTCCCCTGGCGCCACACCTGCAAGTGACGCCTTGGCCAGCTAACTTCCGAGCAGGGACCTATCCCAAGTACAACGGCAGCACCGACCCGGCGCAATACATAATGAGTTATCAGGTCGCCGTTGCATCCGCCGGAGGGGATGACGCCACAATGGCGAAGTCTTTCATCATCGCCCTAGAGGGCCCAGCACTCACCTGGTTCACCAGATTGCCTCCGCTGTCCATTGATTCATGGAGAAGTCTCAGGGATAAGTTCCTGCTCAACTTCCAAGGATACCGCCCAGACACCGACGCCTTGGCCGAGCTCTCGCTTTGCAAGCAGCTGGAAAAGGAGACTCTGCGGGAGTATTACCGCAAATTCTTAACACTCAAGTCACAGCTGCCCTCCGTCGATGATCAGATCGCCATCCACTACGCCATCAGTGGCCTTCGTGCCGGCGTCCTTTACAGCCACTGTATCAGAGATCCACCCAAGAACCTCCAGGAGCTATATCAGCTCTTTGAAAAATATGCCAAATCCGAAGAGCTCCACCAGCGCAAGGTTGAGTCACAGCGGAAACCCAAAGATGCCCCGCAGTCCAGCCGCACCTGGACGAGGACTCCGCAGCCAGACTCCGGTCGAGACGGTCGCAGTCAGCAGCAAGTGCACAACATCGCCAACCAGCATCCCGCTGCTGACCCCCCTCGTCGCCAGGAATACCCCCCTAGGGCCGCGGAAATGGAACTCGTGGCAGGGGCCGAGGGCGCGCGCAGCCGCCGTGCCGATTCTACTGCCTTTTCCACGACGAAGACTGCACCCACCAAACCAAAGACTGCCCCGAAACGAAGGCCACCAGAGACAGAATGGCGAGGGCGCAGCCAGCCGACAATCCCAGAATTGTCGCGCATAATTACCAGCCACCCCCTCCACCATATATCCACGCTCCCGCCCCGCATCCACCGCACCACGCTTACCAACACCATCAGGAAGTACAAATCGTACCTCCTCCACCCCCACCACCACACCAGCAACATCAAAACATCCCCCATGCCCCAAAGCAGGAAGACTTCGCCGATCAACCATATCGCGGAGTCATTCACATGATAACGGGGGGGGGGGGGGTCCAGCACTGATTTCGACACCAAGCGGCAGAAGCGGGACCACTACCGCATCATCAACCATGTCGCCGTCACTGGCCCAGTCGTGCAGACAAAGTGGTCCCACATACCGCTAACCTTCGACGCACGAGACGTCGACCTGCGCAGCGCCCCCCACATCGACGCTATGGTCATCAATTGCAGCGTGGCAGGCTGGGACTTACACAAAGTCCTAGTCGACAACGGCAGTCAGGCGGACATCATCTTCCTCCACGCCTTCGACCGCATGGGTATAAGCCACAGCCTGCTCAAGCCTTCGGACAACCCGTTGTATGGCTTCGGCGGCAAGGGCACCTTTCCCGTTGGCAAAATAGAGTTGCCCCTCTCCTTCGGTGTAGCACCCAATGCCCGAAGTGAGCAAGTAACCTTTGATATCGTGGACATGGTATATCCATACAACGCCATCATGGGCCGGGGCTCCATCAATAAGTTCGAAGCTGCCATCCACGGACTGTACCTATGTATGAAGATACCAGGTCCGCTAGGCGCTATTACGGTCTACGGCAACCAGCAGACGGCGCGCAACATAGAGCGGGACTTCGTGCCCGGTCAGAGGAACGTGCACTGTCTCACGACCCAGCGCGAGGTCCCTGCGCCCACCAGCCCAACCGATAAACAGCACGACAAGGCACAGCTGCAGAGCCAAGACGGGACCAAGACCGTCCCCCTCGATCAGGCCACGCCCAAGCAGACAATCACTATCAGCGAAGACCTTACCTCACATGAAGAAGAGAAGCTTCTCTGCTGCCTGTCCAAGAATAAAGATGTCTTCGCCTGGTCCGCCCTCGACCTGGTCGGAGTCAGCCGATCCATAATTGAGCACAGCTTGGGAATTGACCCTTCGGTGCGACCAAAAAAGCAAAGGCTTCGCAAAATGTCCGACGAAAAGACAGAGGCCGCCAAGGCGGAGGTGCACCGCCTCCTAGAGGCTAAATTCATCGAGCCAGTGGCTTACCCCACGTGGCTCTCTAATGTTGTAATGGTGCAGAAAAAAAGCGGGAAATGGCGAATGTGCATAGACTTCACCAGTCTCAATAAGGCCTGCCCAAAGGACAATTTCCCGTTGCCACGGATCGACAAAATCGTCGATAGCGCGGCCGGATGCGAGGTCATGTCACTCCTTGACTGCTTCTCCGGCTATCACCAGATATACATGAAGGAGGAAGACAAGGCTAGCACCAGCTTTATAACACCCTTCGGCACATATTGCTTCATCAGAATGCCGGAGGGACTCAAGAATGTCGGGTCCACCTTCTCCAGACTCACCAAAACAGTACTCGAAGGGCAGGTTGGCAGAAATATATTTACATATGTGGACGACATCGTCGTCGCCAGCAAGAATAAGGAGGACCATCTCGCCGACCTCGCCGAGACATTCGCGAACATGCGAGACGCACGACTCCGCCTAAACCCGGAAAAGTGCGTCTTCGGTGTTCGCCTGTCACACCCGTTTCCCAAGGGCAGAGCTGGGTGCATAGCATATGTGTGCCAGGATCTATTTCCACACATATGTTGACGTCACAAGTGTAATATATCAAAAGAACAATGCATAAAAGCGTAAATAACGATTATATTAACATATTACACTTTGAACAGACATAATGTCTTAACCTTTATTCATCAAAGTACAGCGAAACAAGGACATCCATCCACAGGAAGATGACCGGGGGTATCACTAGACTAGCATCCATGGAGTTCAGCATCATATCTTCATCCGCAACTTCTGATCAAAATTAAGCAAGGGTGAGCTCACTTATGGTCGGGGCTCAGCAAGTGGGGGAAAAACTAATGCAAGGTAACAAGGTGAGGCTGAGGTTGAGCAGTAAGCATTTTAGTTGGTCAACATTTTATTATCAACACCTGTCTTACTAATAAGTATGAATCCCAAGTATTCCCATTAAACAAAGGTATAAGAGTATATCAAAAACACTTAAGTGAAACCACTTAAGCAAAACTATTGG
Organism: Zea mays; assembly: GCF_902167145.1. Taxonomy (NCBI): domain Eukaryota; kingdom Viridiplantae; phylum Streptophyta; class Magnoliopsida; order Poales; family Poaceae; genus Zea; species Zea mays. Next base: position 32,606,306 of record NC_050100.1, on the reverse strand, counting down.
CAGATCATCGGATCTCGATTTATTTCCATCTTCAAGTTCAATTATCATGTGAGGAGTCCAGGCTGCTCATAACCGTGAGCACGGCTGATATATCAGTTTTACACTCTGCAGAGGTGGCGCATCTTTACCCATGAGTCGCGATTCCCTTCTAGCCCGGGTTAGCTAGACCCGTATTCACTTCCGAGGTGAATGGCCAGGGTCTCACTACGAGGCTTCTCCCTAGAGTCCTCATTACGCAAATGCTGGAAATGGTCAAACTGCATAAGGCACACCTACCGTAACCAACTTATAGTCCAGACTACAGGGTAAAGCTTTGGGAACTATGCCCGTATCCAATCTGCCTGAGCCAGAACTATAAGAGCTTGCCAGATGCCCCCGTTCCTGTCGACCACGACCAGCACCCAACATAAGACTTCCCTAGTTATTTAGCCAAGACCAGAGCCATGATAGTTCTCATGGTAGCGCTGTTTTCCCGGGTGGTCACTCCATGTTCCAATTAATATGCAATAATCTTGTTTAACCATCGGGTTAACAACAATAAAGTAATCTTACCATTTGGAACATTTATATCATAAACAGGAGTGACTGCATAAATTTAAAGTTGTAGCAATAGCATAGCTACAAAGGTAAAGTATAATTCCCAGGTTTGATCAAGGAATAAGGTGGGAAAGGTTATCTAAATAGGTAACCCGCCAAATTATGCATATATATTCAAAAGAATAAACTTTATTAAATGTATTGTTTGGGATCAAACAGAGTATGCAGAGGGAGAAGTCCACTTGCCTTGCTTATTGAAAACTTGAGGTTCTTCCACGGATAGGAATAGATCTTGATTCTTAACTACTAGATCAACCACTGGATATCACACAAACAAACAAGAAGAACAAACACCACTCAATAACATACAACATTCACCATACGTAAAGCTAAAAGAGAGCCTAACGAAAAGAGCGTTTGCTTTTCAAAAACATTACACGCAAGGGTTATAATAAAAATGTATTCTTTTAAAAAATGTGTGATCTATACTATATAAAACAAGACATGAGTTTAAAAATATCTTAATTAAATTATTTAAATATTAGGTTCACTAAATTAATCTTTTATAAAACGTCATATGTGATATGTCTAAGATTAAGGGTTTATAAGACGATAAAACACGTTATAACGATATTAAACCTTTTTAACCTTTTAGAAAAAATATAAGTTATATATCTAAGGTTAATGGGCTACGAAACACGTTATTAATTTTAGAAGCATTTTGGAACGTATTATAATTCATTGTTAAACCTTCACTTATGATAAACTAAGATATAAATCTAAATAGGTTTTATGTGAAAAGATCATTATTATTAAACACCTATTTTATGAAAAAAACTAGGTTATAGGCCCTTAATTCTATTATAGTAACAAATGATCTAATTCGTTAGAAAGAAAACTATGTATAAACTATCATTTTAGTTTATAAAGGCAATGACCCTTGTTATCTTTTCATTAAGAAAATATAACTAATCTATTAATTGGACATATATTTATCTTCTTTTTTTATTAAGAAACATATGGTCTACATTTTATTTTAAATTTCTATTTAAGAAAGCCCTACTTAAACACCTATAATGAACATGGTTAAATTAGGAAACCATGATATCTCTTTAAAAGGGCCATTTTAATATCTCTTGTATAATCACCATAATTTTAAATTAAACTACGAAAATGCGTGCACTGTTGGAAACACTAATTATAATGTTTATGCAAAATTAATAAAACTAACAAAACCATTTCTATTTTATTTGGGTTCTAAATTTATATTTTGTAATAAAAGCTGTAACATGGATCTACACATAAATAAAGGTAGACTAGAAGGGTAGCTGATACCTTTATATTTTTTTGTATACAAATATCGTTAGGAATAAACATCTCCAATTTTTTTGTTAAAAATATGTAATCTTACTCTCATTTCTTATTTATAAAACTACGTAAAGTCAACTATAACAATCACTAACCAAATTTAAGTTACGAAAAACACATGAACAGTTGCAAATAATGATTTTAATGTATTTTGCATAAACTTATGAGGTGAACAGCTCGAATAAATTATTTAAATGGTAAATAATTATTTTATAGTAAAAACATCGTCGCAGAGATTTATACGAGATTAGCTCTATAGTCTAGAGGGTAGTTTATAATTTGTATTATCTTCTACCTTAGTTTGATGATGAGGGCGATAGCTTCGGCGAGGTGCTCTAGCGATGTTCCGCGCTGAAGACGGCACAGGGGCAGATAGTCTACGACAAACGATGCCCCAGCGAGTCGCAAATGCCGGCGGCTCGATGACACGGCAACGGCGAGCGGTGCGAACAGCAGCAAGCAAAGCAGGGGAATTGTAGAGGAGGATGCAGGCTTCTCGACGAGCTACCCACCAGCGATGGGGACGGAGCAGAGGGCTCCTGAGATGGTAAACAACGGCGATCGACGGCAAGCAACAGAGTGAGAGAGAGAGGGGCAAACTCAGCTGTGGGAGGGAGAGTTACGTGGGCGTGGTTGTCCAATTTATAGAGAAGGAGAGGGGAGGGGAGAGGGCGCCGGGGGAAGAGGAAACCGTGGCCGGACATCAATGGCGTTCATCAACAGAGGGATTAATAGGGGAGAAAACGGATGACTTGAACTCCATTAACGCACGGACGGCGGACGGCGCGGGGTCGCGCGGCTACGCGGCTGCACCTGGGCGCGGCTGCGCCGTCGAGCGGGCTTGGGCGTCGAGCGCGTCGGGTGGCTGCAGGCGTGGGTCACTCGGTTCCTAGCGCGGGGGAGGGCTGCTCGGTCGCGGCGTCGGCTCGGGTGTGGCTCGGCCGGCCGGAGTTGGACGCAGGGGCTCGGCTGGGCGCGCGACGCGCTGGCGGTTTAGTGTGGCTAGGCGTTGGGGGAGGCGAGACGGTGCAGACCAAGCGGCGAAATCGGGCATCCGATCGGCGGCGGCTGGCTTCTGTTCGTGCAGCACGATGGGAGAGAAAGAGCCGTGAGGGAGAACATTAATATGTGCTGACATGTGAGGCCTACATGGCATAGAGAAGGGAGAGGTGGGAGTCGGCCAGGTTTCTAGACCGAGCGGCCGTGAGTTTTTTTTTGTTTTGATTTTATTTTTTTGTTTTTCTTTCTTTTTTTCAATTTAGATGTGTGCGTGTGAGTTGTGTTTTTTTATTTTAATCGAATATATATAATATATTCAAATATTTCAAAAATAAATTCAAACTTAATATTTTCTAAAAAATACCCAAATTTAAAGAATAATTTATTTTAGTCAAAAGTCTATTATTTAAATAGATTGGGCTCCATAGAAAAGAAGTTGATAAAATAAATTTTTGACAAATACTTACAAATGAAAATTATTAACCTATCAAAATGCATACTCCAAAAACACTTATTTTAACAACACATTATTATTTTATAAAATATGATTTTCTCACCAAATTAAATCCAAAACTCGGATACATCAAACAAAATTTATGTCTCGGTATGAATGCATCAAACACTTGACAAAGTTTTATCTAATCAACAAATTGTTCAATTTATTTATATCACATTTCAATATTTTAAAATATAAGTATTTTCCTTTCTACTGGAAATTAATAACATAAAATAAGTTATTTTAATTGATGGATTTAGGGTGTTACAAAATCTACCCCCCTTAAAAAGAATCTCGTCCTCGAGATTAGGGAAGGCTAGCAAGAAAACAATGGTGGTATATGGTTACTCGTAGGTTCTGGTTTACACTTTAACTCTTCTAAACTTAAGGAACTTATTGTTTCTTCGCTCCGCAATGACTACAAATCAAGCGATCTTCATCATCGTACTTATAACTGGTTGGTCTTCTGGATTATTGTTTAGGTCATGCTTGGCAGCTTTCTTCTCTAGTTGATCTAGACGCTTCTTGGGGCATTCGTGAATAACATGTTCTTCTTTTTTTGCAGTAGTAGCAAGCACCTCTTGCTTTGAGTTCTTTGTGAGTCAACTTTGATTGACCAACCGGGGGTGAGGGTTGATTGGGTGTCTGTATCTCATGTAGCTGAGCCTGACTTGATTCTTCTGTTTGGGTATCCATGTGTTTCGTGGCTTTTGCTTGTGGTTGAGGGGGACTAATCATGTATCCAAACATTTTCCTATTCCTTTTGTTGTTCTTCATTCCATTCATTGAATATCTCGGTGACTCATTTTTCTCGTTCATAGTTGTTAAGGTAGGAATATTGTCGTTGGCACCATTTACTTCATTTCCATTGGGGTTCATTATCTAGTCAGAGGATAAAAGAGTTAGTGAGACAGACTGCATAAGAGGCTTGTATGACATTAAGATGAAGAGTGAACACAACTTTTTGATTTCCAAGATAAGATTAGTCAAGGAACAAGGATGGTTTCATATTTCTCCTAGCTTCATCATACCACAAGAGCGTACAAGTGTTATAATTCTTAATAGAGATCTTCTGAACCTTATAGATTACAGAGCATGATATCCAAATCATCTTTCTGATCCAACAGTATTTCTTTGAGCACAATTTGAGAAGGACTTGAGCAGGACTTTAGGGCAACTAGAATAGAGCATCACATTGTTTGCATATAGTAGATGACACCACACTTTATTCTCTTTATAAAGAGGCAAAACACAATAGGTGCGAAAGATTCTCCAAATTTATTCATATATCACTTAGCACGATTACAAATCTTGAAAGGGGCAACAACTTGACATTTTTTTCATGAGACACACTCCTTCTAGCTAAATGGTATATTATTCTTCCTTGTCAGATGTACCAATCTGAGCTGGAGGTCGGTTGTCTTCAACTACTATTGTTTCTCCAGACGGAGTTTCCAAGCACATGGTTCTCTCAGTATGTTGGATTACTGCCTTAGTTCTTTGTAACCAATTCTTTCCAAGAATCACATCCTTTCCCATTGATTCTATCACTAGGAGATCAGCTGAAAAATCTACCCCGTTGATTTTAATACTTACTTTCGGACATATGTAGTTCGCTAACACTTTCCTTTCAGGTGTACTGATGGTCTTTCTTGATCTTAAGGGGCACTTAAAGATACCATACTTTGTTGCAAACTGGGCACTGATAAGAGAATGTGTTGTATGAGGATCATACAACACGGTGGCGATGGTTGTGTGAATGACTAGTGTTCCAAAAATTACTGCATCATCATATGGAATGGTTCCTGTCACTGCATAACTTATCCTTCCTATGGACTCTTTCCGTTGTTTGTTCTTTGTTGATGCATGGGTTTGAGGGTGTTGTCTTTTCTTTTGGACCTTATTGATCTCCACATCTTTCTTAGGACAACCATTAACAAGATGGCCGGTATCACCACAGCCAAAGCAAGCACGACTTGATAAGTTACATGGTGGAGTTGTCTTTACGTTGTTGGTAGAAGTTTCTGTGCATTTTTGTTCATATTCCATGTCTGAAGACTGAGATAGCTTCATCTCGGAGGTGATCTGTAGTGAACTCTTCTCAGGACAGTTTCGGAAGAAATGACCTTCACGTCCACATTGATAGCAAGCTTTTCTTGAAGTTATTTCTTGACTTTTTCCATGTTTCCCTTTTCGTTTCTTGGACCTGATGCGACGACGAGGCTGAAACTGTGTGCAAGTAATAGTCCATCCATCAATGTAACACTCATGTGTTTCTTCTTGGGGCTGGGTATCCTTATGATGTTTCCTTTTTGGAATACTTTGCAATTCATCAACTGACAGTGCATTAGGTATGAGAGAATCTGCTATTAGTTGTTTAGGGGGAGACATCTGTCTGTTCATGCCAAAAAATAAAATCTGGTTCTTCTGTTTTGTAGTTTCACTTTCGTTTGTACTGGTCTGGCGACAAGGAATTCCATAGTACTCACAACAACAACATGTTCCAAGTTCACTTGTCTGTTGGTTTGGTTGTGCATCCTTTTGTGTCTTGAATGTCTGTTCATCAGTTGTTTCATTTATAGTGTTATTTTGACTTGCCAACACACCGCATTCTTTGCATTTAGTGACATCACTTGAAGTTGACATTCCAAGGTCTGACATCTGTATGGGTATAGAAGAATGGAAGGGACGAAAGGGTTGAGTAAAGATAGATTATAGAGAGCAGAGAAAACCCATCTATCTAAGGTTTTACCTAGCTAACTGATGCCATTGTGGACAAAAGTCACACAATACACCAACAATCATTTCAAAGAAGCAAATCAAACATGAACACAAAGGACAGTGAATTCAAACATACCAGCACAACACAATCCAATTCTACTCATTCAACCAAAACAAAAGGTGTGACAAGGGTTGAAATAAGAAAAATATGATAACATCAAGGAGTTGGGTAAGAATTATCAAGGAGTTAGACAAAACATATTTATTGGTGGCCAAGAGTGAAATAAGATAACCATGAACTATTAAAGTGAGGATAAATGATACAACCAAGGATATAAAGTGAGTTAGGGAGAAAGCATTATCAAGGGGAAAAGTATAGAGGCAAAGGTTTAATATATATCAAGGTAGATATTGCACAAAGGGGGCAATACAATGGTACGAAAGCAAAAGTGTAAGAATTTAAATAGGGAGAAATCATTATCAAGGAGAAAAGTAGAGAGGCAAAAATATATCAAGGTAGATATTGCGCAAGGATGGCAATACAATGGCAAGAAAACAAAATTAGAAGAAATCAAGGGTTATATAACAATATTATGGATTAGAAAACAACTACAATATAACATCGTCATTACCGATCTAGTCGAAAACTTTAGCACTATAGAACTATCCTATCAACCTAACCAAGAAGAATGGTAATAGATCCAAGAGATCTATAATGAAACTTCTTGTAGGGCGGGGATAAGACAGAGAATGGGGCATCTTCCATAGCTTCTAAAGGGTTCCTTCCGGTAGACTTCACTTCAAGTTCCACAATCCTAACTTGATCACCTTGTAGTGCTTCCGAGTAGGGTCTTCTGATAGACCAAAATCAGACTAGAAGAGTTGAAAATAAAAGAGACGAGTTTTAATATAAAGTAAATTTTAATGGAGGAAAATATATCAAGCTTTGAAAGACTAACTGGGCTTTCCATTTCTAACTAATCTAGCGACCTACGGTCACATTGCTTTGATACCACTTCTGTCACACCCGTTTCCCAAGGGCAGAGCTGGGTGCATAGCATATGTGTGCCAGGATCTATTTCCACACATATGTTGACGTCACAAGTGTAATATATCAAAAGAACAATGCATAAAAGCGTAAATAACGATTATATTAACATATTACACTTTGAACAGACATAATGTCTTAACCTTTATTCATCAAAGTACAGCGAAACAAGGACATCCATCCACAGGAAGATGACCGGGGGTATCACTAGACTAGCATCCATGGAGTTCAGCATCATATCTTCATCCGCAACTTCTGATCAAAATTAAGCAAGGGTGAGCTCACTTATGGTCGGGGCTCAGCAAGTGGGGGAAAAACTAATGCAAGGTAACAAGGTGAGGCTGAGGTTGAGCAGTAAGCATTTTAGTTGGTCAACATTTTATTATCAACACCTGTCTTACTAATAAGTATGAATCCCAAGTATTCCCATTAAACAAAGGTATAAGAGTATATCAAAAACACTTAAGTGAAACCACTTAAGCAAAACTATTGGCAGATCATCGGATCTCGATTTATTTCCATCTTCAAGTTCAATTATCATGTGAGGAGTCCAGGCTGCTCATAACCGTGAGCACGGCTGATATATCAGTTTTACACTCTGCAGAGGTGGCGCATCTTTACCCATGAGTCGCGATTCCCTTCTAGCCCGGGTTAGCTAGACCCGTATTCACTTCCGAGGTGAATGGCCAGGGTCTCACTACGAGGCTTCTCCCTAGAGTCCTCATTACGCAAATGCTGGAAATGGTCAAACTGCATAAGGCACACCTACCGTAACCAACTTATAGTCCAGACTACAGGGTAAAGCTTTGGGAACTATGCCCGTATCCAATCTGCCTGAGCCAGAACTATAAGAGCTTGCCAGATGCCCCCGTTCCTGTCGACCACGACCAGCACCCAACATAAGACTTCCCTAGTTATTTAGCCAAGACCAGAGCCATGATAGTTCTCATGGTAGCGCTGTTTTCCCGGGTGGTCACTCCATGTTCCAATTAATATGCAATAATCTTGTTTAACCATCGGGTTAACAACAATAAAGTAATCTTACCATTTGGAACATTTATATCATAAACAGGAGTGACTGCATAAATTTAAAGTTGTAGCAATAGCATAGCTACAAAGGTAAAGTATAATTCCCAGGTTTGATCAAGGAATAAGGTGGGAAAGGTTATCTAAATAGGTAACCCGCCAAATTATGCATATATATTCAAAAGAATAAACTTTATTAAATGTATTGTTTGGGATCAAACAGAGTATGCAGAGGGAGAAGTCCACTTGCCTTGCTTATTGAAAACTTGAGGTTCTTCCACGGATAGGAATAGATCTTGATTCTTAACTACTAGATCAACCACTGGATATCACACAAACAAACAAGAAGAACAAACACCACTCAATAACATACAACATTCACCATACGTAAAGCTAAAAGAGAGCCTAACGAAAAGAGCGTTTGCTTTTCAAAAACATTACACGCAAGGGTTATAATAAAAATGTATTCTTTTAAAAAATGTGTGATCTATACTATATAAAACAAGACATGAGTTTAAAAATATCTTAATTAAATTATTTAAATATTAGGTTCACTAAATTAATCTTTTATAAAACGTCATATGTGATATGTCTAAGATTAAGGGTTTATAAGACGATAAAACACGTTATAACGATATTAAACCTTTTTAACCTTTTAGAAAAAATATAAGTTATATATCTAAGGTTAATGGGCTACGAAACACGTTATTAATTTTAGAAGCATTTTGGAACGTATTATAATTCATTGTTAAACCTTCACTTATGATAAACTAAGATATAAATCTAAATAGGTTTTATGTGAAAAGATCATTATTATTAAACACCTATTTTATGAAAAAAACTAGGTTATAGGCCCTTAATTCTATTATAGTAACAAATGATCTAATTCGTTAGAAAGAAAACTATGTATAAACTATCATTTTAGTTTATAAAGGCAATGACCCTTGTTATCTTTTCATTAAGAAAATATAACTAATCTATTAATTGGACATATATTTATCTTCTTTTTTATTAAGAAACATATGGTCTACATTTTATTTTAAATTTCTATTTAAGAAAGCCCTACTTAAACACCTATAATGAACATGGTTAAATTAGGAAACCATGATATCTCTTTAAAAGGGCCATTTTAATATCTCTTGTATAATCACCATAATTTTAAATTAAACTACGAAAATGCGTGCACTGTTGGAAACACTAATTATAATGTTTATGCAAAATTAATAAAACTAACAAAACCATTTCTATTTTATTTGGGTTCTAAATTTATATTTTGTAATAAAAGCTGTAACATGGATCTACACATAAATAAAGGTAGACTAGAAGGGTAGCTGATACCTTTATATTTTTTTGTATACAAATATCGTTAGGAATAAACATCTCCAATTTTTTTGTTAAAAATATGTAATCTTACTCTCATTTCTTATTTATAAAACTAGGTAAAG